>NC_091995.1:84111853-84764867 GCF_044704955.1 Pristiophorus japonicus
CCACTACCCTCCCAATCTCCCCCATCTCTCCCTATAACCCCCTACCCTCCCGATCACCCCCTACCCTCCCGATCACCCCCTACCCTCCCGATCGCCCCCTACTCTCCCGATCACCCCCTACCCTCCCGATCTCCCCCATCTCTCCCTATAATCCCCTACCCTCCCGATCGCCCACTACCCTCCCGATCACCCCCTACTCTCCCGATCACCCCCTACCCTCCCGATCTCCCCCATCTCTCCCTATAACCCCCTACCCTCCCGATCACCCCTACCCTCCCGATCACCCCCTACCCTCCCGATCTCCCACTACCCTCCCGATCACCCCCTACCCTCCCGATCGCCCCCTACCTACCCGATCACCCCCTACCCTCCCGATCTCCCCCTAACCTCCCGATCGCCCCCTACCCTACCGATCGCACCCTACTCTCCCGATCACTCCCTACCCTCCCAATCGCCCCCTAACCTCCCGATCGCCCCCTACCCTCCCGATCTCCCCCTACCCTCCCGATCTCCCCCTACTCTCCCGATCACCCCCATCTCTCCCAATCGCCCCCTACTCTCCCGATCACCCCTTACCCTCCCGATCGCCCCCACCCTCCCGATCACCCCCTACCCTCCCGATCACCCTCTACCCTTCCGATCGCCCCCTACCCTCCCGATCACACCCTACTCTCCTGATCACCCCCTACCCTCCCGATCACCCCCTACTCTCCCGATCACCCCTACCCTCCCGATCGCCCCCTACCCTCCGATCACCCCCTACCGTCCCGATCACCCCCTACCCTCCCGATCACACCCTACCCTCCCGATCGCCCCCTACCCTCCGATCACCCCCTACCGTCCCGATCACCCCCTACCCTCCCGATCGCCCCCAACTCCTCCCGATCGCCCCCTACACTTCCGATCGTCCCCTACCCTCCCGATCACCCCCTACCCTCCCGATCTCCCCCTATCCTCCCGATCGCCCCCTACCCATCCAATCTCTCCCTACTCTCCCGATCACCCCCATCTCTCCCAATCGCTCCCTACTCTCCCGATCACCCCCTACCCTCCCGATCGCCCCCTACCCTCCCGATCGCCCCCTACCCTCCGATCACCCCCTACCGTCCCGATCACCCCCTACCCTCCCGATCACACCCTAATCTCCTGATCACCCCCTACCCTCCCGATCACCCCCTACCGTCCCGATCACCCCCTACCCTCCCGATCACACCCTAATCTCCTGATCACCCCCTACCCTCCCGATTACCACCTACCCTCCCGATCACCCCCTACTCTCCCGATCTCCCCCTACTCTCCCGATCGCCCCCTACTCTCCCGATCGCACCCTACTCTCCCGATCTCCCCCTACACTCCCGATCACCCCCTACCCTCCTGATCTCCCCCTACTCTCCCGATCTCCCCCTACTCTCCCGATCACCCCCTACCCTCCCGATCACCCCCTACTCTCCCGATCGCCCCCTACCCTCCTGATCTCCCCTACTCTCCCGATCGCCCCCTACTCTCCCGATCTCCCCCTACTCTCCCGATCACCCCCTACTCTCCCGATCACCCCCTACTCTCCCGATCACCCCCTACTCTCCCGATCGCCCCCTACCCTCCTGATCTCCCCCTACCCTCCTGATCTCCCCCTACACTCCCGATCACCCCCTACCCTCCTGATCTCCCCCTACTCTCCCGATCTCCCCCTACTCTCCCGATCACCCCCTACCCTCCCGATCACCCCCCTACTCTCCCGATCGCCCCCTACCCTCCTGATCTCCCCCTACCCTCCCGATCACCCCCTACTCTCCCGATCACCCCCCTACCCTCCCGATCACCCCCTACCCTCCCGATCGCCCCCTACCCTCCCGATCTCCCCCTACTCTCCCGTTCACCCCCATCTCTCCCGATCACCCCCTACCCTCCCGATCTCCCCCTACCCTCCCAATCTCCCCCTACCCTCCCGATCGCCCCCTACCCTCCCGATCTCCCCCTACCCTCCCGATCGCCCCCTACCCTCCCAATCTCCGCCTACTCTCCCGATCACCTCCATCTCTCCCAATCGCCCCCTACTCTCCCGATCACCCCCTACCCTCCCGATCACCCCCTACCATCCCGATCACCCCGATCTCTCCCGATCACCCCCCTACCCTCCCGATCACCCCCTACCCTCCCGATCACCCTCTACCCTCCCTATAACCCCCTACCCTCCCGATCACCCCCTACCCTCCCAATCACCCCCTACCCTCCCGATCACCCCCGACCCTCCCGATCTCCCCCATCTCTCCCTATAACCCTCTACCCTCCCGATCACCCCCTACCCTCCCGATCGCCCCCTACCCTCCCGATCACCCCCCTACCCTCCCGATCTCCCCCTACTCTGCCGATTACCCCCTACCCTCCCGATCTCCCCCGAACCTCCCGATCGCCCCCTACCCTACCGATCGTACCCTACTCTCCCGATCACCCCCTACCCTCCCGATCGCCCCCTAACCTCCCGATCGCCCCCTACCCTCCCGATCTCCCCCTACCCTCCCGATCGCCCCCTACCCTCCCGATCGCCCCCTAACCTCCCGATCGCTCCCTACACTCCCGATCGCCCCCTACCCTCCCGATCGCCCCCTACCCTCCCGATCTCCCCCATCTCTCCCAATCACCCCCTAACCTGCCGATCTCCCACAACCCTCCCGATCGGCCCCTACCCTCCCGATCGCCACCTACCCTCCCGATCGCCCCCTACCCTCCCGATCTCCCCCATCTCTCCCGATCACCCCCTACCCTGCCGATCTCCCACTACCCTCCCGATCGCCCCCTGCCCTCCCGATCGCCACCTACCCTCCCGATCGCCCACTACCCTCCCGATCGCCCCCTACTCTCCCGATCGCCCCCTACCCTCCCGATCACCCCTACCCTCCCGAGCACCCCCGACCCTCCCGATCACCCCTACTCTCCCGATCGCCCCCTACTCTCCCGATCACCCCTACCCTCCCGATCGCCCCCTACACTCCCGATCACCCCCTACCCTCCCGATCACCCCCTACCCTCCCGATCGCCTCCTACCCTCCCGATCACCCCCTACCCTCCCGATCTCCACCTACCCTCCCAATCGCCCCCTACCCTCCCGATCGCCCACTACCCTCCCGATCTCCCCCTACTCTCCCGTTCACCCCCATCTCTCACAATCACCCCCTACCCTCCCGATCGCCCCCTACCCTCCCGATCTCCCCCTACCCTCCCGATCGGCCCCCTACCCTCCCGATCTCCCCCTACTCTCCCGATCACCACCATCTCTCCCAATCGCCCCCTACTCTCCCGATCACCCCCTACCCTCCCGATCGCCCCCACCCTCCCAATCACCGCCTACCCTCCCGATCTCCCCCTACTCTCCCGATCACCACCATCTCTCCCAATCGCCCCCTACTCTCCCGATCACCCCTACCCTCCCGATCGCCCCCTACCCTCCCGATCACCCCCTACCTTCCCGATCACCCCCTAGCCTCCCAATCGCCCCCTACCCTCCCGATCGCCCACTACCCTCCCGATCTCCCCCTACTCTCCCGTTCACCCCCAACTCTCACAATCACCCCCTACCCTCCCGATCGCCCCCTACCCTCCCGATCTCCCCCTACTCTCCAGATCACCACCATCTCTCCCAATCGCCATCTACTCTCCCGATCATCCCCTACCCTCCCGACCGCCCCCACCCTCCCAATCACCGCCTACCCTACCGATCACCCCCTACCTTCCCGATCACCCACGAGCCTCCCTATCGCCCCCTACCCTCCCGATCGCCTCCTACCCTCCTGATCACCCCCCTACCCTCCCGATCACCCCCTACCCTCCCGATCGCCCCCTACCCTCCTGATCACCCCCTACCCTCCCGATCACCCCCTACCCTCTCGATCACCCCCTACTCTCCCGAACACACCCTACCCTCCCGATCACCCCCTACCCTCCCGATCACCCCCTACTCTCCCGATCACCCCCATCTCTCCCGATCACCCCCTACTCTCCCGATCACCCCCTACCCTCCCGATCACCCCCTACCCTCCCGATCGCCCCCTTGTCTCCCGATCACACTCTACCCTCCCGATCACCCCCTACCCTCCCGATCGCCCCCTACCCTCCCGATCACCCCCTACTCTCCCGATCACACCCTACCCTCCCGATCACCCCCTACCCTCCCGATCACCCCCTACCCTCCCGATCGCTCCCCAGCCTCCCGATCGCCCCCAACCCTCCCGATCTCCGCCGACCCTCTCGATCACCCCCTACCCTCCCGATCTCCCCCTACTCTCCCGATCACCTCCATCTCTCCCGAACACCCCCTACCCTCCCGATCACCCCCATCCTCCCGATCGCCCCCTACCCTCCCGATCACCCCGTACCCTCCCGATCACCCCCTACCCTCCCAATCTCCCCCTACCCTCCCGATCGCCCCCTACCCTCCCGATCTCCCCCTACCCTCCCGATCGCCCCCTACCCACCCAATCTCCCCCTACTCCCCCGATCACCCCCATCTCTCCCGATCACCCCCTACCCTCCCGATCTCCCCCTACCCTCCCGATCTCCCCCTACTCTCCCGATCACCCCCATCTCTCCCGAACACCCCCTACTCTCCCGATCACCCTCTACCCTCCCGATCACCCCCAACCCTCCCGATCACCCCCATCTCTCCCGATCACCCCCTACCCTCCCGATCACCCCATACCCTCCCGATCACCCCCTACCCTCCCGATCTCCCCCATCTCTCCCTATAACCCCCTACCCTCCCGATCACCCCCTACCCTCCCGATCACCCCCTACCCTCCCGATCGCCCCCTACCCTCCCGATCACACCCTACCCTCCCGATCACCCCCTACCCTCCCGATCGCCCCCTACCCTCCCGATCACCCCCTACCCTCCCGATCACCAGCTACCCTCCCGATCTCCCCCAACCCTCACGATCGCCCCCGACCCTCCCGAACACCCCCTACCCTCCCGATCGCCCCCTACCCTCCCGATCACCCCCTACCCTCCCGATCACCCCCTACCCTCCCGATCACCCCCTACCCTCCCGATCGTCGCCTACCCTCCCGATCGCCCCCTACCCTCCCGATCACCCCCTACCCTCCCGATCACCACCTACCCTCCCGATCTCCCCCAACCCTCACGATCACCCCCTACCCTCCCGATCTCCCCCTACTCTCCCGATTACCCCCTACCCTCCCGATCTCCCCTTAACCTCCCGATCACCCCCTACCCTCCCGATCTCCCCCAACCCTCACGATCACCCCCTACCCTCCCGATCTCCCCCTACTCTCCCGATTACCCCCTATCCTCCCGATCTCCCTCTACCCTCCCGATCGCCCCCTACCCTCCCGATCGCCCCCAAAATCCCGATCGCCCCCTACACTCCCGATCGCCCCCTACCCTCCCGATTGCCCCCTACCCTCCCGATCGCCCCCAACCCTCCCGATCTCCCCCATCTCTCCCGATCACCCCTACCCTGCCGATCACCCACTAACCTCCCGATCGCCCTCTGCCCTCCCGATCGCCCCCTACCCTCCCGTTCGCCCCCTACTCTCCCGATCACCCCTACCCTCCCGATCTCCCCCTATTCTCCCGATCACCCCCATCTCTCCCGAACTCCCCCTACTCTCCCGATCACCCCCTACCCTCCCAATCGCCCCCTACCCTCCCGATCGCCCCTACCCTCCCGATCACCCCCTACTCTCCCAATCGCCCCCTACTCTCCCGATCGCCCCCACCCTCCCAATCACCGCCTACCCTCCCGATCACCCCCTACCTTCCCGATCACCCCCTACCCTCGCGATCACCCGCTACCCTCCCGATCACCCCCTACTCTCCCGATAACACCCTATCCTCACGATCACACCCTACCCTCCCGATCACCCCCTACCCTCTCGATCACCCACTACTCTCCCGATCACACCCTACCCTCCCGATCACCCCCATCTCTCCCGATCACCCCCTACTCTCCCGATCACCCCCTACTCTCCCGATCACACCCTACCCTCCCGATCGCCCCCTACTCTCCCGATCGCCCCCTACCCTCCCGATCACCCCCTACCCTCCCGATCGCCCCCTACCCTCCCGATCACCCCCTACTCTCCCGATCACACACTACCCTCCCGATCACCCCCTACCCTCCCGATCGCTCCCCAGCCTCCCGATCGCCCCCTACCCTCCCGATCTCCCCCGACCCTCTCGATCACCCCCTACCCTCCCGATCTCCCCCTACTCTCCCGATCACCCCCTACTCTCCCGATCACCCCCATCTCTCCCGAACACCCCCTACCCTCCCGATCACCCCCTACCCTCCCGATCTCCCCCTACTCTCCCGATCAACCCCTACCCTCCCGATCACCCCCTACCCTCCCGATCTCCCCCTACTCTCCCGATCACCCCCATCTCTCCCGAACACCCCCTACCCTCCCGATCACCCCCTACCCTCCCGATCGCCCCCTACCCTCCCGATCGCCGCCTACCCTCCCGATCTCCCCCTACTCTCCCGTTCACCCCCATTTCCCGATCACCCCCTACCCTCCCGATCACCCCCTACCCTCCCAATCTCCCCCTAGCCTCCCGATCGACCCCTACCCTCCCGATCTCCCCCTACCCTCCCGATCACCCCCATCTCTCCCGATCACCCCCTACACTCCCGATCACCCCCTACCCTCCCGATCGTCGCCTACCCTCCCGATCGCCCCCTACCCTCCCGATCACACCCTACCCTCCCGATCGCCCCCACCCTCCCAATCACCGCCTACCCTCCCGATCGCCCCCTACCCTCCCGATCACACCCTACCCTCCCGATCGCCCCCTACCCTCCCGATCACACCCTACCCTCCCGATCGCCCCCACCCTCCCAATCACCGCCTACCCTCCCGATCTCCCCCTACTCTCCCGATAACACCCTACCCTCCCGATCACCCACTACCCTCCCGATCACCCCCTATCCTCCCGATCACACCCTACCCTCCCGATCACCCCCTACCCTCTCGATCACCCCCTACTCTCCCGATCACACCCTACCCTCCCGATCACCCCCTACCCTCCCGATCACCCACTACCCTCCCGATCACCCCCTATCCTCCCGATCACACCCTACCCTCCCGATCGCCCCCTACCCTCCCGATCGCCGCCTACCCTCCCGATCTCCCCCTACTCTCCCGTTCACCCCCATTTCCCGATCACCCCCTACCCTCCCGATCACCCCCTACCCTCCCAATCTCCCCCTACCCTCCCGATCGCCCCCTACCCTCCCGATCTCCCCCTACCCTCCCGATCGCCCCCTACCCTCCCAATCTCCCCCTACTCCACCGATCACCCCCATCTCTCCCGATCACCCCCTACACTCCCGATCACCCCCTACCCTCCCGATCACCCCCATCTCTCCCGATCACCCCCTACCCTCCCGATCACCCCCTACCCTCCCGATCGTCGCCTACCCTCCCGATCGCCCCCTACCCTCCCGATCTCCCCCAACCCTCACGATCACCCCCTACCCTCCCGATCTCCCCCTACTCTCCCGATTACCCCCTACCCTCCCGATCTCCCCTTAACCTCCCGATCGCCCCCTACCCTACCGATCGCACCCTACCCTCCCGATCTCCCCCTACTCTCCCGATTACCCCCTACCCTCCCGATCTCCCCTTAACCTCCCGATCACACCCTACCCTCCCGATCGCCCCCACCCTCCCAATCACCGCCTACCCCCCCGATCACCCCCTACCCTCCCGATCACCCCCTACCCTCCCGATCACCCCCTATCCTCCCGATCACACCCTACCCTCCCGATCACCCCCTACCCTCTCGATCACCCCCTACTCTCCCGATCACCCCCTACCCTCCCGATCACCCCCTATCCTCCCGATCGCTCCCCAGCCTCCTGATCGCCCCCTAACCTCCCGATCTCCCCCGACCCTCTCGATCACCCCCTACCCTCCCGATCTCCCCCTACTCTCCCGATCACCCCCATCTCTCCCGAACACCCCCTACCCTCCCGATCACCCTCTACCCTCCCGATCGCCCCCTACACTCCCGATCGCCGCCTACCCTCCCGATCTCCCCCTACTCTCCCGATCACCCCCATCTCTCCCGAACACCCCCTACCCTCCCGATCGCCCCCTACCCTCCCGATCACCCCCTACCCTCCCGATCACCCCCTACCCTCCCAATCTCCCCCTACCCTCCCGATCGCCCCCTACCCTCCCGATCACCCCCTACCCTCCCGATCACCCCCTACCCTCCCAATCTCCCCCTACCCTCCCGATCGCCCTCTACCCTCCCAATCTCCCCCTACTCCACCGATCACCCCCATCTCTCCCGATCACCCCCTACACTCCCGATCACCCCCTACCCTCCCGATCACCCCCATCTCTCCCGATCACCCCCTACCCTCCCGATCACCCCCTACCCTCCCGATCTCCCCCATCTCTCCCTATAACCCCCTACCCTCCCGATCACCCCCTACCCTCCCGATCGTCGCCTACCCTCCCGATCGCCCCCTACCCTCCCGATCACCCCCATCTCTCCCGATCACCCCCTACCCTCCCGATCACCCCCTACCCTCCCGATCTCCCCCATCTCTCCCTATAACCCCCTACCCTCCCGATCACCCTCTACCCTCCCGATCGCCCCCTACACTCCCGATCGCCGCCTACCCTCCCGATCTCCCCCTACTCTCCCGATCACCCCCATCTCTCCCGAACACCCCCTACCCTCCCGATCGCCCCCTACCCTCCCGATCACCCCCTACCCTCCCGATCACCCCCTACCCTCCCAATCTCCCCCTACCCTCCCGATCGCCCCCTACCCTCCCGATCACCCCCTACCCTCCCGATCACCCCCTACCCTCCCAATCTCCCCCTACCCTCCCGATCGCCCTCTACCCTCCCAATCTCCCCCTACTCCACCGATCACCCCCATCTCTCCCGATCACCCCCTACACTCCCGATCACCCCCTACCCTCCCGATCACCCCCATCTCTCCCGATCACCCCCTACCCTCCCGATCACCCCCTACCCTCCCGATCTCCCCCATCTCTCCCTATAACCCCCTACCCTCCCGATCACCCCCTACCCTCCCGATCGTCGCCTACCCTCCCGATCGCCCCCTACCCTCCCGATCACCCCCATCTCTCCCGATCACCCCCTACCCTCCCGATCACCCCCTACCCTCCCGATCTCCCCCATCTCTCCCTATAACCCCCTACCCTCCCGATCACCCCCTACCCTCCCGATCACCACCTACCCTCCCGATCTCCCCCAACCCTCACGATCACCCCCTACCCTCCCGATCTCCCCCTACTCTCCCGATTACCCCCTACCCTCCCGATCTCCCCTTAACCTCCCGATCGCCCCCTACCCTACCGATCGCACCCTACCCTCCCGATCACCCCCTACCCTCCCGATCACCCCCTACCCTCCCGATCACCACCTACCCTCCCGATCTCCCCCTACTCTCCCGATTACCCCCTACCCTCCCGATCTCCCCTTAACCTCCCGATCACCCCCTACCCTCCCGATCTCCCCCAACCCTCACGATCACCCCCTACCCTCCCGATCTCCCCCTACTCTCCCGATTACCCCCTACCCTCCCGATCTCCCTCTACCCTCCCGATTGCCCCCTACCCTCCCGATCGCCCCCTAACCTCCCGATCGCCCCCTACACTCCCGATCGCCCCCTACCCTCCCGATTGCCCCCTACCCTCCCGATCGCCCCCTACCCTCCCGATCTCCCCCATCTCTCCCGATCACCCCTACCCTGCCGATCTCCCACTACCCTCCCGATCGCCCTCTGCCCTCCCGATCGCCCCCTACTCTCCCGATCACCCCTACCCTCCCGATCTCCCCCTATTCTCCCGATCACCCCCATCTCTCCCGATCGCCCCCTACTCTCCCGATCACCCCCTACCCTCCCAATCGCCCCCTACCCTCCCGATCGCCCCTACCCTCCCGATCTCCCCCTATTCTCCCGTTCACCCCCATCTCTCACAATCTCACCCTACCCTCCCGATCGCCCCCACCCTCCCAATCACCGCCTACCCTCCCGATCACCCCCTACCTTCCCGATCACCCCCTACCCTCCCGATCACCCGCTACCCTCCCGATCACCCCCTACTCTCCCGATAACACCCTACCCTCCCGATCACCCCCTACCCTCCCGATCACCCCCTACCCTCCCGATCACCCCCTACCTTCCCGATCACCCCCTACCCTCCCGATCACCCGCTACCCTCCCGATCACCCCCTACTCTCCCGATAACACCCTACCCTCCCGATCACCCCCTACCCTCCCGATCACCCCCTACTCTCCCGATCACCCCCTACTCTCCCGATCACCCCCTAGCCTCCCGATCACCCCCTACCCTCCCGATCGCCCCCTACTCTCCCGATCACACCCTACCCTCCCGATCACCCCCTACCCTCCCGATCAACCCCTACCCTCCCGATCGCCCCCTACTCTCCCGATCACACCCTACCCTCCCGATCACCCCCTCCCCTCCCGATCACACCCTACCCTCCCGATCACCCCCTACCCTCTCGATCACCCCCTACTCTCCCGATCACCCCCTACCCTCCCGATCACCCCCTACCCTCCCGATCACCCCCTACCCTCCCGATCACCCCCTACCCTCCCGATCGCTCCCCAGCCTCCCGATCGCCCCCTACCCTCCCGATCTCCCCCGACCCTCTCGATCACCCCCTACCCTCCCGATCTCCCCCTACTCTCCCGATCACCCCCATCTCTCCCGATCACCCCCTACCCTCCCGATCGCCCCCTACCCTCCCGATCGGCGCCTACCCTCCCGATCTCCCCCTACTCTCCCGTTCACCCCCATTTCCCGATCACCCCCTACCCTCCCGATCACCCCCTACCCTCCCAATCTCCCCCTACCCTCCCGATCGCCCCCTACCCTCCCGATCGCCCCCTACCCTCCCAATCTCCCCCTACCCTCCCGATCTCCCCCTACCCTCCCGATCGCCCCCTACCCTCCCAATCTCCCCCTACTCCACCGATCACCCCCATCTCTCCCGATCACCCCCTACACTCCCGATCACCCCCTATCCTCCCGATCACCCCCATCTCTCCCGATCACCCCCTACCCTCCCGATCACCACCTACCCTCCCGATCTCCTCCAACCCTCATGATCACCCTCTACCCTCCCGATCTCCCCCTACTCTCCCGATTACCCCCTACCCTCCCGATCTCCCCTTAACCTCCCGATCGCCCCCTACCCTACCGATCGCACCCTACCCTCCCGATCACCCCCTACCCTCCCGATCACCACCTACCCTCCCGATCTCCCCCAACCCTCACGATCACCCCCTACCCTCCCGATCTCCCCCTACTCTCCCGATTACCCCCTACCCTCCCGATCTCCCCTTAGCCTCCCGATCACCCCCTACCCTCCCGATCTCCCCCAACCCTCACGATCACCCCCTACCCTCCCGATCTCCCCCTACTCTCCCGATTACCCCCTACCCTCCCGATCTCCCTCTACCCTCCCGATCGCCCCCTACCCTCCCGATCGCCCCCTAACCTCCCGATCGCCCCCTACACTTCCGATCGCCCCCTACCCTCCCGATTGCCCCCTACCCTCCCGATCGCTCCCTACCCTCCCGATCTCCCCCATCTCTCCCGATCACCCCTACCCTGCCGATCTCCCACTACCCTCCCGATCGCCCTCTGCCCTCCCGATCGCCCCCTACTCTCCCGATCACCCCTACCCTCCCGATCTCCCCCTATTCTCCCGATCACCCCCATCTCTCCCGATCGCCCCCTACTCTCCCGATCACCCCCTACCCTCCCAATCGCCCCCTACCCTCCCGATCGCCCCTACCCTCCCGATCGCCCCCACCCTCCCAATCACCGCCTACCCTCGCGATCACCCCCTACCTTCCCGATCACCCCCTACCCTCCCGATCACCGCCTACCCTCTCGATCACCCCCTACTCTCCCGATCACACCCTACCCTCCCTATCACCCCCTACCCTCCCGATCACCCCCTACTCTCCCGATCACCCCCATCTCTCCCGATCGCCCCCTACCCTCCCGATCGCCCCCTACCCTCCCGATCGCCCCCTACCCTCCCGATCACCCCCATCTCTCCTGATCGCCCCCTACCCTCCCGATCACCCCCTACCCTCCCGATCACCCGCTACCCTCCCGATCACCCCCTACCCTCCCGATCACCCCCTACTCTCCCGATCACCCCCATCTCTCCCGATCGCCCCCTACCCTCCCGATCGCCCCCTACCCTCCCGATCACCCCATACTCTCCCGATCACACCCTACCCTCCCGATCGCCCCCTACCCTCCCGATCTCCCCCGACCCTCTCGATCACCCCCTACCCTCCCGATCTCCCCCTACTCTCCCGATCACCCCCATCTCTCCCGAACACCCCCTACCCTCCCGATCACCCCCTACCCTCCCGATCGCCGCCTACCCTCCCGATCGCCCCCTACCCTCCCGATCTCCCCCTACCCTCCCGATCTCCCCCTACCCTCCCGATCGCCCCCTACCCTCCCAATCTCCCCCTACTCCACCGATCACCCCAATCTCTCCCGATCACCCCCTACACTCTCGATCACCCCCTACCCTCCCGATCAACCCCTACCCTCCCGATCGCCGCCTACCCTCCCGATCACCCCCTACCCTCCCGATCACCCCCATCTCTCCCGATCACCCCCTACCCTGCCGATCACCCCCTACCCTCCCGATCACCCCCTACCCTCCCGATCTCCCCCATCTCTCCTTATCACCCCCTACCCTCCCGATCACCCCCTACCCTCCCGATCTCCCGCATCTCTCCTTATCACCCCCTACCCTCCCGATCACCACCTACTCTCCCGATCTCCCCCAACCCTCCCGATCACCCCCTACCCTCCCGATCACCCTTTACCCTCCCGATCGCCCCCTAACCTCCCGATCGCCCCCTACACTCCCGATCGCCCCCTACCCTCCCGGTCGCCCCCTACCCTCTCGATCACCACCTACCCTCCCAATCACCCCCTACCCTACCGATAATCCCCTAGCCTCCCTATCGCCCCCTACTCTCCGGATCGCCCCCTACCCTCCCGATCGCCCACTACCCTCCCGATCTCCCCCTACTCTCCCGTTCACCCCCATCTCTCACAATCACCCCCTACCCTCCCGATCGCCCCTTATCCTCCCGATCTCCCCCTACCCTCCCGATCACCCCCTACCCTCCCGAACTCCCCCTACTCTCCCGATCACCACCATCTCTCCCAATCGCCCACTACTCTCCCGATCACCCCCTACCCTCCCGATCACCCCCTAGCCTCCCTATCGCCCCCTACCCTTCCGATCGCCTCCTACCCTCCTGATCACCCCCTACCCTCCCGATCACCCCCTACCCTCCCGATCGCCCCCTACCCTCCTGATCACCCCCTACCCTCTCGATCACCCGCTACCCTCCCGATCGCCCCCTACCCTCCCAATCTCCCCCTACCCTCCCGATCACCCCCATCTCTCCCGATCACCCCCTACCCTCCCGATCACCCCCATCTCTCCCGATCACCCCCTACCCTCCCGATCACCCCCTACCCTCCCGATCTCCCCCATCTCTCCCTATAACCCCCTACCCTCCCGATCACCCCCTACCCTCCCGATCGTCGCCTACCCTCCCGATCGCCCCCTACCCTCCCGATCACCCCCATCTCTCCCGATCACCCCCTACCCTCCCGATCACCCCCTACCCTCCCGATCTCCCCCATCTCTCCCTATAACCCCCTACCCTCCCGATCACCACCTACCCTCCCGATCTCCCCCAACCCTCACGATCACCCCCTACCCTCCCGATCTCCCCCTACTCTCCCGATTACCCCCTACCCTCCCGATCTCCCCTTAACCTCCCGATCGCCCCCTACCCTACCGATCGCCCCCTACCCTCCCGATCTCCCCCATCTCTCCCGATTACCCCCTACCCTCCCGATCTCCCTCTACCCTCCCGATCGCCCCCTACCCTCCCGATCGCCCCCTAACCTCCCGATCGCCCCCTACACTCCCGATCGCCCCCTACCCTCCCGATTGCCCCCTACCCTCCCGATCGCCCTCTGCCCTCCCGATCGCCCCCTACTCTCCCGATCACCCCTACCCTCCCGATCTCCCCCTATTCTCCCGTTCACCCCCATCTCTCACAATCTCACCCTACCCTCCCGATCGCCCCCTACTCTCCCGATCACCACCATCTCTCCCAATCGCCCCCTACTCTCCCGATCACCCCCTACCCTCCCGATCGCCCCCACACTCCCAATCACCGCCTACCCTCCCGATCACCCCCTACCTTCCCGATCACCCCCTACCCTCCCGATCACCCCCTACCCTCCTGATCACCCCCTACCTTCCCGATCACCCCCTACCCTCCCGATCACCCCCTACCCTCCCGATCACCCCCTACCCTCCCGATCACACCCTACCCTCCCGATCACCCCCTACCCTCCCGATCACCCCCTGCTCTCCCGATCACCCCCATCTCTCCCGATCACCCCCTACTCTCCCGATCACCCCCTACCCTCCCGATCACCCCCTACCCTCCCGATCACCCCCTACTCTCCCGATCACCCCCATCTCTCCCGATCACCCCCTACCCTCCCGATCGCCCCCTACTCTCCCGATCACACCCTACCCTCCCGATCGCCCCCTACCCTCCCGATCACCCCCTACTCTCCCGATCACACCCTACCCTCCCGATCACCCCCTACCCTCCCGATCACCCCCTACCCTCCCGATCGCTCCCCAGCCTCCCGATCGCCCCCTACCCTCCCGATCTCCCCCGACCCTCCCGATCGCCCCCTACCCTCCCGATCGTCGCCTACCCTCCCGATCTCCCCCTACTCTCCCGTTCACCCCCATTTCCCGATCACCCCCTACCCTCCCGATCACCCCCTACCCTCCCAATCTCCCCCTACCCTCCCGATCGCCCCCTACCCTCCCGATCTCCCCCTACCCTCCCGATCGCCCCCTACCCTCCCAATCTCCCCCTACTCCACCGATCACCCCCATCTCTCCCGAACACCCCCTACCCTCCCGATCTCCCCCATCTCTCCCGATCACCCCCTACCCTCCCGATCACCACCTACCCTCCCGATCGCCCCCAACCCTCACGATCACCCCCTACCCTCCCGATCTCCCCCTACTCTCCCGATTACCCCCTACCCTCCCGATCTCCCCTTAACCTCCCGATCGCCCCCTACCCTCCCGATCACCCCCTACCCTCCCGATCACCACCTACCCTCCCGATCTCCCCCAACCCTCACGATCACCCCCTACCCTCCCGATCTCCCCCTACTCTCCCGATTACCCCCTACCCTCCCGATCTCCCCTTAACCTCCCGATCACCCCCTACCCTCCCGATCTCCCCCAACCCTCACGATCACCCCCTACCCTCCCGATCTCCCCCTACTCTCCCGATTACCCCCTACCCTCCCGATCTCCCTCTACCCTCCCGATCGCCCCCTACCCTCCCGATCGCCCCCTAACCTCCCGATCGCCCCCTGCCCTCCCGATTGCCCCCTACCCTCCCGATCGCCCCCTACCCTCCCGATCTCCCCCATCTCTCCCGATCACCCCTACCCTGCCGATCTCCCACTACCCTCCCGATCGCCCTCTGCCCTCCCGATCGCCCCCTACTCTCCCGATCACCCCTACCCTCCCGATCTCCCCCTATTCTCCCGATCACCCCCATCTCTCCCGATCGCCCCCTACCCTCCCGATCGCCCCCTACCCTCCCGATCACCCCCTACTCTCCCGATCACACCCTACCCTCCCGATCACCCCCTACCCTCCCGATCACCCCCTACCCTCCCGATCGCTCCCCAGCCTCCCGATCGCCCCCTACCCTCCCGATCTCCCCCGACCCTCTCGATCACCCCCTACCCTCCCGATCTCCCCCTACTCTCCCGATCACCCCCATCTCTCCCGAACACCCCCTACCCTCCCGATCACCCCCTACCCTCCCGATCGCCCCCTACCCTCCCGATCTCCCCCTACTCTCCCGTTCACCCCCATTTCCCGATCACCCCCTACCCTCCCGATCACCCCCTACCCTCCCAATCTCCCCCTACCCTTCCGATCGCCCCCTACCCTCCCGATCTCCCCCTACCCTCCCGATCGCCCCCTACCCTCCCAATCTCCCCCTACTCCACCGATCACCCCAATCTCTCCCGATCACCCCCTACACTCTCGATCACCCCCTACCCTCCCGATCACCCCCATCTCTCCCGATCACCCCCTACCCTGCCGATCACCCCCTACCCTCCCGATCACCCCCTACCCTCCCGATCTCCCCCATCTCTCCTTATCACCCCCTACCCTCCCGATCACCCCCTACCCTCCCGATCTCCCGCATCTCTCCTTATCACCCCCTACCCTCCCGATCACCACCTACCCTCCCGATCTCCCCCAACACTCCCGATAATCCCCTAGCCTCCCGATCGCCCCCTACTCTCCGGATCGCCCCCTACCCTCCCGATCGCCCACTACCCTCCCGATCTCCCCCTACTCTCCCGTTCACCCCCATCTCTCACAATCACCCCCTACCCTCCCGATCGCCCCTTACCCTCCCGATCTCCCCCTACCTTCCCGATCACCCCTAGCCTCCCTATCGCCCCCTACCCTTCCGATCGCCTCCTACCCTCCTGATCACCCCCTACCCTCCCGATCACCCCCTACCCTCCCGATCGCCCCCTACCCTCCTGATCACCCCCTACCCTCTCGATCACCCGCTACCCTCCCGATCGCCCCCTACCCTCCCAATCTCCCCCTACCCTCCCGATCACCCCCATCTCTCCCGATCACCCCCTACACTCCCGATCACCCCCTACCCTCCCGATCACCCCCATCTCTCCCGATCACCCCCTACCCTCCCGATCACCCCCTACCCTCCCGATCTCCCCCATCTCTCCCTATAACCCCCTACCCTCCCGATCACCCCCTACCCTCCCGATCGTCGCCTACCCTCCCGATCGCCCCCTACCCTCCCGATCACCCCCATCTCTCCCGATCACCCCCTACCCTCCCGATCGCCCCCTACCCTCCCGATCGCCCCCTACCCTACCGATCGCCCCCTACCCTCCCGATCTCCCCCTACTCTCCCGATTAACCCCTACCCTCCCGATCTCCCCTTAACCTCCCGATCGCACCCTACCCTCCCGATCACCCCCTACCCTCCCGATCACCACCTACCCTCCCGATCTCCCCCAACCCTCACGATCACCCCCTACCCTCCCGATCTCCCCCTACTCTCCCGATTACCCCCTACCCTCCCGATCTCCCCTTAACCTCCCGATCACCCCCTACCCTCCCGATCTCCCCCAACCCTCACGATCACCCCCTACCCCCCCGATCTCCCCCTACTCTCCCGATTACCCCCTACCCTCCCGATCTCCCTCTACCCTCCCGATCGCCCCCTACCCTCCCGATCGCCCCCTACCCTCCCGATCGCCCCCTAACCTCCCGATCGCACCCTACACTCCCGATCGCCCCCTACCCTCCCGATTGCCCCCTACCCTCCCGATCGCCCCCTACCCTCCCGATCTCCCCCATCTCTCCCGATCACCCCTACCCTGCCGATCTCCCACTACCCTCCCGATCGCCCCCTACTCTCCCGATCACCCCTACCCTCCCGATCTCCCCCTATTCTCCCGATCACCCCCATCTCTCCCGATCGGCCCCTACTCTCCCGATCACCCCCTACCCTCCCAATCGCCCCCTACCCTCCCGATCGCCCCTACCCTCCCGATCTCCCCCTATTCTCCCGTTCACCCACATCTCTCACAATCTCACCCTACCCTCCCGATCTCCCCCTACCCTCCCGATCGCCCCCTACTCTCCCGATCACCACCATCTCTCCCAATCGCCCCCTACTCTCCCGATCACCCCCTACCCTCCCGATCGCCCCCACCCTCCCAATCACCGCCTACCCTCCCGATCACCCCCTACCTTCCCGATCACCCCCCACCCTCCCAATCACCCCCTACCCTCCCGATCACCCCCTATCCTCCCGATCTCCCCCTATTCTCCCGTTCACCCCCATCTCTCACAATCTCACCCTACCCTCCCGATCACCCCCTACCCTCCCGATCACCCCTACCCTCCCGATCACCCCCTATCCTCCCGATAACACCCTACCCTCCCGATCACCCCCTACCCTCTCGATCACCCCCTACTCTCCCGATCACACCCTACCCTCCCGATCACCCCCTACCCTCCCGATCACCCCCTACTCTCCCGATCACCCCCATCTCTCCCGATCACCCCCTACTCTCCCGATCACCCCTACCCTCCCGATCACCCCCTACCCTCCCGATCGCCCCCTACTCTCCCGATCACACCCTACCCTCCCGATCGCCCCCTACCCTCCCGATCACCCCCTACTCTCCCGATCACACCCTACCCTCCCGATCACCCCCTACCCTCCCGATCACCCCCTACCCTCCCGATCGCTCCCCAGCCTCCCGATCGCCCACTACCCTCCCGATCTCCCCCGACCCTCTCGATCACCCCCTACCCTCCCGATCGCCCCCTACCCTCCCGATCGCCGCCTACCCTCCCGATCTCCCCCTACTCTCCCGTTCACCCCCATTTCCCGATCACCCCCTACCCTCCCGATCACCCCCTACCCTCCCAATCTCCCCCTAACCTCCCGATCGCCCCCTACCCTCCCGATCTCCCCCTACCCTCCCGATCGCCCCCTACCCTCCCAATCTCCCCCTACTCCACCGATCACCCCCATCTCTCCCGATCACCCCCTACACTCCCGATCACCCCCTACCCTCCCGATCACCCCCATCTCTCCCGATCACCCCCTACCCTCCCGATCACCACCTAACCTCCCGATCTCCCCCAACCCTCACGATCACCCCCTACCCTCCCGATCTCGCCCTACTCTCCCGATTACCCCCTACCCTCCCGATCTCCCCTTAACCTCCCGATCGCCCCCTACCCTACCGATCGCACCCTACCCTCCCGATCTCCCCCTACCCTCCCGATCACCACCTACCCTCCCGATCTCCCCCAAACCTCCCGATCGCCCCCTACCCTCCCGATCACCCCCTACCCTCCCGATCACCACCTACCCTCCCGATCTCCCCCAAACCTCACGATCACCCCCTACCCTCCCGATCTCCCCCTACTCTCCCGATTACCCCCTACCCTCCCGATCTCCCCTTAACCTCCCGATCACCCCCTACCCTCCCGATCTCCCCCTACTCTCCCGATTACCCCCTACCCTCCCGATCTCCCTCTACCCTCCCGATCGCCCCCTACCCTCCCGATCGCCCCCTAACCTCCCGATCGCCCCCTGCCCTCCCGATTGCCCCCTACCCACCCGATCGCCCCCTACCCTCCCGATCTCCCCCATCTCTCCCGATCACCCCTACCCTGCCGATCTCCCACTACCCTCCCGATCGCCCTCTGCCCTCCCGATCGCCCCCTACTCTCCCGATCACCCCTACCCTCCCGATCTCCCCCTATTCTCCCGATCACCCCCATCTCTCCCGATCGCCCCCTACTCTCCCGATCACCCCCTACCCTCCCAATCGCCCCCTACCCTCCCGATCGCCCCTACCCTCCCGATCTCCCCCTATTCTCCCGTTCACCCCCATCTCTCACAATCTCACCCTACCCTCCCGATCGCCCCCTACCCTCCCGATCGCCCCCTACTCTCCCGATCACCACCATCTCTCCCGATCACCCCCTACCCTCCCGATCACCCCCTACCCTCCCGATCGCCCCCACTCTCCCAATCACCGCCTACCCTCCCGATCACCCCCTACCTTCCCGATCACCCCCTACCCTCCCGATCACCCCCTACCCTCCCGATCACCCCCTACCCTCCCGATCACCCCCTACCCTCCCGATCACCCCCTACTCTCCCGATCGCTCCCATCTCTCCCGATCACCCCTACCCTCCCGATCTCCTCCTACTCTCCCGATCACCCCCATCTCTCCAGATCACCCCCTACTCTCCCGATCGCTCCCATCTCTCCCGATCGCCCCCTACCCTCCCGATCTCCCACGACCCTCTCGATCACCCCCTACCCTCCCGATCTCCCCCTACTCTCCCGATCACCCCCATCACTCCCGAACACCCCCTACCCTCCCGATCACCCCCTACCCTCCCGATCGCCCCCTACCCTCCCGATCGCCGCCTACCCTCCTGATCTCCCCCTACTCTCCCGTTCACCACCATTTCCCGATCACCCCCTACCCTCCCGATCACCCCCTACCCTCCCAATCTCCCCCTACCCTCCCGATCGCCCCCTACCCTCCCGATCTCCCCCTACCCTCCCGATCGCCCCCTACCCTCCCAATCTCCCCCTACTCCACCGATCACCCCCATCTCTCCCGATCACCCCCGACACTCCCGATCACCCCCTACCCTCCCGATCACCCCCATCTCTCCCGATCACCCCCTAACCTGCCGATCACCCCCTACCCTCCCGATCACCCCCTACCCTCCCGATCTCCCCCATCTCTCCTTATCACCCCCTACCCTCCCGATCACCCCCTACCCTCCCGATCTCCCGCATCTCTCCTTATCACCCCCTACCCTCCCGATCACCACCTACCCTCCCGATCTCCCCCAACCCTCCCGATCACCCCCTACCCTCCCGATCACCCTATACCCTCCCGATCGCCCCCTAACCTCCCGATCGCCCCCTACACTCCCGATCGCCCCCTACCCTCCCGGTCGCCCCCTACCCTCCCGATCACCCCCTACTCTCCCGATCTCCCCCTACCCTCCCAATCACCCCCTACCCTACCGATAATCCCCTAGCCTCCCGATCTCCCCCTACCCTCCCGGTCGCCCCCTACTCTCCCGATCGCCCCCTACTTACCCGATCGCCCCCTACTCTCCGGATCGCCCCCTACCCTCCCGATCGCCCACTACCCTCCCGATCTCCCCCTACTCTCCCGTTCACCCCCATCTCTCACAATCACCCCCTACCCTCCCGATCGCCCCTTACCCTCCCGATCTCCCCCAACCCTCCCGATCGCCCCCTACCCTCCCGATCTCCCCCTACTCTCCCGATCACCCCCTACCCTCCCGACCGCCCCCTACTCTCCCAATCACCGCCTACCCTCCCGATCACCCCCTACCTTCCCGATCACCCCCTAGCCTCCCTATCGCCCCCTACCCTTCCGATCACACCCTACCCTCCCGATCACCCCCTACCCTCCCGATCACCCCCTACTCTCCCGATCACACCCTACCCTCCCGATCACCCCCTACCCTCCCGATCACCCCCTACTCTCCCGATCACACCCTACCCTCCCGATCACCCCCTACCCTCCCGATCACACCCTACCTCCCGATCACCCCCGACCCTCCCGATCACCCCCTACTCTCCCGATCACGCCCATCTCTCCCGATCACCCCCTACTCTCCCGATCACCCCCTACCCTCCCGATAACCCCCTACCCTCCCGATCGCCCCCTTGTCTCCCGATCACACTCTACCCTCCCGATCACCCCCTACCCTCCCGATCGCCCCCTACCCTCCCGATCACCCCCGACTCTCCCGATCACACCCTACCCTCCCGATCACCCCCGACACTCCCGATCACCCCCTACCCTCCCGATCACCCCCATCTCTCCCGATCACCCCCTACCCTGCCGATCACCCCCTACCCTCCCGATCACCCCCTACCCTCCCGATCTCCCCCATCTCTCCTTATCACCCCCTACCCTCCCGATCACCACCTACCCTCCCGATCTCCCCCAACCCTCCCGATCACCCCCTACCCTCCCGATCACCCTATACCCTCCCGATCGCCCCCTAACCTCCCGATCGCCCCCTACACTCCCGATCGCCCCCTACCCTCCCGGTCGCCCCCTACCCTCCCGATCACCCCCTACTCTCCCGATCTCCCCCTACCCTCCCAATCACCCCCTACCCTACCGATAATCCCCTAGCCTCCCGATCTCCCCCTACCCTCCCGGTCGCCCCCTACTCTCCCGATCGCCCCCTACTTACCCGATCGCCCCCTACTCTCCGGATCGCCCCCTACCCTCCCGATCGCCCACTACCCTCCCGATCTCCCCCTACTCTCCCGTTCACCCCCATCTCTCACAATCACCCCCTACCCTCCCGATCGCCCCTTACCCTCCCGATCTCCCCCAACCCTCCCGATCGCCCCCTACCCTCCCGATCTCCCCCTACTCTCCCGATCACCCCCTACCCTCCCGACCGCCCCCTACTCTCCCAATCACCGCCTACCCTCCCGATCACCCCCTACCTTCCCGATCACCCCCTAGCCTCCCTATCGCCCCCTACCCTTCCGATCACACCCTACCCTCCCGATCACCCCCTACCCTCCCGATCACCCCCTACTCTCCCGATCACACCCTACCCTCCCGATCACACCCTACCCTCCCGATCACCCCCTACTCTCCCAATCACACCCTACCCTCCCGATCACCCCCTACTCTCCCGATCACGCCCATCTCTCCCGATCACCCCCTACTCTCCCGATCACCCCCTACCCTCCCGATCACCCCCTACCCTCCCGATCGCCCCCTTGTCTCCCGATCACACTCTACCCTCCCGATCACCCCCTACCCTCCCGATCGCCCCCTACCCTCCCGATCACCCCCGACTCTCCCGATCACACCCTACCCTCCCGATCGCCCCCTACCCTCCCGATCACCCCCTACCCTCCCGATCGCTCCCCAGCCTCTCGATCACCCCCTACCCTCCCGATCTCCCCCTACTCTCCCGATCACCCCCATCTCTCCCGAACACCCCCTACCCTCCCGATCACCCCCTACCCTCCCGATCTCCCCCTACTCTCCCGATCACCCCCATCTCTCCCGAACACCCCCTACCCTCCCGATCACCCCCTACCATCCCGATCGACCCCTACCCTCCCGATCGCCGCCTACCCTCCCGATCTCCCCCTACTCTCCCGTTCACTCCCATTTCCCGATCACCCCCTACCCTCCCGATCACCCCCTACCCTCCCAATCTCCCCCTACCCTCCCGATCACCCCCTACCCTCCCGATCGCCCCCTACCCTCCCAATCTCCCCCTACTCCCCCGATCACCCCCATCTCTCCCGATCACCCCCTACCCTCCCGATCACCCCCTACCCTCCCGATCACCCCCATCTCTCCCGATCACCCCCTACCCTGCCGATCACCCCCGACCCTCCCGATCACCCCCTACCCTCCCGATCTCCCCCATCTCTCCTTATGACCCCCTACCCTCCCGATCACCCCCTACCCTCCCGATCACCCCCGACCCTCCCGATCACCCCCTACCCTCCCGATCTCCCGCATCTCTCCTTATCACCCCCTACCCTCCCGATCACCCCCTACCCTCCCGATCACCACCTACCCTCCCGATCTCCCCCAACCCTCCCGATCACCCCCTACTCTCCCGATCACCCTATACCCTCCCGATCGCCCCCTAACCTCCCGATCGCCCCCTACACTCCCGATCGCCCCCTACCCTCCCGATCGCCCACTACCCTCCCGATCTCCCCCTACTCTCCCGTTCACCCCCATCTCTCACAATCACCCCCTACCCTCCCGATCGCCCCTTACCCTCCCGATCTCCCCCAACCCTCCCGATCGCCCCCTACCCTCCCGATCTCCCCCTACTCTCCCGATCACCCCCTACCCTCCCGACCGCCCCCTACCCTCCCGATCTCCCCCTACTCTCCCGATCACCCCCTACCCTCCCGATCGCCCCCTACCCTCCCGATCTCCCCCTACTCTCCCAATCACCGCCTACCCTCCCGATCACCCCCTACCTTCCCGATCACCCCCTAGCCTCCCTATCGCCCCCTACCCTCCCGATCACCCCCTACCCTCCCGATCACCCCCTACCCTCCCGATCACACCCTACCCTCCCGATCACCCCCTACCCTCCCGATCACCCCCTACTCTCCCGATCACCCTATACCCTCCCGATCGCCCCCTAACCTCCCGATCGCCCCCTACACTCCCGATCGCCCCCTACCCTCCCGGTCGCCCCCTACCCTCCCGATCACCCCCTACTCTCCCGATCTCCCCCTACCCTCCCAATCACCCCCTACCCTACCGATAACCCCCTAGCCTCCCGATCACCCCCTACTGTCCCGACGCCCCCTACTTACCCGATCGCCCCCTACTCTCCGGATCACCCCCTACCCTCCCGATCGCCCCCACGCTCCCAATCACCCCCTACCCTCCCGATCACCCCCTACCCTCCCGATCACCCCCTACCCTCCCGATCGCCCCCTACCCTCCCGATCACGCCCCTACTCTCCCGATCACCCCCCTACACTCCCGATCAACCCCTACCCTCCCGATCACCCCCTACTCTCCCGATCACCCACCTACCCTCCCGATCGCCCCCCACTCTCCCGATCACTCCTACCCTCCCGATCGCCCCCTACCCTCCCGATCACCCCCTACCCTCCCGATCGCCCCCTACCCTCCCGATCGCCCCCTACCCTCCCGATCGCCCCCTACCCTCCCGATCTACCCCTACCCTCCCGATCTCTCCCTACTCTCCCGTTCACCCCCATCTCTCACAATCACCCCCTACCCTCCCGATCGCCCCTTACCCTCCCGATCTCCCCCAACCCTCACGATCGCCCCCTACCCTCCCGATCTCCCCCTACTCTCCCGATCACCCCCTACCCTCCCGACCGCCCCCTACCCTCCCGATCTCCCCCTACTCTCCCGATCACCCCCTACCCTCCCGATCGCCCCCTACCCTCCCGATCTCCCCCTACTCTCCCAATCACCGCCTACCCTCCCGATCACCCCCTACCTTCCCGATCACCCCCTAGCCTCCCTATCGCCCCCTACCCTCCCGATCACCCCCTACCCTCCCGATCACCCCCTACCCTCCCGATCACCCCCTACTCTCCCGATCACACCCTACCCTCCCGATCACCCCCTACCCTCCCGATCACCCCCTACTCTCCCGATCACCCTATACCCTCCCGATCGCCCCCTAACCTCCCGATCGCCCCCTACACTCCCGATC
This sequence comes from Pristiophorus japonicus, assembly GCF_044704955.1. Lineage (NCBI taxonomy): Eukaryota > Metazoa > Chordata > Chondrichthyes > Pristiophoridae > Pristiophorus > Pristiophorus japonicus. The sequence goes on from NC_091995.1 coordinate 84,136,857, forward strand.
GCCCCCTACCCTCCCGGTCGCCCCCTACCCTCCCGATCACCCCCTACTCTCCCGATCTCCCCCTACCCTCCCAATCACCCCCTACCCTACCGATAACCCCCTAGCCTCCCGATCACCCCCTACTGTCCCGACGCCCCCTACTTACCCGATCGCCCCCTACTCTCCGGATCACCCCCTACCCTCCCGATCGCCCCCACCCTCCCAATCACCCCCTACCCTCCCGATCACCCCCTACCCTCCCGATCACCCCCTACCCTCCCGATCGCCCCATACCCTCCCGATCACGCCCCTACTCTCCCGATCACCCCCCTACACTCCCGATCAACCCCTACCCTCCCGATCACCCCCTACTCTCCCGATCACCCCCCTACCCTCCCGATCGCCCCCCACTCTCCCGATCACTCCTACCCTCCCGATCGCCCCCTACCCTCCCGATCTCCCCCATCTCTCCCTATAACCCCCTACCCTCCCGATCACCCACTACCCTCCCGATCACCCCCTACCCTCCCGATCGCCCCCTACCCTCCCGATCACCCCCTACCCTCCCGATCACCCCCTACCCTCCCGATCGCCCCCTACCCTCCCGATCGCCCCCTACCCTCCCGATCACCCCCTACCCTCCCGATCGCCCCCGACCCTCCCGAACACCCCCTACTCTCCCGATCACCCCCATCTCTCCCGATCGCCCCCTACCCTCCCGATCACCCCCTACCCTCCCGATCACCCTCTACCCTCCCGATCTCCCCCATCTCTCCCTATAACCCCCTACCCTCCCGATCGCCCCCTACCCTCCCGATCGCCCCCTCCCCTCCCGATCTCCCCTTAACCTCCCGATCGCGCCCTACCCTACCGATCGCACCCTACCCTCCCGATCACCCCCTACCCTCCCGATCACCACCTACCCTCCCGATCTCCCCCAACTCTCACGATCACCCCCTACCCTCCCGATCTCCCCCTACTCTCCCGATTACCCCCTACCCTCCCGATCTCCCCTTAACCTCCCGATCGCACCCTACCCTACCGATCGCACCCTACCCTCCCGATCGCCCCCTACTCTCCCGATCACCCCTATCCTCCCGATCGCCCCCTAACCTCCCGATCGCCCCCTACCCTCCCGATCTCCCTCTACCCTCCCGATCGCCCCCTACCCTCCCGATCGCCCCCTAACCTCCCGATCGCCCCCTACACTCCCGATTGCCCCCTACCCTCCCGATCGCCCCCTAACCTCCCGATCGCCCCCTACACTCCCGATTGCCCCCTACCCTCCCGATCGCCCCCTAACCTCCCGATCGCCCCCTACACTCCCGATTGCCCCCTACCCTCCCGATCGCCCCCTACCCTCCCGATCGCCCCCTAACCTCCCGATCGCCCCCTACACTCCCGATTGCCCCCTACCCTCCCGATCGCCCCCTAACCTCCCGATCACCCCCTACCCTCCCGATCACCCCCTACCTTCCCGATCACCCCCTACCCTCCCGATCACCCGCTACCCTCCCGATCACCCGCTACCCTCCCGATCACCCCCTATCCTCCCGATCACACCCTACCCTCCCGATCACCCCCTACTCTCCCGATCACACCCTACCCTCCCGATCACCCACTACCCTCCCGATCACCCCCTATCCTCCCGATCACACCCTACCCTCCCGATCACCCCCTACCCTCCCGATCACCCCCTACCCTCCCGATCGCCCCCTACCCTCCCGATCACCCCCTACTCTCCCGATCACACCCTACCCTCCCGATCACCGCCTACCCTCCCGATCGCTCCCCAGTCTCCCGATCGCCCCCTACCCTCCCAATCTCCCCCGACCCTCTCGATCACCCCCTACCCTCCCGATCTCCCCCGACTCTCCCGATCACCCCCATCTCTCCCGAACACCCCCTACCCTCCCGATCACCCCCTACCCTCCCGATCGCCCCCTACCCTCCCGATCGCCGCCTACCCTCCCGATCTCCCCCTACTCTCCCGTTCACCCCCATTTCCCGATCACCCCCTACCCTCCCGATCACCCCCTACCCTCCCAATCTCCCCCTACCCTCCCGATCGCCCCCTACCCTCCCGATCTCCCCCTACCCTCCCGATCGCCCCCTACCCTCCCAATCTCCCCCTACTCCCCCGATCACCCCCATCTCTCCCGATCACCCCCTACCCTCCCGATCAACCCCTACCCTCCCGATCACCCCCATCTCCCCCGATCACCCCCATCTCTCCCGATCACCCTCTACCCTCCCGATCTCCCCCAACCCTCCCGATCACCCCCTACCCTCCCGATCACCCTATACCCTCCCGATCGCCCCATAACCTCCCGATCGCCCCCTACACTCCCGATCGCCCCCTACCCTCCCGGTCGCCCCCTACCCTCCCGATCACCCCCTACTCTCCCGATCTCCCCCTACCCTCCCAATCACCCCCTACCCTACCGATAACCCCCTAGCCTCCCGATCACCCCCTACCCTCCCGATCGCCCCCACGCTCCCAATCACCCCCTACCCTCCCAATCACCCCCTACCCTCCCGATCACCCCCCTACTCTCCCGATCACCCCCCTACCCTCCCGATCACCCCCAACCCTCCCGATCTCCCCCATCTCTCCCCATAACCCCCTACCCTCCCGATCACCCCCTACCCTCCCGATCACCCCCTACCCTCCCGATCGCCCCCTACCCTCCCGATCACCCCCTACCCTCCCGATCACCCCCTACCCTCCCGATCGCCCCCTACCCTCCCGATCACCCCCTACCCTCCCGATCACCAGCTACCCTCCCGATCTCCCCCAACCCTCACGATCGCCCCCGACCCTCCCGAACACCCCCTACTCTCCCGATCACCCCCATCTCTCCCGATCACCCCCTACCCTCCCGATCACCCCCTACCCTCCCGATCACCCCCTACCCTCCCGATCTTCCCCATCTCTCCCTATAACCCCCTACCCTCCCGATCTCCCCCAACCCTCACGATCACCCCCTACCCTCCCGATCTCCCCCTACTCTCCCGATCACCCCCTACCCTCCCGATCTCCCCCTACTCTCCCGATCACTCCCTACCCTCCCGATCGCCCCCTACCCTCCCGATCTCCCCCTACTCTCCCGTTCACCCCCATCTCCCGATCACCCCCTACCCTCCCGATCTTCCCCATCTCTCCCTATAACCCCCTACCCTCCCGATCACCCCCTACCCTCCCGATCGCCCCCTACTCTCCCGATCACCCCCTACCCTCCCAATCGCCCCCTACCCTCCCGATCGCCCCTACCCTCCCGATCTCCCCCTATTCTCCCGTTCACCCCCATCTCTCACAATCTCACCCTACCCTCCCGATCTCCCCCTACTCTCCCGTTCACCCCCATCTCCCGATCACCACCTACCCTCCCGATCTTCCCCATCTCTCCCTATAACCCCCTACCCTCCCGATCACCCCCTACCCTCCCGATCACCCCCTACCTTCCCGATCACCCCCTACCCTCACTATCGCCCCCTACCCTACCGATCATCCCCTACCCTCCTGATCACCCCCTACTCTCCCGATCACCCCCTACCCTCCCGATCGCCCCCTACCCTCCCGATCACCCCCTCTACTCTCCCGATCAGCACCCTACCCTCCCGATCACCCCCTACACTCCCCGATCACCCCCAACTCTCCCGATCGCCCCCTACCCTCCCGATCGCTCCCTAGCCTCCCGATCGCCCCCTACCCTCCCGATCTCCTCCGACCCTCCCGATCACCCCTACCCTCCCGATCTCCCCCTACTCTCCCGATCACCCCCATCTCTCCCGAACACCCCTACCCTCCCGATCACCCCGTACCCTCCCGATCGCCCCCTACCCTCCCGATCGCCGCCGACCCTCCCGATCTCCCCCTACTCTCCCTTCACCCCCCTCTCCCGATCACCACCTACCCTCCCAATCTCCCCTAGCCCTCCCGATCGCCCCTACCCTCCCGATCTCCCCCTACCCTCCCGATCGCCCCCTACCCTCCCAATCTCCCCCTACCCTCCCGATCGCCCCCTACCCTCCCAATCTCCCCCGACTCCCCCGATCACCCCCATCTCTCCCGATCGCCCCCTACTCTCCCGATCGCCCCCGACCCTCCCAATCTCCCCCTACCCTCCCGAACACCCCCTACCCTCCCAATCTCCCCCTACCCTCCGGATCACCCCCCTACCCTCACGATCACCCACATCTCTCCCGATCACCCCCTACCCTCCCGATCATCCCCTACCCTCCCGATCACCCCCTACCCTCCCGATCTCCCCCATCTCTCCTTAACACCCCCAACCCTCCCGATCACCCCCTACCCTCCCGATCACACCCTACCCTCCCGATCGCCCCCTACCCTCCCGATCGCCCCCTACCCTCCCGATCGCCCCCTACCCTCCCAATCTCCCCCTACCCTCCCGATCGCCCCCTACCCTCCCGATCGCCCCCTACCCTCCCGAACACCCCCTACCCTCCCAATCTCCCCCTACGCTCCCGATCGCCCCCTACCCTCCCGATCACCCCCTACCCTCCCGATCTCCCCCTACTCTCCCGATCACCCCCATCTCTCCCGAACACCCCCTACCCTCCCGATCACTCCCTACCCTCCCGATCACCCCCTACCCTCCCGATCTCCCCCTACTCTCCCGTTCACCCCCATCTCCCGATCACCCCCTACCCTCCCGATCGCCCCCTACCCTCCCAATCTCCCCCTACCCTCCCGATCGCCCCCTACCCTCCCAATCTCCCCCTACCCTCCCGATCACCCCCTACCCTCCCAATCTCCCCCTACCCTCCCGATCACCCCCGACCCTCACGATCACCCACATCTCTCCCGATCACCCCCTACCCTCCCGATCACCCCCTACCCTCCCGATCACCCCCTACCCTCCCGATCTCCCACATCTCTCCTTATCACCCCCTAACGTCCCGATCGCCCCCTACCCTCCCGATCGCCCCCTACCCTCCCGATCACCCCCTACCCTCCCGATCGCCCCCTACCCTCCCGATCGCCCCCTACCCTCCGATCGCCCCCTACCCTCCCAATCTCTTCCTACCCTCCTGATCGGCCCCTACCCTCCCGATCGCCCCCTACCCTCCCGAACACCCCCTACCCTCCCAATCTCCCCCTACCCTCCCGAACACCCCCTACCCTCCCGATCATCCCCTACCCTCCCGATCGGCCCCTAACCTCCCGATCGCCCCCGACCCTCCCGATCTCCCCCTACTCTCCCGTTCACCCCCATCTCCCGATCACCCCCTACCCTCCCGATCGCCCCCTATCCTCCCAATCTCCCCCTACCCTCCCGATCGCCCCCTACACTCCCAATCTCCCCCTACCCTCCCGATCGCCCCCTACCCTCCCAATCTCCCCCTACTCCCCCGATCACCCCCATCTCTCCCGATCGCCCCCTACTCTCCCGATCGCCCACTACCCTCCCAATCTCCCCCTACCCTCCCGATCACCCCCGACCCTCCCAATCTCCCCCTACCCTCCCGATCACCCCCTACCCTCACGATCACCCACATCTCTCCCGATCACCCCCTCCCCTCCCGATCACCCCCTACCCTCCCGATCACCCCCTACCCTCCCGATCTCCCCCATCTCTCATTATCACCCCCTACCCTCCCGATCACCCCCTACCCTCCCGATCTCCCCCATCTCTCATTATCACCCCCTACCCTCCCGATCACCCCCTACCCTCCCGATCTCCCCCATCTCTCATTATCACCCCCTACCCTCCCGATCACCCCCGACCCTCCCAAACTCCCCCTACCCTCCCGATCACCCCCTACCCTCATGATCACCCACATCTCTACCGATCACCCCCTCCCCTCCCGATCTCCCCCTACCCTCCCGATCGCCCCCTACCCTCCCGAACACCCCCTACCCTCCCGATCACCCCCTACTCTCCCGATCGCCCCCTACTCTCCGGATCACCCCCTACCCTCCCGATCACCCCCTACCCTCCCGATCACCCCCTACCCTCCCGATCACCCCCATCTCTCCCGATCACCCCCTACCCTCCCGATCTCCCCCTACTCTCCCGATCACCCCCATCTCTCCCAATCGCCCCCTACTCTCCCGATCACCCCCATCTCTCCCAATCACCCCCTACGCTCCCGATCGCCCCCTACCCTCCCGATCGCTCCCTACCCTCCCGATCTACCCCTACCCTGCCGATCTCTCCCTACTCTCCCGATCACCCCAATCTCTCCCGAACACCCCCTACCCTCCCGATCACCCCCTACCCTCCCAATCGCCCCCTACCCTCCCGATCGCCCCCTACCCTCCCGATCTCCCCCGACTCTCCCGTTCACCCCCATCTCTCCCGATCACCCCCTACCCTCCCGATCACCCCCTACCCTCCCAATCTCCCCCTACCCTCCCGATCGCCCCCTACCCTCCCGATCTCCCCCGACCCTCCCGATCGCCCCCTACCCTCCCGATCTCCCCCTACTCTCCCTATCACACCCATCTCTCCCAATCGCCCCCTACTCTCCCGATCACCCCTTACCCTCCCGATCTCCCCCTACCCTCCCGATCTCCCCCTACTCTCCCGATCACCCCCATCTCTCCCAATCGCCCCCTACTCTCCCGATCACCCCTTACCCTCCCGATCGCCCCCACTCTCCCAATCACCCCCTACTCTCCCGATCAACCCCTACCTTCCCGATCACCCCCTACCCGCCCTATCGCCCCCTATCCTCACGATCACCCCCTACCCTTCCGATCGCCCCCTACCCTCCCGATCACACCCTACTCTCCTGATCACCCCCTACCCTCCCGATCACCCCCTAACATCCCGATTATCCCCTACTCTCCCGATCACCCCCTACCCTCCCGATCGCACCCTACTCTCCCGATCACCCCTACCCTCCCGATCGCCCCCTACCCTCCGATCACCCCCTACCGTCCCGATCACCCCCGACCCTCCCGATCGTCCCCAACCCTCCCGATCGCCCCCTACCCTCCCGATCGCCCCCTACCCTCCCGATCTCCCCCTACCCTCCCGATCGCCCCCTACCCTCCCGATCGCCCCCTACCCTCCCGATTTCCCCCTACCCTCCCGATCACCCCCTACCCTCCCGATCGCCCCCTACCCTCCCGATCTCCCCCTACCCTCCCGATCGCCCCCTACCCTCCCGATCGCCCCCTACCCTCCCGATCACCCCCTACTCTCCCGATCACACCCTACCCTCCCGATCGCCCCCTACCCTCCCAATCTCCCCCTACTCTCCCGATCACCCCCATCTCTCCCGAACACCCCCTACCCTCCCGATCACCCCCTACCCTCCCGATCGCCCCCTACCCTCCCGGTCTCCCCCTACTCTCCCGTTCACCCCCATCTCCCGATCACCCCCTACCCTCCCGATCGCCCCCTACCCTTCCAATCTCCCCCTACCCTCCCGATCGCCCCCTACCCTCCCAATCTCCCCCTACCCTCCCGATCACCCCCTACCCTCCCAATCTCCCCCTACCCTCCCGATCACCCCCTACCCTCACGATCACCCACATCTCTCCCGATCACCCCCTACCCTCCCGATCGCCCCCTACCCTCCCGATCACCCCCTACCCTCCCGATCTCCCACATCTCTCCTTATCACCCCCTACCCTCCCGATCGCCCCCTACCCTCCCGATCACACCCTACCCTCCCGATCGCCCCCTACCCTCCCGATCGCCCCCTACCCTCCCGATCGCCCCCTACCCTCCCAATCTCTTCCTACCCTCCCGATCGCCCCCTACCCTCGCGATCGCCCCCTACCCTCCCGAACACCCCCTACCCTCCCAATCTCCCCCTACCCTCCCGAACACCCCCTACCCTCCCGATCATCCCCTACCCTCCCGATCGGCCCCTAACCTCCCTATCGCCCCCGACCCTCCCGATCTCCCCCTACTCTCCCGTTCACCCCCATCTCCCGATCACCCCCTACCCTCCCGATCGCCCCCTACCCTCCCAATCTCCCCCTACCCTCCCGATCACCCCCGACCCTCCCAATCTCCCCCTACCCTCCCGATCACCCCCTACCCTCACGATCACCCACATCTCTCCCGATCACCCCCTCCCCTCCCGATCACCCCCTACCCTCCCGATCACCCCCTACCCTCCCGATCTCCCCCATCTCTCATTATCACCCCCTACCCTCCCGATCACCCCCTACCCTCCCGATCTCCCCCATCTCTCATTATCACCCCCTACCCTCCCGATCACCCCCTACCCTCCCGATCACCCCCTACCCTCCCGATCTCCCCCATCTCTCATTATCACCCCCTACCCTCCCGATCACCCCCGACCCTCCCAATCTCCCCCTACCCTCCCGATCACCCCCTACCCTCACGATCACCCACATCTCTCCCGATCACCCCCTCCCCTCCCGATCTCCCCCTACCCTCCCGATCGCCCCCTACCCTCCCGAACACCCCCTACCCTCCCGATCACCACCTACTCTCCCGATCGCCCCCTACTCTCCGGATCACCCCCTACCCTCCCGATCACCCCCTACCCTCCCGATCACCCCCTACCCTCCCGATCGCCCCCTACCCTCCCGATCTCCCCCTACCCTCCCGATCGCCCCCTACTCTCCATATCACCCCCATCTCTCCCAATCGCCCCCTACTCTCCCGATCACCCCCATCTCTCCCGATCACCCCCTACCCTCCCGATCACCCCCTACCCTCCCAATCTCCCCCTACCCTCCCGATCGCCCCCTACCCTCCCGATCTCCCCCTACCCTCCCGATCGCCCCCTACCCTCCCGATCTCCCCCTACTCTCCCTATCACCCCCATCTCTCCCAATCGCCCCTTACTCTCCCGATCACCCCTTACCCTCCCGATCTCCCCCACCCTCCCAATCACCCCCTACCCTCCCGATCAACCCCTACCTTCCCGATCACCCCCGACCCTCCCTATCGCCCCCTACCCTACCGATCACCCCCTACCCTCCTGATCACCCCCTACCCTCCCGATCACCCCCTACCCTCCCGATCGCCCCCTACCCTCCCGATCACACCCTACTCTCCCGATCACCCCCTACCCTCCCGATCACCCCCTACCCTCCCGATTACCCCCTACTCTCCCGATCACCCCCTACCCTCCCGATCGCCCCCTACTCTCCCGATCACCCATACCCTCCCGATTGCTCCCTAGCCTCCGATCACCCCCTACCGTCCCGATCACCCCCTACCCTCCCGATCGCCCCCTACCCTCCCGATCGCCCCCTACCCTCCCGATCTCCCTCTACCCTCCCGATCACCCCCTACCCTCCCGATCTCCCCCTACTCTCCCGATCACACACATCTCTCCCGAACACCCCCTATCCTCCCGATCACCCCGTACCCTCCCGATCACCCCCTACCCTCCCAATCTCCCCCTACACTCCCGATCGCCCCCTACCCTCCCGATCTCCCCCTACCCTCCCGATCGCCCCCTACCCTCCCAATCTCCCCCTACTCTCCCGATCACCCCCATCTCTCCCAATCTCCCCCTACCATCCCGATCACCCCCATCTCTCCCGATCACCCCCTACCCTCCCGATCACCCCCTACCCTCCCGATCGCCCCCTACCCTCCCGATCGCCCCCTACACTCCCGATCACCCCCTACCCTCCCGAACACCCCCTACCCTCCCGATCGCCCCCTACCCTCCCGATCGCCTCCTACCCTCCCGATCGCCCCCTACCCTCCCGATCTCCCCCTACCCTCCCGATCGCCCCCTACCCTCCCGATCTCCCCCTACTCTCCCTATCACCCCCATCTCTCCCAATCGCCCCTTACTCTCCCGATCACCCCTTACCCTCCCGATCTCCCCCACCCTCCCAATCACCCCCTACCCTCCCGATCAACCCCTACCTTCCCGATCACCCCCGACCCTCCCTATCGCCCCCTACCCTACCGATCACCCCCTACCCTCCTGATCACCCCCTACCCTCCCGATCACCCCCTACCCTCCCGATCGCCCCCTACCCTCCCGATCACACCCTACTCTCCCGATCACCCCCTACCCTCCCGATCACCCCCTACCCTCCCGATTACCCCCTACTCTCCCGATCACCCCCTACCCTCCCGATCGCCCCCTACTCTCCCGATCACCCATACCCTCCCGATTGCTCCCTAGCCTCCGATCACCCCCTACCGTCCCGATCACCCCCTACCCTCCCGATCGCCCCCTACCCTCCCGATCGCCCCCTACCCTCCCGATCTCCCTCTACCCTCCCGATCACCCCCTACCCTCCCGATCTCCCCCTACTCTCCCGATCACACACATCTCTCCCGAACACCCCCTATCCTCCCGATCACCCCGTACCCTCCCGATCGCCCCCTACCCTCCCGATCTCCCCCTACCCTCCCGATCGCCCCCTACCCTCCCAATCTCCCCCTACTCTCCCGATCACCCCCATCTCTCCCAATCTCCCCCTACCATCCCGATCACCCCCATCTCTCCCGATCACCCCCTACCCTCCCGATCACCCCCTACCCTCCCGATCGCCCCCTACCCTCCCGATCGCCCCCTACACTCCCGATCACCCCCTACCCTCCCGAACACCCCCTACCCTCCCGATCGCCCCCTACCCTCCCGATCGCCTCCTACCCTCCCGATCGCCCCCTACCCTCCCGATCTCCCCCTACCCTCCCGATCACCCTCTACCCTCCCGATCTCCCCCTACTCTTCCGATCACCCCCATCTCTCCCGAACACCCCCTACTCTCCCGATCACCCTCTACCCTCCCGATCACCCCCAACCCTCCCGATCACCCCCTACTCTCCCGATCACCCACTACCCTCCCGATCTCCCCCTACTCTTCCGATCACCCCCATCTCTCCCTATAACCCCCTACCCTACCGATCACCCCCTACCCTCCCGATCTCCCACTACCCTCCCGATCACCCCCTACCCTCCCGATCGCCCCCTACCCTCACGATATCCCCCATCTCTCCCTATAACCCCCTACCCTCCCGATCACCCCCTATTCTCCCGATCACCCCCATCTCTCCCAATCGCCCCCTACTCTCCCGATCACCCCTTACTCTCCCGATCGCCCCCACTCTCCCAATCACCCCCTACTCTCCCGATCAACCCCTACCCTCCCGATGACCCCCTACCCTTCCGATCGCCCCCTAACATCCCGATTATCCCCTACTCTCCCGATCACCCCCTACCCTCCCGATCGCCCCCTACTCTCCCGATCACCCCTACCCTCCCGATCGCCCCCTACCCTCCCGATCGCCCCCTACCCTCCCGATCTCCCTCTACCCTCCCGATCACCCCCTACCCTCCCGATCTCCCCCTACTCTCCCGATCACACCCATCTCTCCCGAACACCCCCTATCCTCCCGATCACCCCGTACCCTCCCGATCACCCCCTACCCTCCCAATCTCCCCCTACACTCCCGATCGCCCCCTACCCTCCCGATCTCCCCCTACCCTCCCGATCGCCCCCTACCCTCCCAATCTCCCCCTACTCTCCCGATCACCCCCATCTCTCCCAATCTCCCCCTACCATCCCGATCACCCCCATCTCTCCCGATCACCCCCTACCCTCCCGATCACCCCCTACCCTCCCGATCGCCCCCTACCCTCCCGATCGCCCCCTACACTCCCGATCACCCCCTACCCTCCCGAACACCCCCTACCCTCCCGATCGCCCCCTACCCTCCCGATCGCCTCCTACCCTCCCGATCGCCCCCTACCCTCCCGATCTCCCCCTACCCTCCCGATCACCCTCTACCCTCCCGATCTCCCCCTACTCTTCCGATCACCCCCACCTCTCCCGAACACCCCCTACTCTCCCGATCACCCTCTACCCTCCCGATCACCCCCAACCCTCCCGATCACCCCCTACTCTCCCGATCACCCACTACCCTCCCGATCTCCCCCTACTCTTCCGATCACCCCCATCTCTCCCTATAACCCCCTACCCTCCCGATCACCCCCTACCCTCCCGATCTCCCACTACCCTCCCGATCACCCCCTACCCTCCCGATCGCCCCCTACCATCCCGATCACCCCCTACCCTCCCGATCTCCCCCATCTCTCCCTATAACCCCCTACCCTCCCGATCACCCCCTACCCTCCCGATCACCCCCTACCCTCCCGATCTCCCACTACCCTCCCGATCTCCCCCTACTCTCCCGATCACCCCCATCTCTCCCAATCGCCCCCTACCCTCCCGATCGCCCCCTACTCTCCCGATCACCCCTACCCTCCCGATCGCCCCCTACCCTCCGATCACCCCCTACCGTCCCGATCACCCCCTACCCTCCCGATCGCCCCCTACCCTCCCGATCTCCCCCTACCCTCCCGATCGCCCCCTACCCTCCCGATCGCCCCCTACCCTCCCGATTTCCCCCTACCCTCCCGATCACCCCTACCCTCCCGATCGCCCCCTACCCTCCCGATCGCCCCCTACCCTCCCAATCTCCCCCTACTCTCCCGTTCACCCCCATCTCTCCCGATCACCCCCTACCCTCCCGATCACCCCCTACCCTCCCAATCTCCTCCTACTCTCCCGATCACCCCCATCTCTCCCAATCGCCCCCTACCCTCCCGATCACCCCCATCTCTCCGATTACCCCCTACCCTCCCGATCACCCCCTACTCTCCCGATCACCCCCTACCCTCCCGATCACCCCCTACCCTCCCGATCACCCCCATCTCTCCGATCATCCCCTACCCTCCCGATCACACCCTACCCTCCCGATCACCCCCTACCCTCCCGATCACCCCCATCTCTCCCGATTACCCCCTACCCTCCCGATCACCCCCTACTCTCCGGATCACCCCCTACCTTCCCGATCACCCCCTACCCTACCGATCACTCCCTATCCTCCCGATCTCCCCCTACCCTCCCGATCACCCCCTACCCTCCCGATCTACCCCTACTCTCCCGATCACACCCATCTCTCCCGAACACTCCCTACCCTCCCGATCACCCCCTACCCTCCCGATCGCCCCCTACCCTCCCGATCGCCCCCTACTCTCCCGTTCACCCCCATCTCTCCCGATCACCCCCTACCCTCCCGATCACCCACTACCCTCCCGATCTCCCCCTACACTCCCGATCACCACCTACTCTCCCGATCTCCCCCTACACTCCCGATCACCCCCTACCCTCCCGATCACCCCCATCTCTCCCGATCACCCCCTCCTCTCCCGATCGTCCCCTACTCTCCGGATCACCCCCTACCTTCCCGATCACCCCCTACCCTACCGATCACCCCCTACCCTCCCGATCTACCCCTACTCTCCCGATCACACCCATCTCTCCCGAACACTCCCTACCCTCCCGATCACCCCCTACCCTCCCGATCGCCCCCTACCCTCCCGATCGCCCCCTACTCTCCCGTTCACCCCCATCTCTCCCGATCACCCCCTACCCTCCCGATCACCCACTACCCTCCCGATCTCCCCCTACACTCCCGATCACCACCTACTCTCCCGATCTCCCCCTACACTCCCGATCACCCCCTACCCTCCCGATCACCCCCATCTCTCCCGATCACCCCCTCCTCTCCCGATCGCCCCCTACTCTCCGGATCACCCCCTACCTTCCCGATCACCCCCTACCCTACCGATCACCCCCTACCCTCCCGATCTCCCCCTACCCTCCCGATCACCCCCTACCCTCCCGATCTCCCCCTACTCTCCCGATCACACCCATCTCTCCCGAACGCCCCCTACCCTCCCGATCACCCCCTACCCTCCCGATCTCCCCCTACTCTCCCGATCACACCCATCTCTCCCGAACGCCCCCTACCCTACCGATCACCCCCTACCCTCCCGATCTCACCCTACCCTCCCGATCACCCCCTACCCTCCCGATCGCCCCCTACCCTCCCGATCGCCCCCTACTCTCCCGTTCACCCCCATCTCTCCCGATCACCCCCTACCCTCCCGATCTCCCCCTACACACCCGATCACCCCCAACACTCCCTATCGCCCCCTACTCTCCCGATCTCCCCCTACCCTACTGATCTCCCCCTACTCTCCCGATCGCCACCTACCCTCCCGATCACCCCCTACCTTCCCGATTACCCCCTACCCGAACGATCACCCCCTACCCTCCCGATCACCCCCTACTCTCCCAATCGCCCCCTACTCTCCGGATCACCCCCTACCCGACCGATCACCCCCTACCCTCCCGATCTCCCCCTACTCTCCCGATCGCCCCCTACTCTCCCGATCACCCCCATCTCTCCCAATCGCCCCCTACTCTCCCGATCGCCCCCTACTCTCCGGATCACCCCCTACCCTCCCGATCACCCCCTACTCTCCCGATCGCCCCCTACTCTCCCGATCACCCCCATCTCTCCCAATCGCCCCCTACTCTCCCGATCGCCCCCTACTCTCCGGATCACCCCCTACCCTCCCGATCACCCCCTACTCTCCGGATCACCCCCTACCCGAACGATCACCCCCTACTCTCCCAATCGCCCCCTACTCTCCGGATCACCCCCTACCCGACCGATCGCCCCCTACTCTCCCGATCACCCCCATCTCTCCCAATCGCCCCCTACTCTCCCGATCGCCCCCTACTCTCCGGATCACCCCCTACCCGAGCGATCACCCCCTACCCTCCCGATCACCCCCTACCCTCCCGATCACCCCCTACCTTCCCGATCACCTCCTACCCTCCCTATCGCCCCCTACCCTACCGATCACCCCCTACCCTCCCGATCACCCCCTACTCTCCCGATCACCCCTACCCTCCCGATCGCTCCCTACCCTCCGATCGCACCCTACCCTCCCGATCTCCCCCTACCCTCCCGATCACCCCTACCCTCCCGATCGCCCCCTACTCTCCCGATCACCCCTACCCTCCCGATCGCTCCCTACCCTCCGATCACCCCCTACCGTCCCGATCACCCCCTACCCTCCCGATCGCCCCCTACCCTCCCGATCGCACCCTACCCTCCCGATCTCCCCCTACTCTCCCGATCACACCCATCTCTCCCGAACACCCCCTACCCTCCCGATCACCCCCTACCCTCCCGATCGCCCACTACCCTCCCGATCGCCCCCTACCCTCCCGATCTCCCCCTACTCTCCCGTTCACCCCCATCTCTCCCGATCACCCCCTACCCTCCCGATCACCCCCTACCCTCCCAATCTCCCCCTACCCTCCCGATCGCCCCCATCTCTCCCGATCATCCCCTACCCTCCCGATCACCCCCTACCCTCCCGATCACCCCCTACCCTCCCGATCACCCCCTACCCTCCCGATCGCCCCCTAACCTCCCGATCGCCCCCTACACTCCCGATCGCCCCCTACCCTTCCGATCGCCCCCTACCCTCCCGATCTCCCCCATCTCTCCCGATCACCCCCTACCCTGCCGATCTCCCCCTACCCTCCCGATCGCCACCTGCCCTCCCGATCGCCCCCTACCCTCCCGATCGCCACCTACCCTCCCGATCACCCCCGACTCTCCCGATCTCCCCCTACCCTCCCGATCGCCCCCTACCCTCCCGATCACCCCTACCCTCCCGATCTCCCACTACTCTCCCGATCACACCCATCTCTCCCGAACACCCCCTATCCTCCCGATCACCCCCTACCCTCCCGATCGCCCCCTACCCTCCCGATCAGCCCCTACCCTCCCGATCACACCCATCTCTCCCGAACACCCCCTATCCTCCCGATCACCCCGTACCCTCCTGATCACCCCCTACCCTCCCAATCTCCCCCTACACTCCCGATCGCCCCCTACCCTCCCGATCTCCCCCTACCCTCCCGATCGCCCCCTACCCTCCCGATCTCCCCCTACTCTTCCGATCACCCCCATCTCTCCCTATAACCCCCTACCCTCCCGATCACCCCCTACCCTCCCGATCTCCCACTACCCTCCCGATCACCCCCTACCCTCCCGATCGCCCCCTACCATCCCGATCACCCCCTACCCTCCCGATCTCCCCCATCTCTCCCTATAACCCCCTACCCTCCCGATCACCCCCTACCCTCCCGATCACCCCCTACCCTCCCGATCGCCCCCTACCCTCCCGATCACCCCCTACCCTCCCGATCGCCCCCTACCATCCCGATCACCCCCTACCCTCCCGATCTCCCCCTACTCTGCCGATTACCCCCTACCCTCCCGATCGCCCCCTAACCTCCCGATCGCCCCCTACCCTCCCGATCTCCCCCTACCCTCCCGATCTCCCCCTACTCTCCCGATCACCCCCATCTCTCCCAATCGCCCCCTACTCTCCCGATCACCCCTTACCCTCCCGATCGCCCCCACTCTCCCAATCACCCCCTACTCTCCCGATCAACCCCTACCTTCCCGATCACCCCCTACCCTCCCTATCGCCCCCTACCCTCCCGATCACCCCCTACCCTTCCGATCGCCCCCTACCCTCCCGATCACACCCTACTCTCCTGATCACCCCCTACCCTCCCGATCACCCCCTAACATCCCGATTATCCCCTACTCTCCCGATCACCCCCTACCCTCCCGATCGCCCCCTACTCTCCCGATCACCCCTACCCTCCCGATCGCCCCCTACCCTCCGATCACCCCCTACCGTCCCGATCACCCCCTACCCTCCCGATCGTCCCCAACCCTCCCGATCGCCCCCTACCCTCCCGATCGCCCCCTACCCTCCCGATCTCCCCCTACCCTCCCGATCGCCCCCTACCCTCCCGATCGCCCCCTACCCTCCCGATTTCCCCCTACCCTCCCGATCACCCCCTACCCTCCCGATCGCCCCCTACCCTCCCGATCGCCCCCTACTCTCCCGTTCACCCACATCTCTCCCGATCACCCCCTACCCTCCCGATCACCCCCTACCCTCCCAATCTCCCCCTACCCTGCCGATCGCCATCTACCCTCCCGATCTCCCCCTACCCTCCCGATCACCCCCTACTCTCCCGATCGCCCCCTACCCTCCCGATCACCCCCTACCCTCCCGATCACCCCCATCTCTCCCGATTACCCCCTACCCTCCCGATCACCCCCTACTCTCCGGATCACCCCCTACCTTCCCGATCACCCCCTACCCTACCGATCACTCCCTATCCTCCCGATCTCCCCCTACCCTCCCAATCACCCCCTACCCTCCCGATCTACCCCTACACTCCCGATCACACCCATCTCTCCCGAACACTCCCTACCCTCCCGATCACCCCCTACCCTCCCGATCGCCCCCTACCCTCCCGATCGCCCCCTACTCTCCCGTTCACCCCCATCTCTCCCGATCACCCCCTACCCTCCCGATCACCCACTACCCTCCCGATCTCCCCCTACACTCCCGATCACCCCCTACCCTCCCGATCACCCACTACCCTCCCGATCACCCCCAACACTCCCTATCGCCCCCTACTCTCCCGTTCACCCCCATCTCTCCCGATCACCCCCTACCCTCCCGATCACCCCCATCTCTCCCGATTACCCCCTACCCTCCCGATCACCCCCTCCTCTCCCGATCGCCCCCTACTCTCCGGATCACCCCCTACCTTCCCGATCACCCCCTACCCTACCGATCACCCCCTACCCTCCCGATCTCCCCCTACCCTCCCGATCACCCCCTACCCTCCCGATCTCCCCCTACTCTCCCGATCACACCCATCTCTCCCGAACGCCCCCTACCCTCCCGATCACCCCCTACCCTCCCGATCTCCCCCTACTCTCCCGATCACACCCATCTCTCCCGAACGCCCCCTACCCTACCGATCACCCCCTACCCTCCCGATCTCACCCTACCCTCCCGATCGCCCCCTACCCTCCCGATCGCCCCCTACTCTCCCGTTCACCCCCATCTCTCCCGATCACCCCCTACGCTCCCGTTCACCCCCATCTCTCCCGATCACCCCCAACACTCCCTATCGCCCCCTACTCTCCCGATCTCCCCCTACCCTCCTGATCTCCCGCTACTCTCCCGATCGCCCCCTACTCTCCCGATCTCCCCCTACACTCCCGATCACCCCCTACCCTCCCGATCGCCACCTACCCTCCCGATCAACTCCTACCTTCCCGATCACCCCCTACCCGAACGATCACCCCCTACCCTCCCGATCACCCCCTACTCTCCCAATCGCCCCCTACTCTCCGGATCACCCCCTACCCGACCGATCACCCCCTACCCTCCCGATCACCCCCTACTCTCCCGATCGCCCCCTACTCTCCCGATCACCCCCATCTCTCCCAATCTCCCCCTACTCTCCCGATCGCCCCCTACTCTCCGGATCACCCCCTACCCGACCGATCACCCCCTACCCTCCCGATCGCCCCCACCCTCCCAATCACCCCCTACCCTCCCGATCACCCCCTACCTTCCCGATCACCTCTTACCCTCGCTATCGCCCCCTACCCTACCGATCACCCCCTACCCTCCCGATCACCCCCTACCTTCCCGATCACCTCCTACCCTCCCTATCGCCCTCTACCCTACCGATCACCCCCTACCCTCCCGATCACCCCCTACTCTCCCGATCACCCCTACCCTCCCGATCTCTCCCTACCCTCCGATCGCACCCTACCCTCCCGAACTCCCCCTACCCTCCCGATCACCCCTACCCTCCCGATCGCCCCCTACTCTCCCGATCACCCCTACCCTCCCGATCGCTCCCTACCCTCCGATCACCCCCTACCGTCCCGATCACCCCCTACCCTCCCGATCGCCCCCTACCCTCCCGATCGCCCCCTACCCTCCCGATCGCACCCTACCCTCCCGATCTCCCCCTACCCTCCCGATCACCCCTACGCTCCCGATCTCCCCCATCTCTCCCGAACACCCCCCTACCCTCCCGATCACCCCCTACCCTCCCGATCGCCCCCTACCCTCCCGATCGCCCACTACCCTCCCGATCGCCCCCTACCCTCCCGATCTCCCCCTACTCTCCCGTTCACCCCCATCTCTCCCGATCACCCCCTACCCTCCCGATCACCCCCTACCCTCCCAATCTCGCCCTACCCTCCCGATCGCCCACTACCCTCCCGATCACCCCCTACCCTCCCGATCGCCCCCTACCCTCCCAATCTCCCCCTACTCTCCCGATCACCCCCATCTCTCCCAATCGCCCCCTACTCTCCCGATCACCCCCTACCCTCCCGATCGCCCCCTACCCTCCCGATCACCCCCTACCCTCCCGATCACCCCCTACCCTCCCGATCACCCCCTACCCTCCCGATCGCCCCCTAACCTCCCGATCGCCCCCTACACTCCCGATCGCCCCCTACCCTCCCGATCGCCCCCTACCCTCCCGATCTCCCCCATCTCTCCCGATCACCCCCTACCCTGCCGATCTCCCCCTACCCTCCCGATCGCCACCTGCCCTCCCGATCGCCCCCTACCCTCCCGATCGCCATCTACCCTCCCGATCACCCCTACCCTCCCGATCTCCCACTACTCTCCCGATCACACCCATCTCTCCCGAACACCCCCTATCCTCCCGATCACCCCCTACCCTCCCGATCGCCCCCTACCCTCCCGATCTGCCCCTACCCTCCCGATCACACCCATCTCTCCCGAACACCCCCTATCCTCCCGATCACCCCGTACCCTCCTGATCACCCCCTACCCTCCCAATCTCCCCCTACACTCCCGATCGCCCCCTACCCTCCCGATCTCCCCCTACCCTCCCGATCACCCCCTACCCTCCCGATCGCCCCCTACCATCCCGATCACCCCCTACCCTCCCGATCTCCCCCATCTCTCCCTATAACCCCCTACCTTCCGATCACCCCCTACCCTCCCGATCACCCCCTACCCTCCCGATCGCCCCCTACCCTCCCGATCACCCCCTACCCTCCCGATCGCCCCCTACCATCCCGATCACCCCCTACCCTCCCGATCTCCCCCTACTCTGCCGATTACCCCCTAGCCTCCCGATCGCCCCCTAACCTCCCGATCGCCCCCTACCCTCCCGATCTCCCCCTACCCTCCCGATCTCCCCCTACTCTCCCGATCACCCCCATCTCTCCCAATCGCCCCCTACTCTCCCGATCACCCCTTACCCTCCCGATCGCCCCCACTCTCCCAATCACCCCCTACTCTCCCGATCAACCCCTACCTTCCCGATCACCCCCTACCCTCCCTATCGCCCCCTACCCTCCCGATCACCCCCTACCCTTCCGATCGCCCCCTACCCTCCCGATCACACCCTACTCTCCTGATCACCCCCTACCCTCCCGATCACCCCCTAACATCCCGATTATCCCCTACTCTCCCGATCACCCCCTACCCTCCCGATCGCCCCCTACTCTCCCGATCACCCCTACCCTCCCGATCGCCCCCTACCCTCCGATCACCCCCTACCGTCCCGATCACCCCCTACCCTCCCGATCGTCCCCAACCCTCCCGATCGCCCCCTACCCTCCCGATCGCCCCCTACCCGCCCGATCTCCCCCTACCCTCCCGATCGCCCCCTACCCTCCCGATCGCCCCCTACCCTCCCGATTTCCCCCTACCCTCCCGATCACCCCCTACCCTCCCGATCACCCCCTACCCTACCGATCACCCCCTACCCTCCCGATCTCCCCCTACCCTCCCGATCACCCCCTACCCTCCCGATCTCCCCCTACTCTCCCGATCACACCCATCTCTCCCGAACGCCCCCTACCCTCCCGATCACCCCCTACCCTCCCGATCTCCCCCTACTCTCCCGATCACACCCATCTCTCCCGAACGCCCCCTACCCTACCGATCACCCCCTACCCTCCCGATCTCACCCTACCCTCCCGATCGCCCCCTACCCTCCCGATCGCCCCCTACTCTCCCGTTCACCCCCATCTCTCCCGATCACCCCCTACGCTCCCGTTCACCCCCATCTCTCCCGATCACCCCCAACACTCCCTATCGCCCCCTACTCTCCCGATCTCCCCCTACCCTCCTGATCTCCCGCTATTCTCCCGATCTCCCCCTACACTCCCGATCACCCCCTACCCTCCCGATCGCCACCTACCCTCCCGATCAACCCCTACCTTCCCGATCACCCCCTACCCGAACGATCACCCCCTACCCTCCCGATCACCCCCTACTCTCCCAATCGCCCCCTACTCTCCGGATCACCCCCTACCCGACCGATCACCCCCTACCCTCCCGATCACCCCCTACTCTCCCGATCGCCCCCTACTCTCCCGATCACCCCCATCTCTCCCAATCTCCCCCTACTCTCCCGATCGCCCCCTACTCTCCGGATCACCCCCTACCCGACCGATACCCCCTACCCTCCCGATCGCCCCCACCCTCCCAATCACCCCCTACCCTCCCGATCACCCCCTACCTTCCCGATCACCTCCTACCCTCGCTATCGCCCCCTACCCTACCGATCACCCCCTACCCTCCCGATCACCCCCTACCTTCCCGATCACCTCCTACCCTCCCTATCGCCCTCTACCCTACCGATCACCCCCTACCCTCCCGATCACCCCCTACTCTCCCGATCACCCCTACCCTCCCGATCGCTCCCTACCCTCCGATCGCACCCTACCCTCCCGATCTCCCCCTACCCTCCCAATCTCCCCCTACTCTCCCGATCACCCCCATCTCTCCCAATCGCCCCCTACTCTCCCGATCACCCCCTACCCTCCCGATCGCCCCCTACCCTCCCGATCACCCCCTACCCTCCCGATCACCCCCTACCCTCCCGATCACCCCCTACCCTCCCGATCGCCCCCTAACCTCCCGATCGCCCCCTACACTCCCGATCGCCCCCTACCCTCCCGATCGCCCCCTACCCTCCCGATCTCCCCCATCTCTCCCGATCACCCCCTACCCTGCCGATCTCCCCCTACCCTCCCGATCGCCACCTGCCCTCCCGATCGCCCCCTACCCTCCCGATCGCCATCTACCCTCCCGATCACCCCTACCCTCCCGATCTCCCACTACTCTCCCGATCACACCCATCTCTCCCGAACACCCCCTATCCTCCCGATCACCCCCTACCCTCCCGATCGCCCCCTACCCTCCCGATCTGCCCCTACCCTCCCGATCACACCCATCTCTCCCGAACACCCCCTATCCTCCCGATCACCCCGTACCCTCCTGATCACCCCCTACCCTCCCAATCTCCCCCTACACTCCCGATCGCCCCCTACCCTCCCGATCTCCCCCTACCCTCCCGATCACCCCCTACCCTCCCGATCGCCCCCTACCATCCCGATCACCCCCTACCCTCCCGATCTCCCCCATCTCTCCCTATAACCCCCTACCTTCCGATCACCCCCTACCCTCCCGATCACCCCCTACCCTCCCGATCGCCCCCTACCCTCCCGATCACCCCCTACCCTCCCGATCGCCCCCTACCATCCCGATCACCCCCTACCCTCCCGATCTCCCCCTACTCTGCCGATTACCCCCTAGCCTCCCGATCGCCCCCTAACCTCCCGATCGCCCCCTACCCTCCCGATCTCCCCCTACCCTCCCGATCTCCCCCTACTCTCCCGATCACCCCCATCTCTCCCAATCGCCCCCTACTCTCCCGATCACCCCTTACCCTCCCGATCGCCCCCACTCTCCCAATCACCCCCTACTCTCCCGATCAACCCCTACCTTCCCGATCACCCCCTACCCTCCCTATCGCCCCCTACCCTCCCGATCACCCCCTACCCTTCCGATCGCCCCCTACCCTCCCGATCACACCCTACTCTCCTGATCACCCCCTACCCTCCCGATCACCCCCTAACATCCCGATTATCCCCTACTCTCCCGATCACCCCCTACCCTCCCGATCGCCCCCTACTCTCCCGATCACCCCTACCCTCCCGATCGCCCCCTACCCTCCGATCACCCCCTACCGTCCCGATCACCCCCTACCCTCCCGATCGTCCCCAACCCTCCCGATCGCCCCCTACCCTCCCGATCGCCCCCTACCCGCCCGATCTCCCCCTACCCTCCCGATCGCCCCCTACCCTCCCGATCGCCCCCTACCCTCCCGATTTCCCCCTACCCTCCCGATCACCCCCTACCCTCCCGATCACCCCCTACCCTACCGATCACCCCCTACCCTCCCGATCTCCCCCTACCCTCCCGATCACCCCCTACCCTCCCGATCTCCCCCTACTCTCCCGATCACACCCATCTCTCCCGAACGCCCCCTACCCTCCCGATCACCCCCTACCCTCCCGATCTCCCCCTACTCTCCCGATCACACCCATCTCTCCCGAACGCCCCCTACCCTACCGATCACCCCCTACCCTCCCGATCTCACCCTACCCTCCCGATCGCCCCCTACCCTCCCGATCGCCCCCTACTCTCCCGTTCACCCCCATCTCTCCCGATCACCCCCTACGCTCCCGTTCACCCCCATCTCTCCCGATCACCCCCAACACTCCCTATCGCCCCCTACTCTCCCGATCTCCCCCTACCCTCCTGATCTCCCGCTATTCTCCCGATCTCCCCCTACACTCCCGATCACCCCCTACCCTCCCGATCGCCACCTACCCTCCCGATCAACCCCTACCTTCCCGATCACCCCCTACCCGAACGATCACCCCCTACCCTCCCGATCACCCCCTACTCTCCCAATCGCCCCCTACTCTCCGGATCACCCCCTACCCGACCGATCACCCCCTACCCTCCCGATCACCCCCTACTCTCCCGATCGCCCCCTACTCTCCCGATCACCCCCATCTCTCCCAATCTCCCCCTACTCTCCCGATCGCCCCCTACTCTCCGGATCACCCCCTACCCGACCGATACCCCCTACCCTCCCGATCGCCCCCACCCTCCCAATCACCCCCTACCCTCCCGATCACCCCCTACCTTCCCGATCACCTCCTACCCTCGCTATCGCCCCCTACCCTACCGATCACCCCCTACCCTCCCGATCACCCCCTACCTTCCCGATCACCTCCTACCCTCCCTATCGCCCTCTACCCTACCGATCACCCCCTACCCTCCCGATCACCCCCTACTCTCCCGATCACCCCTACCCTCCCGATCGCTCCCTACCCTCCGATCGCACCCTACCCTCCCGATCTCCCCCTACCCTCCCGATCACCCCTACCCTCCCGATCGCCCCCTACTCTCCCGATCACCCCTACCCTCCCGATCGCTCCCTACCCTCCGATCACCCCCTACCGTCCCGATCACCCCCTACCCTCCCGATCGCCCCCTACCCTCCCGATCGCCCCCTACCCTCCCGATCGCACCCTACCCTCCCGATCTCCCCCTACCCTCCCGATCACCCCTACGCTCCCGATCTCCCCCATCTCTCCCGAACACCCCCTACCCTCCCGATCACCCCGTACCCTCCCGATCGCCCACTACCCTCCCGATCGCCCCCTACCCTCCCGATCTCCCCCTACTCTCCCGTTCACCCCCATCTCTCCCGATCACCCCCTACCCTCCCGATCACCCCCTACCCTCCCAATCTCGCCCTACCCTCCCGATCGCCCCCTACCCTCCCGATCACCCCCTACCCTCCCGATCGCCCCCTACCCTCCCAATCTCCCCCTACTCTCCCGATCACCCCCATCTCTCCCAATCGCCCCCTACTCTCCCGATCACCCCCTACCCTCCCGATCGCCCCCTACCCTCCCGATCACCCCCTACCCTCCCGATCACCCCCTACCCTCCCGATCACCCCCTACCCTCCCGATCGCCCCCTAACCTCCCGATCGCCCCCTACACTCCCGATCGCCCCCTACCCTCCCGATCGCCCCCTACCCTCCCGATCTCCCCCATCTCTCCCGATCACCCCCTACCCTGCCGATCTCCCCCTACCCTCCCGATCGCCACCTGCCCTCCCGATCGCCCCCTACCCTCCCGATCGCCACCTACCCTCCCGATCACCCCTACCCTCCCGATCTCCCACTACTCTCCCGATCACACCCATCTCTCCCGAACACCCCCTATCCTCCCGATCACCCACTACCCTCCCGATCGCCCCCTACCCTCCCGATCTGCCCCTACCCTCCCGATCACACCCATCTCTCCCGAACACCCCCTATCCTCCCGATCACCCCGTACCCTCCTGATCACCCCCTACCCTCCCAATCTCCCCCTACACTCCCGATCGCCCCCTACCCTCCCGATCTCCCCCTACCCTCCCGATCGCCCCCTACCCTCCCAATCTCCCCCTACTCTCCCGATCACCCCCATCTCTCCCAATCTCCCCCTACCCTCCCGATCTCCCCCTACCCTCCCGATCACCCCCTACCCTCCCGATCACCCCCATCTCTCCCGATCACCCCCTACCCTCCCGATCACCCCCTACCCTCCCGATCGCCCCCTAACCTCCCGATCGCCCCCTACACTCCCGATCGCCCCCTACCCTCCCGATCGCCCCCTACCCTCCCGATCTCCCCCATCTCTCCCGATCACCCCCTACTCTCCCGATCTCCCCCTACCCTCCCGATCGCCCCCTACACTCCCGATCGCCCCTACCCTCCCGATCGCCCCCTACACTCCCGATCACCCCCTACCCTCCCGAACACCCCCTACCCTCCCGATCGCCCCCTACCCTCCCGATCGCCTCCTACCCTCCCGATCGCCCCCTACCCTCCCGATCTCCCCCTACCCTCCCGATCACCCTCTACCCTCCCGATCTCCCCCTACTCTTCCGATCACCCCCATCTCTCCCGAACACCCCCGACTCTCCCGATCACCCTTTACCCTCCCGATCACCCCCAACCCTCCCGATCACCCCCTACTCTTCCGATCACCCCCATCTCTCCCTATAACCCCCTACCCTCCCGATCACCCCCTACCCTCCCGATCTCCCACTACCCTCCCGATCACCCCCTACTCTCCCGATCACCCACTACCCTCCCGATCTCCCCCTACTCTTCCGATCACCCCCATCTCTCCCTATAACCCCCTACCCTCCCGATCACCCCCTACCCTCCCGATCTCCCACTACCCTCCCGATCACCCCCTACCCTCCCGATCGCCCCCTACCATCCCGATCATCCCCTACCCTCCCGATCTCCCCCATCTCTCCCTATAACCCCCTACCCTCCCGATCACCCCCTACCCTCTCGATCACCCCCTACCCTCCCGATCTCCCACTACCCTCCCGATCACCCCCTACCCTCCCGATCGCCCCCTACCATCCCGATCACCCCCTACCCTCCCGATCTCCCCCTACTCTGCCGATTACCCCCTACCCTCCCGATCGCCCCCTAAACTCCCGATCGCCCCCTACCCTCCCGATCTCCCCCTACCCTCCCGATCTCCCCCTACTTTCCCGATCACCCCCATCTCTCCCAATCGCCCCCTACTCTCCCGATCACCCCTTACCCTCGGGATCGCCCCCACTCTCCCAATCACCCCCTACTCTCCCGATCAACCCCTACCTTCCCGACCACCCCCTACCCTTCCTATCGCCCCCTACCCTCCCGATCACCCCCTACCCTTCCGATCGCCCCCTACCCTCCCGATCACACCCTACTCTCCTGATCACCCCCTACCCTCCGATCACCCCCTACCGTCCCGATCACCCCCTACCCTCCCGATCGTCCCCAACCCTCCCGATCGCCCCCTACCCTCCCGATCGCCCCCTACCCTCCCGATCTCCCCCTACCCTCCCGATCGCCCCCTACCCTCCCGATCGCCCCCTACCCTCCCGATCTCCCCCTACCCTCCCGATCGCCCCCTACCCTCCCGATCGCCCCCTACCCTCCCGATCTCCCCCTACTCTCCCGTTCACCCCCATCTCTCCCGATCACCCCCTACCCTCCCGATCACCCCCTACCCTCCCAATCTCCCCCTACCCTCCCGATCGCCCTCTACCCTCCCGATCTCCCCCTACCCTCCCGATCGCCCCCTACCCATCCAATCTCTCCCTACTCTCCCGATCACCCCCATCTCTCCCAATCGCCCCCTACTCTCCCGATCACCCCCTACCCTCCCGATCACCCCCTACCCTCCCGATCACCCCCATCTCTCCGATTACCCCCTACCCTCCCGATCACCCCCTACTCTCCCGATCGCCCCCTACCCTCCCGATCACACCCTACCCTCCCGATCACCCCCATCTCTCCCGATTACCCCCTACCCTCCCGATCACCCCCTACTCTCCGGATCACCCCCTACCTTCCCGATCACCCCCTACCCTACCGATCACCCCCTATCCTCCCGATCTCCCCCTACCCTCCCGATCACCCCCTACCCTCCCGATCTACCCCTACTCTCCCGATCACACCCATCTCTCCCGAACACTCCCTACCCTCCCGATCACCCCCTACCCTCCCGATCGCCCCCTACCCTCCCGATCGCCCCCTACTCTCCCGTTCACCCCCATCTCTCCCGATCACCCCCTACCCTCCCGATCACCCCCTACCCTCCCGATCTCCCCCTACTCTCCCGATCACACACATCTCTCCCGAACGCCCCCTACCCTACCGATCACCCCCTACCCTCCCGATCTCTCCCTACCCTCCCGATCACCCCCTACCCTCCCGATCGCCCCCTACCCTCCCGATCGCCCCCTACTCTCCCGTTCACCCCCATCTCTCCCGATCACCCCCTACCCTCCCGATCACCCCCTACCCTCCCGATCTCCCCCTACACACCCGATCACCCCCAACACTCCCTATCGCCCCCTACTCTCCCGATCACCCCCTACCCTCCCGATCGCCACCTACCCTCCCGATCAACCCCTACCTTCCCGATCACCCCCTACCCGACCGATCACCCCCTACCCTCCCGATCACCCCCTACTCTCCCGATCACCCCCATCTCTCCCGATCACCCCCTACCCTCCCGATCTCCCCCTACTCTCCCGATCACCCCCATCTCTCCCAATCGCCCCCTACTCTCCGGATCACCCCCTACCCTCCCGATCACCCCCTACCCTCCCGATCACCCCCTACCCTCCCGATCACCCCCATCTCTCCCGATCACCCCCTACCCTCCCGATCTCCCCCTACTCTCCCGATCACCCCCATCTCTCCCAATCGCCCCCTACTCTTCCGATCACCCCCTACACTCCCGATCGCCCCCACCCTCCCAATCACCCCCTACCCTCCCGATCACCCCCTACCTTCCCGATCACCTCCTACCCTCCCTATCGCCCCCTACCCTACCGATCACCCCCTACCCTCCCGATCACCCCCTACCTTCCCGATCACCTCCTACCCTCCCTATCGCCCCCTACCCTACCGATCACCCCCTACCCTCCCGATCACCCCTTCCCTACCGATCGCCCCCTACCCTCCCGATCACCCCCTACTCTCCCGATCACCCCCCTACCCTCCCGATCACCCCCTACCCTCCCGATCACCCCCATCTCTCCCGAACACCCCCTACCCTCCCAATCTCCCCCTACCCTCCCGATCTCCCCCTACTCTCCCTATCACCCCCATCTCTCCCAATCGACCCATACTCTCCCGATCACCCCTTCCCCTCCCGATCGCCCCCACCCTCCCAATCACCCCCTACCCTCCCGATCAACCCCTACCTTCCCGATCACCCCCTACCCTCCCTATCGCCCCCTACCCTACCGATCACCCCCTACTCTCCCTATCACCCCCATCTCTCCCAATCGACCCATACTCTCCCGTTCACCCCTTACCCTCCCGATCGCCCCCACCCTCCCAATCACCCCCTACCCTCCCGATCAACCCCTACCTTCCCGATCACCCCCTACCCTCCCTATCGCCCCCTACCCTACCGATCACCCCCTACCCTACCGATCACCCCCTACCCTCCCGATCGCCCCCTACCCTCCCGATCGCCCCCTACCCTCCCGATCGCACCCTACCCTCCCGATCGCACCCTACCCTCCCGATCACCCCTACCCTCCCGATCTCCCCCTACCCTCCCGATCGCCCCCTACCCTCCCGATCGCCCCCTACCCTCCCGATCTCCCCCTACCCTCCCGATCGCCCCTACCCTCCCGATCACCCCCTACTCTCCCAATCTCCCCCTACCCTCCCGATCACCCCCTACTCTCACGATCACCCCCTACCCTCCCGATCTCCCCCTACCCTCCCGATCACCCCTACCCTCCCGATCTCCCCCTACTCTCCCGATCACACCCATCTCTCCCGAACACCCCCTACCCTCCCGATCACCCCCTACCCTTCCAATCTCCCCCTACCCTCCCGATCGCCCCCTACCCTCCCGATCTCCCCCTACCCTCCCGATCGCCCCCTACCCTCCCAATCTCCCCCTACTCTCCCTATCACCCCCATCTCTCCCAATCGACCCCTACTCTCCCGATCACCCCTTACCCTCCCAATCACCCCCTACCCTCCCGATCAACCCCTACCTTCCCGATCACCCCCTACCCTCCCTATCGCCCCCTACCCTACCGATCACCCCCTACCCTCCTGATCACCCCCTACCCTCCCGATCACCCCCTACCCTCCCGATCGCCCCCTACTCTCCCGATCACCCCTACCCTCCCGATCGCTCCCTACCCTCCAATCACCCCCTACCGTCCCGATCACCCCCTACCCTCCCGATCGCCCCCTACCCTCCCGATCGCCCCCTACCCTCCCGATCGCACCCTACCCTCCCGATCTCCCCCTACCCTCCCGATCACCCCTACCCTCCCGATCTCCCCCTACTCTCCCGATCACACCCATCTCTCCCGAACACCCCCTACCCTCCCGATCACCCCGTACCCTCCCGATCGCCCACTACCCTCCCGATCGCCCCCTACCCTCCCGATCTCCCCCTACTCTCCCGTTCACCCCCATCTCTCCCGATCACCCCCTACCCTCCCGATCACCCCCTACCCTCCCAATCTCCCCCTACCCTCCCGATCGCCCCCTACCCTCCCGATCTCCCCCTACCCTCCCGATCGCCCCCTATCCTCCCGATCTCCCCCTACTCTCCCGATCACCCCCATCTCTCCCAATCGCCCCCTACCCTCCCGATCACCCCCTTCCCTCCCGATCACCCCCTACCCTCCCGATCGCCCCCTAACCTCCCGATCGCCCCCTACACTCCCGATCGCCCCCTACCCTCCCGATCGCCCCCTACCCTCCCGATCTCCCCCATCTCTCCCGATCACCCCCTACCCTCCCGATCACCCCCTACTCTCCCGATCTCCCCCTACCCTCCCGATCACCCCCTACCCTCCCGATCGCCCCCTACCCTCCCGATCGCCTCCTACCCTCCCGATCGCCCCCTATCCTCCCGATCTCCCCCTACTCTCCCGATCTCCCCCTACCCTCCCGATCACCCCCTACCCTCCCGAACACCCCCTACCCTCCCGATCGCCTCCTACCCTCCCGATCGCCCCCTACCCTCCCGATCGCCTCCTACCCTCCCGATCGCCCCCTACCCTCCCGATCACCCCCTTCCCTCCCGATCACCCCCTACCCTCCCGATCGCCTCCTACCCTCCCGATCTCCCCCTACTCTTCCGATCACCCCCATCTCTCCCGAACACCCCCTACTCTCCCGATCACCCTCTACCCTCCCGATCACCCCCAACCCTCCCGATCACCCCCATCTCTCCCGATCACCCCCTACCCTCCCAATCACCCCCTACCCTCCCGATCACTCCCTACCCTCCCGATCTCCCCCATCTCTCCCTATAACCCCCTACCCTCCCGATCACCCCCTACCCTCCCGATCACCCCCTACCCTCCCGATCACCCCCTACCCTCCCGATCTCCCACTACCCTCCCGATCACCCCTACCCTCCCGATCGCCCCCTACCCTCCCGATCACCCCCTACCCTCCCGATCTCCCCCTACTCTGCCGATTACCCCCTACCCTCCCGATCTCCCCCTAACTTCCCGATCGCCCCCTACCCTACCGATCGTACCCTACTCTCCCGATCGCCCCCTACCCTCCCGATCTCCCCCTACTCTGCCGATTACCCCCTACCCTCCCGATCTCCCCCTAACCTCCCGATCGCCCCCTACCCTACCGATCGTACCCTACCCTCCCGATCTTCCTCTACTCTGCCGATCCACCCCCTACCCTCCCGATCGCCGCCCTACCCTCCCGATCGCCCCCTACCCTCCCGATCTCCCCCATCTCTCCCGATCACCCCCTACCCTGCCGATCTCCCCTACCCTCCCGATCGCCACCTGCCCTCCCGATCTCCCCCTACTCTCCCGATCACACCCATCTCTCCCGAACACCCCCTACCCTCCCGATCACCCCCTACCCTCCCAATCTCCCCCTACCCTCCCGATCGCCCCCTACCCTCCCGATCTCCCCCTACCCTCCCGATCGCCCCCTACCCTCCCAATCTCCCCCTACTCTCCCTATCACCCCCATCTCTCCCAATCGACCCCTACTCTCCCGATCACCCCTTACCCTCCCGATCGCCCCCACCCTCCCAATCACCCCCTACCCTCCCGATCAACCCCTACCTTCCCGATCACCCCCTACCCTCCCTATCGCCCCCTACCCTACCGATCACCCCCTACCCTCCTGATCACCCCCTACCCTCCCGATCACCCCCTACCCTCCCGATCGCCCCCTACTCTCCCGATCACCCCTACCCTCCCGATCGCTCCCTACCCTCCGATCACCCCCTACCGTCCCGATCACCCCCTACCCTCCCGATCGCCCCCTACCCTCCCGATCGCCCCCTACCCTCCCGATCGCACCCTACCCTCCCGATCTCCCCCTACCCTCCCGATCACCCCTACCCTCCCGATCTCCCCCTACTCTCCCGATCACACCCATCTCTCCCGAACACCCCCTACCCTCCCGATCACCCCGTACCCTCCCGATCGCCCACTACCCTCCCGATCGCCCCCTACCCTCCCAATCTCCCCCTACTCTCCCGTTCACCCCCATCTCTCCCGATCACCCCCTACCCTCCCGATCACCCCCTACCCTCCCAATCTCCCCCTACCCTCCCGATCGCCCCCTACCCTCCCGATCTCCCCCTACCCTCCCGATCGCCCCCTATCCTCCCGATCTCCCCCTACTCTCCCGATCACCCCCATCTCTCCCAATCGCCCCCTACCCTCCCGATCACCCCCTTCCCTCCCGATCACCCCCTACCCTCCCGATCGCCCCCTAACCTCCCGATCGCCCCCTACACTCCCGATCGCCCCCTACCCTCCCGATCGCCCCCTACCCTCCCGATCTCCCCCATCTCTCCCGATCACCCCCTACCCTGCCGATCTCCCCCTACCCTCCCGATCGCCACCTGCCCTCCCGATCGCCCCCTACTCTCCCGATCGCCACCTACCCTCCCGATCACCCCCTACTCTCCCGATCTCCCCCTACCCTCCCGATCGCCCCCTACTCTCCCGATCACCCCTACCCTCCCGATCGCCCACTACCCTCCCGATCACCCCCTACTCTCCCGATCTCCCCCTACCCTCCCGATCACCCCCTACCCTCCCGAACACCCCCTACCCTCCCGATCGCCCCCTACCCTCCCGATCGCCTCCTACCCTCCCGATCGCCCCCTATCCTCCCGATCTCCCCCTACTCTCCCGATCTCCCCCTACCCTCCCGATCACCCCCTACCCTCCCGAACACCCCCTACCCTCCCGCTCGCCCCCTACCCTCCCGATCGCCTCCTACCCTCCCGATCGCCCCCTATCCTCCCGATCACCCTCTACCCTCCCGATCTCCCCCTACTCTTCCGATCACCCCCATCTCTCCCGAACACCCCCTACTCTCCCGATCACCCTCTACCCTCCCGATCACCCCCAACCCTCCCGATCACCCCCATCTCTCCCGATCACCCCCTACCCTCCCAATCACCCCCTACCCTCCCGATCACTCCCTACCCTCCCGATCTCCCCCATCTCTCCCTATAACCCCCTACCCTCC
This sequence comes from Pristiophorus japonicus, assembly GCF_044704955.1. Classification (NCBI taxonomy): domain Eukaryota; kingdom Metazoa; phylum Chordata; class Chondrichthyes; family Pristiophoridae; genus Pristiophorus; species Pristiophorus japonicus. The sequence goes on from NC_091995.1 coordinate 84,169,481, forward strand.
CGATCACCCCCTACCCTCCCGATCACCCCCTACCCTCCCGATCACCCCCTACCCTCCCGATCTCCCACTACCCTCCCGATCACCCCTACCCTCCCGATCGCCCCCTACCCTCCCGATCACCCCCTACCCTCCCGATCTCCCCCTACTCTGCCGATTACCCCCTACCCTCCCGATCTCCCCCTAACTTCCCGATCGCCCCCTACCCTACCGATCGTACCCTACTCTCCCGATCGCCCCCTACCCTCCCGATCTCCCCCTACTCTGCCGATTACCCCCTACCCTGCCGATCTCCCCCTAACCTCCCGATCGCCCCCTACCCTACCGATCGTACCCTACCCTCCCGATCTTCCCCTACTCTGCCGATCACCCCCTACCCTCCCGATCACCCCCTACCCTCCCGATCGCCCCCTACCCTCCCGATCGCCCCCTATCCTCCCGATCGCCCCCTACACTCCCGATCGCCCTCTACCCTCCCAATCGCCATCTCTCCCGATCACCCCCTACCCTGCCGATCTCCCACTACCCTCCCGATCGCCCCCTACCCTCCCGATCACCCCCTACCCTCCCGATCACCCCATACCCTCCCGATCGCCTCCTACCCTCCCGATCACCCCCTACCCTCCCGATCTCCACCTACCCTCCCAATCGCCCCCTACCCTCCCGATCGCCCACTACCCTCCCGATCTCCCCCAACCCTCCCGATCACCCCCTACCCTCCCGATCTCCCCCTACTCTGCCGATTACCCCCTACCCTCCCGATCTCCCCCTAACCTCCCGATCGCCCCCTACCCTACCGATCGTACCCTACCCTCCCGATCTCCCCCTACTCTGCCGATCACCCCCTACCCTCCCGATCACCCCCTACCCTCCCGATCGCCCCCTACCCTCCCGATCGCCCCGTAACCTCCCGATCGCCCCCTACACTCCCGATCGCCCTCTACCCTCCCAATCGCCATCTCTCCCGATCACCCCCTACCCTGCCGATCTCCCACTACCCTCCCGATCGCCCCCTGCCCTCCCGATCGCTCCCTACCCTCCCGATCGCCACCTACCCTCCCGATCTCCCCCATCTCTCCCGATCACCCCCTACCCTGCCGATCTCCCACTACCCTCCCGATCGCCCCCTGCCCTCCCGATCGCCACCTACCCTCCCGATCGCCCACTACCCTCCCGATCGCCCCCTACTCTCCCGATCGCCCCCTACCCTCCCGATCACCCCCTACTCTCCCGATCGCCCCCTACTCTCCCGATCACCCCTACCCTCCCGATCGCCCCCTACACTCCCGATCACCCCCTACCCTCCCGATCACCCCCTACCCTCCCGATCGCCTCCTACCCTCCCGATCACCCCCTACCCTCCCGATCTCCACCTACCCTCCCAATCGCCCCCTACCCTCCCGATCGCCCACTACCCTCCCGATCTCCCCCAACCCTCCCGATCACCCCCTACCCTCCCGATCTCCCCCTACTCTGCCGATTACCCCCTACCCTCCCGATCTCCCCCTAACCTCCCGATCGCCCCCTACCCTACCGATCGTACCCTACCCTCCCGATCTCCCCCTACTCTGCCGATCACCCCCTACCCTCCCGATCACCCCCTACCCTCCCGATCGCCCCCTACCGTCCCGATCGCCCCCTAACCTCCCGATCGCCCCCTACACTCCCGATCGCCCTCTACCCTCCCAATCGCCATCTCTCCCGATCACCCCCTACCCTGCCGATCTCCCACTACCCTCCCGATCGCCCCCTGCCCTCCCGATCGCCCACTACCCTCCCGATCACCCCCTACCCTCCCGATCGCCTCCTACCCTCCCGATCACCCCCTACCCTCCCGATCGCCACCTACCCTCCCGATCTCCCCCATCTCTCCCGATCACCCCCTACCCTGCCGATCTCCCACTACCATCCCGATCGCCCCCTGCCCTCCCGATCGCAACCTACCCTCCCGATCACCCCCTACCCTCCCGATCGCCCACTACCCTCCCGATCGCCCCCTACTCTCCCGATCGCCCCCTACCCTCCCGATCACCCCTACCCTCCCGATCGCCCACTACCCTCCCGATCGCCCCCTACTCTCCCGATCGCCCCCTACTCTCCCGATCACCCCTACCCTCCCGATCGCCCCCTACACTCCCGATCACCCCCTACCCTCCCGATCACCCCCTACCCTCCCGATCACCCCCTACTCTCCCGATCGCCCCCTACTCTCCCGATCACCCCTACCCTCCCGATCACCCCCTACCCTCCCGATCTCCACCTACCCTCCCAATCGCCCCCTACCCTCCCGATCGCCCACTACCCTCCCGATCTCCCCCAACCCTCCCGATCACCCCCTACCCTCCCGATCACCCTATACCCTCCCGATCGCCCCGTAACTTCCCGATCGCCCCCTACCCTCCCGGTCGCCCCCTACCCTCCCGATCGCCCCCTACCCTCCCGATCTCCCCCATCTCTCCCGATCACCCCCTACCCTGCCGATCTCCCCCTACCCTCCCGATCGCCACCTACCCTCCCGATCGCCGACTACCCTCCCGATCGCCCCCTACACTCCCGATCACCCCCTACCCTCCCGAACACCCCCTACCCTCCCGATCGCACCCTAACCTCCCGATCTCCCCCTATCCTCCCGATCGCCCCCTACTCTCCCGATCACCCCTACCCTCCCGATCGCCCCCTACACTCCCGATCACCCCCTACCCTCCCGAACACCCCCTACCCTCCCGATCGCCCCCTACCCTCCCGATCGCCTCCTACCCTCCCGATCGCCCCCTACCCTCCCAATCTCCCCCTACCCTCCCGATCTCCCCCTACTCTCCCGATCATTCCCATCTCTCCCGAACACCCCCTACCCTCCCGATCACCCCCAACCCTCCCGATCACCCCCATCTCTCCCGATCACCCCCGACCCTCCCAATCACCCCCTACCCTCCCGATCACCCCCTACCCTCCCGATCACCCCCATCTCTCCCGATCACCCCCTACCCTCCCGATCAACCCCTACCCTCCCATTCGCCCCCTACTCTCCCGATCACCCCCTACCCTCCCGATCACCCCCTACCCTCCCGATCACCCCCATCTCTCCCGATCACCCCCTACCCTCCCGATCACCCCCTACCCTCACGATCACCCCCTACCCTCCCGATCTCCCCCATCTCTCCCTATAACCCCCTACCCTCCCGATCGCCCCCTAACCTCCCGATCGCCCCCTACACTCCCGATCGCCCCCTACTTTCCCGATCGCCCCCTACCCTCCCGATCTCCCCCATCTCTCCCGATCACCCCCTACCCTGCCGATCTCCCCCATCTCTCCCGAACACCCCCTACCCTGCCGATCTCCCCCTACCCTACCGATCGCCACCTACCCTCCCGATCGCCCACTACCCTCCCGATCACCCCCTACTCTCCCGATCTCCCCCTACTCTCCCGATCGCCCCCGACTCTCCCGATCACCCCTACCCTCCCGATCGCCCCCTACACTCCCGATCGCCCCCGACCCTCCCGATCGCCCCCTACACTCCCGATCGCCACCTACCCTCCCGATCGCCCCCAACCCTCCCGATCTCCCCCTACCCTCCCGATCTCCCCCATCTCTCCCGAACACCCCCTACCCTGCCGATCTCCCCCTGCCCTCCCGATCGCCCCCTACCCTCCCGATCTCCCCCTACCCTCCCGATCACCCCCTACCCTCCCGATCACCCCCTACCCTCCCGATCACCCCCTACTCTCCCGATCGCCCCCTACACTCCCGATCACCCCTACCCTCCCGATCGCCCTCTACACTCCCGATCACCCCCTACCCTCCCGATCACCCCCATCTCTCACAATCGCCCCCTACCCTCCCGTTCACCCCCATCTCTCACAATCACCCCCTACCCTCCCGATCGCCCCCTACCCTCCCGATCTCCCCCTACTCTCCCGATCACCACCATCTCTCCCAATCGCCCCCTACCCTCCCGATCACCCACTACCCTCCCGATCGCCCCCACCCTCCCAATCACCGCCTACCCTCCCGATCACCCCCTATCTTCCCGATCACCCCCTACCCTCCCGATCACCCCCTACCCTCCCGATCACCCCCTACTCTCCCGATCACACCCTATCCTCCCGATCACCCTCTACCCTCCCGATCACCCCCTACCCTCCCGATCACACACTACCCTCCCGATCACCCACTACCCTCCCGATCACCCCCTACTCTCCCGATCACACCCTATCCTCCCGATCACCCTCTACCCTCCCGATCACCCCCTACCCTCCCGATCACCCCCTACCCTCCCGATCACCCCCTATCCTCCCGATCTCCCCCAACCCTCCCGATCACCCCCTACCCTCCCGATCGCCCCCTAACCTCCCGATCGCACCCCACCCTCCCGATCGCTCCCCAGCCTCCCGATCGCCCCCTACCCTCCCGATCTCCCCCGACCCTATCGATCACCCCCTACCCTCCCGATCACCCCCTACCCTCCCAATCTCCCCCTACACTCCCGATCGCCCCCTACCCTCCCGATCTCCCCCTACCCTCCCGATCGCCCCCTACCCTCCCAATCTCCCCCTACTCCCCCGATCACCCCCATCTCTCCCGATCACCCCCTACCCTCCCGAACACCCCCTACCCTCCCGATCACCCCCATCTCTCCCGATCACCCCCTACCCTGCCGATCACCCCCTACCCTCCCGATCACCCCCTACCCTCCCGATCTCCCCCATCTCTCCTTATGACCCCCTACCCTCCCGATCACCCCCTACCCTCCCGATCTCCCGCATCTCTCCTTATCACCCCCTACCCTCCCGATCTCCCCCAACCCTCCCGATCACCCCCTACCCTCCCGATCGCCCCCTAACCTCCCGATCACCCCCTACCCTCCCGATCTCCCCCAACCCTCCCGATCACCCCCTACCCTCCCGATCGCCCCCTAACCTCCCGATCGCCCCCTACCCTCCCGGTCGCCCCCTACCCTCCCGATCTCCCCCAACCCTCCCGATCACCCCCTACCCTCCCGATCGCCCCCTAACCTCCCGATCGCCCCCTACCCTCCCGGTCGCCCCCTACCCTCCCGATCGCCCCCTACCCTCCCGGTCGCCCCCTACCCTCCCGATCGCTCCCTACCCTCCCGATCGCCCCCTACCCTCCCGGTCGCCCCCTACCCTCCCGATCGCCCCCTACCCTCCCGATCTCCCCCATCTCTCCCGATCACCCCCTACCCTGCCGATCTCCCCCTACCCTCCCGATCGCCCCCTACCCTCCCGATCGCCCCCTGCCCTCCCGATCTCCCCCTACCCTCCCGATCGCCCCCTGCCCTCCCGGTCGCCCCCTACCCTCCCGATCGCCCCCTACCCTCCCGATCTCCCCCATCTCTCCCGATCACCCCCTACCCTGCCGATCTCCCCCTACCCTCCCGATCGCCCCCTACCCTCCCGATCGCCCCCTACCCTCCCGGTCGCCCCCTACCCTCCCGATCGCCACCTACCCTCCCGATCGCCGACTACCCTCCCGATCACCCCCTACTCTCCCGATCTCCCCCTATCCTCCCGATCGCCCCCTACCCTCCCGATCGCCTCCTACACTCCCGATCACCCCCTACCCTCCCGAACACCCCCTACCCTCCCGATCGCCCCCTACCCTCCCGATCACCTCCTACCCTCCCGATCGCCCCCTACCCTCCCGATCACCCCCTATCCTCCCAATCTCCCCCTACCCTCCCGATCTCCCCCTACTCTCCCGATCACCCCCATCTCTCCCGAACACCCCCTACTCTCCCGATCACCCTCTACGCTCCCGATCACCCCCAACCCTCCCGATCACCCCCATCTCTCCCGATCACCCCCTACCCTCCCAATCACCCCCTACCCTCCCGATCACCCCCTACCCTCCCGATCTCCCCCATCTCTCCCTATAACCCCCTACCCTCCCGATCACCCCCTACCCTCCCGATCACCCCCTACCCTCCCAATCGCCCCCTACTCTCCCGATCACCCCCTACCCTCCCGATCACCCCCTACCCTCCCGATCACCCCCATCTCTCCCGATCACCCCCTACCCTCCCGATCCCCCCCTACCCTCCCGATCACCCCCTACCCTCCCGATCTCCCCCATCTCTCCCTATAACCCCCTACATTCCCGATCACCCCCTACCCTCCCGATCACCCCCTACCCTCCCGATCGCCCCCTAACCTCCCGATCGCCCCCTACACTCCCGATCTCCCCCTACCCTCCCGATCGCCCCCTAGCCTCCCGATCGCCCCCTACCCTCCCGATCACCCCCTACCCTCCCGATCGCCCCCTAACCTCCCGATCGCCCCCTACACTCCCGATCTCCCCCTACCCTCCCGATCGCCCCCTAACCTCCCGATCGCCCCCTACACTCCCGATCTCCCCCTACCCTCCCGATCGCCCCCTAACCTCCCGATCGCCCCCTAACCTCCCGATCGCCCCCTAGCCTCCCGATCGCCCCCATCTCTCCCGATCACCACCTACCCTCCCGATCTCCCCCTACCCTCCCGATCACCCCTTACCCTCCCGATCATCCCCTACCCTCCCGATCTCCCCCTACCCTCCCGATCGCCCCCTACCCTCCCGATTGCCCCCTACCCTCCCGATCTCCCCCTACCCTCCCGATCGCACCCTATTCTCCGATCACCCCCTACCCTCCCGATCGCCCCCTAACCTCCCGATCGCCCCCTACCCTCCTGATCTCCCCCTACCCTCCCGATCGCCCCCTAGCCTCCCGATCGCCCCCTACCCTCCCGATCGCCCCCTAACCTCCCGATCGCCCCCTACCCTCCTGATCTCCCCCTACCCTCCCAATCGCACCCTATTCTCCGATCACCCCCTACCCTCCCGATCGCCCCCTAACCTCCCGATCGCCCCCTACCCTCCTGATCTCCCCCTACCCTCCCGATCGCCCCCAACCCTCCCGATCACCCCCTACCCTCCCGATCTCCCCCTACTCTGCCGATTACCCCCTACCCTCCCGATCTCCCCCTAACCTCCCGATCGCCCCCTACCCTACCGATCGTACCCTACCCTCCCGATCTCCCCCTACTCTGCCGATCACCCCCTACCCTCCCGATCACCCCCTACCCTCCCGATCGCCCCCTACCGTCCCGATCGCCCCCTAACCTCCCGATCGCCCCCTACACTCCCGATCGCCCTCTACCCTCCCAATCGCCATCTCTCCCGATCACCCCCTACCCTGCCGATCTCCCACTACCCTCCCGATCGCCCCCTGCCCTCCCGATCGCCCACTACCCTCCCGATCACCCCCTACCCTCCCGATCGCCTCCTACCCTCCCGATCACCCCCTACCCTCCCGATCGCCACCTACCCTCCCGATCTCCCCCATCTCTCCCGATCACCCCCTACCCTGCCGATCTCCCACTACCATCCCGATCGCCCCCTGCCCTCCCGATCGCAACCTACCCTCCCGATCACCCCCTACCCTCCCGATCGCCCACTACCCTCCCGATCGCCCCCTACTCTCCCGATCGCCCCCTACCCTCCCGATCACCCCCTACCCTCCCGATCACCCCCTACTCTCCCGATCGCCCCCTACTCTCCCGATCACCCCTACCCTCCCGATCGCCCCCTACACTCCCGATCACCCCCTACCCTCCCGATCACCCCCTACCCTCCCGATCACCCCCTACTCTCCCGATCGCCCCCTACTCTCCCGATCACCCCTACCCTCCCGATCACCCCCTACCCTCCCGATCTCCACCTACCCTCCCAATCGCCCCCTACCCTCCCGATCGCCCACTACCCTCCCGATCTCCCCCAACCCTCCCGATCACCCCCTACCCTCCCGATCACCCTATACCCTCCCGATCGCCCCCTAACTTCCCGATCGCCCCCTACCCTCCCGGTCGCCCCCTACCCTCCCGATCGCCCCCTACCCTCCCGATCTCCCCCATCTCTCCCGATCACCCCCTACCCTGCCGATCTCCCCCTACCCTCCCGATCGCCACCTACCCTCCCGATCGCCGACTACCCTCCCGATCGCCCCCTACACTCCCGATCACCCCCTACCCTCCCGAACACCCCCTACCCTCCCGATCGCCCCCTACCCTCCCGATCGCCTCCTACCCTCCCGATCGCCCCCTACCCTCCCAATCTCCCCCTACCCTCCCGATCTCCCCCTACTCTCCCGATCATTCCCATCTCTCCCGAACACCCCCTACTCTCCCGATCACCCTCTACCCTCCCGATCACCCCCAACCCTCCCGATCACCCCCATCTCTCCCGATCACCCCCGACCCTCCCAATCACCCCCTACCCTCCCGATCACCCCCTACCCTCCCGATCTCCCCCATCTCTCCCTATAACCCCCTACCCTCCCGATCACCCCCTACCCTCCCATTCGCCCCCTAACCTCCCGATCACCCCCTATCCTCCCGATCGCCCCCTACTCTCCCGATCACCCCTACCCTCCCGATCGCCCCCTACACTCCCGATCACCCCCTACCCTCCCGATCACCCCCTACCCTCCCATTCGCCCCCTAACCTCCCGATCTCCCCCTATCCTCCCGATCGCCCCCTACTCTCCCGATCACCCCTACCCTCCCGATCGCCCCCTACACTCCCGATCACCCCCTACCCTCCCGAACACCCCCTACCCTCCCGATCGCCCCCTACCCTCCCGATCGCCTCCTACCCTCCCGATCGCCCCCTACCCTCCCAATCTCCCCCTACCCTCCCGATCTCCCCCTACTCTCCCGATCATTCCCATCTCTCCCGAACACCCCCTACCCTCCCGATCACCCCCAACCCTCCCGATCACCCCCATCTCTCCCGATCACCCCCGACCCTCCCAATCACCCCCTACCCTCCCGATCACCCCCTACCCTCCCGATCACCCCCATCTCTCCCGATCACCCCCTACCCTCCCGATCAACCCCTACCCTCCCATTCGCCCCCTACTCTCCCGATCACCCCCTACCCTCCCGATCACCCCCTACCCTCCCGATCACCCCCATCTCTCCCGATCACCCCCTACTCTCCCGATCACCCCCTACCCTCACGATCACCCCCTACCCTCCCGATCTCCCCCATCTCTCCCTATAACCCCCTACCCTCCCGATCACCCCCTACCCTCCCGATCGCCCCCTAACCTCCCGATCGCCCCCTACACTCCCGATCGCCCCCTACTTTCCCGATCGCCCCCTACCCTCCCGATCTCCCCCATCTCTCCCGATCACCCCCTACCCTGCCGATCTCCCCCTACCCTACCGATCGCCCCCTACCCTCCCGATCGCCCCCGACTCTCCCGATCACCCCTACCCTCCCGATCGCCCCCTACACTCCCGATCGCCCCCGACCCTCCCGATCGCCCCCTACACTCCCGATCGCCACCTACCCTCCCGATCGCCCCCAACCCTCCCGATCTCCCCCTACCCTCCCGATCTCCCCCATCTCTCCCGAACACCCCCTACCCTGCCGATCTCCCCCTGCCCTCCCGATCGCCCCCTACCCTCCCGATCTCCCCCTACCCTCCCGATCACCCCCTACCCTCCCGATCACCCCCTACCCTCCCGATCACCCCCTACTCTCCCGATCGCCCCCTACACTCCCGATCACCCCTACCCTCCCGATCGCCCTCTACACTCCCGATCACCCCCTACCCTCCCGATCACCCCCATCTCTCACAATCGCCCCCTACCCTCCCGTTCACCCCCATCTCTCACAATCACCCCCTACCCTCCCGATCGCCCCCTACCCTCCCGATCTCCCCCTACTCTCCCGATCACCACCATCTCTCCCAATCGCCCCCTACCCTCCCGATCACCCACTACCCTCCCGATCGCCCCCACCCTCCCAATCACCGCCTACCCTCCCGATCACCCCCTATCTTCCCGATCACCCCCTACCCTCCCGATCACCCCCTACCCTCCCGATCACCCCCTACTCTCCCGATCACACCCTATCCTCCCGATCACCCTCTACCCTCCCGATCACCCCCTACCCTCCCGATCACACACTACCCTCCCGATCACCCCCTACCCTCCCGATCACCCCCTACTCTCCCGATCACACCCTATCCTCCCGATCACCCTCTACCCTCCCGATCACCCCCTACCCTCCCGATCACACACTACCCTCCAGATCACCCCCTACCCTCCCGATCTCCCCGATCTCTCCTTATCACCCCCTACCCTCCCGATCACCCCCTACCCTCCCGATCTCCCCCATCTATCCTTATCACCCCCTACCCTCCCGATCACCCCCTACCCTCCCGATCACACGCTACCCTCCCGATCACCCCCATCTCTCCCGATCACCCCCTACCCTCCCGATCACCCCCTACCCTCCCGATCACCCCCTATCCTCCCGATCTCCCCCAACCCTCCCGATCACCCCCTACCCTCCCGATCGCCCCCTAACCTCCCGATCGCACCCCACCCTCCCGATCGCTCCCCAGCCTCCCGATCGCCCCCTACCCTCCCGATCTCCCCCGACCCTATCGATCACCCCCTACCCTCCCGATCACCCCCTACCCTCCCAATCTCCCCCTACACTCCCGATCGCCCCCTACCCTCCCGATCTCCCCCTACCCTCCCGATCGCCCCCTACCCTCCCAATCTCCCCCTACTCCCCCGATCACCCCCATCTCTCCCGATCACCCCCTACCCTCCCGAACACCCCCTACCCTCCCGATCACCCCCATCTCTCCCGATCACCCCCTACCCTGCCGATCACCCCCTACCCTCCCGATCACCCCCTACCCTCCCGATCTCCCCCATCTCTCCTTATGACCCCCTACCCTCCCGATCACCCCCTACCCTCCCGATCTCCCGCATCTCTCCTTATCACCCCCTACCCTCCCGATCTCCCCCAACCCTCCCGATCACCCCCTACCCTCCCGATCGCCCCCTAACCTCCCGATCACCCCCTACCCTCCCGATCTCCCCCAACCCTCCCGATCACCCCCTACCCTCCCGATCGCCCCCTAACCTCCCGATCGCCCCCTACCCTCCCGGTCGCCCCCTACCCTCCCGATCTCCCCCAACCCTCCCGATCACCCCCTACCCTCCCGATCGCCCCCTAACCTCCCGATCGCCCCCTACCCTCCCGGTCGCCCCCTACCCTCCCGATCGCCCCCTACCCTCCCGGTCGCCCCCTACCCTCCCGATCGCTCCCTACCCTCCCGATCGCCCCCTACCCTCCCGGTCGCCCCCTACCCTCCCGATCGCCCCCTACCCTCCCGATCTCCCCCATCTCTCCCGATCACCCCCTACCCTGCCGATCTCCCCCTACCCTCCCGATCGCCCCCTGCCCTCCCGATCTCCCCCTACCCTCCCGATCGCCCCCTGCCCTCCCGGTCGCCCCCTACCCTCCCGATCGCCCCCTACCCTCCCGATCTCCCCCATCTCTCCCGATCACCCCCTACCCTGCCGATCTCCCCCTACCCTCCCGATCGCCCCCTACCCTCCCGATCGCCCCCTACCCTCCCGGTCGCCCCCTACCCTCCCGATCGCCACCTACCCTCCCGATCGCCGACTACCCTCCCGATCACCCCCTACTCTCCCGATCTCCCCCTATCCTCCCGATCGCCCCCTACCCTCCCGATCGCCTCCTACACTCCCGATCACCCCCTACCCTCCCGAACACCCCCTACCCTCCCGATCGCCCCCTACCCTCCCGATCACCTCCTACCCTCCCGATCGCCCCCTACCCTCCCGATCACCCCCTATCCTCCCAATCTCCCCCTACCCTCCCGATCTCTCCCTACTCTCCCGATCACCCCCATCTCTCCCGAACACCCCCTACTCTCCCGATCACCCTCTACGCTCCCGATCACCCCCAACCCTCCCGATCACCCCCATCTCTCCCGATCACCCCCTACCCTCCCAATCACCCCCTACCCTCCCGATCACCCCCTACCCTCCCGATCTCCCCCATCTCTCCCTATAACCCCCTACCCTCCCGATCACCCCCTACCCTCCCGATCACCCCCTACCCTCCCAATCGCCCCCTACTCTCCCGATCACCCCCTACCCTCCCGATCACCCCCTACCCTCCCGATCACCCCCATCTCTCCCGATCACCCCCTACCCTCCCGATCCCCCCCTACCCTCCCGATCACCCCCTACCCTCCCGATCTCCCCCATCTCTCCCTATAACCCCCTACATTCCCGATCACCCCCTACCCTCCCGATCACCCCCTACCCTCCCGATCGCCCCCTAACCTCCCGATCGCCCCCTACACTCCCGATCTCCCCCTACCCTCCCGATCGCCCCCTAGCCTCCCGATCGCCCCCTACCCTCCCGATCACCCCCTACCCTCCCGATCGCCCCCTAACCTCCCGATCGCCCCCTACACTCCCGATCTCCCCCTACCCTCCCGATCGCCCCCTAACCTCCCGATCGCCCCCTACACTCCCGATCTCCCCCTACCCTCCCGATCGCCCCCTAACCTCCCGATCGCCCCCTAACCTCCCGATCGCCCCCTAGCCTCCCGATCGCCCCCATCTCTCCCGATCACCACCTACCCTCCCGATCTCCCCCTACCCTCCCGATCACCCCTTACCCTCCCGATCATCCCCTACCCTCCCGATCTCCCCCTACCCTCCCGATCGCCCCCTACCCTCCCGATTGCCCCCTACCCTCCCGATCTCCCCCTACCCTCCCGATCGCACCCTATTCTCCGATCACCCCCTACCCTCCCGATCGCCCCCTAACCTCCCGATCGCCCCCTACCCTCCTGATCTCCCCCTACCCTCCCGATCGCCCCCTAGCCTCCCGATCGCCCCCTACCCTCCCGATCGCCCCCTAACCTCCCGATCGCCCCCTACCCTCCTGATCTCCCCCTACCCTCCCAATCGCACCCTATTCTCCGATCACCCCCTACCCTCCCGATCGCCCCCTAACCTCCCGATCGCCCCCTACCCTCCTGATCTCCCCCTACCCTCCCGATCGCCCCCTACCCTCCCGATCGCCCTCTAACCTCCCGATCGCCCCCTACCCTCCTGATCTCCCCCTGCCCTCCCGATCGCCCCCAAGCCTCCCGATCGCCACCTACCCTCCCGATCGCCCCCATCTCTTCCGATCACCCCCTACCCTGCCGATCTCCCACTACCCTCCCGATCGCCCCCTACCCTCCCGATCGCCACCTACCCTCCCGATCGCCCCCTACCCTCCCGATCTCCCCCTACTCTCCCGTTCACCCCCATCTCTCACAATCACCCCCTACCCTCCCGATCGCCCCCTACCCTCCCGATCGCCCCCTACCTTCCCGATCACCCTCTACCTTCCCGATCACCCCCTACCCTCCCTGTCGCCCCCTACTCTCCCGATCACCACCATCTCTCCCAATCGCCCCCTACCCTCCCGATCACCCCCTACCTTCCCGATCACCCCCTACCCTCCCTGTCGCCCCCTACTCTCCCGATCACACCCTACCCTCCCGATCACCCTCTACCCTCCCGATCACCCCCTACTCTCCCTGTCGCCCCCTACTCTCCCGATCACACCCTACCCTCCCGATCACCCTCTACCCTCCCGATCTCCCCCATCTCTCCTTATCACCCCCTACCCTCCCGATCACCCGCTACCCTCCCGATCACCCCCTACCCTCCCGATCTCCCCCATCTCTCCTTATCACCCCCTACCCTCCCGATTTCCCCCTACCCTCCCGATCACCCCCATCTCTCCCGATCACTCCCTACACTCCCGATCGCCCCCTACCCTCCCGATCGCCCCCTACCCTCCCGATCACCCCCTACACTCCCGATCGCCCCCTACCCTCCCGATCGCCCCCTACTCTCCCGATCACCCCCATCTCTCCCGATCGCCCCCTACCCTCCCGATCGCCCCCTAACCTCCCGATCGCCCCCTACCCTCCCGATCGCCCCCTACCCTCCTGATCTCCCCCTACCCTCCCGATCGCCCGCTACCCTCCCGATCACACGCTACCCTCCCGAACTCCCCCTACCCTCCCGATCACCCCCTACTCTCCCGATCACCCCCTACCCTCCCGATCACCCCCTACCCTCCCGATCTCCCCCATCTCTCCTTATCACCCCCTACCCTCCCGATCACCCCCTACCCTCCCGATCTCCCCCATCTCTCCTTATCACCCCCTACCCTCCCGATCACCCCCTACCCTCCCGATCACACGCTACCCTCCCGATCACCCCCATCTCTCCCGATCACCCCCTACCCTCCCGATCACCCCCTACCCTCCCGATCACCCCCTATCCTCCCGATCTCCCCCATCTCTCCTTATCACCCCCTACCCTCCCGATCACCCCCTACCCTCCCGATCTCCCCCATCTCTCCTTATCACCCCCTACCCTCCCGATCACCCGCTACCCTCCCGATCACCCCCTACCCTCCCGATCTCCCCCATCTCTCCTTATCACCCCTACCCTCCCGATTTCCCCCTACCCTCCCGATCACCCCCATCTCTCCCGATCACTCCCTACACTCCCGATCGCCCCCTACCCTCCCGATCGCCCCCTACCCTCCCGATCACCCCCTACACTCCCGATCGCCCCCTACCCTCCCGATCGCCCCCTACTCTCCCGATCACCCCCATCTCTCCCGATCGCCCCCTACCCTCCCGATCGCCCCCTACTCTCCCGATCACCCCCATCTCTCCCGATCGCCCCCTACCCTCCCGATCGCCCCCTACTCTCCCGATCACCCCCATCTCTCCCGATCGCCCCCTACCCTCCCGATCACCCCCTACACTCCCGATCACCCCCTACACTCCCGATCGCCCCCTACCCTCCCGATCGCCCCCTACTCTCCCGATCACCCCCATCTCTCCCGATCACCCCCTACCCTCCCGATCTCCCCCTACTCTCCCGATCACCCCCATCTCTCCCAATCGCCCCCTACTCTCCCGATCACCCCCGACCTTCCCGATCGCCCCCACCCTCCCAATCACCCCCTACCCTCCCGATCACCCCCTACCTTCCCAATCGCCTCCTACCCTCCCTATCGCCCACTACCCTACCGATCATCGCCTACCCTCCTGATCACCCCCTACCCACCCGATCACCCCCTACTCTCCCGATCACCCCCTACCCTCCCGATCACCCCCTACCCTCCCGATCACCCCCTACTCTCCCGATCACCCCCTACCCTCCCGATCGCCCCTTACTCTCCCGATCACCCCTACCCTCCCGATCATCCCCTACTCTCCCGATCGCCCCCTACCCTCCCGATCACCCCCTACCCTCCCGATCGCCCCTTACTCTCCCGATCACGCCCTACCCTCCCGATCGCCCCCTACCCTCCCGATCTCCCCCTACCCTCCCGATCACCCCCTACCCTCCCAATCGCCCCCTACCCTCCCGATCTCCCCCTACTCTCCCGATCACCCCCATCTCTCCCGATCACCCCGTACTCTCCCGATCACCCCCTACCCTCCCGATCTCCCCCTACCCTCCCGATCCCCCCCTACCCTCCCGATCACCTCCTACCCTCCCGATCGCCCTCTACCCTCCCGATCTCCCCCTACTCTCCCGATCATCCCCATCTCTCCCGATCACCCCCTACTCTCCCGATCGCCCTCTACCCTCCCGATCTCCCCCTACTCTCCCGATCACCCCCATCTCTCCCGATCACCCCCTACTCTCCCGATCTCCCCCTACCCTCCCAATCACCCCCTACCCTCCCAATCACCCCCTACCCTCCCGATCTCCCCCTACTCTCCCGATCACCCCCATCTCTCCCGATCACCCCCTACTCTCCCGATCACCCCCTACCCTCCCAATCACCCCCTACCCTCCCGATCACCCCTATCTCTCCCGATCACCCCCTATCCTCCCGATCGCCCCCACCCTCCCAATCACCCCCTACCCTACCGATCATCGCCTACCCTCCTGATCACCCCCTACCCTCCCGATCACCCCCTACCCCCCCGATCGCCCCCTACCCTCCCGATCACCCCCTACCGTCCCGTTCACCCCCTACCCTCCCGATCACCCCCATCTCTCCCGAACACCCCCCACCCTCCCGATCACCCCCTACCCTCCCGATTTCCCCCTACCCTCCCGATCTCTCCCTACCCTCCCGATCACCCCCATCTCTCCCGAACACACCCTACCCTCCCGATCACCCCCTACCCTCCCGATTTCCCCCTACTCTCCCGATCTCCCCCTACTCTCCCGTTCACCCACATCTCTCCCGATCACCCCCTACCCTCCCGATCACCCCCTACCCTCCCAATCTCCCCCTACCCTCCCGATCTCCCCCTACCCTCCCGATCGCCCCCTGCCCTCCCGATCGCCCCCTGCCCTCCCGATCTCCCCCTACCCTCCCGATCGCCCCCTGCCCTCCCGATCTCCCCCTACCCTCCCGATCACCCCCTAGCCTCCCGATCGCCCCCTACCCTCCCGATCTCCCCCTACCCTCCCGATCGCCCCCTAACCTCCCGATCGCCCCCTACCCTCCCGATCGCCCCCTACCCTCCTGATCTCCCCCTACCCTCCCGATCGCCCGCTACCCTCCCGATCGCCCCCGACCCTCATGATCTCCCCCTACCCTCCCGATCGCCCGCTACCCTCCCGATCGCCCCCTAACCTCCCGATCACCCCCTACCCTCCCGATCACCCCCATCTCTCCCGATCACCCCCTACCCTCCCGATCTCCCCCTACCCTCCCGATCACCCCCTACACTCCCGATCGCTCCCTACCCTCCCGATCGCCCCCTACCCTCCCGATCACCCCTTACACTCCCGATCACCCCCTACACTCCCGATCGCCCCCTACCCTCCCGATCGCCCCCTACCCTCCCGATCACCCCCATCTCTCCCGATCACCCCCTACCCTCCCGATCTCCCCCTACTCTCCCGATCACCCCCATCTCTCCCAATCGCCCCCTACTCTCCCGATCACCCCCGACCTTCCCGATCGCCCCCACCCTCCCAATCACCCCCTACCCTCCCGATCACCCCCTACCTTCCCAATCGCCTCCTACCCTCCCTATCGCCCACTACCCTACCGATCATCGCATACCCTCCTGATCACCCCCTACCCACCCGATCACCCCCTACTCTCCCGATCACCCCCTACCCTCCCGATCACCCCCTACCCTCCCAATCACCCCCTACTCTCCCGATCACCCCCTACCCTCCCGATCGCCCCTTACTCTCCCGATCACCCCTACCTTCCCGATCGCCCCCTACTCTCCCGATCACCCCTACCCT
This sequence comes from Pristiophorus japonicus, assembly GCF_044704955.1. Lineage (NCBI taxonomy): Eukaryota > Metazoa > Chordata > Chondrichthyes > Pristiophoridae > Pristiophorus > Pristiophorus japonicus. The sequence continues at coordinate 84,186,635 of NC_091995.1, forward strand.
CCCGATCACCCTCTACCCTCCCGATCTCACCCTACCCTCCCGATCACCCCCATCTCTCCCGAACACCCCCTACCCTCCCGATCACGCCCTACCCTCCCGATCTCCCCCTACCCTCCCGATCTCCCCCTACCCTCCCGATCACCCCCTACCCTCCCAATCGCCCCCTACCCTCCCGATCGCCCCCTACTCTCCCGATCACCCACTTGTCTCCCGATCACCCCCATCTCTCCCGATCACCCCGTACTCTCCCGATCACCCCCTACCCTCCCGATCTCCCCCGACCCTCCCGATCCCCCCCTAGCCTCCCGATCACCCCCTACTCTCCCGATCACACCCTATCCTCCCGATCACCCTCTACCCTCCCGATCACCCCCTACCCTCCCGATCACACACTACCCTCCCGATCACCCCCTACCCTCCCGATCACCCCCTACTCTCCCGATCACACCCTATCCTCCCGATCACCCTCTACCCTCCCGATCACCCCCTACCCTCCCGATCACACACTACCCTCCAGATCACCCCCTACCCTCCCGATCTCCCCGATCTCTCCTTATCACCCCCTACCCTCCCGATCACCCCCTACCCTCCCGATCTCCCCCATCTATCCTTATCACCCCCTACCCTCCCGATCACCCCCTACCCTCCCGATCACACGCTACCCTCCCGATCACCCCCATCTCTCCCGATCACCCCCTACCCTCCCGATCACCCCCTACCCTCCCGATCACCCCCTATCCTCCCGATCTCCCCCAACCCTCCCGATCACCCCCTACCCTCCCGATCGCCCCCTAACCTCCCGATCGCACCCCACCCTCCCGATCGCTCCCCAGCCTCCCGATCGCCCCCTACCCTCCCGATCTCCCCCGACCCTATCGATCACCCCCTACCCTCCCGATCACCCCCTACCCTCCCAATCTCCCCCTACACTCCCGATCGCCCCCTACCCTCCCGATCTCCCCCTACCCTCCCGATCGCCCCCTACCCTCCCAATCTCCCCCTACTCCCCCGATCACCCCCATCTCTCCCGATCACCCCCTACCCTCCCGAACACCCCCTACCCTCCCGATCACCCCCATCTCTCCCGATCACCCCCTACCCTGCCGATCACCCCCTACCCTCCCGATCACCCCCTACCCTCCCGATCTCCCCCATCTCTCCTTATGACCCCCTACCCTCCCGATCACCCCCTACCCTCCCGATCTCCCGCATCTCTCCTTATCACCCCCTACCCTCCCGATCTCCCCCAACCCTCCCGATCACCCCCTACCCTCCCGATCGCCCCCTAACCTCCCGATCACCCCCTACCCTCCCGATCTCCCCCAACCCTCCCGATCACCCCCTACCCTCCCGATCGCCCCCTAACCTCCCGATCGCCCCCTACCCTCCCGGTCGCCCCCTACCCTCCCGATCTCCCCCAACCCTCCCGATCACCCCCTACCCTCCCGATCGCCCCCTAACCTCCCGATCGCCCCCTACCCTCCCGGTCGCCCCCTACCCTCCCGATCGCCCCCTACCCTCCCGGTCGCCCCCTAACCTCCCGATCGCTCCCTACCCTCCCGATCGCCCCCTACCCTCCCGGTCGCCCCCTACCCTCCCGATCGCCCCCTACCCTCCCGATCTCCCCCATCTCTCCCGATCACCCCCTACCCTGCCGATCTCCCCCTACCCTCCCGATCGCCCCCTGCCCTCCCGATCTCCCCCTACCCTCCCGATCGCCCCCTGCCCTCCCGGTCGCCCCCTACCCTCCCGATCGCCCCCTACCCTCCCGATCTCCCCCATCTCTCCCGATCACCCCCTACCCTGCCGATCTCCCCCTACCCTCCCGATCGCCCCCTACCCTCCCGATCGCCCCCTACCCTCCCGGTCGCCCCCTACCCTCCCGATCGCCACCTACCCTCCCGATCGCCGACTACCCTCCCGATCACCCCCTACTCTCCCGATCTCCCCCTATCCTCCCGATCGCCCCCTACCCTCCCGATCGCCTCCTACACTCCCGATCACCCCCTACCCTCCCGAACACCCCCTACCCTCCCGATCGCCCCCTACCCTCCCGATCACCTCCTACCCTCCCAATCGCCCCCTACCCTCCCGATCACCCCCTATCCTCCCAATCTCCCCCTACCCTCCCGATCTCCCCCTACTCTCCCGATCACCCCCATCTCTCCCGAACACCCCCTACTCTCCCGATCACCCTCTACGCTCCCGATCACCCCCAACCCTCCCGATCACCCCCATCTCTCCCGATCACCCCCTACCCTCCCAATCACCCCCTACCCTCCCGATCACCCCCTACCCTCCCGATCTCCCCCATCTCTCCCTATAACCCCCTACCCTCCCGATCACCCCCTACCCTCCCGATCACCCCCTACCCTCCCAATCGCCCCCTACTCTCCCGATCACCCCCTACCCTCCCGATCACCCCCTACCCTCCCGATCACCCCCATCTCTCCCGATCACCCCCTACCCTCCCGATCCCCCCCTACCCTCCCGATCACCCCCTACCCTCCCGATCTCCCCCATCTCTCCCTATAACCCCCTACATTCCCGATCACCCCCTACCCTCCCGATCACCCCCTACCCTCCCGATCGCCCCCTAACCTCCCGATCGCCCCCTACACTCCCGATCTCCCCCTACCCTCCCGATCGCCCCCTAGCCTCCCGATCGCCCCCTACCCTCCCGATCACCCCCTACCCTCCCGATCGCCCCCTAACCTCCCGATCGCCCCCTACACTCCCGATCTCCCCCTACCCTCCCGATCGCCCCCTAACCTCCCGATCGCCCCCTACACTCCCGATCTCCCCCTACCCTCCCGATCGCCCCCTAACCTCCCGATCGCCCCCTAACCTCCCGATCGCCCCCTAGCCTCCCGATCGCCCCCATCTCTCCCGATCACCACCTACCCTCCCGATCTCCCCCTACCCTCCCGATCACCCCTTACCCTCCCGATCATCCCCTACCCTCCCGATCTCCCCCTACCCTCCCGATCGCCCCCTACCCTCCCGATTGCCCCCTACCCTCCCGATCTCCCCCTACCCTCCCGATCGCACCCTATTCTCCGATCACCCCCTACCCTCCCGATCGCCCCCTAACCTCCCGATCGCCCCCTACCCTCCTGATCTCCCCCTACCCTCCCGATCGCCCCCTAGCCTCCCGATCGCCCCCTACCCTCCCGATCGCCCCCTAACCTCCCGATCGCCCCCTACCCTCCTGATCTCCCCCTACCCTCCCAATCGCACCCTATTCTCCGATCACCCCCTACCCTCCCGATCGCCCCCTAACCTCCCGATCGCCCCCTACCCTCCTGATCTCCCCCTACCCTCCCGATCGCCCCCTACCCTCCCGATCGCCCTCTAACCTCCCGATCGCCCCCTACCCTCCTGATCTCCCCCTGCCCTCCCGATCGCCCCCAAGCCTCCCGATCGCCACCTACCCTCCCGATCGCCCCCATCTCTTCCGATCACCCCCTACCCTGCCGATCTCCCACTACCCTCCCGATCGCCCCCTACCCTCCCGATCGCCACCTACCCTCCCGATCGCCCCCTACCCTCCCGATCTCCCCCTACTCTCCCGTTCACCCCCATCTCTCACAATCACCCCCTACCCTCCCGATCGCCCCCTACCCTCCCGATCGCCCCCTACCTTCCCGATCACCCTCTACCTTCCCGATCACCCCCTACCCTCCCTGTCGCCCCCTACTCTCCCGATCACCACCATCTCTCCCAATCGCCCCCTACCCTCCCGATCACCCCCTACCTTCCCGATCACCCCCTACCCTCCCTGTCGCCCCCTACTCTCCCGATCACACCCTACCCTCCCGATCACCCTCTACCCTCCCGATCACCCCCTACTCTCCCTGTCGCCCCCTACTCTCCCGATCACACCCTACCCTCCCGATCACCCTCTACCCTCCCGATCACCCCCTACCCTCCCGATCACACGCTACCCTCCCGATCACCCCCTACCCTCCCGATCACCCCCTACTCTCCCGATCACCCCCTACCCTCCCGATCACCCCCTACCCTCCCGATCTCCCCCATCTCTCCTTATCACCCCCTACCCTCCCGATCACCCCCTACCCTCCCGATCTCCCCCATCTCTCCTTATCACCCCCTACCCTCCCGATCACCCCCTACCCTCCCGATCACACGCTACCCTCCCGATCACCCCCATCTCTCCCGATCACCCCCTACCCTCCCGATCACCCCCTACCCTCCCGATCACCCCCTATCCTCCCGATCTCCCCCATCTCTCCTTATCACCCCCTACCCTCCCGATCACCCCCTACCCTCCCGATCTCCCCCATCTCTCCTTATCACCCCCTACCCTCCCGATCACCCGCTACCCTCCCGATCACCCCCTACCCTCCCGATCTCCCCCATCTCTCCTTATCACCCCCTACCCTCCCGATTTCCCCCTACCCTCCCGATCACCCCCATCTCTCCCGATCACTCCCTACACTCCCGATCGCCCCCTACCCTCCCGATCACCCCCTACTCTCCCGATCGCCCCCTACCCTCCCGATCGCCCCCTACCCTCCCGATCACCCCCTACACTCCCGATCGCCCCCTACCCTCCCGATCGCCCCCTACTCTCCCGATCACCCCCATCTCTCCCGATCGCCCCCTACCCTCCCGATCGCCCCCTACTCTCCCGATCACCCCCATCTCTCCCGATCGCCCCCTACCCTCCCGATCGCCCCCTACTCTCCCGATCACCCCCATCTCTCCCGATCGCCCCCTACCCTCCCGATCACCCCCTACACTCCCGATCACCCCCTACACTCCCGATCGCCCCCTACCCTCCCGATCGCCCCCTACTCTCCCGATCACCCCCATCTCTCCCGATCACCCCCTACCCTCCCGATCTCCCCCTACTCTCCCGATCACCCCCATCTCTCCCAATCGCCCCCTACTCTCCCGATCACCCCCGACCTTCCCGATCGCCCCCACCCTCCCAATCACCCCCTACCCTCCCGATCACCCCCTACCTTCCCAATCGCCTCCTACCCTCCCTATCGCCCACTACCCTACCGATCATCGCCTACCCTCCTGATCACCCCCTACCCACCCGATCACCCCCTACTCTCCCGATCACCCCCTACCCTCCCGATCACCCCCTACCCTCCCGATCACCCCCTACTCTCCCGATCACCCCCTACCCTCCCGATCGCCCCTTACTCTCCCGATCACCCCTACCCTCCCGATCATCCCCTACTCTCCCGATCGCCCCCTACCCTCCCGATCACCCCCTACCCTCCCGATCGCCCCTTACTCTCCCGATCACGCCCTACCCTCCCGATCGCCCCCTACCCTCCCGATCTCCCCCTACCCTCCCGATCACCCCCTACCCTCCCAATCGCCCCCTACCCTCCCGATCTCCCCCTACTCTCCCGATCACCCCCATCTCTCCCGATCACCCCGTACTCTCCCGATCACCCCCTACCCTCCCGATCTCCCCCTACCCTCCCGATCCCCCCCTACCCTCCCGATCACCTCCTACCCTCCCGATCGCCCTCTACCCTCCCGATCTCCCCCTACTCTCCCGATCATCCCCATCTCTCCCGATCACCCCCTACTCTCCCGATCGCCCTCTACCCTCCCGATCTCCCCCTACTCTCCCGATCACCCCCATCTCTCCCGATCACCCCCTACTCTCCCGATCTCCCCCTACCCTCCCAATCACCCCCTACCCTCCCAATCACCCCCTACCCTCCCGATCTCCCCCTACTCTCCCGATCACCCCCATCTCTCCCGATCACCCCCTACTCTCCCGATCACCCCCTACCCTCCCAATCACCCCCTACCCTCCCGATCACCCCTATCTCTCCCGATCACCCCCTATCCTCCCGATCGCCCCCACCCTCCCAATCACCCCCTACCCTACCGATCATCGCCTACCCTCCTGATCACCCCCTACCCTCCCGATCACCCCCTACCCCCCCGATCGCCCCCTACCCTCCCGATCACCCCCTACCGTCCCGTTCACCCCCTACCCTCCCGATCACCCCCATCTCTCCCGAACACCCCCCACCCTCCCGATCACCCCCTACCCTCCCGATTTCCCCCTACCCTCCCGATCTCTCCCTACCCTCCCGATCACCCCCATCTCTCCCGAACACACCCTACCCTCCCGATCACCCCCTACCCTCCCGATTTCCCCCTACTCTCCCGATCTCCCCCTACTCTCCCGTTCACCCACATCTCTCCCGATCACCCCCTACCCTCCCGATCACCCCCTACCCTCCCAATCTCCCCCTACCCTCCCGATCTCCCCCTACCCTCCCGATCGCCCCCTGCCCTCCCGATCGCCCCCTGCCCTCCCGATCTCCCCCTACCCTCCCGATCGCCCCCTGCCCTCCCGATCTCCCCCTACCCTCCCGATCACCCCCTAGCCTCCCGATCGCCCCCTACCCTCCCGATCTCCCCCTACCCTCCCGATCGCCCCCTAACCTCCCGATCGCCCCCTACCCTCCCGATCGCCCCCTACCCTCCTGATCTCCCCCTACCGTCCCGATCGCCCGCTACCCTCCCGATCGCCCCCGACCCTCATGATCTCCCCCTACCCTCCCGATCGCCCGCTACCCTCCCGATCGCCCCCTAACCTCCCGATCACCCCCTACCCTCCCGATCACCCCCATCTCTCCCGATCACCCCCTACCCTCCCGATCTCCCCCTACCCTCCCGATCACCCCCTACACTCCCGATCGCTCCCTACCCTCCCGATCGCCCCCTACCCTCCCGATCACCCCTTACACTCCCGATCACCCCCTACACTCCCGATCGCCCCCTACCCTCCCGATCGCCCCCTACCCTCCCGATCACCCCCATCTCTCCCGATCACCCCCTACCCTCCCGATCTCCCCCTACTCTCCCGATAACCCCCGTCTCTCCCAATCGCCCCCTACTCTCCCGATCACCCCCGACCTTCCCGATCGCCCCCACCCTCCCAATCACCCCCTACCCTCCCGATCACCCCCTACCTTCCCAATCGCCTCCTACCCTCCCTATCGCCCACTACCCTACCGATCATCGCCTACCCTCCTGATCACCCCCTACCCACCCGATCACCCCCTACTCTCCCGATCACCCCCTACCCTCCCGATCACCCCCTACCCTCCCGATCACCCCCTACCCTCCCGATCACCCCCTACCTTCCCAATCGCCTCCTACCCTCCCTATCGCCCACTACCCTACCGATCATCGCCTACCCTCCTGATCACCCCCTACCCACCCGATCACCCCCTACTCTCCCGATCACCCCCTACTCTCCCGATCACCCCCTACCCTCCCGATCGCCCCTTACTCTCCCGATCACCCCTACCTTCCCGATCGCCCCCTACTCTCCCGATCACCCCTACCCTCCCGATCACCCTCTACCCTCCCGATCTCACCCTACCCTCCCGATCACCCCCATCTCTCCCGAACACCCCCTACCCTCCCGATCACGCCCTACCCTCCCGATCTCCCCCTACCCTCCCGATCTCCCCCTACCCTCCCGATCACCCCCTACCCTCCCAATCGCCCCCTACCCTCCCGATCGCCCCCTACTCTCCCGATCACCCACTTGTCTCCCGATCACCCCCATCTCTCCCGATCACCCCGTACTCTCCCGATCACCCCCTACCCTCCCGATCTCCCCCGACCCTCCCGATCCCCCCCTAGCCTCCCGATCACCTCCTACCCTCCCGATCGCCCTCTACCCTCCCGATCTCCCCCTACTCTCCCGATCACCCCCATCTCTCCCGATCACCCCCTACTCTCCCGATCTCCCCCTACTCTCCCGATCACCCCCATCTCTCCCGATCACCCCCTACCCTCCCAATCACCCCCTACCCTCCCGATCACCCCTATCTCTCCCGATCACCCCCTACCCTCCCGATTTCACCCTACTCTCCCGATCACCCCCATCTCTCCCAATCGCCCCCTACTCTCCCGATCACCCCCTACCCTCCCGATCACCCCCACCCTCCCAATCACCCCCTACCCTACCGATCATCGCCTACCCTCCTGATCACCCCCTACCCTCCCGATCACCCCCTACCCCCCCGATCGCCCCCTACCCTCCCGATCACCCCCTACCGTCCCGTTCACCCCCTACCCTCCCGATCACCCCCATCTCTCCCGAACACCCCCCACCCTCCCGATCACCCCCTACCCTCCCGATCTCCCCCTACCCTCCCGATCTCTCCCTACCCTCCCGATCACCCCCATCTCTCCCGAACACACCCTACCCTCCCGAACACCCCCTACCCTCCCAATCTCCCCCTACCCTCCCAATCTCCCCCTACCCTCCCGATCTCCCCCTACCCTCCCGATCACCCCCTACCCTCCCGATCGCCCGCTACCCTCCCGATCTCCCCCTACTCTCCCGTTCACCCACATCTCTCCCGATCACCCCCTACCCTCCCGATCACCCCCTACCCTCCCAATCTCCCCCTACCCTCCCGATCTCCCCCTACCCTCCCGATCGCCCCCTACCCTCCCGATCTCCCCCTACTCTCCCGATCACCCCCATCTCTCCCAATCGCCCCCTACTCTCCCGATCACCCCCTACCCTCCCGATCACCCCCTACCCTCCCGATCACTCGCATCTCTCCCGATCACCCCCTACCCTTCCCGATCACCCCCTACCCACCCGATCACCCCCTACCCTCCCGATCTCCCCCATCTCTCCCTATCACCCCCTACCCTCCCGATCACCCCTTACCCTCCCGATCGCCGCCTACCCTCCCGATCTCCCCCTACCCTCCCGATCACCCCCTACCCTCCCGATCGCCCCCTACCCTCCCGATCTCCCCTACCCTCCCGATCGCCCCCTAACCTCCCGATCGCCCCCTACCCTCCCGATCGCCCCCTACCCTCCTGATTTCCCCCTACCCTCCCGATCTCCCCCTACCCTCCCGATCGCCCCCTAACCTCCCGATCGCCCCCTACCCTCCCGATCGCCCCCTACCCTCATGATCTCCCCCTACCCTTCCGATCGCCCGCTACCCTCCCGATCGCCCCCTAACCTCCCGATCACCCCCTACCCTCCCGATCACCCCCATCTCTCCCGATCACCCCCTACCCTCCCGATCTCCCCCTACCCTCCCGATCACCCCCTACACTCCCGATCGCCCCCTACCCTCCCGATCGCCCCCTACCCTCCCGATCACCCCTTACACTCCCGATCACCCCCTACCCTCCCGATCACCCCCTACCCTCCCGATCACCCCCATCTCTCCCGATCACCCCCTACCCTCCCGATCTCACCCTACCCTCCCGATCTCCCCCAACCCTCACGATCACCTCCTACTCTCCCGATCACCCCCTACCCTCCCGATCGCCCCCTACCCTCCCGATCGCCCCCTACCCTCCCGATCACCCCCTACACTCCCGATCGCCCCCTACCCTCCCGATCGCCCTCAACCCTCCCGATCACCCCCTACCCTCCCGATCACCCCCATCCCTCCCGATCCCCCCCTACTCTCACGATCACCCCCTACTCTCCCGATCACCCCCATCTCTCCCGATCACCCCCTACTCTCCCGATCTCCCCCTACTCTCCCGATCTCTCCTACTCTCCCGATCACCCCCATCTCTCCCGATCACCCCCTACCCTCCCAATCACCCCCTACCCTCCCGATCACCCCTATCTCTCCCGATCACCCCCTACCCTCCCGATCACCCCTATCTCTCCCGATCGCCCCCACCCTCCCAATCACCCCCTACCCTACCGATCATCGCCTACCCTCCTGATCACCCCCTACCCTCCCGATCACCCCCTACCACCCCGATCGCCCCCTACCCTCCCGATCACCCCCTACCGTCCCGTTCACCCCCTACCCTCCCGATCACCCCCATCTCTCCCGAACACCCCCCACCCTCCCGATCACCCCCTACCCTCCCGATCTCCCCCTACCCTCCCGATCTCTCCCTACCCTCCCGATCACCCCCATCTCTCCCGAACACACCCTACCCTCCCGAACACCCCCTACCCTCCCAATCTCCCCCTACCCTCCCGATCTCCCCCTACCCTCCCGATCACTCCCTACCCTTCCCGATCGCCCGCTACCCTCCCGATCTCCCCCTACTCTCCCGTTCACCCACATCTCTCCCGATCACCCCCTACTCTCCCGATCACCCCCATCTCTCCCAATCGCCCCCTACTCTCCCGATCACCCCCTACCCTCCCGATCACCCCCTACCCTCCCGATCACTCGCATCTCTCCCGATCACCCCCTACCCACCCGATCACCCCCTACCCTCCCGATCTCCCCCATCTCTCCCTATCACCCCCTACCCTCCCGATCACCCCTTACCCTCCCGATCGCCGCCTACCCTCCCGATCTCCCCCTACCCTCCCGATCACCCCCTACCCTCCCGATCGCCCCCTACCCTCCCGATCTCCCCCTACCCTCCCGATCGCCCCCTACCCTCCCGATCGCCCGCTACCCTCCCGATCACCCCCTACCCTCCCGATCACTCCCATCTCTCCCGAACACCCCCTACCCTCCCGATCACCCCTACCCTCCCAATCTCCCCCTATCCACCCGATCGCCCAAGACCTTCCCGATCTCCCACTAACCTCCCGATCATCCCCGACACTCCCCGATCACCCCCTACCCTCCCGATCGCCCCTACCCTCCCGATCGCCCCCTACCCTCCCGATCACCCCCTACACTCCCGATCACTCCCATCTCTCCCGAACACCCCCTACTCTCCCGAACACCCCCTACCCTCCCGATCACCCCTACCCTCCCAATCTCCCCCTATCCACCCGATCGCCCCCTACCCTCCCGATCTCCCCCTACCCTCCCGATTGCCCCCTACCCTCCCAATCTCCCCCTACTCTCCCGATCACCCCCATCTCTCCCAATCGCCCCCTACTCTCCCGATCACCCCCTACCCTCCCGATCACCCCCTACCCTCCCGATCACCCCCATCTCTCCCGATCACCCCCTACCCTCCCGATCTCCCCCATCTCTCCCTATAACCCCCTACCCTCCCGATCACCCCCTACCCTCCCGATCACCCCCTACCCTCCCGATCACCCTCTACCCTCCCGATCTCCCCCTACCCTCCCGATCACCACCTACCCTCCCGATCTCCCCCTACTCTCCCGTTCACCCCCATCTCTCCCGATCACCCCCTACCCTCCCGATCACCCCCTACCCTCCCGATCACCCCCGACCCTCCCGATCGCCCCCTACCCTCCCGATCTCCCCCAACCCTCACGAACACCCCCTACCCTCCCGATCTCCCCCAACCCTCACGAACACCCCCTACCCTCCCAATCTCCCCCTACTCTCCCGATCACCCCCATCTCTCCCAATCGCCCCCTACTCTCCCGATCACCCCCTACCCTCCCGATCACCCCCAACCCTCCCGATCACCCCTATCTCTCCCGATCACCCCCTACCCTCCCGATCACCCCCTACCCTCCCGATCTCCCTCAACCCTCACGAACACCCCCTACCCTCCCGATCACCCCCATCTCTCCCGATCACCCCCTACCCTCCCGATCACCCCCTACCCTCCCGATCACCCCCTACCCTCCCGATCACCCCCATCTCTCCCAATCGCCCCCTACTCTCCCGATCACCACCTACCCTCCCGATCTCCCCCTACTCTCCCGTTCACCCCCATCTCTCCCGATCGCCCCCTACCCTCCCGATCGCCCCCTACCCTCCCGATCACCCCCTACCCTCCCGATCACCCCCATCTCTCCCGATCACCCCCTACCCTGCCGATCTCCCCCTACCCTCCCGATCGCTCCCTAACCTCCCGATCGCCACCTACCCTCCCGATCGCCCCCTACCCTCCCGATCACCCCCCTACTCTCCCGATCACCCCCCACCCTCCCGATCACCCCCTACCCTCCCGATCACCCCCTACTCTCCCGATCGCCCCCTACTCTCCCGATCACCCCCCACCCTCCCGATCACCCCCTACCCTCCCGATCGCCCCCTACACTCCCGATCGCCCCCTACCCTCCCGATCACCCCCTACCCTCCCGATTGCCCCCTACACTCCCGATCGCCCCCTACCCTCCCGATCGCCCCCTACCCTCCCGATCACCCCCAACACTCCCGATCACCCACATCTCTCCCGATCACCCCCTACCCTCCCGATCACCCCCAAACCTCCCGATCTCCACCATCTCTCCCTATCACCCCCTACCCTCCCGATCACCCCCTACCCTCCCGATCGTCCCCTACCCTCCCGATCACCCCCTACCCTCCCGATCACCCCCTACCCTCCCGATCACCCCCATCTCTCCCGATCGCCCCCTACCCTCACAATCACCCCCTACTCTCCCAATCACCCCCTACCCTCCCGATCACCCCCTACCCTCCCGATCGCCCCCTACTCTCCCGATCACCCCCTACCCTCCCGATCACCCCTACTCTCCCGATCTCCCCCATCTCTCCCGATCACCCCCTACCCTCCCGATCACCCCTACTCTCCCGATCTCCCCCATCTCTCCCGATCACCCCCTACCCTCCCGATCGCCCCCCCCTCCCAATCACCCCCTACCCTCCCGATCTCACCCTACCCTCCCGATCACCCCCATCTCTCCCGATCGCCCCCTACTCTCCCGATCACCCCTACCCTCCCGATCACCCCCATCTCTCCCGATCGCCCCCTACCCTCACAATCACCCCCTACTCTCCCGATCACCCCCTACCCTCCCGATCACCCCCTACCTTCCCGATCGCCCCCTACCCTCCCAATCTCCCCCTACTCTCCCGATCACCGCCATCTCTCCCGATCACCCCCTACCCTCCCGATCACCCCTACTCTCCCGATCTCCCCCATCTCTCCCGATCACCCCCTACCTTCCCGATCACCAACTACCCTCCCGATCTCACCCTACCCTCCCGATCACCCCCATCTCTCCCGATCGCCCTCTACTCTCCCGATCACCCCTACCCTCCCGATCACCCCCATCTCTCCCGAACACCCCCTACCCTCCCGATCACCCCCTACCCTCCCGATCTCCCCCTACCCTCCCGATCTCTCCCTACCATCCCGATCACCTCCATCTCTCCCGAACACCCCCTACCCTCCCGAACAACCCTACCCTCCCGATCACTCCCTACCCTCCCGATCTCCCCCTACCCTCCCGATCACCCCCTACCCTCCCAATCGCCCCCTACCCTCCCGATCGCCCCCTACCCTCCCGATCTCCCCCTACTCTCCCGATCACCCCCATCTCTCCCAATCGCCCCCTACCCTCCCGATCGCCCCCTCCACTCCCGATCACCCCCTACCCTCGCGATCGCCCCCCTACCCTCCCGATCGCCCCCTACCCTCCCGATCACCCCTTACCCTCCCGATCACCCCCATCTCTCCCGATCACCCCCTACCCTCCCGATCTCCCCCTACCCTCCCGATCGCCCCCTACCCTCCCGATCGCCCCCTACTCTCCCGATCACCCCCTACCCTCCCGATCGCCCCCTACTCTCCCGATCACCCCCTACCCTCCCGTTCGCCTCCTACCCTCCCGATCGCCCCCTACCCTCCCGATCACCCCCTGCCCTCCCGATCTCCCCCTACTCTCCCGATCACCCCCATCTCTCCCGAACACCCCCTACCCTCCCGATCACCCCCTACCCTCCCAATCGCCCCCTACCCTCCCGATCGCCCCCTCCCCTCCCGATCTCCCCCTACTCTCGCGATCACCCCAATCTCTCACAATCACCCCCTACCCTCCCGATCACCCCCTACCCTCCCAATCTCCCCCTACCCTCCCGATCGCCCCCTACCCTCCCGATCTCCCCCTACCCTCCCGATCGCCCCCTACCCTCCCGATCTCCCCCTACTCTCCCGATCACCCCCATCTCTCCCAATCGCCCCTTACTCTCCCGATCACCCCCTACCCTCCCGATCGCCCCCACCCTCCCAATCACCGCCTACCCTCCCGATCACCCCCTACCTTCCCGATCACCCCCTACCCTCCCTATCGCCCCCTACCCTACCGATCATCCCCTACCCTCCTGATCACCCCCTACCCTCCCGATCACCCCCTACCCTCCCGATCACCCCCTACCCTCCCGATTACCCCCTACCCTCCCGATCGCCCCCTACCCTCCCGATCGCCCCCTACCCTCCCGGTCGCCCCCTACCCTCCCGATCTCCCCCGACCCTCCCGATCACCCCCTACCCTCCCGATCTCCCCCTACTCTCCCGTTCACCCCCATCTCTCCCGATCACCCCCTACCCTCCCGATCACCCCCTACCCTCCCGATCACCCCCTACCCTCCCGATCTCCCCCTACTCTCCCGTTCACCCCCATCTCTCCCGATCACCCCTACCCTCCCGATCACCCCCTACCCTCCCGATCACCCCCTACCCTCCCGATCGCCCCCTACCCTCCCGTTCTCCCCCTACCCTCCCGATCGCCCCCTACCCTTCCAATCTCCTCCTACTCTCCGATCACCCCCATCTCTCCCGATCACCCCCTACCCTCCCGATCACCCCCTACCTCCCGATCAACCCCTACCTTCCCGATCTCCCCCTACCCTCCCGATCACCCCCTACCCTCCCGATGACGCCCTACCCTCCCGATCGCCTCCTACCCTCCCGATCTCCCCCTACTCTCCTGATCACTCTCATCTCTCCCGATCACCCCTTACTCTCCCGATCACCCCTACTCTCCCGATCTCCCCCTACTCTCCCGATCACCCCCATCTCTCCCGATCACCCCCTACCCTCCCGATCACCCCTACCCTTCCGATCACCCCCATCTCTCCCGATCACCCCCTACCCTCCCGATCTCCCCCTACTCTCCCGATCGCCCCCTACCCTCCGAATCGCCCCCTACTCTTCCGATCACCCCCTACCCTCCCGATCACCCCCTACCCTCCCGATCACCCCCTACTCTGCCGATCAACCCCTACCCTCCCGATCGCCCCCTACTCTCCCGATCACCCCTACCCTCCCGATCACCCCCTACCCTCCCGATCACCCCCTACCCTCCCGATCTCCCCCTACCCTCCCGATCAACCCCATCTCTCCCGAACACCCCCTACCCTCCCTATCACCCCCTACCCTCCCGATCTCCCCCTACCCTCCCGATCACCCCCTACCCTCCCGATCACCCCCTACCCTCCCGATCACCCCCTACTCTCCCGATCACCCCCTACCCTCCCGATCGCCCCCTACACTCCCGATCTCCCCCTACCCTCCCGATCACCCCCATCTCTCACGAGCCCCCTACCCTCCCGATCACCCCCTACCCTCCCGATCTCCCCCTACCCTCCCGATCTCCCCCTACCCTCCCGATCACGCCCTACCCTCCCAATCGCCCCCTACCCTCCTGATCGCCCCCTACACTCCCGATCACCCCCTACCCTCCCGATCACCCCCTACCCTCCGGATCGCCCCCTACCCTCCCGATCGCCTCCTACCCTCCCGATCGCCCCCTACCCTCCCGATCAGCCCCTACCCTCCCGATCTCCCCCTACTCTCCCGATCACCCCCATCTCTCCCGAACACCCCCGACCCTCCCGATCACCCCCTACCCTCCCAATCGCCCCCTACCCTCCCGATCGCCCCCTACTCTCGCGATCACCCCCATCTCTCACAATCACCCCCTACCCTCCCGATCACCCCCTACCGTCCCAATCTCCCCCTACCCTCCCGATCGCCCCCTACCCTCCCGATCTCCCCCTACCCTCCCGATCGCCCCCTACCCTCCCGATCACCCCCTACCCTCCCGATCACCCCCTAACCTCCCGATCGCCCCCTACCCTCCCGATCGCCCCTTACTCTCCCAATCACCCCCTACCCTCCCGATCACCCCCTACCCTCCCGATCACCCCCTACCCTCCCGATCGCCCCCTACCCTCCCGATCGCCCCCTACCCTCCCGGTCGCCCCCTACCCTCCCGATCTCCCCCGACCCTCCCGATCACCCCCTACCCTCCCAATCTCCCCCTACTCTCCCGTTCACCCCCATACTCCCGATCACCCCCTACCCTCCCGATCACCCCATACCCTCCCGATCTCCCCCTACCCTCCCGATCGCACCCTACCCTCCCGTTCTCCCCCTACCCTACCGATCGCCCCCTACCCTTCCAATCTCCTCCTACTCTCCGATCACCACCATCTCTCCCAATCACCCCCTACTCTCCCGATCACCCCCTACCCTCCCGATCTCCCCCTACCCTCCCGATCACCCCCTACCCTACCGATCACCCCCTACCCTCCCGATCGCCCCCTACCCTCCCGATCTTCCCCTACCCTCCCGATCACCCCCATCTCTCCCGAACACCCCCTACCCTCCCGATCACCCCCTACCCTCCCGATCATCCCCTACCCTCCCGATCACCCCCTACCCTCCCGATCACCCCCTACCCTCCCGATCACCCCCTACTCTCCCGATCACCCCCTACCCTCCCGATCGCCCCCTCCCCTCCCGATCTCCCCCTACCCTCCCGATCACCCCCATCTCTCCCGAACACCCCCTACCCTCCCGATCACCCCCTACCCTCCCGATCTCCCCCTACCCTCCCGATCTCCCCCTACCCTACCGATCACCCCCTACCCTCCCGATCACCCCCTACCCTCCCGATCTCCCCCTACCCTACCGATCACCCCCTACCCTCCCGAACACCCCCTACCCTCCCGATCACCCCCTACCCTCCCGATCACCCCCTACCCTCCCGATCTCCCCCTACCCTACCGATCACCCCCTACCCTCCCGATCACCCCCTACCCTCCCGATCGCCACCTACACTCCCGATCACCCCCTACCCTCGCGATCGCCCCCTACCCTCCCGATCGCCCCCTACCCTCCCGATTACACCCTACCCTCCCGATCACCCCCTACCCTCCCGATCACCCCCATCTCTCCCGATCACCCCCTACCCTCCCGATCTCCCCCTACCCTCCGGATCGCCCCCTACCCTCCCGATCGCCCCCTACCCTCCGGATCGCCCCCTACCCTCCCGATCGCCTCCTACCCTCCCGATCGCCCCCTACTCTCCCGATCACCCCCTACCCTCCCGATCACACCCTACTCTCCCGATCAACCCCTACCCTCCCGATCGCCCCCTACTCTCCCGATCACCCCTATCCTCCCGATCGCCCCCTACCCTACCGATCACCCCCTACCCTCCCGATCGCCGCTACCCTCCCGATCTCCCCCTACCCTCCCGATCACCCCCATCTCTCCCGAACACCCCCTACCCTCCCGATCACACCCTACTCTCCCGATCTCCCCCTACCCTCCCGATCACCCCCTACCCTCCCGATCACACCCTACTCTCCCGATCTCCCCCTACCCTCCCGATCACCCCCTACCCTCCCGATCACCCCATACCCTCCCGATCACCCCCTACTCTCCCGAACACCCCCTACCCTCCCGATCACCCCCTACCCTCCCGATCTCCCCCTACCCTCCCGATCTCCCCCTACCCTCCCGATCACCCCCTACCCTCCCGATCACCCCCATCTCTCCCGATCAACCCCTACCCTCCCGATCGCCCCCATCTCTCCTAATCACCCCCTACACTCCCGATCAACCCCTACCCTCACGCTCGCCCCCTACCCTCCCGATCGCCCCCTACCCTCCCGATCGCCCCCTACCCTCCCGATCTCCGCCTACCCTCCCGATCGCCCCCTACCCTCCCGATCGCCCCCTACCCTCCCGATCGCACCCTAACCTCCCGATCACCCCCTACACTCCCGATCTCCCCCTACCCTTCCGATCACCCCCTACCCTCCCGATCACCCCCTACACTCCCGATCAACCCCTACCCTCGCGATCGCCCCCTACCCTCGCGATCGCCCCCTACCCTCCCGATCTCCCCCTACCCTTCCGATCACCCCCTACCCTCCCGATCACCCCATACCCTCCCGATCACCCCATACCCTCCCGATCACCCCCATCTCTCCCGATCGCCCCCTACTCTCCCGATCACCCCCTACCCTCCCGATCACCCCCATCTCTCCCGAACACCCCCTACCCTCCCGATCACCCCCTACCCTCCCGATCTCCCCCTACCCTCCCGATCTCTCCCTACCCTCCCGATCACCCCCATCTCTCCCGAACACCCCCTACCCTCCCGAACACCCCCTACCCTCCCGATCACTCCCTACCCTCCCGATCTCCCCCTACCCTCCCGATCACCCCCTACCCTCCCAATCGCCCCCTACCCTCCCGATCGCCCCCTACCCTCCCGATCTCCCCCTACTCTCCCGATCTCCCCCTACCCTCCCGATCTCCCCCTACTCTCCCGATCTCCCCCTACCCTCCCGATCTCCCCCTACCCTCCCGATCGCCCCCTACCCTCCCGATCTCCCCCTACCCTCCCGATCTCCCCCTACCCTCTCGATCACCCCCAACTCTCCCAATCTCCCCCTACTCTCCCGATCACCCCCTACCGTCCCGATCACCCCCTACCCTCCCGATCACCCCCATCTCTCCCAATCGCCCCCTACTCTCCCGGTAACCCCCTACCCTCCCGATCGCCCCCTACCGTCCCGATCGCCCACTACCGTCCCGATCTCCCCCTTTCTCCCGATCACCCCCTACCCTCCCGATCGCCCCCTACCCTCCCGATCGCCCTCTACCCTCCCGATCGCCCCCTAACCTCCCGATCTCACCCTACCCTCCCGATCACCCCCTACCCTCCCGATCTCCCCCTACCCTCCCGATCGCCCCCTACCCTCCCGATCACCCCCTACCCTCTGGATCACCCCCTACACTACCGATCGCCCCCTACCCTCCCGATCGCCCCCTACGCTCCCGATCGCCCCCTACACTCCCGATCACCCCCTACACTCGCGATCGCCCCCTACCCTCCCGATCGCCCCCTACCCTCCCGATCACCCCCTACCCTCCCGATCACCCCCTACCCTCCCGATCGCCCCCTACGCTCCCGATCGCCCCCTACACTCCCGATCACCCCCTACACTCGCGATCGCCCCCTACCCTCCCGATCGCCCCCTACCCTCCCGATCGCCCCCTACCCTCACGATCACACCCTACTCTCCCGATCACCACCTACCCTCCCGATCACCCCCATCTCTCCCGATCACCCCCTACCCTCCCGATCGCCCCCTACCCTCCCGATCACCCCCTACTCTCCCGATTACCTCTACCCTCCCGATCACCCCCTACCCTCCCGATCACCCCCTACTCTCCCGATCACCCACTTCTCTCCCGATCAGCCCCATCTCTCCCGATCACCCCGTACTCTCCCGATCTCCCCTACTTTCCCGATTGCCCCCTACTCTCCCGATCACCCCCTATCCTCCCGATCACCCCCTACCCTCCCGATCACCCCCTACCCTCCCGATCACACCCTACCCTCCCGATCACCCCCTACCCTCCCGATCTCCCCCATATCTCCCTATCACCCCCTACCCTCCCTATCGCTCCCTACCCTCCCGATCACACCCTCCCCTCCCGATCTCCCCTACTTTCCCGATCGCCCCCTACTCTCCCGATCACCCCCTATCCTCCCGATCACCCCCTACCCTCCCGATCACCCCCTACCCTCCCGATATCCCCCATCTCTCCCGATCACCCCCTACCCTCCCGATCGCCCCCTACCCTCCCGATCGCCCCCTACCCTCCCGATCGCCCCCTACCCTCCCGATCGCCCCCTATCCTCCCGATCTCCCCCTACCATCCCGATCACCTCCTACCCCCCCGATCTCCCCCTACTATCCCGATCACCCCCTACCCTCCCGATCACCCCCAACCCTCCCGATCACCCCCTACCCTCACGATCGCCCCCTACCCTCCCGATCGCCCCCTACCCTCCCGATCACCCCCTAACCTCCCGATCGCCCCCTATCCTCCCGATCTCCCCCTACCGTCCCGATCACCCCCTACCCTCCCAATCTCCCCCTACCCTCCCGATCACCCCCTACACTCCCGATCGCCCCCTACCCTCCCGATCGCCCCCTAACCTCCCGATCACCCCCTAACCTCCCGATCGCCCCCTATCCTCCCGATCTCCCCCTACCGTCCCGATCACCCCCTACCCTCCCAATCTCCCCCTACCCTCCCGATCACCCCCTACACTCCCGATCACCCCCTACCCTCCCGATCACCCCCTACCCTCCCGATCACCCCCATCTCTCCCGATCACCCCCTACCCTCCCGATCACCCCCTACCCTCCCGATCACCCCCATCTCTCCCGATCACTCCCTACCCTCCCGATCGCCCCCTACCCTCCCGATCGCCCCCTACCCTCCCGATTTCCCCCTACCCTCCCGATCGCCCCCTACCCTCCCGATCTCCCCCTACCCTCCCGATCGCCCCCTACCCTCCCGATCTACCCCTACTCTCCCGATCACCCCCTACCCTCCCGATCACCCCCAACCCTCCCGATCGCCCCCTACCATCCCGATCGCCCCCTACCCTCCCGATCGCCCCCTGCCCTCCCGATCGCCCCCTAACCTCCCGATCTCCCCCTACCATCCCGATCACCTCCTACCCCCCCGATCTCCCCCTACTATCCCGATCACCCCCTACTCTCCCGATCACCCCCAACCCTCCCGATCACCCCCTACCCTCCCGATCACCCCCAACCCTCCCGATCACCCCCTACCCTCCAGATCTCCCCCTACCATCCCGATCACCTCCTACCCCCCCGATCTCCCCCTACTATCCCGATCACCCCCAACCCTCCCGATCACCCCCTACCCTCCCGATCACCCCCTAACCTCCCGATCGCCCCCTATCCTCCCGATCTCCCCCTACCCTCCCGATCACCCCCGACCCTCCCGATCACCCCCTACCCTCCCGATCACCCCCTACCCTCCCTATCTCCCCCTCCCCTCCCGATCACCCTCTACACTCCCGATCGCCCCCTACCCTCCCGATCGCCCCCTAACCTCCCGATCACCCCTACACTCTCGATCACCCCCTACCCTCCCGATCGCCCCCTACCCTCCCGATCACCCCCTACCCTCCCGATCACCCCCTACCCTCCCGATCACCCCCATCTCTCCCGATCACCCCTACGCTCCCGATCGCTCCCTACCCTCCCGATCGCCCCCTACCCTCCCGATCTCCCCCTACCCTCCCGATCGCCCCCTACCCTCCCGATCGCCCCCTACCCTCCCGATCGCCCCCTACCCTCCCGATCTCCCCCTACCCTCCCGATCGCCCCCTACCCTCCCGATCTCCCCCTACTCTCCCGATCGCCCCCTACCATCCCGATCGCCCCCTACCCTCCCGATCGCCCCCGAACCTCCCGATCACCCCCTACCCTCCCGATCGCCCCCTACTCTCCCAATCTCCCCCTACCCTCCCGATCACCCCCTACCCTCCCGATCACCCCCTACCCTCCCGATCACCCCCTACCCTCCCGATATCCCCCATCTCTCCCGATCACCCCCTACCCTCCCGATCGCCCCATACCCTCCCGATCGCCCCCTACCCTCCCGATCGCCCCCTACCCTCCCGATCGCCCCCTACCCTCCCGATCTCCCCCTACCATCCCGATCACCTCCTACCCCCCCGATCTCCCCCTACTATCCCGATCACCCCCTACCCTCCCGATCACCCCCAACCCTCCCGATCACCCCCTACCCTCACGATCGCCCCCTACCCTCCCGATCGCCCCCTACCCTCCCGATCACCCCCTAACCTCCCGATCGCCCCCTATCCTCCCGATCTCCCCCTACCGTCCCGATCACCCCCTACCCTCCCAATCTCCCCCTACCCTCCCGATCACCCCCTACACTCCCGATCGCCCCCTACCCTCCCGATCGCCCCCTAACCTCCCGATCACCCCCTAACCTCCCGATCGCCCCCTATCCTCCCGATCTCCCCCTACCGTCCCGATCACCCCCTACCCTCCCAATCTCCCCCTACCCTCCCGATCACCCCCTACACTCCCGATCACCCCCTACCCTCCCGATCACCCCCTACCCTCCCGATCACCCCCATCTCTCCCGATCACCCCCTACCCTCCCGATCACCCCCTACCCTCCCGATCACCCCCATCTCTCCCGATCACCCCCTACCCTCCCGATCGCCCCCTACCCTCCCGATCGCCCCCTACCCTCCCGATCTCCCCCTACCCTCCCGATCGCCCCCTACCCTCCCGATCTCCCCCTACCCTCCCGATCGCCCCCTACCCTCCCGATCTACCCCTACTCTCCCGATCACCCCCTACCCTCCCGATCACCCCCAACCCTCCCGATCGCCCCCTACCATCCCGATCGCCCCCTACCCTCCCGATCGCCCCCTGCCCTCCCGATCGCCCCCTAACCTCCCGATCTCCCCCTACCATCCCGATCACCTCCTACCCCCCCGATCTCCCCCTACTATCCCGATCACCCCCTACCCTCCCGATCACCCCCAACCCTCCCGATCACCCCCTACCCTCCCGATCGCCCCCTATCCTCCCGATCTCCCCCTACCCTCCCGATCACCCACTACCCTCCCGATCACCCCCTACCCTCCCGATCACCCCCTACCCTCCCTATCTCCCCCTCCCCTCCCGATCACCCTCTACACTCCCGATCGCCCCCTACCCTCCCGATCGCCCCCTAACCTCCCGATCACCCCTACACTCTCGATCACCCCCTACCCTCCCGATCGCCCCCTACCCTCCCGATCACCCCCTACCCTCCCGATCACCCCCTACCCTCCCGATCACCCCCATCTCTCCCGATCACCCCTACGCTCCCGATCGCCCCCTACCCTCCCGATCGCCCCCTACCCTCCCGATCTCCCCCTACCCTCCCGATCGCCCCCTACCCTCCCGATCGCCCCCTACCCTCCCGATCGCCCCCTACCCTCCCGATCTCCCCCTACCCTCCCGATCGCCCCCTACCCTCCCGATCTCCCCCTACTCTCCCGATCGCCCCCTACCATCCCGATCGCCCCCTACCCTCCCGATCGCCCCCGAACCTCCCGATCACCCCCTACCCTCCCGATCGCCCCCTACTCTCCCAATCTCCCCCTACCCTCCCGATCACCCCCTACCCTCCCGATCACCCCCTACCCTCCCGATCACCCTCATCTCTCCCGATCACCCCCTACCCTCCCGATCTCCCCCTACCCTCCCGATCACCCCCATCTCTCCCGATCGCCCCCGACCCTCACGATCACCCCCTACTCTCCCGATCACCCCCTACCCTCCCGATCACCCCCTACCCTCCCGATCACCCCCATCTCTCCCGATCGCCCCCTATCCTCCTGATCACCCCCATCGCTCCCGATCGCCCCCTACCCTCCGGATCACCCCGTACTCTCCCGATCACCCCCATCTCTCCCGATCACCCCCTACCCTCCCGATCTCCCCCTACCCTCCCGATCTCCCCCTACTCTCCCGATCACCCCCATCTCTCCCGATCACCCCCTACCCTCCCGATCTCCCCCTACCCTCCCGATTTCCCCCTACTCTCCCGATCACCCCCTACCCTCCCGATCACCCCCATCTCTCCCGATCTCCCCCTACTCTCCCGATCACCCCCATCTCTCCCGATCACCCCCTACCCTCCCAATCACCCCCTACCCTCCCAATCATCCCCATCTCTCCCGATCACCCCCTACCCTCCCAATCTCCTCCTACTCTCCCGATCACCCCCTACCCTCCCGATCACCCCCTACCCTCCCGAACACCCCCTACCCTCCCGATCTCCCCCTACTCTCCCGATCACCCCCTACTCTCCCAATCACCCCCTACCCTACTCTCCCAATCACCCCCTACCCTACCCTCCCGATCACCCCCTACCCTCCCGATCACCCCCTACCCTCCCGATCTCCCCCTACCCTCCCGATCGCCCCCTACCCTCCCGATCGGCCCCTACCCTCCCGATCACCCCCTGCCCTCCCGATCTCCCCCTACCCTCCCGATCACCCCCTACCCTCCCGATCTCCCCCTACCCTCCCGATCACCCCCTACCCTCCCGAACACCCTCTACCCTCCCGATCTCCCCTACTTTCCCGATCGCCCCCTACCCTCCCGATCGGCCCCTACCCTCCCGATCTCCCCCTACCCTCCCGATCTGCCCCTACCCTCCCGATCTTCCCCTACCCTCCCGATCACCCCCTACCCTCCCGATCTCCCCTACTTTCCCGATCGTCCCCTACTCTCCCGATCACCCACTATCCTCCCGATCACCCCCTACCCTCCCGATCACCCCCTACCCTCCTGATCACCCTCATCTCTCCCGATCACCCCCTACCCTCCCGATCTCCCCCTACCCTCCCGATCACCCCCCATCTCTCCTGATCGCCCCCGACCCTCACGATCACCCCCTACTCTCCCGATCACACCCTACCCTCCCGATCACCCCCATCTCTCCCGATCGCCCCATATCCTCCCGATCACCCCCATCTCTCCCGATCGCCCCCTACCCTCCGGATCACCCCATACTCTCCCGATCACCCCCATCTCTCCCGATCACCCCCTACCCTCCCGATCTTCTCCCTACTCTCCCGATCACCCCCATCTCTCCCGATCACCCCCTACCCTCCCGATCTCCCCCTACCCTCCCGATCTCCCCCTACTCTCCCGATCACCCCCATCTCTCCCGATCGCCCCCTACCCTCCGGATCACCCCATACTCTCCCGATCACCCCCATCTCTCCCGA
This sequence comes from Pristiophorus japonicus, assembly GCF_044704955.1. Taxonomy (NCBI): domain Eukaryota; kingdom Metazoa; phylum Chordata; class Chondrichthyes; family Pristiophoridae; genus Pristiophorus; species Pristiophorus japonicus. Next base: position 84,211,197 of record NC_091995.1, read on the forward strand.
TCACCCCCTACCCTCCCGATCTCCCCCTACCCTCCCGATTTCCCCCTACTCTCCCGATCACCCCCTACCCTCCCGATCACCCCCATCTCTCCCGATCTCCCCCTACTCTCCCGATCACCCCCATCTCTCCCGATCACCCCCTACCCTCCCGATCACCCCCTACCCTCCCAATCATCCCCATCTCTCCCGATCACCCCCTACCCTCCCAATCTCCTCCTACTCTCCCGATCACCCCCTACCCTCCCGATCACCCCCATCTCTCCCGATCTCCCCCTACTCTCCCGATCACCCCCATCTCTCCCGATCACCCCCTACCCTCCCGATCTTCCCCTACCCTCCCGATCTCCCCCTACTCTCCCGATCACCCCCATCTCTCCCGATCACCCCCTACCCTCCCGATCTCCCCCTACCCTCCCGATCACCCCCTACCCTCCCGATCACCCCCATCTCTCCCTATCACCTCCTACCCTCCCGATCACCCCCTACCCTCCCGATCGCCCCCTACCCTCCCGATCACCCCCTACCCTCCCGATCTCCCCCTACTCTCCCGATCACCCCCTGCCCTCCCAATCACCCCCTACCCTACCCTCCCGATCACCCCCTACCCTCCCGATCTCCCCCTACCCTCCCGATCTTCCCCTACCCTCCCGATCACCCCCTATCCTCCCGATCTACCCTACTTTCCCGATCGCCCCCTACTCTCCCGATCACCCACTATCCTCCCGATCACCCCCTACCCTCCCGATCTCCCCCTACCCTCCCGATCACCCCCTACCCTCCCGATCACCCCCTACTCTCCCGATCACCCCCTACTCTCCCGATCGCCCCCTACCCTCCCGATCACCCCCTACCTTCCCGATGACCCCCTACCCTCCCGATCACCCCCTACCCTCCCAATCGCCCCCTACCCTCCCGATCTCCCCCTACCCTCCCAATCACCCCCTACCCTCCCGATCGCCCCCTACCCTCCCGATCACCCCCTACCCTCCCGATCGCCCCCTACCCTCCCAATCTCCCCCTACCCTCCCGATCACCCCCTACTCTCCCGACCACCACCTTCCCTACCCTCCCAATCGCCCCCTATCCTCCCGATCACCCCCTACTCTCCCAATCACCCCCTACCCTCCCAATCGCCCCCTACCCTTCCGATCAGTCCCTACCCTCCCGATCTCCCCGTACCCTCCCGATCACCATCCCCCTCCTGTTCTCTCAGGAGCTACCTGAGGGACGTCACCGGTACAGCATATATTCACAATCTATATCAATAATTTGGATGAGGGGACCAAATGTAATATATCCAAGTTTGCTGAAGATGCAAAGCTAGCTGGGAGTGTAAGTTGTGAGTAGGATGCCAAGAGGCTTCAAGGGGATATAGACAGGCTAAGTGAGTGGGCAGGAACATGGCAAATGGAATATAATGTGGAGGAATGTGAAGTTATCCACTTTGGTAGGAAAAATAGAAATGGTGAGAGATTGGTAAATGTTGGTGTTCAGAGGGACCTGGGTGTCCTTGCACAAATCACTGAAAGTTAACATGCAGGCAATTAAGAAAGCAAATGGTATGTTGGCTTTTATTACAAGAGTATTGAGTATAAGAGTAAAGACGTCTTACTACAATTATACAGTGCCTTGGTGAGGCCACACCTGGAGCAGTGTGCACAGTTCTGGTCTCTTTACCTAAGGAAGGATATACTTGTCATAGAGGGAGTGCAGTGAAGGTTCACCAGATTGATTCCTGGAATGGGGGGGATTGTCCTATTAGGAGAGATTGAGTAGAATAGGGCTATATTCTCTAGAATTTAGAAGAATGAGAGGTGATCTCAATGAAATATACAAAATTCTTACAGGGCTCGACAGGGTAGATGCAGGGAGGATGTTTCCCCCTGGGCTGGGGAGTCTAGAACCAGGGGTCACAGTCTCAGAATAAGGGGTCGGTCATTTAGGACTGAGATGGGGAGAAACTTCTTCACTCAGAGGGTGGTAAATCTTTGGAATTGTCTACCCCAGAGGACTGTGGATGCTCAGTCGTTGAGTATATTCAAGACAGAAATCGATAGATATTTGGGCACTAAGGGAATTAAGGGATATGGGGATATTGCAAGAAAGTGGAGTTGAGGTCCAAGATCAGCCATGATCGTATTGAATGGTGGAGCAGGCTCAAGGGGCCAAATGGCCGACTCCTGCTCCTAATTCTTATGTTCTTATATGGGTTGTGCCTCGGGCACTGCAAGTCCGGTGCAGTGATTTGCTCCAATTTCTAGGCCTCTTCTGGCCGCTGCAATAGGTTCAGATCAAGACCACAAGATTGAGATCCAGGATAAGGGCCCTCCGTTACCACAACAGGCTAAGAAAGCTGAGGCCTTTTATTTTAGAACCCATAAATTTCACGAAGATATGATTAAGGTCTTTACATTAATGAGAGGATTGGACACAGTCCTTCTAGTGGATAGGCCAGTTAGGTTAGGGAGAACTTGGCAATGTAAGTTATGAAAGCACAGGAGTAGGTCAGATTAGGTTAGTGCTGGTCTCCATATTACAAAAAGGGCATAGAGGCAATGGGGAAAGTGCAAAAGAGACTTACAAGGATGATAGCTGAGCTGAGCAGTTGTAACTATCAGGAAAGATTGAACAAGTCTAGAAAAGAAAAGGCCGAGGGGTGATCTAATAGAGATTTTTAAGATTATGAAAGGGTTTGATAGGGTCGACGTAGAAAAGATGTTTCCACTTGTGGGGGAGACCAGAACTAGGGGCCATCAATATACGATAGCCACTAATAAATCCAATAGGGAATTCAGGAGAAACTTCTTTACCCAGGGAGTGGTTAGAATGTGGAACTTAGAGTAGTTGATGCGAATATCAGAGATGCATTTAAGAGGGAGCTAGATACATACACCAGGGAGAAAGGATGAGAAGGTTATGCTGACAGGGTGAGATGAAATAAGGTAGGAGGAGACTCATGTGGAGCATAAACACCTGCACAGACCGATGGGTCGAATGGTCTGTTTCTGTGCTGTAAAATTCTGTGCAATTTGCGGTTTCTTTAAGGTGTTTGCCGGGGGTGTTGGTATGCAGATGGAACACCGTCACAGGAGGGGACAGGCATAATAGACAAGCTGATCGTACCCTGGCCTTTTTCATATGTTCGTATGCTATTGTTTTAATAAACGATCCAGGGTGCAACTCATGTCAGAGATGCCGTCTTTCAGATGAGACGTTAAACCGAGGCCCCATCTGCCCTCTCAGGCAGGCGTAAAAGATCCCAGGGCACTATTTTGAGGAAGAGCAGGGGAGTTCTTCCCGGTGTCCTGGCCAATATTTATCCCACAATCAACATCACAAAAAAACACAGATTATCTGATCATTATCACATTGCTGTTTGTGGGCGCTTGCTGTGCACAAATTGGCTGCTGTGCTTCCAATATCACAACAGTGACGACACTCCAAGAGTTCTTCATTGGCTGTAATGCACTTTGAGACGCCCTGTGGCCGTGAGAGGCGCTAAATAAATCCAAATCTTTCTTTCTTTCATTTATTTGGGGGATTTATTTAAATTTCTTGGTCCTAATGCGGCAATTGTTATTTGACTGTGCTGTTGGGTGTTTTAAATTCTGGACAATGAATCGAAATGAGCCTCTGTAAAGTCCCTGTACTGCTTATAAAACTGGCATGTAATTAGGCAGTTACGGCATACAAGGAGAAACAAGCACAGAATAAGGGTAACAATCTTAGCTATCATCTGGGAGCAGAGCATCTCAATTTACTCAAGCTCCCTCATGCAATCGAAGAAAAGAGAGACTTGCATTTATATAGCGCCTTTCACAACCTCAGGACGTCCCAAAGCACTTTATAGCCAATGAAGTACTTTTGAAATGTCGATACTGTTGTCATGTAGGAAACACGGCAGCCAACTTCCTCACAGCAAACTCCCACAATATGAGATAGTGATCCAATAATCTGCTTTTTTACTGAGGTGGATTGAGGGATAAATATTGGCTGGCACACCAAGGAAAACTTCACTGCTCTTCTATGAAATCGTGTCGTGGAAATGGCCAAGAGCTTCAAAGAAGTATTTTCTTTGGGTCAAAAAACCACATCACAGAGCACAGTAGAACTTTGTTTGAGCCTTCACTATGGAATTATGTTTCAGTATCTACCAGCTCTAAACATTGTCGGGAGGTCCAAGTATGCACTGACTGCGTAAACAGCCGAAGAGAAGTTGTGTCCTTTTGCAGTCCAGCAATGAATAACATTATATCCAGACATTTTCATTGTCCTCCTTGCCAGCCTCATGCATTCATCCCAACACAAGCTCCAACTCATGCAGAATTTCACCATCGATATCCTGAATCCAGTTCCACCCACCTATCGCCAATCATTGTAAATAACTGGTTCGGCCTCAGCTGGAGAATTGCATCCAGTCAAGGTCATGGGGGAGGGTGCGGAGGACATTTACAAGAATGACACCAGAGATGAGGGACTTCAGTTATGTAGAGAGCCCAGAGAAGCTAGGATTGTTCTCCTCAGAGCAGAGAAGGTTAAGGGGAGATTTAAAAGAGCAGTTCAAAATGATGAGGAGTTTTGATAGAGTAAATAAGAAGGCGGGTCAGTCACCCGAGGACAAAGATTTAAGATAATTGGCAAAATGACCATTGGCAAGGTAGATAGCGTAGTGGTTATGACACTGGCCTAGTAATCTAGAAGCCTGGGCTAATGATCTGGAGATGTAGGTTCAAATCCCACCATTAAATAAATATGGACTAAAAAGCTAGTACTGGTAATAGTGACGTTGAAGTTTTAAAAATCCATCTGGTTCACTAATGTCCTTGAGGGAAGGAAATCTGCCGTCCTTACCCAGTGTGGCCTATAAGTGACTCTAGACCCACAGCAATGTGGTTGACCCTTAACTGGCCTCTAAAATAGCCTAGTGAGCCACTTAGTTGTATCAGGTGGCTCACCACCACCTCCTTGAGGACAATTAGGGGCAATTACTTGCTGGTGACGCCCACATCCTGTGAATGAATAAAGATGATGAGAATATGTTTTTATGCAGCGAGTTGTTGAGATCTGGAACGCGCTGCCTGAAAGAGTGGTGGAAGCAGATTCAATAGTGACTTTCAAAAGGGAATTGGATAGATACCTTAAAAGTTTTTTAAAAATCACAGGTCAATGGGGAAACAGCGGGGTGGGGGGTGGAACTGATTGGACAGCTCTATCAAAGAGCCAGCAAATGGCCTCCTTCTGTGCTGGATGCTTCTATGATAGTGCTATTTTCCATTGGCTCCCCATTCCTCAAAACATCGGCTTTCAAAATCCTCAAACCCACATTCTACCCTACGTAAACTAGAGGTGATCCAAAACTCGGCTGCCCCGTGTCCTAACTCGCACCAAGTCCCGCTCACTCATCAACCCCTGTGCTCACTGACCTCATCCTTATTTTCAAATCCCTTCATGACCTCGCCCCTCCCTATCTCTGTAATCTCCCGAGATGCCTGCGCTCCTCAAATTCTGCCCTCTTGAGCATCCCTGATTATAATCGTTCCACCATTGGTAGCCGTACCTTCTGTTGCCTGGAATTCTCTCCGCCTCACTATCTCTCTCTACTCCTTCTAGATGCTCCTTAAAACCTACCTCTTTACTGCTTTTGGTCACCTGCACTAATCTCTACTCATGCGGCTTGGTGTCAAATTTTTAAAATCTCATATTACACCTGTGAAGCGCCTTGGGAAGTTTCACTACGTTAAAGGCGCTTTATAAATTCAAGTTGTTGTTGTTTATAGGGCGGATTGGATTGTCTGGAAATGCGTTCGATTTGCAAGGGCATCTCTCTGTTTCTGAAGGAACAGCACAACTCCTACATGGTTCAGTATCTGCTTGCTTCTACTGCCAAGTGGCTCTGGCTGTCTGTCTAAACATTGAATCAGGTGCAACTGGGAATATAAGTGGCCTAATTAATGCTGTGTCCTTTTGAACCATCATCATAGGCAGCCCCTCGGGATCGAGGAAGACTTGCTTCCACTCTTAGCATGAGTTCTTAGGTGGCTGTACAGTCCAATACGAGGACCACAGTCTCTGTCACAGGTGGGACAGATAGTCGTTGAGGGAAAGGGTGGGTGGGGAGCCTGGTTTGCCGCACGCTCCTTCCGCTGCCTGCGCTTGCTTTCTGCATGCTCTCGGCGACGATACTCGAGGAGCTCAGCGCCCTCCCGGATGCACTGCCTCCACTTAGGGCGGTCTATGGCCAGGGACTCCCAGGTGTCGGTGGGGATGTCGCACTTTATCAGGGAGGCTTTGAGGGTGTCCTTGTAACGGTTCCTCTGCCCGCCTTTGGCTCGTTTGCTGTGGACGAGTTCCGAGTAGAGCGCTTGCTTTGGGAGTCTCGTGTCTGCCATGCGAACTATGTGGCCTGCCCAGTGGAGCTGATCAAGTGCGGTCAGTGCTTCAATGCTGGGGATGTTGGCCTGGATGAGGACGCTAATGTTTGTTTGTCTGTCCTCCCAGGGGATTTGCAGGATCTTGCGGAGACATCGCTGGTGGTATTTCTCCAGCGACTTGAGGTGTCGCTGAGCCATACAGGAGCCATAGCACCACCAAATCACTATCACTGCAGTAGGTCAAGGAGAACATTGTCTCCCTCTTCAACGTAGGGGGCGGTGGTGGGATAACCTGTCATTTCACCACCAGATTACTGCTGAATGGGAATGAGCCAATATAAGGGTACTTTTAATGATATTCCTTGCAATCTGGATTTCCCAACACGTTCAACACAATGGATTCCTCACATCAATTCAGCGCCCAACAGAGAGTGCATCTCTGCCTGCATTTATTTCAATGTTCAGAACCATTCGCTTTCCAAGGGCCTCATGCTTTGTTGGTCACGTTAGCTTACTATTTGGTAAACAGGTTCATGCGTGCGTTCCAATCGCAGTTAAAGAAATGGCTTATCAATTTATAATTGGAGTATAAGAGGAAAGAAGCCTCACTGCAATTATATAGGGCCCTGGTGAGACCGCACCTGGAGTATTGTGTACAGTTTTGGTCTCTTTACCTAAGGAAGGATATACTTGCCACAGAGGGAGTGCAACAAAGGTTCACCAGACTGATTCCTGGGATGGGGGGGATTGTCCTATGAGGAGAGATTGAGCAGACTAGGCCTATATTCTCTAGAGTTTAGAAGAATGAGAGGTGATCTCATTGAAACATACAACAATTTTACCGGGCTTGACAGGGTAAATGCAGGGAGGATGTTTTCCTTGCTGGGAAGTCTAGAACCAGGGGTCACAGTCTCAGGATAAGGGGTTGGCCATTTAGGACTGAGATGAGGAGAAATTTCTTCACTCAGAGGATGGTAAATCTTTGGAATTCTCTGCCCCATGAGAGCTGTAAAGGCTAAGTCGTTGAATATATTTAAGGCGGAGATAGACAGATTTTTGAGCGATAAGAGAGTAAAGGTTATGGGGAGCGGGCGGGGAAGTGGAGCTGAGTCCATGATCAGATCAGCCATGATCTTATTGAAAGGTGGAGCAGGCTCGAGGGTCCAAATAGCCTAATCCTGCTCCTATTTCTTTTGTTCTTGTGTTTATCTAGTGCCTTTCATGTAATAAAATGGTTATATATGTATACTTGTATATACTCTGTACAGCCACCATAATCCCTTGGGAGCACAGGTATTTAAGGAGGTACTTCTCACAGTTTGGAGAAGACTCTGGAGACCTACAATAAAAGACTACGGTCACACTTTACTTTGAGCTCACAGTATTCAGTCTGACTCTTTATTCATACATAACAACTGGCGACGAGATACAGATAGCAAACCCAAAGATACAGAGAACAGTGGGCATCCTGGAGAAATTCTTGGAGGGAGATGATTGGGAAACATTTGTAGAGTGACTCGACTAATACTTCGTAGCCAATGAGCTGGATGCAGAAGAGAATGCTGCCAAACGAAGGGCGATTCTCCTCACCATCTGCGGGGCACCACCGTATGGCCCCAGCGAAACCCACGGAGAAATCATATGATGATTTCTGCACACTGGTCTGGAAGCATTTGAAGGAAAATGTTCTGATGGCGAGATACCGGTTCTACCTATAAAAGGTCTGAAAGCCAGGAAGTGGCGAGTTATGTCGCCAAGCTAAGATGTCTTGCAGGACATTGCGAATTTGAAGGACATTTGGAGCGCATGCTCAGAGACTTTTTCGTACTTGGCATTGGCCATGAAACTATACTTCGTAAACTTTTGACTGTAGAGACTCCAACCTTGAGTAAGGCCATAGCGATAGCCCAGGCGTTCATTGCCACCAGTGACAATACTAAGAAAATCTCTCAGCACCAAAGTGCTGCTACAAGTACTATGAACAAAGTGATGTTATTTTCAAATCGCAACATACAGGGCAGGTCACACATGCCTGCAGCTGCACGTCTGCAGATGTCTCAGAGTCCACCATCAAGGATAATGAATGCAAGGCCATTAACACCTTGTTGGTGCTGCGGGGGTGATCATTGTTTCCATTCATGCCGCTTCAAAGGATACATTTTCAAGGGCTATGGAACAATGGGACACCTCCAAAGTATGTGCAGGCGAGCTCCAAATCCTGTTAATCCTGCAAACCACTATATTGCAGAGGAGGATAGATCCAAGGCGGATCACGATGAACCAGAGCCTCAGATCGAGGAGGCAGAGTACATGGGGTGTGCACATTCACCACAAAGTGACCCCTGGTGATGCTGAACATTGAACTAAATGAACTCCCGGTGTCAATGGAGCTGGACATAGGCGCGAGCCAGTCCATCATGAGCAAAAAGACTTTCAAAAAATTGTGTGCAGCAAGACCTCAAGGCCAGTCTTAACTCGAATTCGCATGAAACTAAGAACTTATACAAAGGAACTGATTCCCATAATCGGCAGTGCTGTTGTAAAGATCTCCTATAATGGAGCGGTGCAGAAGCTACCACTCTGGGTGAAACCAGGCGATGGCCCCACGCTGCTCAGCAGGAACTGGCTGGGAAAGATACGCTGGAACTGGGACGACGTCCGAGCGCTCTCGTCCGCTGACGACACTTTGTGTGCCCAGGTCTTAAACAAGTTCCCTTCGCTGTTCGAATCAGGCATCAGGAAATTCCAAGGAGCAAAAGTGCGATTCACTTAATTCCAGGGGCGCGACCCATTCATCACAAGGCGAGAGCTGTACCGTACATGATGAGAGAAAGGATAGAGATCAAGCTAGACTGGCTGCAAAGAAAGGGCATCATTTCACCGATCAAATTCAACGAGTGGGCCAGTCCGATTGTCCCAGTCCTCAAGGGAGACGGCACCGTCAGAATCTGTGGCGATTACTAAGTAACTAACAATTGTTTCTCCCTGCAGGATCAATACCCACTAGCAAAGGCCGACGACCTCTTTGCAACACTGGCGGGAGGAATGACATTCACGAAGCTGGATTTGACTTCAGCCTACATGATGCAGGAGCTGGAGGAATCATCGAAGGGCCTCACCTGCATCAACATGCACAAAGGTCTCTTCATTTATAACAGATGCCCGTTTGGAATTTGATCAGTGGCAGCGATATTCCAGAGAAACATGGAAAGCTTACTGAAGTCTTCCAGGTCTTCCAGGACATCTTGGTTACATGTCGGGACCCAGTCGAGCATCTGCAGAACCTGGAGGAGGTTCTTAGTCGACTCAACCGTGTGGGGCTCAGGTTAAAATGCTCGAATTGCATTTTCCTGGCACCTGAAGTGGAGTTCCTGGGGAGGAGGATCGCGGCAGATGGCATTAGGCCCACTGATTCGAAGACTGAGGCTATCGAGAACACACCGAGGCCATAGAATGTGACGGAGCAGCGGTCGTTTCTAGGACTCCTGAACTACTATGATAACTTCTTACCGGGTCTCAGCATACTGTTAGGACCATTGCATGCCTTACTGCGTAAAAGGGACGAATTGGTATGGGGCAAAAGTCAAGAAAATGCCTTTATAAAAGCTAGAAAATTGTTATGCTCAAATAAATTGATCCATGTAAGTGTTTGGTACTAGCATGTGATGCGTCTTCATATGGCGTCAGGTGTGTATTGCAACAAGTTAATGATTTCGGGTAACTGCAACCGGTTGCTTATGCATCCAGAAGTCTGTCTAAGGCTGAGAGGGCCTACAGCATGATTGAAAAAGACGTGTTAGCGTGTGTCTATGGGGTAAAGAAAATGCATCATATCTGTTTGGGCTAAAATTCGAATTGGAAATTGTTTTCCGAGAGTAAGTGGATAAATATGAATGCATCAACCCGCATCCAGAGATGGGCGCTCACGTTGTCCGCATACAACTACGCCATCCGCCACAGGCCAGGCACAGAAAACTGTGCCGATGCCCTCAGCAGGCTGCCATTGCCCACCACAGGGGTGAAAATGGTGCAGACCGCAGATTTAGTCATGGTTATGGAAGCATTTGAGAGTGAGCAATCACCCGTCACAGCCCGACAGATTAAAACCTGGACAAGCCAGGACCCCTTATTGTCCCTAGTCAAAAGCTGTGTGCTTCACGGGAGCTGGTCCAGTGTCCCAGTGGAAATGTAGGAAGAGATAAAGCCGTTCCAACGGCGCAAAGATGAAATGTCTATACAGGCAGACTGCCTTCTGTGGGGTAATCAGGTAGTGGTTCCCAAGAAGGACAAAGACACCTTCATCAGTGACCTCCACAGTACCCACCCAGGCATCGTAATGATGAAAGCAATAGCCAGATCCCACGTGTGGTGGCCCGCTATCGATGCGGACTTAGAGTCCTGCGTTCACAGATGTAATACATGCTCGCAGCTAAGCAATACACCCAGGGAGGCGCCACTAAGCTTATGGTCTTGGCCTTCCAAACCGTGGTCTAGGGTCCATGTCGACTATGCAGGCTCATTCTTGGGTAAAATGTTCCTTGTGGTTGTAGATGCGTACTCCAAATGGATTGAACGTGAGATAATGTCGGCCAGCACGTCCGCTGCCACCACTGAAAGCCTGCGGGCCATATTTGCCACGCACGGCCTGCCCAATGTCCTGGTGAGTAACAACAGGCCATATTTTACCAGTGCTGAGTTCAAGGAATTCATGACCCGTAATGGCATCAAACATATTACATCTGCCCCGTTTAAACCAGCATCCAATGGTCAGGCAGAGAGAGCATTGCAAACCATCAAGCAGGGCTTGAAGAGGATAACAGAAGGCTCACTGCAGACTCGCCTATCCCGAGTCCTGCTTAGCTACCGCGCGAGACCCCACTCGCTCACTGGGATTACACTCGCTGAACTGCTCATGAAAAGAGCACTTAAGACAAGGCTCTCGTTAGTTCACCCTGATTTACATGAACAGGTAGAGAGCAGGTGGCTTCAACAAAGTGCAAATGTGTCATGCGAGATTGAAATCAACGCTCCTGTATTTGTATTGAATTATGGACAAGGTCCCAAGTGGCTTCCTGGCACTTGTGGCCAAAGAAGGGAGCAGGGTGTTTCGGGTCAAACTTTCAAATGGGCTCATTCACCGGAAACACTTGGACCAAATCAAACTCAGATTCACGGACTATCCTGAGCAACCTACTTTGGACACTACCTTCTTTGATCCCCCAACATACACACCAGTGGCAACCAGCACCGCGGTTGACCACGAAGCAGAACCCATCATCCACAGCAGCCCAGCAGGGCCCAACACACCAGGCAGCCCAGCAAGGCCAGCTGCACAGCAGCCCAGCGAGGGCCGAACAAATGATCCAACAATACCAGCTTTCACACCGAGACGATCAACCAGGGCAAGAAGGGCCCCAGATCCACTCACCTTGTAAATAGTTATACTGTTGACTTTGGCGGGGGGGGGCGGGGGGGCGGTGTTGTTATATATGTAAACTTGTATATACTCTGTACAGCCACCAGAGGGCTCATCCCCTGGAGTCCCAAGGGATCCCATAATCCCTTGGGAGCACAGGAATTTAAGGAGGCCTCAAAGGTTGGCGAGGCACTCTGGAGACCTGCAATAAAAGACTAAGGTCACACTTTACTTTGAGCTCACAGTATTCAGTCCGACTCTTTCTTCATACATAACAAAAACATCCCAAGGTGCTTCACAGGAATGTTATCAAATAATAAATTCAAGACAGAGATCGATAGTTTTTGGATATTAAGGGAATCAAGTGATTACGGGGATCGGGCGGGAAAGTGGAGATGAGGTCGAAGATCAGCCATGATCTTGTCGATTGGCGGAGCAGGCTCGAAGGGTCAAAGGGGCCTACTCCAGCTCCTATTTCTTATGTTCTTCTGATGAAGCAATACTGTCCGGGAATTTCCTCTGAGCTGCTCCCACTGCCGCCTTGTAACTTTGCTGTAAGTGCGGCGTAAATCTGTGGTAAAATGGAGCGAAAGTTGCTCTATTGGATATTCCGGCCAATACTCCCAACAGCCATCTCTAGGCTCGTGAGCTCAATTTTAAAACTTTGAAAGCTCGCACTCCACGACATAACAATTTGACACTATAGCCTCAATTTTGTACAATGTGAATCGAGAAGGTAATTGCAGTGTTTCCAAGAGAAAATACCTTTTCTTTTTACAAAGAACTAGCGCAAGGTACTATATATCAAAATGATCTGCCATTATTATTTTAGGAGCAAATATGTCAATGGGAAATAAATTGTTTTCAACGGCATTTATGAACTTACGGGCTCGAAAAAAGACACCTATTCACAGGGAGTCGGAAAATCAGGACCCAGGGCATCACTGGTGCCAGAACATTCGACAATGTCAAGCAGGAGGCAGGCTTTGAAATGGTAACCCATTACTTGTCTTGAGGAATAAAGTGAACTAAGTGCTAGATAAAGTGTGACAAAATTATATTGGATTTACAGCACAAAAGCAGGTCTGTGCCGGTGTTTATGCTCCACACGGGCCTCCTCCCATCCCACGTCATCTCACCCTATCTATTCCTTTCTCTCTCGTGTGTTCACCTAGCTCCCCCTTAAATGCTATTCCCCTCATTGTGGTCACAAGTCCACACTCTGGATAAAAAAGTTCCCCTATTGGATTTATTAGTGACTATCCGTCACTTATGGGCCCTAGTTCTGGTCTCCCCCCGACCTCCCCAGCCCCGCCACAAGTGAAAACATCATATCTACATCTACCTACGGGGAGAGGGGGGGAGGGGAGAGGGGGGAGAGGAGAGAGGGGGGAGAGAGAGGGGGAGAGAGAGGGGGGAGAGGAGAGAGGGGTGAGAGGGAGGGGGAGAGAGAGGGGGTAGAGGAGAGAGGGGAGAGAGGAGAGAGGGGGAGAGGAGAGAGGGGGGGCAGAGGGGGAGGGGGAGAGTAGAGAAGGGGAGAGAGGGGGAGGGGGAGAGGAGAGGGGGATGGAGAGAGGGAGTGGGGGGAGGAGGGAGAAGGGAGGAGAGGAGAGGGGGGACAAGGAGAGAGGGGGGAGTGAGGGAGGGGGGAGAGGAGAGAGGGGGAGAGGAGAAGGGGAGAGGAGAGATGGGGGAGGGGGAGCGAGGGGGAGAGGGAAGGGGAGAGAAGAGAGTAGGGAGAGCGGGAGTTGTGGGAGAGAGAGGGAGTGGGGGAGGGGGGAGAGATAGGGAGGAGGAGAGAGAGGAGAGGAGAGTGGAGGAGAGGAGAGGGGGAGAGGAGAGGGGGAGAGGAGAGAGGGGTGAGGAGAGGGGGGAGAGAGAGAGAGGGGGAGAGGAGAGAGGAGAGAGGGGGAGGAGAGAGAGGGAGGAGAGAGGGGGGGAGAGGAGAGGGAGAGAGGAGAGAGGGTGAGAGGAGAGAGGGGGAGGGGGAGGAGTGGAGGGGGAGGGGGAGAGGGGGAGAGGAGGTGAGGAGAGGGGGGAGTGGAGGGGGGAGAGAGGGGAGGGGGAGAGGGGGGAGAGGAGAGAGGGAAGAGGAGAGGGGGAGAGAGGAGAGGGGAGGAGAGGAGAGGGGAGAGAGAGAGGGAGTGGGAGGGAGGGAGGAGAGAGGGGAGAGGTGGGAGGGGAGAGGGGAGAGAGGGGAGGAGAGGGGAGAGAGGGGAGGGGGTGGGAGGCCTTTCGGCCAGGGTTAGGAGTGACAACCACCCAAACCAGCCAACTAGTATCCATTACTCTAAATATAAACTATCTTAATGCCTTGGTTAGATTGCAGCCTGTAACTCAATCCCAGGTACCTGTTACTTTATATGTAAACCATCTGAAGCCCTGGATTTGATTCCAGTCTGTTACACACTCCCAGGTGTCTATTATTTTATGAAGAAATCATCTGAGCCTTTCGACTACATTTCAGTCTATAACTCACTCTCGGGTATCTGTTATTCTAGGTACAAATAATTGAAAAGACTTGATTGGATTCTAACCTGTAAGCTCACTCCTGGTTATCCATTGTTCTATGTATGAAACATCCAAACCCATTCAGTTAGATTCCAGCCTGTAATTCATTCTCGGGTATCAGACAATTTATATATATCAGACACCCAAACCCTTTGAGTATAATTCAGCTTTGCAGTGGTGTAATAATTTGCAGATGATATCAAAACAGAGGTATAGTTAATTCTTTAGAAGACCAAAGGAAACTGTAAAAGGATGTTGATAAGATGGGAGAATGGGCTAAAAAGTGGGAGATGGAATTAATTATTAGAACTTGTAGTTTGGTAAAAAGACATAGCAGTGTTAATTATAGTTTGAATGGCAGGTGTGCCGTGCTATGGAACAGCAGAGGGACACAGGATAATAAACGCAGCACCTCAGGTTGATAGGATTATAAACAAAAGCTAATGATGAGTCGATATAAAACCTTAAGAAGATCTCAGTTAGGGGGATCGGGAAGGCGGGGGGGAGGCCTTTCAGCCAGGGCAAACAGCGACCCCCAGCACCGGGAAAGGGGGAAAGGGGGGGAGATAGACTTTGGGCATGAACATGTTAATAATTTAATGCTGGTAAGCTGCTGCAATGTCCAAGGTGCTTGTGCAGGTTGCTGTCAGCTGACCACAATGTGTTGCGTGTGTCGCTTTCCAGCCTTGGCCCGCAGAGTGTCCCTGGTTACCCTGGCAACCCGATCTTTTTGGCTCGGATCTTAGGCTCCGCCCCCAAAGCTAACAGACGGGCTAGGCGGCGCCAAAATCAACAATTCAAACGGGGAAAGTTGGATGATACTTTTTTTGGCGTAGTTGGGCCCCAAAAGAAACGAGCGTAACTCTTTAAGTACGCAAAATAAAAACGGCTCTGGGGCAAATTGTGCCCATAACCACTAGGCTACCATTCCCAATTGATTCCGCTGCCCTGCTCGTTCCCCATAGCCCTGCAGTTTTTTTTTCTTTTCATGCACACGTTCGCTCTTCATCTCTGTCATTTAAATAGATTGGGGAAACTAATGCTGAAAAAGAACAAGAGGAGAATAAATATGCATCACCTGGGAAACAGTTGACTGCATCGCTGACATGAAACGAATCTGAACTATACTGGAACCAACACAGTGGGAGGCTGAGCGAGTTAAAAGATCTGGTAACGGTTCAGGGGCAGCGGTTGAATGAAATGATGTGTCGGGCACAAGGCTCACCCAACGACGACAGAAATTTCTCAGGCCCTCTGAGTGGTGGCATCCATGAGTTGCAAGGAGGACGGTTAAACATAACATGGGAAATAGGAGCAGGAGTAGGCCACTGGGCCCCTTGAGCCTGCCCCACCATTCAATGGCTGATCTGGTCTTGGCCTCAACTCCACTTCCCCGCCCGCTTCCCATTACCCTTCACTCCCTTATCATTCAAAAATCTGTCTATCTCCACCTTCAATGACCCAGCCTCCACAGCTCTCTGGGGCAGAGAATTCCAAAGTTTCACGACCCTCTGAGAGAAGAAATTCCTCCTCGCTTCCGTTTTAAATGGGCGGCCCCTTATTCTGAAAATATTCCCCCTAGTTCTAGATTCCCCCACGAGGGGAAACATCCTCTCTGCATTTATCCTGTCAAGCTCCTTCAAAATCTTATATGTTTCAATAAAATCACCTCTCATTCTTCTAAACTCCATTGAATACAGGCCCAACCTGCCCACAAACCTGTTGCTTAATGCTGTTTAGTGTTGTGAGCAAGCCGGACACAAAGCCAGCCTACCTACTTGTCTTGGGTAATGCAAGCTTTCTCATCATCATCATCATAGGCAGTCCCTCGAAATCGAGGAAGACTTGCTTCCACTCTAAAAGTGAGTTCTCAGGTGACTGAACAGTCCAATATGGGAATTACAGTCTCTGTCACAGGTGGGACAGACAGTGGTTGAAGGAAAGGGTGGGTGGGGAGTCTGGTTTGCCGCACGCTCCTTCTGCTGCCTGCGCTTGTTTTCTGCATGCTCTCAGCGACGAGACTCGAGGTGCTCAGCGCCCTCCCCGATGCTCTTCCTAGGGCGGTCTTGGGCCAGGGACTCCCAGTTACCGGTGGGGACGTTGCACTTTATCAAGGAGGCTTTGAGGGTGTCCTTGAAACGTTTCCTCTGCCCACCTGGGGCTCGCTAGCCGTGTAGGAGTTCCGAGTAGAGCGCTTGCTTTGGGAGTTACGTGTCGGGCATACGGACGATGTGGCCCGCCCAACGGAGCTGGTCGAGTGTGGTCAGTGCTTCGATGCTGGGGATGTTGGCCTGATCGAGAACACTGACGTCGGTACGTCTGTCCTCCCAGTGGATTTTCAGGATCTTGCGGAGGCAGCGCTGGTGGTACTTCTCCAGCGCTTTGAGGTGTCCACTGTATATGGTCCACATCTCTGAGCCATATAGGAGGGCGGGTATCACTACTGCCCTGTAGACCATAAGCTTGGTGCCAGATTTGAGGTCCCGGTCTTCAAACACTCTCTTCCTCTGTGACTGAAGGCTGCGCTAGCGCACTGGAGGTGGTGTTGGACAATGTCATCGATGTCTACCCTTGCTGAAAGTAGGCTCCCGAGCTGTGGAAAGTAGTCCACGTTGTCCAAGGCCGCGTCCTGCGACACAAGCTTTCTGTGCCTTATGACACTCACTCTCACCTGTTCACTCAAGGGGTGGAGGGGACATTTCTTGCCCATTGTTGATTCATTCATCTCATGTACCAAGACCAATAACATCTGCAGAGGGAGATTTGTTGAATAACTCCAATAATGCCATTATCAAAGAACTGCTATCCAGTGTTACCTATGGCTCAGTAGGGCAGCATGCTTGCCTCTGAGTTTGAAAGTTGTGGGTTCAAGTCCCACTCCAGGGACTTGGGCACATAATCTAAGCTGACACCCCCAGTGCTGTCTTTAGGTTGAAATGTTAAACTGAAGCACGGTGTGCCCTCTCAGGTGAATGTTAAGATCACATCGCATTAATACAAAAGCAAAATACTGTGTTATTTTGAACAACAGCAAGGGAGTTCTCCCCAGTCTCCTGGCCAATATCTGAAAGCAACCAACATCTGAAAGCAGATTATCTGGTCATTATCTCATTGCTGTTTGTGGGAGCTTGCTGTGCGCAAATTGGCTGCTTACATTTCCTACATTACAACAGTGACTGCACCTCAAAAATATTTCATTGTCTGTAAAGTGCTTTGGGACATTGCGAAAGTCGCTATACAAAGGCAATCTTTTTTTTATTTATTGCATGAGAGAGATCGAATAAATTAAGACACATTGATCCCAACCTCTCTCCACAAACACAATCATTCACTCAAAACCATCCCAGTGTCCTGGCCAATATTTATCCCTCAACCAACATCATGAAAATAACAGTTTAATCTGCTCATTGTCACATTGCTATTTGTGCTATCCATTCCTAATACTACTTTCCAGCTCTCGCTCTGTAGCCTTGCAGATTATGACAATTTAAGTGCATATCCAAGTATTTTTTAAATGCTATAAGGTTTCTGCCTCCATCACCAGTGAGTTCCAGACCCCAATCACCCTCTGGGTGAAAACATTTCTCCTCAAATCCTCTCTAAACCTTGTCCCAATTACTGTAAATCCATGCTCCCTGGTTATTGAACATAACATAAAAAAGAACATAAGAAATAGGAACAGGAGTAGGCCATTTGGCTCCTCGAGCCTGCTCCGCCATTCAATAAGATCATGGCTGATCTGATCATGGACTCAGCTCCACTTCCCTGCCCGCTCCCCATAACCCTTTATTCCCTCATCTCTCAAAGACCTGTCTATCTCCGCCTTAAATATATTCAATGACCCAGCCCCCACAGCTCCCTGGGGCAGAGAATTCCACAGATTCACGATCCTCAGAGAAGAAATTCCTCCCCATCTCAGTTTTAAATGGGCAGCCCCTTATTCTGAGGCTATGTCCCCTAGTTTTAGTTTCCCCTATGAGTGGAAATATCCTCTCTGCATCCACCTTGTCGAGCCCCCTCATTATAAGAACATAAGAAATAGGAGCTGGAGTAGGCCATAAGGCCCCTTGAACCTGCTCCGCCATTTAATAAGTTCATGGCTGACCCCTCTGCTAAGGGAAACACTCTATCTAGGCCCCTCATGATCTTACACACCTCAATTAAATATCCCCTCAGCCTCCTCTGTTCCAAAGAAAATAACCCCAGC
Source organism: Pristiophorus japonicus (assembly GCF_044704955.1). Taxonomy (NCBI): domain Eukaryota; kingdom Metazoa; phylum Chordata; class Chondrichthyes; family Pristiophoridae; genus Pristiophorus; species Pristiophorus japonicus. Next base: position 84,229,702 of record NC_091995.1, read on the forward strand.
CTATCCAATCTTTTCTGCTAGCTAAAATTCTCTAGTCCAGGCAACATCCGCGTTTTCTACATTACAATAGTGTCTACTTTCCAAAAAGTACTTCATTGGCTGCAAAGCGCTTCAGGACATCCTGAAGTCATGAAGAGCTCTATTTAAATGCACGTTCTTCCTTTCGGTCATCATTGTCTATGGCCCACGGATTATCTTCCTCAGAGTCAGTGGTGGCCATTTGATCAATTATACTTCCATTTCTTTGTTACTGTCTTCCCACTCAGGAGAGAGCTTGTGGCGTTGGATGAGCGAAGGAAAGACTTTGGTATGGAAAAGCTACCTGCGGAGATATGCTGCACAGCCTTCTCAATGTTTCTCACGTTATCTCAGGAGGGTTTTTTTTTTAATCTGCGACTACGGAATTGATAGAAAACAAGTTATTCTAAACCACTGTGAGATGCTGATAAAAGCGGGATAGGGAGATTAAAGATGTGTTTACACTTGTTATTATCAAGCATATCACAGCAAGTTACATGACCGTGATTTTGTTAAACAATCGCTGCAGATCAAAAACAAGCATAAAAATAGAACTTTCCAGAATCAGAAAGCCTGCTGCATCTCATGTCATCTTTCCCCAAAAGATAGACCATCTTTTCCTTGGCCCTGATAAGTTAATCTTTGATGGCAGCTCTCTTACAGTGGCCCACTTTTTTTTTCATTCATTGGATGTGGGCACCGCTGGCAAGACCAACATTCATTGCTCCTCACCCCTTTGCTCCTTCTCCATTGCCACCTTCTTGAACTGCTGCGGTCCGTGTGGTGATACATCTTTGTAGTGGTGCAACTGAGTGGCTTGCTGGGCCATTTCAGAGGGGAAGTTAAGAGTAAAAAAAATCAAAGAGCAAGTTATTATTTAAATGGAGAAAGATTGCAAAGTGCCGCAGTACAGCGGGACCCTGGGGGTCCTGGTGCATGAAACACAAAAGGTTAGTATGCAGGTACAACAAGTGATCAGGAAGGCCAATGGAATTTTGGCCTTTATTGCAAAGGGGATGGAGTATAAAAGCAAGGAAGTCTTACTACAGTTATACAGGGTATTGGTGAGGCCACACCTGGAATACTGTGTGCAGTTTTGGTTTCCATATTTAAGAAAGGATATACTTGCTTTGGAGGCAGTTCATAGAAGGTTCACTAGGTTGATTCCGGAGATGAGGGGGTTGACTTATGAGCGAAGGTTGAGGAGGTTGAGCCTCTACTCATTGGAATTCAGAAGAATGAGAGGTGATCTTATTGAAATGTATAAGATTATGAGGGGGCTTGACACAGTGGATATTTCCACTAATAGGGGAGACTAGAACTTGGGTGCATAATCTTAGAATAAGGGGACGCCCATTTAAAACTGAGATGAGGAGAAATTTCTTATCTCAGAAGGTTGTAAATCTGTAGAATTGGCTGCCTCAGAGAGCTGTGGAAGCTGGGACATCGAATAAATTTAAGACAGAAATTGACAGTTTCTTAACCGATACAGGAATAAGGGGTTATGGGGAGCAGGCAAGGAAGTGGAGCTGAGTCCATGATCATATTAAATGGCAGAGCAGGCTCGAGGAGCCATATGGCCTACTCATGTTCTTATTTCTTATTTAAGGGTCTGGAGTCACACATAGGCCAGACCAAATAAGGACAGCAGATTTCCTTCCCTAGAGGACATTAGTGAACCAGATGGGTTTTTATGACAATTCAGTAGTTTCATGGTCACCATTACTAATACTAGCTTTTCAATTCCAGATTTATTAAATTAACTGAATTTAAATTCCCCAGCTGCCATGGTGGGATTTGAACTCATGTCTCTGGATCATAAGTCTAGGCCTCAGGATTACTAGTCCAGTAACATAACCACTATGCTGCCCCAGCCATTTTGTTTCTGAGGCCCTTATATGCATTTATCAGGAGTCCTCGCATTGCCTGTCTATTTTCATTAGCCAATCGCGCCCCACGCTTTTTGAAGTTCAGTTTCGTGTGGCAATCCGCTGGTCCATCCGAGAGTTTTTATAAATTCATTGAATAATACAGGCATCTCACATTTGCCAGAAAGTGTTTTTCCAGGGTTCCGCTTGTTCGGGTCCTGTTCCTATCCCAGTGTGGAGGTGCTGAGAGATTTTTGCAGCCAGCTCTCAGTTATTATTCAAAGTGAGCTGTTGGCCTGCCAATGTTGAGAACAATCTTTCAGAAATTCCAATCTTGTTGTAAAGGAGTTGAAATTGCCCCTTTTAGCGATGCCCAATATCACCTGCGGGAGGCGCTAATGGGGCGCAAAATAGAATTCGCTCGGGCGGGAAAGTGGAGTTGAGGTCGAAGATCAGCCATGATCTCATTGAATGGTGGGGCGGGCTCGAGGGGCCGAATCCTCATGTTCTTAAACGCAGAGGAAAGTCCTGAGCACTGTCATTTACGCTGGTTGGCCAATGTCGCGAGTTAAAGAGTTGAGGACTTATGAATTTTGACTCTCTCTCCTTCCTGCCTGTTCCTTATGGCTCTCAGTAGGAACATTACACCAAGAGTGGCTCGACAGGAGATACTGTAACTCCCTCGTAATAAGGCAATTAAAAGCTTATATAAGCTGATATATGTAAAACCAATTACATCATGATCTATACCAAAATCTGCCAGTTTAAGTATGTTGTTTTAGCCAGCTGTGAACAGCGTTTCCTGTATTTATTCAAAATTACAGAATTTGTAATACAACCCCGTTAAGGTATAACTAGATGCTCTTATAATAAGGTCTTAATATTCAATTTCCGCTTAAGTCTTGACTAAGCATATCTGATCCAAACGTAATTTCTATCTAAATATAGAATTATAATGTTCTGAACCCAACCATTTCTACTAGTTACAGTGCTAGTTGCAGCCACTGCCTTGCCAATGTAACTTTCCAGATCCACTACATAATAGCCTTGCTCTTAATACAAGATTCCCTTTATAGGGTATTAACATGCAGGCAATTAGGAAGCCAAATGGCATGTTGGCCTCTATTACTAGGGAGCTCGAGTTCAAGAGAAAGGAAATCATAGAATCATAGAACGGTTAGAGCACAGAAGGAGGCCATTCGGCCCATCGAGCCCGTGCCGGCTCTCTGCAAGAGCACCTCAGCCAGTCCCACTACCCCGCCCTTTCCCCGTAGCCCTGCCAATTTATTTCCTTCAGGTACTTATCCAACTCCTGATTGAGTCTGCCTCCACCACTCTTTCAGGCAGCGCATTCCAGATCCTAACTACTCGCTGCATAAAATTTTTTTAGCCTCGTGTCGCCTTTAGTTCTTCTCCTAATCACCTTAAATATGTGTCCTCTGGTTCTCCACCCTTCCGCCAATGGGAACAGCTTCTCTCCATCGACTCTGTCAGGATTCCTCTGTCAGGATTTTGTGTTGGTTTGTGGAAGCCTCATTGCTCACGGGTGTGTGAGTTACAATGGTCTCTATATTCCCTGGAATAATGTTCCTGGTAGAATTTAAAGCGTTAGCTTCTCATCTCAACCGGTGTCTGACTCAACAGCCATTCTCAAGATGCTGCACCCCAGGTTGACAGGACGCAAGTCGATGTCAGCTGGGCTCAGTGGTAGCATTCTTGTCTGAGTCAAAAGGTCGTGGGCTTGTCTCACTCCAGGACTTGAGCATATTATCTAGACTGGCACCTCCCGTGCAGTATTGAGGGAGTGGTGCATTAGCGGAGGTGCCATCTTTTAGATGAGACATGGGGCTTTCAAACTTGCCAAAAAGCCACTGGAAATATACTTAAGCAAAGCCAGGAGCCAAGTCCAAAGCCTTTGCATGAAATCTTTGCAAAATATACCTCATAATTACATATTAATATTATAATAGTGTTTGTAGAAATTTAAAGCATTGGTGACATCAGATATCTTCAATTGAGTTTGATCGGAGGGCCTGGACTAATGATCTGGGGATCCGAGTTCAAATCCCACCAGGGCAGCCGGGGAATTTAAATTCAGTTAATTAAATAAATCTGGATTCGGATTGTCATAAAAGCCCAACTGGTTCACCAATGTCCTTTAGGGAAGGAAATCTGCCGTCCTTACCCGGTCTGGCCTATATGTGACTCCAGACCCACAGCAATGTTGTTGACTCTTAACTGCCCCTCTGCAATGGCCCAGCAAGACACTGAGTTGTACCAAACCATTACGAAAAGCAATAATAAGTACAAAACTGGACGGACCGCCCAGCATACTGCAGCGGTTCAAGAAGGCGGCTCACCACCACCTTCCCAAGGACAATTAGGGATGGGCAATAAATGCCGGCCTTGCCAACGACGCCCACAGCCCACGAACACATTTTTTTTTTAAATCATCGGTTGATTGAATATCGCTGATTGTATTATAAAGTGTCGGCAGTCAAATTGGATTTGATCACAGTCAGTGAGGTGGAGAGGTGTTGCTTGAACCACACAGTACATGGTTTAAAGGAAATTGAAACATATAGGAGGGAAGGACTTGCATTTATATCGCGCCTTTCATGACCACAGGATGCCCAAAGCGCTTTACAGCCAATGAGGTACTTTTGGAGTGTCGTCACTGTGGTAATGCAGGCAACAAGGCAGCCAATTTGCACACAGTAAGTTCCCACAAACAGCAATGTGATAATCTTTTTTGAGGGTTTTTTTATTAGTTCACGGGATGTGAGCGTCGTTGGCAAGGCCGGCATTTATGCCCATCCCTAATTGCCCCTTGAGAAGCTGGTGGTGCCTTCTTGAACCACTGCAGTCCATGTGGTGAAGGTGCTCCCACAATGCTGTTGGGGAGGGAGTTCCACTGTTTGACCCAGCGTCGATGAAGGAACAGCGATATATTTCCATGTCAGGATGATGTGTGACTTAGAGGGGAACTTTCAGGCTGAGCCTCCTGCCCCTGTCCTTCTAGGTGGTAAATATTAGACAGCAAACCGGAAGAGAACTCCCCTGCTCTTCTTCAAAATAGTGCCATGGGATCTTTTGCATTCACCTGAGAGAGCAGACGGGGCCTCGGTTTAACATCTCATCCGAAAGACGGCACCTCCAACAATGCAGCACTCCCTCAGCCTTGATTTTTATACACAAGTCTCTGGAGTGGGACTTGAACCCACAACCTTCTGACATAATGGCAAGAGAATGCTACCCACTACATGGCTAACACTACTGAAAATAATGCTTAAATTGTATTGGCAAACTTATGGTCACATGGTAGGTTATCATTTTGCACACAGCAAGCTCCGATAAGATTCCAGTCAGGTTGTTCATCTTTAATTGGAACCAACTCTAGCCTTACAATTACTTAAATTCACTTAAAGACATTATTTGTTCTTTCAGTCTTGCATTACAGTTGAAAGATTGGCAGAAGACCTTCTGCAATATCTTCTGGCCACACTGCTCGAAAACCAACCCCCAAGACGGGCACAAGGGTGGCTCTGGGTACGACTCCCTCACCAATTGTCCAATCCAGCGGGCACGTAGCTGGCCCCAGCTTAGCACATCTGAGATCCAGGAACTCAACATGTGGATGAAGAAGTCCCTTTAATCTATTTGGCTTCAACCTTCGACAACACCAGACCCTACTGTCTCGCCATTACAGCATTAGGTGTGTCTTAACCCTCCATAGATAGAATTGCATAGAATGTACATAAACAGGCCATTCAACCCAGCAGGCCTATGCCAGCTCCACAAGAGCTTTCTCCGACCTTTCATCACTTCAGCCCTATCAACATATCCTTCTATTCCTTTCTCCCTCATGTACTTATCTCATCATCATCATAGGTGGTCCCTTGAAACAAGGATGACTTGCTTCCATGCCAAAAAAGAATGAATTCACAGGTGTTTCAATGAAGGACCGGAATTACATCCTGAAGGGTTGGAAGATGCCTGTGCGTGGATTATTTTAACGTGTGGTGGCCGTTGCACACCAGCCACCACAAAGGGCTTGACAGAGCTAGGCCTTGGTCCAGTGGCAAGTATTACCCAGGACGACTGGAGACCAGCTCTGCTGCACGGACCTAGTGCGCACACATATCGCAGTGTGGGCTGGCCCGTACTGCCCCTGGGCCCCTGGCCCCAAACTCACGCCTCTCCTGAGCCCCAATCATGTTCCTCCTTCTCGCCGCTTCTTCGCCCCGACCTCGCCACTCCTGCTGTATCCGCCCACGCTCCAATCACCGACCTGGACCTTGATGACGTCACTCTTCGCTGCCGTTGCCCTCCTGCACCAGCTCGCGCTTATCTAGCTGATCCTTAAATGCCTCTATGCTGTTCCCTTGGAATTCAGAAGAATGAGAGGTGATCTTATCGAAACGTATGAGATTATGAGGGGGCTTGACAAGGTGGATGCAGAGAGGATGTTTCCACTGATGGGGGAGATTAGAACTAGATGGTATGATCTTAGAATAATGGGCCGCCCATTTAAAACAGAGATGAGGAGGAATTTCTTCTCTCATAGGTTTGTAAATCTGTGGAATTCACTGCCTCAGAGAGCTGTGGAAGCTGGGTCATTGAATAAATTTAAGGCGGAAATAGACAGTTTCTTAACCGATAAAGGGTTATGAGGAGCGAGCAGGGAATTGGAGCTGAGTACAGGATCGGATCATCCATGATTGTATTAAATGGTGGAGCAAGCTCGAGGGGCCAAATGGCCTACTCCTGCTCCTATTTCTTATGTTCTTGTGTAACCATTCCTTCTGGCAGCGAGTTCAAACATTCTAACCACCCTCTGGCTATAGCGGTTTCTCCCGAATTCCTTAGGTTTGCGTCATATGGGTCACAGATCAAATCTGGAATATGCGACTTGTACTCACGTTCTATCCGTGCAGATGTTGGTTCTGATCCTCCGAGGAACAGGACTGTGATGCCATGAACGACAGTCTGGAAGGAGGAAAACACAAAAAAAAGCAAGATTTTCATTCAATTGCATTCTTTTCGCTTCCCCTTTCAATAGTCTTCCTGCACCAAGCACCTTCCTCTGCTGAGAAGCCCAGCTCCTGGGAAGGTCAGCATCCTTCCAATTTTCCCACCCTTCCTGTGGGAACTACCTGTTCTCTGCTCAGTGCCTTACTGCGGAGACCTACTCCAGACTGCGCTACCTTATGCCCGACCGATCCATTGGGGCACCAACATAACATCTCTGAAAAAGTAGTTGCCTCAAACTAGCGGAAACATTACAAGGAAATCCTCAAAGCCTCCCTGATAAAGTGCAACATCCCCACCGACACCTGGGAATCCCTGGCCAAAGACCGCCCTAAGCGGAGGAAGTGCATCTGGGAGGGCGCTGAACACCTAGAGTCTCGTTGCTGAGGGCATGCAGAAACCAAGCGCAGGCAGCGGAAAGAGCGTGCGGCAAACCAGTCCCACCAACCCCTTCCCTCAATGACTATCTGTCCCACCTGTGACAGAGACTGTGGTTCTCGTATTGGACCGTTCAACCACCTAAGAACACATGTTAAGAGTGGAAGCAAGTCTTCCTCGATTCCGAGGGATTGTCTATGATGATGATGATAACCTAAATACATTTCCTTTTGATACATCACTCAGGAGGTGCACTTGATTTGGGTTTTTTTGCAGTCACTGCTTATCTTCATCAGTAATGTTGATTTCAACTATAAAATGAATGGTGTCCAGTTTTAAGTGTGAACCTCTTAACTGTGTATCCCTCTATAGTTGTACTTGCTTCATGGATTCTTTGCTGAAGAATTCATGGCAACACATTGCTATTAAGAACGAGCTGGTTGATTAGCAAAAGGTTTAACTATCACACTGCACATTAACAGTTCATCCACCAAGCTCACAACCACCTGCCTCATCGTGGATCCCCCGAACCCAACTGGCTGGGGTTTTATTGAGTCTTGTGAACATCACGTGACTGGCTAAGCCACTCCCAACTCAACAGCTCTACAAACCCTGTGAGCATCCTCACATTACACCCATTATAGCATATAGTTTTCTACACAGTGAAAGAATTCCCACATGGCTCCCGTGATTCCGCAGTTAGTAAGTGCAAATGCCCCATGTTGAACTCAGCCATAGGGACCCATGAGGTCCCAGGGCACCATGCCCATTTGTTGTTGACTAATTCAACTTTCTTTTATTCGTTCGGAGGATATGGGCATCGCTGGCAAGGCCGGCATTTATTGCCCATCCCTAATTGTCCTTGAGAAAGTGGTGGTGAGCCGCCTTCTTGAACCGCTGCAGTCCTTACATAAAACATAAGAATATAAGAAATAGGAACAGGAGTAGGCCATACGGCCCCTCGAGCCTGCTCCGCCATTCAATAAGATCATGGCTGATCTGATCATGGACTCAGCTCCACTTCCCTGCCCGCCCCCCCATTGCCCCTTATCCCCTTATCGTTTAAGAAACAGTCTATTTCTGTCTTAAATTTATTCAATGTCCCAGCTTCCACAGCTCTCTGAGGCAGCGAATTCCACAGATTCACAACCCTCTGAGAGAAGAAATTTCTCCTCATCTCTGTTTTAAATGAACGGCCCCTTATTCTAAAATCGTGCCCTCTAGTTCAAGTCTCCCCCATCAGTGGAAATATCCTCTCTGCATCCACCGTCAAGCCCCCTCATAACCTTACACATCTCGATAAGATCACCTCTCATTCTTCTGAATTCCAATGAGTAGAGGTCCAACGTACTCAACCTTTCCTCATAAGTCAAGCCCCTCATCCCCGGAATCAACCTAGTGAACCTTCTCTGAACTGCCTCCAAAGCAAGTATATCCTTTCGTAAATTTGGAAACCAAAACTGCACGCAGTATTTCAGGTGTGGCCTCACAAATACCTTATATAGCTGTAGTCATTGTGGCGATATATTTCCTTGTAGCAGTTTGGTACAATTGAGTGGCTCGCTTGACCATTTTAGACGGTGGTTACGAGTCAACCACATTGCTGTGCTGAAGCACTGACCACACTTGACCGGCTCCGTTGGGTGGGCCACATTGTCCGCGTGCCCGACACGAGACTCCTGGTGCAAGCACTCTACTCGAAACTCCTACACGGCAAGTGAGCCCCAGGTGGGCAGAGGAAACGTTTCAAGGACACTCTCAAAGCCTCCTTGATAAAGTGCAACATGGCACTATTTAGAAGAAAAGCAGTGACATTTTATCCAGTATCCCAGCCAATATTTATCTCTCAACCAACATCACCAAAGCAGATGATCTGGTCATGATCACATTGCAGTTTGTGGGAGCTTGCTGTGTGAAAGTTAGCTGCTGGGTTTCCTACATTACAACAGTGGCTACACTCTTAAAAAGTACTTCATTGGCTGCAAAGCGCTTTGGGACATCAGGTGGCTGTGAAAAACATGATAGACATGCAAGTGTAAGATTTCTGGGGACCTTTCTCGTGGTCTGTATTTTTCCTGTAGCTTTGAGAAGCACTGAAGTGGAACCGTGTATATCAGGGTATATCAGCAGTCAGTGTTTGATCTGAAAGATAACACAATGCAGGGACAAGTATTGCCGCAAGTAACAAGGCTATTCAGCAGAGTGGCGATGGAAAAAAAAAACACATCCCCTCACATAATATAATAGCTCACATATCACAGTGTCAAACCAACCCATTATGATATGGGTCTATAGAATGGCAGCAACCAAAAGCTCTGCAAAATGTACTTAGACAATCATCCTGGTTGTCACTCATCTAGAGAGAGTCATTGATGCTTGGCACAAATGGATAAAAAATGATTTATAAACTGCTGCTGTTTAATAAAGGGAATTTCACTATTGCTACCCTGGCTAGAACCAGTTACAAAACAATTTTGGTTTCGAGTTGACGTCCCTTTGTGTTTTCCTCAGTGTATTTCCGCAGATTTTTCTTGTACAGGGCCGTGTAAACCCAGAGTACTGACAACAAACGGCAGAGGAACCAGATTGAAGGAGCGACTGAGCGTGAGGGAGCCGAATTAGTGCACACACTCGAAATGACACAATTGGAGAAGCAACCAAGGTTAATGGCTGTGTCTACTCTACTGGAGCTAATTCAGCTCCCTCGTACCGTCAGCTTTAGCTACTCCTTCAGGCAGCTCTGAAGCGATCAGCAATGCCACCGTTTGGACAAAAATATTTTGTTTTCAAAAAAGAGAAATGGGCAAAAAGGAGAAGAATTCTTTGCAACTCTTGGTTTGAGGGAGGGTTCGCCCTGTGAGGATGTACCTGATGACAAGATTTACAATTTGACTCATCATATGCGGTCGCTCGCACGAGGATGACTTGCTTCCACGAGAGTTCACAGATATTTCAATGAAGGACCCGATGTTCCAGTCCTGAACTCCAATCGAGGGGTTGGAAGATGCCTGTGGGTGTGGTGACCGTTGCACATCAGCCACTGTTATGTACGTAATAACTCGATCGACTGAATACTGTAAACTCAATCAGGTGCAAACTTGGCTCAACTTTATTCGGGCCCAAAGTGCCCACATTACACGGTGGTTTGCTTTATATGCCTGGCCCGCACACACGTGCGCACAGCCCAATGACCTCCGACAGTGGCGCCCCCTGATGGCTAGTAAACCCAAGCGTACATACATGACAACAGCCCCCTTCAAGATCTTAGTATCAGTCTTTTTACAAGTTAAGAGGGTCCGGGGCTTTCCGCTAACGAATTGATCGTCTCAGTTCAACTCCAGTTCTCGGCGAGTGTTCTGAGTCTGTTATGACTGGGGGCTGGGTAGCCGATCTGATGGGAGTGGCAATGACCATGTCAGGGATTGAAAGTCCAGATTCATTGATGACGGCGGAGTCCACTGATGAATGAATATAGGTTGGTTGGTCACTGATCGTATCTTCATCAAGTTGTTCCAGTTCATCCGTGTGCCGCAGTTTTATCTGATCAACATGTTTCCTGCATGTTTGCCCATTCTTGAGCGGAATAATGACAATAAACACTCTGGTACCCTCCTTGGCCGTAACAGTACTGGCGACCCACTTGGGACCTTGACCCACTTGGGACATAAACCGGACCGTTAACAGAAATGTCATAACACAGCAGCACGATCATGATTTTGACATCTGTTTTCAACACGATCGTTCAAGTCAGGTTGGACAAGAGAGAGCTTGGTCTTGAGACCTCTCTTCATCATTAGTTCAGCATGGGGAACCCCAGTAAGCATGTGGGGTCTTGTTCTGTAACTAAGCAATATGCATGACAAGCGAGTCTGCAGTGAACCCTGAATTACACGTTTCATACTTTGCTTGATTGTTGAACAGCACGCTCTGCTTGGCCATTAGAAGCAGGTTTGAATGGCACTGACCTCACATATTTAATACCATTGAGTTTCATGAACTCTTGAAACTCCAAACTTGTGAAGCTAGATCCATTGTCGCTCACAACGATGTCAGACAGACCATGAGTAGCAAACATGACACGAAAACTCAATGGTAGCTATAGATGTACTGGATGACATGATCATACACTCTATCAACTTGGAATATGCATCCACCACAACTAAAAACATCTTACCCAGGAAAGGATCTGCAAAGTCGATGTGGATCCTCGACCATGGTTTGGATGGCCACAACCACAGACTTAGCGGCGATTCCGCTGGTACTTTGTTGGACTGATGCACACATGATTCCAGATCAGAGTCAATCCCAGGCCACCATACGTGAGACCTGGCGATGGCTTTCATCATGACAATACTGGGATTGAGTGCTGTGTAGATCACGTACAAATTTCTTTCTGCCTTTCTTAGGCATAACAACACGATTACCCCACCGTAAACAATCTGACTGAATGGATAGTTCGTCTTTGTGACGGTTGTAAGGTTTGGTCTCATCACATAGTTCCATAGATATAGCAGATCAATTACCACTAAGGACACAATGTTTTACAATCGATAAAATCGGGTCCTGTCTGGTCCAGGCCCTAACTTGTTGAGCAGTGACAGGGGTTCCTTCACTCTCAAAAGCATCCATAACTAACAGTAGATCTGCAGGTTGTGGCGTCTCCACCTCCGGTGTGGGCAACGGCAGACGGCTCAGTGCATCGGCACAATTCTCGGTGCCAGGTCTATGGCGAATGACATAATCATAGGCAGATAATGTCAGCGCCCACCTCTGGATGCGGGATGATGCATTAGTATTGATACCTTTGTTTTCCAAAAACAATTAAATGAGTGGCTTGTGATCTGTTTCGAGTTTAAAACGAAGACCAAAAAGGTACTGATGCATCTTTCTGACTCCATACACACAGGCTAAAGCTTCTTTTTCTACCATGCTGTAGGCTCTTTACGCCTTTGACAAACTTTTCGAAGCATACGCAACAGGTTGCAGTTTACCCAACTCATTAGCTTGTTGGAGCACGCAGCCAACCCCATATAATGAAGCATCACAGGCCAATACTAGACGCTTGCACAGATCATAATGTACCAGCAACTTGTTCGAGCAAAGCAGATTAGTAGCTTTCTCGATAGCTCTATCTTAAGACACATCCCAAACCCAGTTGTCGCCTTTTCTGAGCAGCATGTGCAGTGGCTCTAATAGAGTGCTTAGTCTAGGTAAGAAATTACCGAAGGAGTTGAGTAGACCAAGCTCCATCACGTTCTGAAGCCTGGATGGATTTTTGATGGCCTTGGTTTTCGAGTCCTGTAGGCCTGATGCCATCAGCAGCAATCTTCCTCCCCAGAAATTCGACTTCCGGTACCATGAAGAAGCACTTCGAACGTTTTAGCCTGAGTCCCACTTTGTCCAGACGATGTAGAGCCTCTTCAAGGTTGTTCAGGTGTTTGGCTGAGTTGTTCGAAGATCCCAAAGTGATTTTCAAAAGTTCGTTGGCTGAGTTGTTCGAAGAAGTATTTCGCACACATCAGTTCAAGGGGGGGGGGAGCAGTCTCTTAGTTGTCGTGACTTAAAGGGCTCTCCAGTTAGTAATGGGAGGATCAGGGGATATTCCAGTTGAGGTCCAGTCATTTCTTAATGAGTGGATTGAGTCGAAAGGAGAACCTTATGGGATAAGGCAGGAAACAATAACAGGAGGATGGAGCGAGACACGGCAGTCCTTAGTGGAGAGTGTCCAGTTTAAAAAGTTTAAAGTGTTTGGGTTAAAAAGTGATAAAAAGAGAAAAGCTTTAGTGTTACAGTGTCTAATGCTGGGGATTCAACAGTTCGGAGAAGAGGCTCGAGATAGGGAAGTCTCAGAACTCAGAGCAGCTAACAGTAGTGAGTAAAGAAGTAGAGAATTGGTGATTTCAGGCACTCGGGGCAGCCAGGACTGTTCTGATGCTGGATCAGCATCTTGCTGATGAACAGAATCGCAATCAAGATCTGGAGAAAGGAATAGCTAAGCTGCAGCAGATGGTGGTATTAGGGTGCCCAGCGGAGACAGCAATTGATAAAGCCGAGTGGTATTCGGAGGATTCCCCGGGTCTGAGAGTTGAAAATGGGGATCAAGGGACGGGGAGAATGCCCACCGTTTCCGTCCGCAGCTCCTTTGCCTTCTCTGACTTCGGAGCCTCGAACCCGTGTGGTTCGCGTGGCAACATTAGGTACGGAGGCGGAGCAGTTAGATGCCTCTTCGGTTCCTCAGACGCTTAGCACCCCGCAACATTACACACGACCTTCCGGTAATGTGGAGAGTGGGGGAAGCACGTTTGGGCGGACAAGGCAAGAGCAGGATCATGATTCCTCTATTCCCTATGGAGCTCGTGAAGGGAACACTACCTTATGTGGTTTTGGGATTCCTGGTATGAGCGAGGAGGGGTACAGTTACAGGACATGAGAGCTATCCTGAGTGAAGTGGAACCTGCACACCTTCAGGATCTTAGTAAGTTTGCCCAATGGTGGTGTAATATTCTGGGATGTTGGCAATCAGGGAACATATCAGAGAAACCGAGGGTTCACATGATTCTGCGAGCTTTAGGGAATCAACGGGGAAAGGTAGTAGGTTTTGAAACAATTTCCAGGTCCCTGCTTGGTAGAATAATAGCTGCAATTTTTGGTGCTCACTCAGGGCCACAGTTAATAAAGCGGCTTGCATTATTACCAGGGGAAGGACCCAGGGAAAGCGGGGGAATGTATATTCCAGTTGTGTAAAAGTTTGGGAAGTAATTGGATTGATATCAGTCATTACGGGGATGGTACACATAGAGAGATCATGTTGACTCACTTACCCCCCCCCCTTCAGTAGTTCTGGAAGTAGATGCCTGGGGCGGGGACGAACGTTTTGATAAATGGTTGGCAAGGGTCGAAAGCTTGTATCAGGGAGCTGCAGGAATTTCAGTCATGGAAGTGAGACAGGGGTTACAGCGATGGAAGACAGAAGGGCCTGAGTGGATAAATCCCGCGAGGAGCCACATAAAAGGAGCAGGACCAGGTGGTGCCCGTCGGTTGATAGAGGACAGGGATAGACTGGCTAAAGAATTAGAAAAGTTAAAAGAAAAGTTGAAGAATCAGGAAAGAGAAGCTGGAGACACAGACAGGAATGATACCTCGGTTCAGTTGCTGAGGTCGGGGGTAGATACCGCAGGTGAGGGAGGATCCCTATAGGGATGCCGCGTCTCAACCACACATGTCGTTCATTTCGGACCCTTACTTCAGGATAGGGGTGGCCATACCCTGATCGAGGCTTGTGTGGAAGGGCAGCGGGAAATGGACACAGGGTCTGCCAGACAAATGAAGGTGCTCCTGGAGGAAGAGGATTCCCCTCTTCAGAGACAGTTCCCCAACACCCCAGATACACGAGGAGCAGTTACTGAACAGTCAGAGATGAAAGCAGTGGGAGAAGCTTGTTCAGAAACATTTAAAGTTTCTGCAGGAATGGGCTGTCTCAGAACTGATGAGATGTTCAGTGAAAAGCTCAAATGTGGGAGTTACAAACATGATCTTAAAGGATGTGACATAGAAGTTGGAGCATTGCAAATGTCGAGAGAGTGAATTACAGCAGTTCCGAAGGGTGAACTGAGAGAAGGACTGGGTCTCTCGACTGACTATTCAGCATTTCCATCACCCTTTACTCTATGTTGTTACACTTCTCCCACAAAGCAGAGGAAATTGTTAAAAACTGTGCAGAGGGCAGCAGAATTGGTCGAAGACACCGATTGCGAGTTTACATTTCTGAATGTAAACAGCATGGAATTCAGTCGAAAACATCAAAAATTGAAAGTTGACTTTTAAGTGAAAATGGATATGGTGATCACAGAGCAACGGACTTTAAAATGGCATCCTCAGAATCTGAATCTGCAGCAACCCTACTTTGACCCTAAGCGTGCTGCTATTTGGAAGAAGGAAATGCAGAAATGGAGTACAAGATTTCAACAGCGACAGAGTTTGAATCAAGCAATCGTTGTGGACATTAACCATCACACTGCGGAAATCGAGAACGTTCACACAACTCTGGACCAGATTGGACATGTGAGCTGGTGGGAGTCATTGTTGGGATGGAGCCTGACGGCAACAGGCGTGATGAACACAATGATACACCCTGTCCTTACGCTGCTGCTGGTTCAGCTGGTCGTGCTGGTCATTTTGATTTACTGTGGATGTCGTGTTGGAAAACAAGGACTACAACTGGACAATGCTGTTGAACGAGCTCGAACCACCATGCAAATGTATGTTACCCAGATAAGACCTGCAGAGAGGCGAGGAGAAGAAGTGGAGGAATGTGAGAGCACAGTCCCACATTTCTGAACTCTTGGCTTCAGCACGCGGTCTGAAGTTTGGATTAAGAATATAGGAAGATTGGAAGTTTTGGATCGAAAGAGACTGTTAAACAATTTGGTGCCTTCAGCCATTGAAATGAGTAACTGGTCATTGTTTGTATGTTAAGTATTTTAGTGTAACTTTGTTGCTATGCGAGGAAACGATTCTGTATGTTAAGTATTTGATTGTACCTTTGTTACTATTTAATTACATCTTGTCGGTTAAACAAGCAATGTTAAGTATTTGAGTACCTTGTTATGGTAGGAATAATGGGCCCAAGTTTCAGGCCGTGCCTAGAACGGCGCAGCCCCAACCTGGACGCCCGTTTTTCGTGCCACAAAGTGCGCCTAAAAACAACTTACAGATTCTCCAGTTCCCTGCAGATCCTCTGGCCCTCGGCGCGGCGCAGCACGAGCTGTAGGGGGCAGAGCTAGGTCCCTGCGCTGAAAACAGTGTCGGGACCTCTGCACATGCGCACTACAGTGGGCGCGCATGTGCAGTAGCTCCAGGTGCCCAAAACTGTGTGGGAGGGGCCCGAAGCACACAGCCCCGAGCCCTGGCCGAATGGCCTCACTGGGGCTGCGTGAATAAGGCTTCTCCCACCCGACCAGACCTCCGCTCTCCCCCCCACACCCCCCGCCCCCGGACCGGACCCGACCCCGACACTGACCCGACTCTCACTTCCCCCCCCCCCCACCCCCACCCCGGACTGGACCCGACCTGCACCGAACCAACCCAACCCGACCCGCACTCCCTCCCGACCCGAACCAACCCGACCTCCCTCCTCCGCCCCCCCCGACCCGACCCGTGCTCCCGACCCCAACCCGCGCTCCCCCCGACCCGACCCGCGCTCCCGACCATGGACCTGACCCGACCCAACGCCACCTACCTGTAAATCTGGTGCTGGGGACGGGCCCTGCCCAAAGTCTTGGGCCCAGCCGGGCCCGGCCCGTTCAGCCTCCCTCCCCCTTCTCCTCCCCCCCCACCCTTCTCCTTTTCCCCCCTTCTCCTTTTCCCCCCTTCTCCTTTTCCCCCCTTCTCCTTTCCTCCCCCCACCTTCTCCTTTTCCCACCTTCTCCTTTCCCCTTCTCCTTTCCTTCCCCCCCTCCCCTTCCCCTTCCCCCCTCCCCTTCCCCTTCCCCACCCCCTTCTCTTTCCCCTTCTCCCCTCCCCCCCTTTCCCCTTCTCCTCCCCCCCTTCTCTCCCCCTCCCCTCATTGTCAGAAATACAGACACTAACAGACAGAGAGTGAGAGACACAGACAGACAGACAGAGAGATAGAGACACTGACAGAGACACACTGTGAGGGGGGGGAGGCATCCCAGCACGCTGTTGGAGGGCTCCCGGTGCTGCAGTCGGTAAGTAGAAAATGTTTTATTTTTTTAATTATTTCTTATTAAGCTTTTTTGATTGATTTATTGGTTAATTTATTGATGTTTTTATCATTTATTCGTGATGATGATGGCTCTTTATTTGTAAAACTGAAGTGTTTAATGTTTGTAAACTTCCCTTTAAACCCCCCCCCCCGCCATTCCCAACGCCTGATTTGTAACCTATGCCTGATTTTCTAAAGTGTAGACAAGGTTTTTTCGAGCGTACAAAAATCTTCACTTACTCCATTCTAAGTTAGTTTGGAGTAAGTTTTCACTGCCGAAACTTTGAAAACAGGCGTAAGTGGCCGGACACGCCCCCTTTTGAAAAATAAATTCTGTTCCAAAGTGAAACTGTTCTAACTGACTAGAACTGGAGCAAACTAAATGCCGAGAATTTGAATTTAGAAGATACTCTGTTCTGCACCAGTTGCTCCAAAAAATCAGGAGCAACTGAAGCCAAAACTTGGGCCCATTAGTTAAACGATCCACAAAGCAGTTAGCCGTGATTGTCTAAATGCAAAGAAATAAGAGTTCGAAGGCTTTTTCAGTATAGAGTTGAGAATCTTATTGACTGGAGAGACACTTAGACTGTAGGAGACTCTGAAATCTCGAAAGATGTGTAACCCCTTGAAGAGCTGCCTTTGCAAGCAGTGTTGTTGGCTTGTGAATGTCTGAATGTCTAAATAAAGATCCGGCCTTTACTAGAATGAGTGTGTGCGGGTAATTCGTTGTTAAAAGCAACAAAGTGAAAAAAGCGAGACAGTCGTTTACAAAATTTTGGCTCAGTGGGCAGCACTCTCACCTCTGAGTCAGAAGGTTGTGGGTTCAAGTCCCACTCCAGGGGCTTGAACACAAAATGTAGACTGACACGTGCAGTGCAGTGCAGGTTAGTGATTAGAGCGTGGGCAGGTACTGCAGAAGCGGCGAGGACGGGGCGAGAGATTGCACAGGGACGTGATCGGGGCCCAGGAGAGGCGAGAGTTCGGGGCCCGGGAGAGGCAGGGGGCTGCACGGGCCCAGCCCACACTGCGATATGAGTGCGCACTCGGTCCGTGCAGCAGAGCTGATCTCCAGTCGTCCTGGTTAACCCTAGCCACTGGACCAAGACCTAGCTCTGTCAAGCCCGTGTGGTGGCTGGTGTGCAACGGTCACCCCACGTTAAAAATATCCACGCACAGGCATCTTCCACCCTTTGGGATTTAGTCGGACCTGGAATTTTAGGTCCTTCATTGAAACACCTGTGAACTTTTTGACGTGGAAGCAAGTCATCCTCGTTTCGAGGGATTGCCTATGTTGATGATGATGATGAGTGCTGAGGGAGTGCTGCTCTGTCAGAGGTGCCGTCTTTTGGATGAGACGTTAAACTGAGGCTGCGTCTACTCTCACAGGTGGACGCAAAAAATCCCACGCCACTATTTTGAAGAAGAGCAGGGGAGTTATCCCCGGCGTCCTGGGGCCAATATTTATCCCTCAATCAACATATCGAAAAAACAGATTATCTGGTCATTATCACATTGCTGTTTGTGGGAGCTTGCTGTGCGCAATTTGGCTGCCGCGTTTCCCACATTACAATAGTGACTGCACTCCAAAAGTACTTTATTGGCTGTAAAGCGCTTTGTGACATCCGGTAGTCATGAAAGGTGCTATATAAATGCAAGTCTTTAGGTCACCTCAAAATCTCTTTGTTTCCATTAGGAGTGGCAGTCACATGTTTTAATTGAATCTGCAGTCCATTTTGATATCTATCACTTTGCAAAAACAAACACAGCTCCCTAACTTCAAATGGATATGTGTCACTCTCGGTTACAATTGTCAGTCATAATGTTTTCCCGATGTTGACAGTTCTGCGTCTTTCTTTACCATGCAGGAAGACATCAAGGCAGCAATTTAATTCTTCCGACATTTTTTCTTGGCGTGTTTTCTTTCCAGAGCATGCGCAGGAAAATGAGCAAAAACTGCACGGAAAAATTTGCAACACTGCACAGGAAAAACCAGGGCCAGGGCCCTCCAATCTGCTCCTACTCCGCCGTCATAACTTGGCCGGAGGTGAGGCGAAATCGGGTCGTATTTTCAAATCCATGGCCTTGCCCCTCCTTATCTCTGTAATCTCCTCCAGCCCCACAACCCCCCGAGATGTCTGCGCTCCTCTAATTCTGCCCTCTTGAGCATCCCTGATTATAATCGCTCAACCATTGGAGGCCGTGCCTTCTGTTGCCTGGGCCCCAAGCTCTGGAACTCCCTGCCTAAACCTCTCCGCCTCTCTACCTCTCTCTCCTCCTTCAAGACGCTCATTAAACCCTACCTCTTTGACCAAGCTTTTGGTCGCCTGCGCTAATTTCTACTTATGTAGCTCGGTATCAAATTTTTTATCTCATAACACTCCTGTGAAGCGCCTTGGGACATTTCATTACGTTAAAGGCGCTATATAAATACAAGTTGTTGTTGTTCCGAAGGCTGGGGTCTTTTCTCTAGAAAAGCGAAGGCTGAGGGAGTGACCTGATAGAGGTCTTTAAGATCATGAAGAGGTTTGATCGGGTAGGCGAGAGAAGTTGTTTCCACTTCTGCGGCAGTCCAAAACTATGCGTCATAAAGCTAACATAGTCACTAATAAATCCAACAGGGAATTCAGGAGAAACTTCTTTACCCAGAGAGTGGTGAGAATCTGGCACTGGCTACTACAGGGAGTGGTTGAGGCGAATAGTATCGATGCATTTAAGAGGAAGCCAGATAAGCGCGAGGGCCCAGGGGCAGCACGGGCCCAGCCCACACTGCGATATGTGAGCGCGCTCGGTCCGTGCAGCAGAGCTGGTCTCCAGTCGTCTTGCTTAACCCTTGCCACCGGACCAAGGCCTAACTCTGTCAAGCCCGCGTGGTGGCTGCTGTGCAACGGACACCCCATGTTAAAAAAATCCACGCCCAGGCATCTTCCACCCTTCAGGATATAGTTCAGGACCTGGAACATTAGGTCCTTCATTGAAACACCTGTGAACTCATCCTTTTTTGGCGTGGAAGCAAGTCATCCTCGCTTCGAGCGACTGCCTATGATGGATGATGAGGGAGACTGGAGTAGAAGGATATGGTGACAGGGTGAGATGGAGTAGGGTGGGAGGAGGCTCGTGTGGAGCATAAATATCGGCACGGAGCAGTTGGGCTGAATGGCCTGTTTCTGTGCTGTACGTTCTATGTATGAAGTTTGGGCAGAGGAGCGCAATCGGTTCCAGAAAATCCCCGGCCCTGATAACTATGCGGGAGAACATAAGAACATGAGAAATAGGAACAGGAGTAGGCCATACGGCCCCTCGAGCCTGCTCCGCCATTCAATAAGATCATGGCTGATCCGATCATGGACTCAGGTCCACCTCCCTGCCCGTTCCCCATAACCCCTTAATCCCTTATCGTTGAAGAAACTGTCTATCTCTGTCTTAAATTCACTCAACGTTCAGCCTCCACAGCTCTCTGAGGCAGCGAATACCACAGATATACAACCCTCTGAGAGAAGAAATTCCTTCTCATCTCAGTTTTAAATGGGCGGCCCCTTATTCTGAGACTATGTTCCCTACTTTTAGATTTCCCTATCAGTGGAAGCATCCTCTCTGCATCTACCTTGCCAAGCCCCCTCAGAATCCTAAACGTTTCGGTAAGATCACTTCTCATTCTTCTGAATTCCAATGAGTGGAGGATTCTTGAAATTCCAAAGCTGAATGTTCGGAGAAAAATTATATCGAGAAAATGACAGCTCCTTGCTCCATGTCCTGGAGAAGCACTTCTGGCGACCATTACTTGCACTGCTGGAGAGGACGGAAGAGATAGCTGGCTGTGATCGCCTCTTCGAATGAGACGCTAAACGGACGTCCCATCTGCCCTCTCATGCTGAAGAAGAGCAGGAGAGTTCACCCCGGTGTCCCGGCCAACATTTCTCCCTCAACCATCAGCTACAACAGATTCTCGGGTCATTTATTTCATTGCTCTGTGTGGGAGCTCGCTGTGTGCAAATTGGCTGCCGCGTTTCTTACATTGCAACAGTGACTACACTTCATTTGGCTGCAAAACACTGATGTCATGAAAGGCGCTATATAAATTGCAAGTCTTTCTTTTAACTTAATTTTATCTCTTTACTGAATTAAATCTTTGAATTACCGTCCCTTGGCCTCAATTTTGCCCAGCACTGGGTGCTGTTTTTTCGGCACCCAATAATTTTTCTGTCGCTAAAGCCTAGAACATAGAAATAGAAATTTACAGCGCAGAAGGAGGCCATTTCGACCCATCGTGTCCGCGCCGGCCGACAAAGAGGCACACAGCCCTCGGTCAGCAGCCCTGAATGTTACATAGAAACCTCTGAACAATGAACAATGGCCGAAAGGCAAAGAGCACCCAGCCCAACCAGTCTGCCTCACACGACTGCGACACCCCTTATACTGAAAGCATTCTACACTCCACCCCAACTGGAGCCATGTGATCTCCTGGGAGAGGCAAAAACCAGATAAAAACCCAGGCCAATTTAGGGAAAAAAATCTGGGAAAATTTCTGTCCGACCCATCCAGACAATCGAAACTAGTCCAGGAGATCACCGTAAAGTCCTGTCCCCTCAGTACACATTCACACGAGGCATGTAGTGAAGTCAAGGTCACTCTGGACCTGCACCTTTATTTCACAGCTCTGGAATGATGCACTTGCCTGAGACCTGTCCTTATATACCTGTCTCTTGTAAGTGCACCCCTGGTGGTAAGTTATGCTGGTGGTTACAGGTCATAGCATGTTAGGATACAGTTATATATAATAATGTAAGATACATGACATCACCCTCCCCCAAGGTCTTATTGTCTTTATAGGTTCAGTCTCTCAGGTGGTCTACGCTCTCGCGTGGAGCGTCTGAGTTGTGGCTCAGTTGTTTGCCTTGGTGTCTGTTTTTCTTTCAGTGTGGTTGCTTGTATTTTGCCTGAGTTGTCTGTTTCGATTGGTGTGATTGTTGTTGACTCGCCTGGGCTGTCTGTTGGGATTGCCTTTTCCTCAGGTTGTTCCCTCTGTCTGTCCACCAGGTGTGGTGCGAGTTCCACATTGTAGTCTGCTTCTGGTTCCACAGTGTTGTTGGTAAATCTGCTTTTGACTTGGTCGACATGCCTCCGGCAGGTTTTGCCATTGTCCATTTGTACTACCAGTAGCCTGTTTCCTTCCTTGCCCGTTACTGTTCCTGGAAGCCATTTGGGACCCCTGCCATAGTTTTAGTACAAACACTTTGTCCCCTATCTCATTCCATCTCCCCCTTGAATTTCTGTCATGGTACTCAGTCAGCTTACGGCACTTTGCCTCAACGATTTCGTACATGTCTGGGAGGATTAATGAGAGCCTTGTTTTTAAAGTCCTTTTCATCAACAGTTGCGCGGGGGGGATCCCAGTTAATGAGTGCGGACGAGATCTGTATGCCAGCAGTGGTCGCGACAGGCGATCCTGCAGCGTGGGACCTTGGATTTTAAGCATGCCTTGTTTAATGATTTGCACTGCTCTCTCTGCCTGGCCATTGGATGTCGGCTTGAACGGTACCGTCTTGACATGATTTATGCCGTGGTCAATTATAAAATCTTGGAATTCTGCGCTGGTGAAGCACGGACCATTGTCACTGACCAATATGTCAGGGATTCCGTGCGTTGCAAACATGGTTGCGAGGCTCTCCACAGTGGTGGAGGTTGTGCTCGAGTTTAAAGTGGTGCATTCGATCCATTTTGAAAATGCATCTACAACTACGAGGAACATTTTGCCCATGAATGGGCCTGCATAGTCTACGTGCACCCGTGACCACGGTTTGGTAGGCCAGGGCCAGGGGCTAGGGGAGCCTCCCTGGGGGCATTGCTGAGTTGGGCACAAATGGTGCACCTTCGGACGCAGAGCTCCAAGTCCAAGTCAATACCAGGCTACCAGACGTGGAATCTGGCTATGGCCTTCATGAGAACGATCCCTGGATGCTCGTGGTGGAGCTCCCGGACAAATGCCTCTCTGCCTCGCAGAGGCATGACTACTCGGCTGCCCCACATCAGGCAGTCTGCTTGTAGTGATAGCTCATGTATGCACCTGTGAAAGGGTTTTAATTCCTCGGGGCAGGCATCGCGAGCCTTTGCCCAGTCACCGGTTAGGACACACAGGATAATGTGGGGTCACTGGCCATCCAGGCTCTGATTTGGCGAGCCGTCATGGGCGAACCTGTGGACTCAAAGGCATTGATTGCCATGACTATCTCACAATCCTGTTTGTCAGACCCTTCCGTGGTCGCCAGGGGTAGCCTGCTGAGCGCGTCGGCACAGTTGTCTGTGCCTGGTCTGTGCCTTATGGTATAGTCGTAGGACGCCAACATGAGTGTCCACCATTGAATTCGTGCTGAGGCGTTGGCGTTTATTGCCTTGCTCTCGGATAGGAGGGATGTGAGGGGCTTGTGGTTGGTTTCTAATGCGAACTTGGCCCCGAAAAGGTATTGGTGCTTCTTTTTGACACCGTACACGCACGCGATGCCTCCTTCTCTACCATTCCGTACCCGCGCTCCGCCCGCGAAAGTGACCTGGAGGCATAAGCTATGGGTTGTAATTTGCCCGCACTATTGACATGTTGCAAAACGCACCTGACCCCATATGCTGACGCATCGCATGTGAGAACTAGCTTCTTACCTGGATCAAAGAAAGTCAAAACACTGTTGGAACACAGAAGGTTGCGTGCCTTATTGAAGGCGCCTTCCTGGGCGTCCCCCCAAAACCAATCGCACCCCTTCCTGAGTAGCACGTGGAGAGGCTCCAGCAGCGTGCTTAAGTTCTGCATAAAGTTCCCAAAGAAAGGCGCGCAGTTCTGAGACATTCCGGGGCCTGGGTGCCAGGCGAATTGCTTCTGTTTTGGACTCTGTTGAGCGGATTCCATCAGCGGCAATCCTTCTGCCCAAAAATTCAACCTCGGGTGCAAGAAACAGTCACTTGGATTTCTTGACTCGTAGGCCTACCCAATCCAACCGCTTTAGTACTTCCTCCAAATTACGGAGATGGGAGTCGGTGTCCCTGCCCGTGATAAGTATGTCGTCTTGAAATATAACGGTCCCCGGGATGGACTTGAGCAGACTCTCCATGTTGCGCTGGAATATGGCAGCTGCTGACCTGATGCCGAATGGGCATCGATTGTACATGAAAAGGCCTCGATGTGTATTGATGGTGGTGAGTAGCTTGGATTCCTCAGTCAATTCTTGCATCATATACACAGATGTGAGGTCTAGTTTTGAGAAAAGTTTACCTCCAGCCAATGTGGCAAATAAGTCCTCCACTCTGGGCAGCGGGTACTGGTCCTGGAGGGAGACTCTGTTTATGGTAGATTTGTAGTCCCCACAGATTCGTACGGATCCATCAGGCTTCATGACTGGGATGATGGGACTTGCCCAGTCGCTAAATTCCACAAGTGATATAATGCCTTCCCGCAGAAGCCTGTCTAGTTCGTGTTCAATCTTTTCCCTCATCACATAGGGTACAGCTCTGGCCTTGTGAGGGACCGGTCTCGCATCCTGTGTGATGTAGATTTTGACTTTGGCCCCTTGAAAGTGCCCATACCTGGCTGAAAGAGATGTTCAAATCGCTTTATAACTGTTGAGCAGGAGGTCCGTTCCTCTAATGACATGGCATGGACATCATCCCATTTCCAGTTTAGTTTTGCCAGCCAGCTTCTCCCCAGCAGTGCTGGGGGGTCTCCGGGGACAATCCACAGGGGAAGTCGGTTCACTGTCCCTTTGTGTGTGACAGAGAGCATGGCGCTGCCGAGGACTGGTACGATTTCTTTGGTATCGGTCCTTAGTTTGGTGTCGACCCTTGTGAGTTTTGGTCTGTCTCTTTTATACAGCCACAGTTGTTCAAATTGTTGAGCGCCCATGAGAGATTGACTCGCTCCAGTATCCAGCTCCATGTTGACAGGTATCCCATTGAGTAGGACCCTCATCATTATAGGAGGCATCCTACTGTAGGAGCAGCGGCCATTGATCATGTTGACCCACTGTACACCGGTGTCCCGGGTACTGTCCCCACCGTCTTCTGGTCTGCTTTCCGACCCATCCGAGTCGTATACCAGCCGAGCTGCCCTTTTTTTGCACATGCGGGCCAGATGCCCTGTATATTCACAGTTCCTCCAAACAGCCTGCTGAAATCGACATCCCCTTGACGAGTGCCCACGCCCACACCTCCAACACAAGCTGCTTCCATTGTTCCCAAAGAATGAGCTGCGTCTGGCTGATCTCTCTTGAGCTTCTCTCAGTTTGTAGTTGATTGCTCGCATTGTGGGTTGATGAGGTGTGAACAGCCGTTGATGGCTTCTGGCGTCACTGCCTGCTGTCGAGAGCCTGTTCTCCCGGTTTTGTCTGTGTGTGGGGGTAGCAGCTTGTTTAATGCTGCGAACTTCTTGTTCCGATATTTCGTTAGTTGTCGTACCTGCATTGTAAATCAACCTCGTTTCTTCTTCCCCAACCAAGAATGTTTGTGTAACCAGTGCTGCTGCTTCTAAGGTCAGGTTCTTGGTCTCTATGAGCTTTCAGAATATGCCTGCGTGGCCTATTCCTTCAATGAAAAAGTCTTTCAACATTTCTTTCCTCAGTTCATTGGATAACTCACATAAACTAGCCAACCTCCGAAGTTCCGCCACAAAGTCGGGTATGCTCTGGCCCACACAGTGTCTGTAGTTGTAGAACCTGTCTGGCCATGTGTAGGCTGCTCGCTGGCTTCAGGTGGTCTCTTACCAGTGTGCTCAATTCTTCAAACGAATTGCTTGCAGGTTTCTCGGGTGCCAACAGATCCTTCATTAAAGCGTATGTTTTCGAGCCACAGCTGGTCAAGAGATGGGCTCTTCTCTTGTCTGCTTTGTCGTCTCTGGCTAACAATGTAGATTAAATGGTAGGACACTGAGAAGTGTAGAGGAACAAAGGGACCTTGGAGTGCATGTCCATAGATGCCTGAAGGTGGCAGGCCAGGTAGATAAGGTGCCTTTATTCGACGAGGCATAGAATATAAGAACAGGGAGGTTATGCTTGAACTGTATAAAACACTGGTTAGGCCACAGCTAGAGTACTGCGTGCAGTTCTGGTCACCGCATTACAGGAAGGATGTGATTGCATGAGAGAGGGTACAGAGGAGATTTATGAGGATGTTGCCGGGAGTGGAGAATTTTAGCTACCAGGAAAGATTGGATAGGCTGGGGTTGTTTTCCTTGTGTCATGTATCTCACACTACTGTACATAACTGTATCTTACCATGCTATACATGACTGTAACTAGATATGACCTGTAACCACAAGCATACCTTACCACCAGGGGTGCACTTGCAGGAGACACTGCATACCTGTTCTACACAGGTATATAAAGGCAGGTCTCAGGCAAGTGTGGCATTCGAGAGCTGTGAAATAAAGGTGCAGGTCCTGAGTGACCTTGACTTCAGCATGTGCCTCGTGTGAGTCTGTACTGCAGGGTCAGGACTTTACACCTTGGAACAGAGGAGGCTGAGGGGAGACCTTATTGAGATGTATTACATTATGAGGGGCCTGGATAAAGTGAATAGAAAGGGCCTATTTCCCTTAGCAGAGGGGTCAACAACCAGGGGGCATGAATTTAAAGTAATTAGTAGAAGGTTTAGAGGGGATTTCTTCACCCAGAGGGCGGTGGGGGTCTGGAACTCACTGCCTGAAAGGGTGGTAGAGGCAGAAACCCTCATCACATTTAAAAAGTACTTGGATGCGCACTTGAAGTGCTGTAACCTGCAGGGCTACAGACCTAGAGCTGGAAAGTGGGATTAAGCTGGGTAGCCGGTGCGGACTCAATGGGCTGAAATGGTCTCCTTCCGTGCTGTAAATTTCTATAATTCTCTGATCTGATTCCCTTGCCCAGGCGTTCAAATCCGAACTTGGTTACACCTACCCTCTGTTTTCAAGTTGACTTCATCTTCTCTCCTACTCTTTTCAACCTTCTGGCATCCTGTTTGGTTGGGTTTCCCTGATTATAATCGCTCAACCATTGGTGGCCGTGCCTTCAGTTGCCTGGACCCCAAACTCTGGACCTCCCTCCCTAAACCTCTCCACCTCTCTATCCCTCTCTCCTCCTTCAAGACGCTCCTTAAAACTTACCTCTTCGACTAAGCTTTTGGTCACCTGCGCTAATTTCTACTTATGCGGCTCGGTGTCAAACTTATTATCTCACAATACTCCTGTGAAGCGCCTTGAGACGTTTCACTACTTGAAAGGCGCTATCTAAATACAAGTTGCTGATGTTTTGACTCTTCATCCAAGGCCCTCAACAAGGACTGAATCTGTATCTGTGCGAATGGTCGCTTTAACCAGCCAGTCCCATCAAAGGGTGTTCAGTAACAAGCAAGTTTTCTGGAAAGGTTTTTTTTTAAACTGCACTCTGCTTCTTATGTGAGTCAGCCTTCCTAAGGGCATTCTGCAGATGAATATGTTCCACCTTTGATGTGGGAAGCCAGTGCACATCAGCGGCAATGTTTTCCCAGTGTTAGCCTGAGCTGTCAGAAATGTAATACACCACTTCCCTGTTCCGCTTAAACTCACACTCCGCCGAATGCCGTCCATGTGGATGAGACATTACAGCTGCTATCAGCCGTGGCTTTAGCGCACAGACGGGAAAGGGGCATGGGGGAGGTGTTGCCACAGCGACAGCCTCACCGAGGAGGAAGAACTATCAGTGGAGAAGCTGAGGATAGTTCACACTTGCCTGATTGGAGCCATCAACTCCATTGGAGAGATGATCAGCTGCTGACCTGTCACTGGGTCACAGTGTCAGGGTGCTGGGGTCACTGGGTCACAGTGTCAGGGTGCCGGGGTCACTGGGTCACGGTGTCAGGGTGCCGGGGTCACTGGGTCACGGTGTCAGGGTGCCAGGGTCACTGGGTCACAGTGTCAGGGTGCCAGGGTCACTGGGTCACAGTGTCAGGACGCCGGGGTCACTGGGTCACAGTGTCAGGGTGCCGGGGTCACTGGGTCACAGTATCAGGGTGCCAGGGTCACTGGGGCACAGTGTCAGGGTGCCGGGGTCACTGGGGCACAGTGTCAGGGTGCCGGGATCACTGGGTCACAGTGTCAGGGTGCCGGGGTCACTGGGTCACAGTGTCAGGGTGCCGGGATCACTGGGTCACAGTGTCAGGGTGCCGGGATCACTAGGTCACAGTGTCAGGACGCCGGGATCACTGGGTCACAGTGTCAGGGTGCCGGGATCACTGGGTCACAGTGTCAGGACGCCGGGATCACTGGGTCACAGTGTCAGGGTGCCGGGGTCACTGGGTCACAGTGTCATGGTGCCGGGATCACTGGGTCACAGTGTCAGGGTGCCGGGGTTACTGGGTCACAGTGTCAGGGTGCCGGGATCACTGGGTCGCAGTGCCAGGGTGCCGGGGTCACTGAGTCACAGTGCCAGGGTGCTAGGGGTCACTGGGTCACAGTGTCAGGGTGCTGGGGTCACTCAGTCACAGTGCCAGGGTGCTAGGGTCACTGGGTCACAGTGTCAGGGTGCCGGGGTCACTGAGTCACAGTGCCAGGGTGCTGGGGTCACTGAGTCACAGTGCCAGGGTGCTAGGGGTCACTGGGTCACAGTGTCAGGATGCTGAGGTTACTGGGTCACAGTGCCAGGGTGCTAGGAGTCACTGGGTCACAGTGTCAGGATGCCGAGGTCACCGGGTCACAGTGTCAAGATGCTTGGGGTCACTGGAAAAAGTCCCCGGAGAAACACCAGCATGAGGCATCTTTGTTGAATTAGGAGATTGAATTGCGTTTACAATTGCTTCAAGTCATTGTGCTTACCGCTGGCTAAAATACACAGAGATCTCGGGGACCGCACGTTCTTAACATTCTTAGCTCACATCACCACTACTTATCATTGAGAGTGGCCTGTTTGGTATGCTCCAGCAACAAGTGTAGGCCTTTTAGCCTCTCGAACCTGTTCCACCATTCAATGAGATCTTGGCTGATCTGTATCTTAACTCCACCTGCCCGCCTTGGTTCCACAATCCTTAATAATCTTTGCCGAGCAAAAATCTATCAATCTCAGTTATAAAACTTTCAATTGTCCTCAACAGCCTTTTGGGGGAGATTTCCAGATTCATAGAAACATAGAAAATAGGTTCAGGAGTAGGCCATTTGGCCCTTCGAGCCTGCACCACCATTCAATAAGATCATGGCTGATCATTCACCTCAGCACCCCTTTCCTGCTTTCTCTCCATGCCCCTTGATCCCTTTAGCCATAAGGGCCATATCTAACTCCCTCTTGAATATATCCAATGAACTGGCATCAACAACTCTCTATGGTAGGGAATTCCACAGGTTAACAACTCTCTGAGTGAAGAAGTTTCTCTTCATCTCGATCCTAAATGGCTTACTCCTTATCCTTAGACTATGTCCCCTGGTTCTGGACTTCCTCAACATCGGGAACATTCTTCCTGCATCTAACCTGTCCAGTCCCGTCAAAATTTTATATGTTTCTATGAGATCCCCTCTCAACTTTCTAAACTCCAGTGAATACAGGCCCAGTCGACCAGTCTCTCTTCATATGTCAGTCTTGCCATCCCGGGAATCAGTCTGGTGAACCTTCGCTGCACTCCCTCAATAGCAAGAATGTCCTTCCTCAGATTAGGAAACCAAAACTGAACACAATATTCCAGGTGAGGCCTCACTAAGGCCCTGTACAACTGCAGTAAGACCTCCCTGCTCCTCTACTCAAATCCTCTAACTATGAAGGCCAACATACCATTTGCCTTCTTCACCGCCTGCTGTAACTGCATGCCAACTTTCAATGACTGATGTACCATGACACCCAGGTCTCGTTGTACCTCCCCTTTTCCTAACCTGCCGCCATTCAGATAATATTCTGCCTTCGTGTTTTTGCCCCCAAAGTGGTTAACCTCACATTTATCCACATTACACTGCTTCTGCCATGCATTTGCCCACTCATCTAACCTGTCCAAATCAACCTGCAGCCTCTTAGCATCCTCCTCATAGCTCACACCGCCACCCAGCTTAGTGACATCTGCAAACCTGGAGATATTACACTCAATTCCTTCATCTAAATCATTAATGTATATTGTAAATAGCTGAGGTCCCAGCACTGAGCCCTGCGGCAACCCATTAGTCACTGCCTGCCATTCTGAAAAGGACCCGTTTATCGCGACTCTCTGCTTCCTGTCCGCCAACCAGTTCTCTATCCACATTACCCCCAATACCATGTGCTTTGATTTTGCACACCAATCTCTTGTGTGGGACCTTGTCAAAAGCCTTTTGAAAGTCCAAATACACCACATCCACTGGTTCTCCCTTGTCCACTCTACCAGTTACATCACCCAAAAATTCTGGAATATTTGTCAAGCATGATTTCCCTTTCATAAATCCATGCTGATTTGGACCGATCCTGTCACTGCTTTCCAAATGCGCTGCTATTTCATCTTTAATAATTGATTCCAACATTTTATCCACTACTCATGTCAGGCTAACCGGTCTATAATTACCCGTTTTCTCTCTCTCTCCTTTCCTAAAAAGTGGTGTTAACCCTTTTAACACCGGAATCATACTGGTGAATCTACACTGCACTGCCTAAAGAGTAAGCCAGATATCAAACTCTAAGCTGCATGGTCTAGTGCTTCCAATAGAGCTTCATACAATTAGAGTCTATAACAGGAGCTGGGGCGAGTCCAATAAACATGGGCTGGAAATCAGACACACCGACATTCACGCTCAAATTCCCAAATTCTGTTCTCTATTGTACAAAGCTTTGGCCAGAACTCCTAAATGGGAAAATTCTACCCCCTGCTCCCTGCCCCGACACCGCTCCCCCAATCCCGCAAATGTCTGATTTTCTTTTCGAAATGGGTTTAAATCCTTTTCCACTTCCGTTTCTGTCTCACGAGACTGTCAATGTTATTTAAAGCATCTGATGAATGTTCCTTATCTGTAGAGCCTCAAAAAATGGCCGGATCCCAATCAGGACTGGGACTCAGCTCAAGGTGGCAACAACCAACAAGATGATCAGCCATGATCGTATTGAACGGTGGAGCAGGCTCGAGGGGCCGTATGGCCTACTCCTGCTCCTATTTC
The DNA here is from genome assembly GCF_044704955.1 of Pristiophorus japonicus. Taxonomy (NCBI): domain Eukaryota; kingdom Metazoa; phylum Chordata; class Chondrichthyes; family Pristiophoridae; genus Pristiophorus; species Pristiophorus japonicus. Next base: position 84,260,804 of record NC_091995.1, read on the forward strand.
TTATGTTCTTGTGTTCTTATGTAACTGACATTTAGATAGCATCTTTATCATAATAAAACGACCCAAGGCACGTTACCAAACACAATTTGACACTAAGCCGCATAAGGTCATATTAGTGCAGGTGACCAAAAGCTTGGTCAAAGAGGTAGGTGTTATATATGCAGACTATCGATATACCCTCTGTGTAGTCACTGTACAGTTGCATAAGATGGAGACTTGTTACCTGATGTACTATCAAGAAGGTTTACACTGTGTATATACTATGCTGGCACCACTAGAGGGTGCAACTGGTGGAGACCGGGGTTTCCTGCCCCTGTGGCAGAGGCTGTCCACCAGAGGGCACTGCGGTGGGAGACCTGCCTAGGTGTGCAAGGCCCAGTATAAAAGGCTGCCCACCATGCTTGTGCCTCACTCTGGGGTCACGAATAAAGGACCAAGGTCACTACAGTTTGAGTCCAACACATTGCCTCGTGGAGCCATTCATAAGTGCATCACAGACATAACAGTAGGTTTTAAGAAGAGTATTAAAGGATGAGGGTGAAGTAGAGAAGCGGAGAGATTTAGGGAGGGAATTACAGAGCTTAGGGCCCAGGCAGTTGAAGGCTCGATTGCCAATGGTGAAGCGATTAAAATCGGGGACAAGCGACAGGTCAGAATTTGAGAAACGCCTTGTTTTCTTCAAAATTTTGTTTGAGTCAAAAGCCAATCTGTACATGGATAAGAGCTCCACGTCATCTTACAGCCATTCCTGTTTAATACCGTGACCCCACCTTGCTTTCAACTAGCTCATTCTTCTCGAAAGAAGTGAATGTCAAAAGCCCCTTCCTTTCACTTACACCTCTACAACTTACTTCACACTCTATTTCAGCGCTTAAGATGGGAATGGGAGAGCAATTATATTTCCTCAGAGCGAGGAGCATGTGAACAGGATAGAATTTGTGGACTAGCGTCACAAATGCCATAGGTTTCTCTGCCATTTGCTGAAAAGACCATGGAGCTGTCCTTCAGGACCTTATTTCAGCTCAGTCTTACCTTTGGGTCAGAAAGCTGTGGGTGCGGATCCCACTCGAGGACTGAGGGAGTGCTGCACTGCTGGAGGAGCTGTCTTTTGGATAGATGTTAACCTGAGGCCCTGTCTGCCCTCTCGGGTAATAGGCCCCATGGCATTATTTGAAGAAGAGCAAAGGGAGTATTTTATCCCTCAACCAATATCACCAAAAATAGATTATCTGGTGGTTATCACATTGCTCTTTGTGGGAGCTTGCTGTGCGCAAATTGCCTGCCTTTTCCTACATAACAACACTTCAAGAAAAAAATACTTCATTGCCTGTACAGCACTTTGGGACGTGCTGAGGTTGTGAAAGACGTTATATACTCATGGATTGCTCTCTTAACCTCAGCCAACAGCCTTTATCAAAGTATAGGAGGAAGGGATGGTTGAGAAATGTAAGGAATGCCACATGTTTAAGGCCATTTTATCGATGGTTGATTTGCGGAACACCTCCATTCAGTTCGCAAGTGTGACCCTGAGCTTACTGTCACTTTAATTCTCCGCTCCATTCCCACTCCGACCTCTCCGTCCTCGGCCTCCTACATTGTTCCAATGAAGCTCAACGTAAGCTCGAGGAACAGCACCTCATCTTTCGATTCAGCACTTTACAGCCTTCTGGACTCAACATCGAGTTCAACAATTTCAGACCATAACCTCTGACCCCATTTTTTTGGACGGCAACTGTTGATGCTTCCGATATTCCCATTTATACCTTTCTACACATTACTGTTTGTGGGAGCTTGCTGTGCGCAAATTGGCTGCCGCGTTTCCCACATTACAACAGTGACTACACGCCAAAAGTACTTCATTGGCTGTAAAGTGCTTTGAGACGTCCTGAGGTCATGAAAGGAGCTATATAAATGCAAGTTTTTCTTTCTATCGGAACAGGAGTAGGCCATTCAGCCCCTCGAGCCTATTCCACCATTCAATTAGAAATCGTGAAAAGCTCTATATAAATGCAAAACTTTCTTTCTAGACCCATCTTTTACATACGAACATAAGAAATAGGAGCAGGAGTAGGCCATACGGCCCCTCGAGCCTGCTCCGCCATTCAATAAGATCTGGTTGATCTGATCATGAACTCAGCTCTACCTCAGCGAACTTGGCAACATTACACTCAGTCCCTTCATCTAAGTTATTAATATAAATTGTAAATAGTTGAGGTCAACCCCTGCGGCACTCCACTAGTTACTGTTTGCCAACCGGAATTTTTTTTTTAAACTGAATTTAAATTCCCCAGCTGCCATGTTGGGATTTGAACTCATGTCTCTGGATCATTAGACCGGGCCTCTGGATTACTGGTCTAGTAACATAACCATCATCATTGTAGGCAGTCCCTCAGAATCGTGGAAGTCTTGCTTCCACTCCAAAAGTGACTTCTTAGGTGACTGAACAGTCCAATACGGGAATTACAGTCTCTGTCACAGGGGGGACAGACAGTGGTTGAAGGAAAGGGTGGGTGGGGAGTCTGGTTTGCCGCAAGCTCCTTCCGCTGCCTGCGCTTGTTTTCTGCATGCTCTCGGCGACGAGACTCGAGGTGCTCAGTGCCTTCCCCGATGCTCTTCCTCCACTTAGGGCGGTCTTTGGCCAGGGACTCCCAGGTGTCGGTGGGGATGTTGCATTTTATCAAGGAGGCTTCGAGGTTGTCCTCGAACCACTACCGTACCTATCATTTGTTTCTTTACTTTTTCTATTACCATCTCCTTTTGCTTTATACAATCATATCTTTTGTCATTCAATCTCTCCTGCCCTCCACCCTATCACAGACCTTCCCTTTTGTTCTTTCCTCCCCTCCCTGCTTCCCCTGCCCCTACACTTGCTTAAAAACCTGGTATGTCTCAAACTTACAAACATAGAAACATAGAAAGTAAGTGCAGGAGTAGGCCATTCGGCCCTTCGAGCCTGCACCACCATTCAATATGATAATGGCTGATCATTTTTGCAACTTCAGTACCGCTTTCTTGCTTTCTCTCCATACCCCTTGATCCCTTTAGCCATAAGGGCCACATCTAACTCTCTTTTGAATATATCTAACGAACTTCTTCCAGTTCTGACAAAAAAGTTAGAAAATTGACCTGAAACATTAACTCCTGTTTCTCTCTCCCCAGATCCAGCAGTTGTTTGGCTTTTCTGACGACGGTTCTCATTGTAATTTCCGAATTCATTCCTGCGTCAGCAAGAAATACTTGGGCCAAAAACTTCAGGCCTGATTTTAACCGAAACCGTCCAGCGAAAATGGGGCGGGTTTCAGGTCAGTCACCCGATTTACGCCCCTGCTTGATTTCAAGTTCCCAATGACGTTCTCGCCGCGAGGGTTGAGTTCAAATCTGGGCTCTGAAGCGAACTGGAAATAAACTTTTTTTTCTTTTGGTTTCAGTTGTGGCAATCGTCCTCGCCTGGCTGAGTGTTGGTTAATAATAAATAGCAAGTTTCTCAAAAATACCCTTAATGATCGTTGCATTCCAATTCACAGCACCGTGCCATCTGCTGAATGCATAAGCAGGGCTGATTATTTTAGGGGGAGGAATGTGTGGGACGCCTTGCCTCATAGCTTACTGGGTACCCAGGTGTCTCATGAGTTTATCAATTTGCGATTACAATGATTGTATCTGTCAAGCGGGGGTTAGCTGTGGCACAGAGAGGAAGTGCTGGGGTGGGAAGCATTAGCAGTTTCCAGGAGGTTGCTTGGGAGAATAACATTGGCACTCGCTAGCGCAGATAATGTGGCACTCGATCAGACGGCATACCCAGGGGGCATTGGGAAGGGTAGCGTTAGCCCTGCCCAAGAGGCTCACTGGTAATGTTGATCAAGCCCAGTGTGGCGCACAGTGAGGAGAAACAGATGGTTCATCAACAGATTTGTTCGATTGACCACATCTTTTTTTAAATTAAATTCATGCACGGCGTTACCGGCAAGGATTGCTCATCCCTCATTGCCCTCAACACAGTGGGGGTGAGCCACCTTCTTGAACACAACTGAGTTTTGTGCCATTTAAGAGCCAACCACATTGATGTTGGTGAACTCACAAGTTTCCTTCTCTGAAGGGACACACGTGAACCAAATGAATTTTTACAACAATATGATTGTTTCCTGGTCAACATTTCTTTATTCCACATTTATTTAAATGAACTTAAGTTGCCTAGCTGGGATTATGAAGTCACATCTATCCAGGCCTCTGGATTACTAGTCCAGTAACATAACCACTACACTACCGTACCCTGGTGACAGCAACATTAGGCAAGCTAATATTGTAAAGTCCTGTCCCTGTAGTACAGACTCACACGAGGCACATGCTGAAGTCAAGGTCACTCAGGACCTGCACCTTTATTACACAGCTCTCAAATGCCACACTTGCCTGAGACCTGTCCTTATATACCTGTCTGGGACAGGTATCCAGTGTCTCCTGCAAGTGCACCCCTGGTGGTAAGGTAAGCTTGTGATTACAGGTCATCTCTGGTTACAGACATGTATGGCATGGTAAGATACAGTTATGTACAGTAGTGTGAGATACATGACAAATATGTTAGCCGTGGCTCAGTAGGTAGCTCTCTTGCCTTTGAGTCAGGAGATTGTGGGTTCAGGTCCCACTCCAGTGACTTGAGCACAACCATTTTGGTTGACACTCCAGTGCAGTGTAGCGGGAGTAATTCCCACTTATCCGATTCCCATTTTGAATCTGCCTCCACCACCCTCTCAGGCAGCGCATTCCAGATCCTAACCACTCGCTGCGTAAAAAGGTTTTCCTTATGTCGCCTTTGGTTCTTCTGCCAATCGCCTTAAATCTGTGTCCTCTGGTTCTCCACCCTCCCACTAATGGGAACAGTTTCTCTCTATCTATTCTGTCCGGACCCCTCATGATTTTGAACACCTCGATCAAATCTCTTCTCGATCTTCTCTGCTCTCAGGAGAACAACTCCAGCTTCTCCGGTCTATCCACGTAACTGAAGTCCCTCATCCCTGGAACCATTCTTACAAATCTTTTCTGTACCCTCTCTAAGGCCTTCACATCCTTCCTAAAGTGTGGTGCCCAGAATTGGACACAATACTCCAGTTGAGGCCGAACCAGTGTTATATAAAGGTTCACCATAACTTCCTTGCTCTTGTACTCTCTGCCTCTACTCATGAAGCCCAGGATCCCATATGCTTTTTTAAACGCTTTCTCAACCTGCTCTGCCAACCGCAACGATTTGTGCACATATACCCCCGGGTCTCTCTGTTCATGCACCCCCTTTAGAATCTGACCATCTAAATCTATACTTAGTCATATGGTTAAGTATAAAGAAACTATTTGTGATGTTAAGGTCTAGAAATAGAGAACACTAGGGTCTTGAACTGTACTCTACTTTGTCTCTGTGACCCAGGGTATCTAACGCATTTAATCCAACGATGCAGGTTATATCAGGTATACTTGGTTTCCGGCTCCAGCCGAGACACAGGGAACATCATGAGAGTAACGTCGTTACAAGATGCTCTGTCTAGAATATGCAAAAATCGCAAATGAAATATGTGAGAGAGGCCAGATGTTGCTTCAGAACATGGCTCCCAATATTTCAATATGAATCCCTATTAAGTGATTATCCCCGGGTAAGATTTCTTGGCAAATGGGATACTCAATGAATTGGAATTTAATGGATAGAACAAGAATTGTGGGTTTTTAACTTAATAGCTGTCACACATACAGAGTGCATTGATAAAATATTGATCCTTTCATAACACTGCTGCAATTTTAATAAGCTCAGTGGGGCACGAGATATTGCAGAAAGCGACTGCGTGTATCTTTGTTCCGGTCATGTGGGGCCGAAATTCATCGCCTCACCGCCCGCTGTCGCCGACACTGCTCTGGTAGATCCGCCCGGTGCCACTCTCGGGGTGGGCTGGAGCGGGCGGGAGGGGAGAGCCGCCGGGAAGCGGCCCGCTGACGTCAGCGGGCGGCCAAGTGGCGCAACTGAGCTCCCGCCCGCCGAGCTCCCAGATTCCTGCGGGCGGGAGTCGACGGCAGAACGGGGGGGGGGGGGCGGGCCGCTGGCTGGAGGCTGGTCTGTCCCCGACGGCAAGTCTGAAGAACCTAAAAAAAAAGGTCTGTGAGTATTTTATATTTGTTTTCCCACAGCCACTTACCTGGATGGGGCCCCCTGAAGGTCTTCCGCTAGTTTTTTCATTTTTTTTTACTGGTGGCTCATTTTTCCAACTCTTCGGCCCTCCGTGGGCCCGGCTCGCCCCTTGGCGGGGCACTTGGGCGACAAGTGCCTCCGCCGCCGAGAACGAAACCTCCCACCAGCTGCCACCCAGATTGGCGGCGTACATCGTGCATTTGCCACTCGTCGACCATCGAAGGGGCCTCGGCCATGAATATCCCGCCCAAAGTTCCGTCCAGTACCTCGGTGGCCGTCGGCGGCACTTGGGCAGGCTGAGGCCTTGACCAAAATCAAGCCCTGTAGCTTTGTCCTGTCATGTACCTTAGAATATGGTCGGCCATCTCATCAATGGATTGCCCAGAGATCACCCAGCCACCTTGACCCCTCACCTTCTGAAAAAGGGTTTCACGATGTGCTAAGAAAACGTCCTTGAGTGGCTGAATGGTGGACGAGGCAGCCGTGTTACTTCTCAGATCCAAGGGGGAACTTTGAACCTGATGCATCTCACAGGAAACTACATGGGATATACAGCACAGACCATTCAGTGCAACCAGTCCACAATCCATGCCGGCGTTTATGTTCCACTCGAGCCTCCTCCTGCCTTTCCTCATCTAACTCTATCAGCATAACCCTCTATTCCCTTCTTCCTCATACGTTTGTCTAGCCTCCCCTTAAATGCATCTATATTTGAACCCAGTGTTGGGAGCACTGAGCCACGGCTAACATTCGATGCCGGGATAATGGCTGCTGCTGCTCCCCAGCTGGAGTTTGCAAGGTCAGAGGGAGTTCATTGAATCTGCATGCGACCGGTGGGTGCCCAGACCTCCAGTGCACCGTCCCTTTCCGGGGAGGGGAAAACGAGCCCCTTGCCTCCCAGGTAATGGCGGATCGTGGCCCACAGCGACCACTTGTGTCGGGAGGCCGTGTTCAAAATGAAAGGCAAAATCTCCGCCCGATCTGCAGAGGTCGTGACCCCGGCTGGCCACCACCCTAACCCCCGCCCTCCCCCCCACCATCCCCCGCTGAGACCATCGTGCACTCTTCAGGAACCTGGGACGTTTCATCTCGCTTCGAATGCCAGCCGCCAAACGTAGACCAGGCCCCTTCGAGTCCAAACAAGCAGGAACTTCGAGTGTAGGGAGTCCTCACCATTTTGCCTTGTTTTGGTGGGGGGGGGAAAGGAGGGCAGGGGGAAACAGCGGCTCGGCCCCAAACAAAGCCCCAGCAAACAACAAAAGCGGGAATGTGGTGTTGAGATAGAGGATCAGCCATGATCATGTTGAATGGTGGTGCAGAGTCGAAGGGCCGAATGGCCTACTCCTGCACCTATTTTCTGTTTCTATGTTTCTAACATCAAGTGACATCGAGTTTACAGCACAGCCCAAACCCGTGGCCTCTACCCCCTAGAAGGACCAGGGTAGCAGGCACACGGGAACACCACCACCTCCACGTTCCCCTCCAAGTCACACATCATCCTGACTTATAAGTTTATCGGCCGTTCCGTCATTGTCGCTGGGTCAAAATCCTGGAACCTCCCTCCCTAATGGCACTGTGGAAGCACCTTCGCCTGTGGCTCAGTGGGTAGCACTCTTGCCTTTGAGTCAGAAAGCTGTGGGGTCAAGTCACACTCCAGGAACATGAGCACAAAAATCTAGGCTGACACTCCCACTCCAGTGCTCAGGGAGTACCGCACTGTCGGAGGTGCCGGTCTTTTGGATGGGATGTTAAACCGAGGCCCCGTCTGCCCTCGCAAGTGGACGTAAAAGATCCCACGGCCACTATTTCAAAGAAGAGCAGGGGGAGTTATCCCCGGTGTCCTGGTCAATATTTATCCCTCAATCAACATAACAAAAACAGATTATCTGGTCATTATCATGTTGCTGTTTGTGGGAGCTTGCTGTGCGCAAATTGGCTGCTGCATTTCTCACATTACAACAGTGACTACACTCCAAAAGTACTTCATTGGCTGTAAAACGCTTTGAGACGACCAGTGGTCATGAAAGGCGCTATATAAATGCAAGTCTTTTTTTTTTTCCCGACCGCTCGCACTGCAGCGATTCAAGAAGTCGGCTCACAACCACCTTCTCCAGGGCAATTAGGGATGGGCAATAAATCCTGGTCTTGCCAATGACGCCCAACAGCCCACGAAGGAATTTAATAAAAAAACAGGCTAATCTACCCAACTGCTCTGCGCTCCGCAAAAGCCTGTGTCCCGGCAGAGGTGGCGACAGGATTGTGTCCGAACTGACGGACCATTTCAGTACCAACCTGCAGAGTCAGCATTCCCTCCATTGCAAGATCTGACTATATTGTAGCTTGACAGAGCAGGGATATGATACCCCCCTGCGCTGTTATGTTGTTAAATACAGCAGCTTTCCCTCCTGGTAATCCCCTGCAGAGTAAGTTCGAGAAATCCAGCAGTGATTATATTGCAGGATTAAGCTGCCTGTGAAAAAAATCAACCCTTGTCAACCAAGCGGTACATTCCAGTCAGTCAATATCTGGAACAACACCTGTTGCTGCCACAATAACCATTCTGCCATCTTCCACAGCGCAGATCTGACTTAATCCCTTTTGTTCCAAATGAAATTGCTAAATATATATATATGTGTATATGTAATGAAAAATAATGAATGGGAGGAGTGATAACAATGAAATGAATCCCATCCGAGAGTTCGGATGGAAATAAACCACTCGCAGGCAATGGCCTGAGACCAGAACGTGCATGAGTTCATTTTCTCATCACATAAGAACATAAGAAATAGGAACAGGAGTAGGCTATTCAGCCCCTCGAGCCTGCTCTGCCATTTAATACAATCATGGCTGATCCAATCATTGACTCAGGTCCACTTCCTCATCCGCTCCCCAGAAACCCTTATCCCCTTATCGGTTAAGAAACTGTCTATCTCTGTCTTAAATTTATTCAATGACCCGGCTTCCACAGCTCTCTGAGGCAGCGAATTCCACAGATTTACAACCCTCTGAGAGAAGAAATTTCTCCTCATCTCAGTTTTAAATGGGCGGCCCCTTATTCTAAGATTATGCCCCCTAGTTCCAGTCTCCCCCATCAGTGGAAACATCCTCTCTGCATCCACCTTGTCAAGCCCCCTCATAATCTGATACGTTTCGATAAGTACCACCTCCTTAGTGATTGTGATTGTGTTAAGTTCCTCGCCCCCACCCCCATAGCCCCTTGACTATCTACTGTTGGGATATTGTTGGTGTTCTCTACCGTAAAGACTGATATAAAATATTTGTTCAGAGTTTCTGCCATCTCCATGTTCCCCATTATTAGTTTCCCGGTCTCATCCTATAAGGGACCAACACTTACTTTAGCCACTCTTTTCCTTTTTATATATTTATATCACATAAGAACATAAGAATATAAGAATTAGGAACAGGAGTAGGCCATCTCGCCCCTCGAGCCTGCTCTGCCATTCAACAAGATCATGGCTGATCTGGCCGTGGACTCAGCTCCCCATAACCCTTAATTCCCTTATTGGTTAAAAATCTATCTATCCGTGATTTGAATACATTCAATGAGCTAGCCTCAACTGCTTCCCTGGGCAGAGAATTCCATAGATTCACAACCCTCTGGGAGAAGAAATTCCTTCTCAACTCGGTTTTAAATTGGCTCCCCCGTATTTTGAGGCTGTGCCCCCTAGTTCTAGTCTCCCCGACCAGTGGAAACAACCTCTTTGCCTCTATCTTGTCTATCCCTTTCATTATTTTAAATGTTTCTATAAGATCACCCCTCATCCTTCTGAACTCCAACGAGTAAAGACCCAGTCTACTCAATCTATCATCATAAGGTAACCCCCTCATCTCCGGAATCAGCCTAGTGAATCGTCTCTGTACCCGCTCCAAAGCTAGTATATCCTTCCTTAAGTAAGGTGACCAAAACTGCACACAGTACTCCAGGTGCGGCCTCACCAATACCCTGTACAGTTGCAGCAGGACCTCCCTGCTTTTGTACTCCATCCCTCTCGCAATGAAGGCCAACATTCCATTCGCCTTCCCGATTACCTGCTGCACCTGCAAACTAACTTTTTGGGATTCATGCACAAGGACCCCCAGGTTCCTCTGCACCACAGCATGTTGTAATTTCTCCCCATTCAAATAATATTCCCTTTTACTGTTTTTTTTTCCAAGATGGATGACCTCACATTTTCCGACATTGTATTCCATCTGCCAAACCTTAGCCCATTCGCTTAACCTATCTAAATCGCTTTGCAGCCTCTCTGCGTCCTCTACACAACCCGCTTACCCACTAATCTTTGTGTCATCTGCAAATTTTGTTACACTACACTCGGTTAAACTAACTGGCCTATAGTTACCTGCCTTTTGTCTGCCCCCTTTTTTAAACAGAGGTGTTACATTAGCTGCTTTCCAATCCATTGGTACCTCCCCAGAGTCCAGAGAATTTTGGTAGATTCTAACAAATGCATCTGCTATAACTTCCGCCATCTCTTTTAATACCCCGGGATGCATTTCATCAGGACCAGGGGACTTGTCTACCTTGAGATCCATTAGCCTGTCCAGCACTACCCCCCTAGTGATGATGATTGTCTCAAGGTCCTCCCTTCCCACATTCCCGTGACCAGCAATTTTTGGCATGGTTTTTGTGTCTTCCACTGTGAAGACCGAAGCAAAATAATTGTTGAAGATCTCAGCCATTTCCACATTTCCCATTATTAAATCCCCCTTCTCATCTTCTAAGGGACCAACATTTACTTTAGTCACTCTCTTCCGTTTTATATATCGGTAAAAGCTTTTACTATCTGTTATGATGTTTTGCGCAAGTTTACTTTCATAATCTATCTTTCCTTTCTTTATTGCTTTTTTAGTCATTCTTTGCTGCCGTTTAAAATTTTCCCAATCTTCTAGTTTCCCATTAACCTTGGCCACCTTATACGCATTGGTTTTTAATTTGATACTCTCCTTTATTTCCTTGGTTATCCACGGCTGGTTATCCCTTCTCTTACCGCCCTTCTTTTTCACTGGAATATATTTTTGTTGAGCACTATGAAAGAGCTCTTTAAAAGTCCTCCACTGTTCCTCAATTGTGTCACCGTTTAGTCTGTATTCCCAGTTTTCATCCGCCAATATTTCTGGTTTATTACAAAGTTTTGTTTAGATTGCGTTCATAAATGAATGATGACAAAGTAGTGCAACGTATTTCCGGCACAGGTACCGGCCATTCAGCCCCACAGGTCCGTGCCGGTGTTTATGCTCCACATGAGCTTTCTCCCACCCCTCTTCATCTCATGTCCGGCAATTGTGAAATGCTGTATAAATGCAAGCCTTCCATTGTTTCTTTAAGCCCTTCTTCCCTCTAGCTTACCCTTAAATGCATATTCATCTCAACCACTCCCTGTGGCAGCAAGTTCCACATTCTCACCACTAAAGAAGCTTCTCCCGAATTCCCTATTGGGTTTAATTCGTGGCCATCTTATATTGATGGCCTCTACTTCTGGTTTCGTCCACAACTGGAAACATCTCTCTAAGTCTACCCTATCAAACCCTTTCATAATCTTAAAGAGCTCTATCAGGTGAGTTATTGAACAAGCCAGCATTTTCTTTTTAAGTTTTTCATTTCTTTTTTTGTTCTGTGTTTTCTTTTGTCAGTTCTCTAGACTTCCCGCCTTGCTGCAGTAAGTTTGCCAATCATCTCCTGGTACTTCACACAAAGTGTCCATTATTCATGTGTGGGCCTAATTGGCTGAAGCCATGAGGACATGGAGGACATCAGGACAGAGCCAGAGTTGCTTTGTCCACCTCCCCTGTCAGGACTGCCCACTGGGATAGCAACCTCTCACACACAGTCCCTCCCTCCCTCTGAGAGTATCATTTACAGTATCTAAGAACATAGGAACATTAGGAACAGGATCACGCTAATCAATTAGATCATGGCTGATCATTGTAATGTATTTCCTTCATGGGTTCTTTGCTTAAGAATTCATAGCAACACATTGCTATTAAGAACTACGGTAGTTGGTTTATTAACAAAGGTTTAACAATCACACTACACATTACCAATTCATCCACTCGGCTCACAACTGCATACCTCATCGTGGATGATCGAGACTCAACTGACTGGGGTTTTATTGAGTCGTGTGAACATCACGTGACTGGCTAAGCCACTCACAATTCAATAGCTCTACAAACTCTGTGAGCATACTCACAGGGGCATTCATTATAATCATAACCTCAACACCATTTACCTGCCTTTGCTCCATTATCCCTTGATGCTCTTAACTAACACAGCTCTATCTCACGAAAGATAGATTCGGGTCTGACGAAAAGTCATCAACCTGAAACATTATCTCTGTTTCTCTCTCCACAGATATTGTCTGATCTGCTGAGTATTTCCAGCATTTTCTGTTTTTACTTCTATTGTGTCTATAAGCACTCTAGTAATGACTCCACGAGGTAAGATATTGTACTTGAACTGTTGTGACCTTAGTCCATTTATCGCAGCTCCTGAGTGAGAGTACAGCATGGTGAGCTTCCTTTTATACCTGGTTACCTGCAATGTACAGGTGGCCCCTAGGTCTCCACCAGTTGCACCCTCTGGTGGTACAAGTATAGTGTATACAGTGTGAAGATACATCCAGTAGTCTTATGTAACTGTACATTGAGTGTACAGGATATATACTTATGTTATACATACACAAGAACTTCTATCTATCTCAGTCTTCAAAGCTCCAATTGTCCGGCCATCTCAAAGTAACCTCACTGCTTCAGCTGCTCTATTGCAAACATTGAAAAATAAATCAATTTATATAGCGCCGTACCACATTCTCAAGACATCCCAAACTGCTTCCTGAAGTGTAGTCAGTGCTTTTATGTCACTAGGTTGATTCTGGAGGTGAAGGGGTTGACTTATGAGGATAGGTTGTGTAAGTTGGGCCTATACACATTGAAGTTCAGAAGAATGAGAGGTGATCTTATTGAAACTTATAAGATAATGAGGGGGCTTGACAAGGTGGATGCAGAGAGGATATTTCCACTGATAGGGGAAATAAAAATAGGGGACATAGTCTTAGAATAAGGGGCCATCCATTTAAAACTGAGATGAGGAGAAATTTATTCTCTCAGGGGGTTGTAAATCTATGGAATTCTCTGCCCCAGAGAGCTTTGGAGGCTGGGTCATTGAATATATTTAAAGCAGAGATAGACAGATTTTTGAGCGATAAGGGAGTAAAGGGTTATGGGGATGGGGCAGGGAAGTGGAGCTGAGTCCATGATCAGATAACCATGATCTTATTGAATGGCGGAGCAGGCTCGAGGGGCCAAATAACCTATTCCTACTTCTATTTCGTATGTTCTTATGTCGGTAAACGCGGCAGCCAATTTGGGCACAGAAAGGTCCCACAAGCAGTAATCAATGTTCAGTCAGAGTTTTTGGTCGTGTTGGTCGAGGAAGGAATAATGGGCAGGACAGCAGGAGAACATCATGCCCTTCTTCAACTAGTGTCATGGGATCTTTTCCGTCTACCTGAATAGGCAGACATGGCTCATTTGAACTTTTCATCCAATGGAGAGCACTTGTGACAATGCAGCACTCCCTCAGCCTGAGGTACAGCAACACTTGCGTCCTTTAGGAAAGGTAACCTGCCAGCCCGACCCAATCTGGTCCTCACATGACCCTAGGCCATGGTACGCAATTGACTCTTGACGCCCACTGAATTGGCCCTGGTAAGCCACTCTTTTATGCAAAGCATTAGTCAACAAAAAGGCCCACCAATACTTGAGCAAAAGATGCAGCCTTGCCAGTATCACCTACATTTTGAGAACAAAGTTATTTAAAAAAACATTTTTTTTGTTTGTTCCTGGGATGTGGGCATCACTGGCAAGGCCGACATTTATTGCCCATTCCTAATTGCCCTTGAGAAGGTGGTGGTGAGCCGCCTTCTTGAACCCCTGCAGATCTTGTAATTTTTTTTTTTTGAAATTCGTAGCCAATCGCTCCAACCCTTTGTCAAACCACAAACGCCAGAGGTCACCTTGCACACGCCAAGGATCACTCTGCGGCAATGCTCCCAGCCAAAAGGCCCAGAGCCACCGCACCGCCCCCGGAAGCACCGCAACACCAGGCTCGTGCCATGGAGGTGGACGGGCCAGGTCCCCCACACACCCCCGTGGAGGCGGACGGGCCAAGCCACCCCACCCTCCCCCCGCCTCATCAATGGCTCGGTACAACTGAGTGGCTCAGCTGGGCCATATCAGAGGGCAGTTAAGAGTCAACCACATTGCTGTGGGTCTGGAGTCACAAATAGGCCAGACCGGGTATGGATCAGATGGGTTATTAGGACAATCCAGTAGTTTCATCATCACCATGACTGATACTAGTTTTTTTAGTCCAGATTTATTTAATTAACTGAATTAAATTGCCCCAGCTACTGTGGTGGGATTTGAACTCAGGCCTCTGATTACTAGTCCGGTAACATAACCACTATGCTACCGTTCCCATAATCTGCAAGCGTTTTATAAACTTTTAAAATGAATGAGACTAGACAATCTGGAATTGTCCTTCTGAGATCAGAGAAGGTTAAGGAGGGGGCTTTGATACAGGTGGTCAAAAATTATGAAGGGTTTTGGTAGAGTACGTAGAGAGAAATAGTTTCCAGTGGCAGCAGGGTCAGTAACCAAAGGGCACAGATTTAAGATAATTGGGAAAAGAAGTAGAGTACAGCAAGTTGATCTGATCTGGAATGCACTGCCTGAAAGCAGGAGGAAGCACATTCAATTGTAATTTTCAGAAGGTAATTGGATAATTACTTGAAGTGGAAAATTTGCAGGGCTACGGGGAAAGAGCAGTGAAGAGGGACAGATTGTATCGTTCTTTCAAAGACACAATGGGCTAAATAGGCTCCTAGTGTTTTTTTTTAATTCATTCACGGGATGTGAGCGACACCGGCAAGGCCAGCATTTATTGCCCGTCCCTAATTGCACCTCGAGAAGATATTGGTGAGCCGCCTTATACAATTGAGTGGCTCACTAGGCGATTTAAGACCGTTAAGAGTCAATTGCTGTGGGTCTGGAGCGCACAAGGAGGCAGAGGAAACGTTTCAAGGACACGCTCAAAGCCTCCTTGGTAACGTGCAACATCCCCACCGGCACCTGGGAGTCCCTGGCCAAAGACCTAAGTGGAGGAAGAGCAGCCGGGAGGGCGCTGAGCATCTCGAGTCTCGTCGCCGAGAGCATGCGGAAATCAAGCGCAGGCAGCGGAAGGAGCGTGCGGCAAACCAGACTCCCCACCCACCCTTTCCTTCAACCACTGTCTGTCCCACCTGTGACAGAGACAGTCCAATTCCCGTATTGGACTCATCAGTCACCTGAGAACTCACTTTTAGAGTGGAAGCAAGTCTTCCTCGATTTCAAGGGACTGCCTATGATGATGATGATGATGATGATGATGATAGGCCAGACCAGGTAAGGACAGCAGATTTCCTTCCCTAAAGGACATTAGGGAAGCAGATGGGTTTTTCCGACAATCCCGATAGTTTCACAGTCACTAGCTTTTTATTCCAGATTTATTTCATTAACTGAATTTAAATTCCCCAGCTGCCATGGTGGGATTTGAACCCACATCTCCGGATTGTTAGCCTAGGCCTCAGGAGTGCTAGTCTAGTAACATAACTACTATGCTACCGTACTCCTAGGGTGCTGTACGATTCTTTGATGTGATATTATGAAAAGAAAAACAAAGACTTGCATTTATATAGCGCTTTTCACGACCACTGGCCGTCTCAATGCCCTTCGCAGCCAATGAATTAGTTTTGGAGTGTCGTCAAACCACGTTGGGAAAGAAAGTGAGCAAAGCTTTTTCTAGATAATGTCTATAAATATCAAAGGAGCAAAGAGTTGAACACGGAGTTCGGCCGATTCCACCATCTCGGAGATTACAGGTGGGAGGGAGCGCAGCACCAATTAATTCCTTCAAGAAACAAAGGAAAGTAAATCTCATCAAAGTCATGCAAAGCACTGCAGGGTATATCTGAAAATAGATCTAATTCACATGCAACTCATGAGAGAGAGCCAAAGTAGAAGATATATATATATTTTTATAAATAATATTTTGCAGGTTCACTTTTTGCAAATGTATCTTTTCAATTTCTTTCCCGCCGAGCCAGTCACACTTTTTCCTGGTTTTCTTTTTATTAATTTCCATCTGTCTGTGATGTCTACGGAAAACAGGTACTTCCAGTTTTTCAAAAAGGCAAGCAGGCTTCTTGTTATGCTCTCTTAATATGTCCCTTTGTTCTGCTCCTGTCCCGTCAAGTAACTGATTCTTGGCACTAGGTTGAGAGGAGATCTGACAAAGGTCTGCAAAATCATGAGGGGTCTGGATAGAGTAGATGGAGAGAAACTGTTCCCATTGGCGGAAGGGTCGAGAACCAGACGACACATCATAGGCAGTCCCTCGAAATCGAGGAAGACTTGCTTCCACTCTGAAAGTGAGTTCTCAGGTGACTGAACAGTCCAATACGGGAATTACAGTCTCTGTCACAGGTGGGACAGACAGACGTTGAGGGAAGGGGTGGGTGGGGAGTCTGGTTTGCCGCACGCTCCTTCCGCTGCCTGCGCTTGGTTTCTGCACGCTCTCAGCGACGAGACTCGAGGTGCTCAGCGCCCTCCCGGATGCTCTTCCTCCACTTAGGGCGGTCTTTGGCCAGGGACTCCCAGGTGTCGGTGGGAATGTTGCACTTTATCAGGGAGGCTTTGAGGGTGATGAGGACACAGATATAAGGTGATTGGCAGAAGAAACAAAGGCGACATGAGGAAAAAGCGAGTGGTTAGGATCTGAAATGCACTGATTGAAAGGGTGTCGGAGGCAGACTCAATTGTGGCTTTCAATTGGATAAGTACCTGAAGGAAAAAGAGTTTGCAAAAAAAAACATTCTCGGATATACTTCATTGGCTGTAAAATGCTTTGAGACGTCCGGTGGTCGTGAAAGGCGCTATATAAATCCAAATCTTTCTTTCTTTTCTTTCTCCTCATCTCCTATCTAGATCTTTTCTCAATGATTTTGAATCTATGACGTTTAGTTATTGACCCATTCGCCAGAGGGAATATTGCTCCGTATTTACTCTATCAACATCTCTCAACATCTTGAAAATCTCTATTCGGTCACCACTTACACCTCTGTTCCAAGGAGAACCATCCTAACATTTTCAACATCTCCTCATAACTCAAGTCCCTCATCCCTGGTGACATCCTGGTAAACCTCCTCTGTACCCTTGCTAATGCCTCTACATCTTTGCTGAAATGTGAAAGAAAGAGAGAGTTGCATTTCTGTAGCACTTTTCACGACCACAGGAAGTCTCAAAGCGCTTCACAGCCAATTAAGTACTTTTCGAGTGTAGTCACTGTTGCAATGTGGGAGGCCAATTTGTGCATAGCAAGCTCCCACAAACAGCAATGTGATAATGACCCGTGAATCCGTTTTTGTTGTGTTGAGTGAAGGATAAATATTGGCCCTAGGACACCGGGGATAACTCTACCCTGCTCTTCTTGAAATATTGCCATGGGATCTTTTATGTCCACCTGAGAGAGCAGACGGTTTAACATCTCATCCAAAAGACGGCACCTCCAACAGTGCGGCACTCCCTCAGCACTGCACTGGAGTGTCAACCTAGATTTAGGTGCTCAAGTCCCTGGAGTGGGACTTAAGCCCACGATCTTCTGGGGGTGCCCAAAATTGTCCACAATACCCCAGCTGAGGCCTAACCAGTGATTTATGAGGTGGAAGCTGGAGGTGAAAGGTCACCTTGCACGATGCAAGGCTACTTGTAAATTAGAACACAGCAGATTTAATTCGGGGAAAACATTTTTCAGGGCTACAGGGAAAGGGCGGGGGAGTGGGACTGGCTGAGGTGCTCTTGCAAAGAGTGGTATGGGCTCGACGGGCCGAATGGCCTCCTTCTGTGCTGTAACCATTCTATGATTCCTATGTTCTTATCACAGGCTCTATCTTGAACAGCCAGAACATCAGAGCAGTGGTGAAGTGGAGTCTCAGGAAAAGCCGAAACAAATTCCTGATTCCTGCTCTTGCCAACTTCTGCTCCCAATGAAGTAAGTGGGTCAGATTGCTTTTCCCTGGTAAATGCTTGAGACTTCGTAAGGCCTTCAGAGGGGCTCATGCCTACTCTGAGGCCCAAGGAGGGTGTAACGGGTAGAATTTGCAGACTACACCACCTTTCATGTGGGGAAGGATGGGTGGAAAATCTGCCTATGGCCCCGCTCCCCCCCCTCTCCCCGTCGGGGAGTTTAACATAGAAACATAGAAAATAGGTGCAGGAGTGGCCATTCGGTCCTTCGAGCCTGCACCACCATTCAATATGATCATGGCTGTTCATGCAACTTCAGTACCCCATTCCTGCTTTCTCTTCATAACTCCTTGATCACATCTAACTCCCTTTTGAATATATCTAACGAACTGGCCTCAACAACTTTCTGTGGTAGAGAATTCCACAGGTTCACAATTCTCTGAGTGAAGAAGTTTCTCCTCATCTCGGTCCTAAATGGCTTACCCCTTATCCTTAGACTGTGACCCCTGGTTCTGGACTTCCTCAACATTGTGAACATTCTTCCTGCATCTAACCTGTCCAATCCCATCAGAATTTTATATGTTTCTATGAGATCCCCTCTCATTCTTCTAAATTCCAGTGAATATAAGCCTAGTCGATCCAGTCTTTCTTCATATGTCAGTCCCGCCACCCCGGGAATCAGTCTGGTGAACCTTCGCTGCACTCCCTCTATAGCAAGAATGTCCTTCCTCAGATTAGGAGATCAAAACTGTACACAATATTCAAGGTGTGGCCTCACCAAGGCCCTGTACAACTGCAGTAAGACCTGCCTGCTCCTATACTCAAATCCGCTCGCTATGAAGGCCAACATGCCATTTGCCTTCTTCACCGCCTGCTGTATCTGTATGCCAAACTTCAATGACTGATGTACCATGACACCCAGATCTTGTTGCACCTCCCCTTTTCCTAATCTGTCACCATTCAGATAATATTCTGCCTTCTTGATTTTGACACCAAACTGGATAACTTCACATTTATCTACATTATACTGCATCTGCCATGCATTTGCCCACTCATCTAACTTGTCCAAGTCACCCTGCAGCCTCTTAGCATCCTCCTCACAGCTCACACTGCCACCCAGCTTAGTGTCATCTGCAACTTAGAGACATTACATTTAATTCCTTCGTCTAAATCATTAATGTACATTGTAAATAGCTGGGGTCCCTTGCGGTACCCCACTAGTCACTGCCTGCCATTCTGAAAAGGACCCGTTTATCCCTACTCTTTGCTTCCTGTCTGTCAACCAGTTCTCTATCCACATCAATACATTACCCCCAATACCATGTGCTTTGATTTTGCACACCAATCTCTTGTATGGGACCTTGTCAAAAGCCTATTGAAAGTCCAAATACACCACATCCACTGGTTCTCCCTTATCCACTCTACTAGTTACATCCTCAAAAAATTCTAGTGTTTAAAAGGTTTAAAGGTTGACTGGGTGGAATCCCAAAGTAACCAGGTTCTGCCCCAAGTTCCTGACCCTCGCCCATGCCCCGCCCCACCCCAGAGCAGAAATGGAGCTTTCCATGTCTCCTGTCCCCAAGAATCACAAGGCTAATGTAAATAGGTCTCTTTAAAAAAATCAACGTGAGACTCTGATTTTTTTGGCAGTGGAATATTCCAATAATTCAGAAATAATCCAAATTCCGTCATCCCCGTGAAAGCTCTAGGCTTCAATACTTATTGTTTGCGACAGGTTTCTGTAGAAAACCCTAACACATTTTCAATAGTAAAAGCTTAATTGAACAGTACCCAAAAAAAACCATTGACTCCAAACCTTGAGGATAAATATGAAGAAGATGTTCAAAATGTTGTATCTGTTTAAGTCCACCTTTTAGAGATTAAAGTCTGAACTTTGTCATTACGTAGAATATTTTAAGGTATTTTCTTTAGGGCTTTGCTGAAGGGGTCATTTGTTCCTTTCCTGTTAGAATGCAATTTGCATAATATTGGTCCCACTAATTAGTGAAGGTGCACTGGAGGAGGGCCCAGTCTCGGAATTTCAAAAAGAGATGAAGGATTCAAACGGAAAATTAATTTCAGCACAGATAAATGTAAGGTATTACATTTTGGTAAGAAAAATAAGCAGGTCGCATATTATTTGGAAAATAAGCATCTAAATGGGACAGAAGAGCAAACGGATTTCAGAGTACAAATGCACAAATCGCTCGAATTAGTGATTCAGGTTAATAAGGTTAATAACAAAAGCACACCAAGCACAAGGTTTATTTCTAAAGGAATAGAATTGAAAAGTATGCTAAACTTGTATCGAACCTTGGTTGGAGTACTGCGTACAATTTTGGACACCATATTATTAAAAGGATATCGAGGCACTGGAGAGCGTGCAAAAAAGATTTACAATGATAATCCCTATCAGGAAAGGATGAACAGGCTGGGTCACTTCTCCTGAATAGAGAAGGCTGAGGGGTGACCTAATAGAGGTCTTTAAAATTATGAAAGGTTTTGATCGAGTGGATACAGAGAGGGTGTTTCCACTTGTGGGGAAGAGCAAAACTAGAGGCCATCAATATAAGATAATCACCAAGAAATCCAATCGGGAATTCAGAAGAAACTTCTTTACCCAGAGAGTGGTGAGAATGTGGAACTCGCTATCACAGGGAGTGGTTGAAGTGAATAGTATCGATGCATTTAAGGCAAGGCTAGATAAGCATATGAGGGAGAATGGAATATAGGGTTATGCTGATATATTTAGATAACAGAAGATGAGAGGAGGCTCAAGTGGTGCATAAATGAACATCCTTGGTGTTACCATTGACCAGAAACTTAACTGACCAAGCCACATGAATACGGTGGCTACAAGAGCGGGTCAGGGGCTGGGTATTCTGCGGCGAGTGTCCCACCTCCTGACTCCCCAAAGCCTTTCCACCATCTACAAGGCACAAGGAGTGTGATGGAATACTCTCCACTTGCCTGGATGAGTGCAGCTCCAACAACACTCAAGAAGCTCGACACCATCCAGGACAAAGCAGCCGCTTGATCGGCACCCCATCCACCACCTTCAACATTCACTCCCTCCACCATCGGCGCCCCCTGGCTGCAGTGTGCACCATCGACAAGATGCACTGCAGCAACTCGCCAAGGCTTCTTCGGCAGCACCTCCCAAACCCGTGACCTCTACTCCCTAGAAGGAGAAGGACACCATCACCTGTAAGTTCCCCTCTAAGTCACACACCATCCTGACTTGGAAATATATCGCCTGTTCCTTTATCATCGCTGTGTCAAAATCCTGGAACGCCCTCCCTAACAGCACTGTGGGAGCACCTTCACCACACGGACTGCAGCGGTTCAAGAAGGCGGCTCACCACCTTCTCAAGGGGCAATTTAGGGATGGGCAATAAATGCCGGCCTTGCCAGCGACGCACAAATCCTGTGATTACATTAATAAAAATAATGGACTTGTTGGCTCAATGGATTGTTGTTGTGCTGTATATCCTTGGTAATCCTATGATTCCTGAGCTCTAGTCATGTAGATTGTAATATGGATGCTTG
Organism: Pristiophorus japonicus; assembly: GCF_044704955.1. NCBI lineage: Eukaryota > Metazoa > Chordata > Chondrichthyes > Pristiophoridae > Pristiophorus > Pristiophorus japonicus. The sequence goes on from NC_091995.1 coordinate 84,282,597, forward strand.
CAAAGGCAGTGGTACACTTTCAGTTATATTTGAATGCATAAATAGCTGATTCAGCTAAACAGAACTAAATTGAACTGACTTGACATTATGATTTTTTGATGTCTATTCCAGGTTCATTTTCCATCGATTTCCTTTCTTATTTTCTTGCTGTACTTTGCGGTATTAACCTTGATCTACCTTAACTGCACTGTTTAATAATATACTTCAGCGAGATCCCCACACGAATATGAGAAGTCAGGAATAAGAAAAGGCTAATTGAAGATCATCCCTCTGGTACATTAACTCTGCTATTATGGCATTCTAATTGCATTTTGAATACCCCAGTGTTGTGTCGCTATTATCTTGCTGTGTAGATGATTGGAAACATTTTAACTGAATTGATTTGGGTGTTGTAAAGCTGTGTGGTTATAGAGTATCAATACTTCTAGAAACTGGAAGGCGCGTGTCCTCTCTAGTTATAGAGCCATAATGGCACAGAAGGAGGCCACTCGGCCCATCGAATCCATGCCGGCTCTCTAGAGCAATCCAGTCAGTCCCATTACTCCCTCTATCCCCGTAGCCTTGCAAGTTTACTTCCCTCCAGTGGTATCCAATTTCCTTTTGAAATCATTGATCGTCTCCGCTTCCACCATCCTCGTCGGCAGCAAGTTCCAGGTCATCACCACTCGCTGCGTAAAAAAGTTCATCCACCCATCCCCCTTGTATCTCTTGCCCAAAATCTTAAATCTACGTCCCCTAGTCCTTGTACCATCAGCTAATAGTAACAGCTTTTCTTTATCTATCTGATCTAAACCTGTCATAATCTTGTACACCTCCATCAAATCTCCCCTCAACCTCCTTTGCTCCAAGGAGAACAACCCCAGCTTCTCCAACCTAACCATGCAGCTAAAATCCCTCATTCCTGGAACCATTCGGGCAAATCTCCTCTGAACCTGCTCAGGGGCCTTCACATCCTTCCTAAAGTGCGGTGACCAGAACTGGACGCAATACTCCAGTTGTGGCCTAACCAGAGCGTTATAAAGGTTCAGCATAACTTCCCTGCTTTTGTTCTCAGTACCTCTATTTATGAAGCCTAGGATCCCATCTTTATCTGTACCACTTTCAAAACTAGTTCATTCTCATAAGTTATTCATCTATCCTGATGGACACGATTCTCTCTGGGCATTCGCTTTCCATTGTTCTCGATGCCTTTTCATTCAAGTTTCCGTTTGATCACACTCTAGTCTTTAAACAAGAGGACTAGTAGGTGGCCTACTCTCTATTGTTTGATCCAGTCACTGACTGGTTTATTCTGCTCCATGTGGAGAAGACTCTCACCTTGTTTTGGTTTTAAGAACATAAGAATTAGGAGCAGGAATAGACCATACGGCCCCTCGAGCCTGCTCCGCCATTCAATAAGACCATGGCTGATCTTCGACCTCAACTCCACTTTCCTGCCTGATCCACATATCCCTTGATTCCCCTAGAGTCCAACAATGTTGAATATACTCAACGATTCAGCATCCACAGTCCTCTGGGGTAAAGAATTCCAAAGATTCACAACCCTCTGAGTGAAGAAATTCCTCCTTATCTCAGTCTCAAATGTCCGACCCTTATCCTGAGACTATGCCCCCTAGTTCTAGACTCTCCAACCAGGGGGGAACAACGTCTCAGCATCTACCCTGTCAATCTCCCACAGAAACTGATATATTTCAATGAGATGATCTGTCATTCTACTGAACTCCAGCGAGTATCGGTCCGTTCTACACAATTGCTCATCGTAGGGCAACCTTCATTCCCGTTGCATCTTGCAAGTCATCAGGGAAGCACCTTGGAGCACCAATGGTAACACTGGCCTCAGATGCTTCAGGCGGCTCTCCCGACTACACTGGAGAACTTTGACCTCAACGTTCCAAGGGCCAACACAAGTGATTCAAGGTCTGCCTTGATACATTAAGGGTCTGACGTATTTGGGAGATTGCAGGATCATTGTGGTCTGATCATTGTGCAGCTGACTGCAAACGCAATCCCTCATCATACCGGTAACGAGATCATGTATAGCGCCCTCTAGCTAGGAGATATCGATATAATGTATTGTGTCCACCTGCTCGGAGGTATCAATATAATTTATAGCGCCCTCTAGCTAGGAGGTATAGGGAACTGTATTGAGGATGAGGGTCTGTGGAGGAACGCCATCTTAAGCTGCACATGGCTGTCTGAGATCCTCCAAATAAATAGAGTTAAGATGAACAAAGAGTGTTCAAGAGACTATAAAATATATGATGTCAGAAGCAGAGACTTCCGATCTTTCGTCAAACGCATCTACAACCAGCATATTGTTTCAAAGTTCGAAATATGTAACACCGATCAATCAAGCCAACCAAAAGAACCATTGATAAGTCACAAACTCCCTCAGCAACCATGGGAAAATATTGGTTGTGACGTATTCACACTCGATGGCAAAGACTACTTCTGCACAGTGGACTACTACTCGGACTATTTCGAGATAGACTATCTGCATGGAAAGAAAGATGCCACTGTCATCATCAAACACCACAATATTCCAGACAAGGTTCAATCTGACAATGGGCCTCCCTTCATCTCACAACAATTCACAAACTTTGCCACAGAATATGGCAAAAAGCTCACCAGAATATCCACAAAGCAACGGAAAGGTTGGGAATGTGGTTAAGCTCGCAAAGCGGTTAATGAAGAAGACAAAGAAAGACTGGGGTGACTTCTACATGAACCTTCTCATCTGGCGAAACACATCAACTTTGATAGTTTGCCAGCACAACGCTTGCTCAGTCGTTGCACAAAGACATACATCCCAATTGCAAATAAACTATTCAAACCAAGAATCGTACATGATGCCATCGTCAACAAAGAAAGGAACCTTGCCAAACAAGCACACTACTACAACAGAGGTACTACAGCACTTCCTACACTGCAGGAAGGAGATACAGTGAGACTCAAACAAACGCCATAAAGCAAAGAGCGGCAAAAAGCTCAGGTTCAGAAACAAGTCGGCATTCGATCATATCAGGTCATTACAGAAGATGGCCGTGAGTATCACAGAAATAGGAAACATCTGAGAAAGAGTGCTGAGATATTAATCGAAACTCCAGAGATCTCAGTGATACCCACACACGAGCTACTGACTACACAGACAACTAACACGCGAAACAGCACTTTACCGACAACACGTGAAAACAGGGATATGTTGCCTGATATTTCTCCTCAGAGCACTGATAAAGGGACTAAAGCGATCAGTGCACAGAACACCACTGAAACAGTCAGTGTGAGGTGAACAGAATCCGCACACAACACCGAAATAACTGGAGCACTGTGTACAGAAATAAGAAATCATGGATATTGGACACTTGGATAAAGAATTAATAAGACAAGAGTTTTGTTGCTGTTTGTTAAACTTGTAGTTGTTTAATACATGTATTCATAAGAAGTTAACTACCCGTTTATATTGAAACTAACTTTAATTCATTTTTGTTTTTTATGAAAGGAAAGGTGTAATGAGATAATGTATAGTGCCCTCTAGCTAGGAGGTATTGATATAATGTGTAGCGCCCTCTAGCTAGGAGGTATAGGGAGCTGCATTGAGAGAGAGGATCCGTGAAGGAACGTCATCTTACGCTCCACATGGCTGTCTGAGCTGAGATCTCGCAAATAAATGGAGTTAAGTTGAACAAAGAGTGTTCAAGAGACTATAAAATACAATACCCAATGCTGCGACTAAATTGCTGTCTGTCAGCTCTGCTGTCAGCTGTGGCTCAGTGGGCAGCACTCTCACCTCTGAGTCCGAAGGTTGTGGGTTCAAGTCCCACTCCAGGGACTTGAGCACATAAATCTAGGCTGACACTCCCAGTGCAGTGCTGAGGGAGTGCTGCACTGTCGGAGGTGCCGTCTTGCTAAAGCTAGAGCCCCAGTGCTGTTACCACCTCAACGCGGGCGATACTGAATTTCTGGCACATAGTCTCTTATCCAAGACATGTTCTTATTTTACCATTTGTGATCCCTTACATCCTGGACACTCTCCGTTTTCCTCTCAACCAACTCATCTCTGCTGTTAGTATCTTTTGCTCTTCAACTTTTCTCATGTTCCAACACTTAACATCCCACCCCCTGGTAAAGCACAATCAGTAATGAACTGAGTTACCGATTCACAGACTCCCATTCCGGTGCAGAAATATAAATGTGTGCCCTTTAATAGTATTTGCCTCCCTTTCAGTTTCATTAATTTAAAAATAAATTCATTCACGGGATGTGGGCGTCGCTGCCAAGGCCGGCATTTATTGCCCATCCCTAATTGCCCCTTGAGAAGGTGGTGGTGAGCCGCCTTCTTGAACCGCTGCAGTCCGTGTGGTGAAGGTGCTCCCACAGTGCTGACTTTGTCGTAGAGTTTTGGTACAACTGAGTGTCTCGCTGGGCCATTTCAGAGGGGCAGTTAAGAGTCAACCACATTGCTGTGGGTCTGGAGTCACACATAGGCCAGACCGGGTAAGGGCGGCAGATTTCCTTCCCTAAAGGGCATTAGTGAACCAGATGAGTTTCATGGTCATCACTACTGATATTCCAGATTTTTAATAATCTGAATTTAAACTCTCCTCGCTGTCATTGTGGGATTTGAACTCACGTCTCTTGGATCATTAGTCCAGGCCACTGGGTTACTAGTCCAGTATGCACCTGTGAGTATGCTCACAGGTTTGCAGAGCTGTTGCATTGTGTGTAGCTTAGTCAGTCACGTGATGTTCACAAGGCTCAATAAAACCCCAGTCAGTTGGGTTAGAACATAAGAACATAAGAAATAGGTGCAGGAGTAGGTCATTTGGCCCCTCGAGCCTGTTCCGCCATTCAATAAGATCATGGTTGATCCGATCATGGGCTCAGTTCCACTTCCCTGCCCGCTCCCCATAACCCTTGACTCCTTTATCGCTCAAAAATCTGTCTATCTCCACCTTAAATATATTCAATGACCCAGCCTCCACAGCTCTCTAGGGCAGAGAATTCCATAGGTTTACAAGCCTCTGAGAGAAGAAATTTCTCACCTCAATTTTAATTGGACGGCCCCTTATTCTAAGACTATGTCCCCTAGTTTTAGTTTCCCTTATGAGTGGAAATATCCTCTCTGCATCCAACTTGTCGAGCCCCCTCATTATCTTATAAGTTTCAATAAGATCACCTCTTATTATTCTGAACTCCAATATGTATAGGCCCAACCTACGCTCATAAGTCAACCCCTCATCTCCAGAATCAACCTAGTGAACCTTCTTCGAACAGCCTCCAGGCAAATATATCCTTCCTTAAATACAGAAACCAAAACTGTACGCCGTTTCGGGGATCCACGATGAGGTGTGAGTCTGGTGGATGAACTGGTAATGTGTAGTGTGATTGTTAAACCTTTTGCTAATAAACAACTAGTTCTTAATAGCAATGCGTTGCTATGAATTCTTAAGCAAAGAGCCCATGAAGCAAATACATTACAGTAACCACAATGTCACCGTACCGAACTTTTATTGAAAAGAAATTCAGAATCCATAACTCTTAATTAGCACAATGTCCTGATGAGTGAGTACTGTTTATTGGTTGCTCATAGAATGGGAATTGACTGTGTAAATTACTAACTGCATTATTAAACTTCATAAAGAACCAGTTACAATGAGAACATTAATTATTGATTCTTCTCGAACGTTGCATCATTTTATTCCTGAAAGACTGCGGTGCTACATGAACCCTCTTGCAGGGCTGAACAGACTGGCTGCTTGGCGAATAAACGGATTAATACCTCAGTTAAACTTGTGGACTCTGCATTGTCATTGGAACAGATTAAATATTCATTCACTAATAGCACAAAGAGCTACTTAGTTCCGACAAGACCGAGGCCCTGTCTGCTCTCTCAGCTGGAGGTAAAAGATCCCATGGGCACTATTTCGAAGAAGAGCAGGGGAGTTCTCCCCCGGTGCCCTGGGCCAATATTTATCCCCCAACCAACACCACTAAAACAGATTGTCTGGTCATTATCATTTGTGGGAGCTTGCTGTGCGCAAATTGGCTGCCGTGTTTCCTACATTACAACAGTGACTACACTTCAAAAAGTACTTCATTGGCTGTAAAGTGCTTTGGAACGTCCAGTGGTCGTGAAAGATATACAGGTCTTTCTTTTTAAAAATAGTGATTTAAAAACTTTCACGAAAAATTTATTTTTTGTGACGTTGACAATGGTGCTTTTTATAGATTATTTACACCTATATGGGTGACCAGAGTTGTTGTCTGTCTTTATCTAAGCTGATTCTCACTCTGAACCAAACACCAAACTTTATTCATTTCTCTTTGTACGAGTATTTCATGTTTATCTATGTTTTGGCTTTGAACATGTTTTGAGTGCTGTTATCTTTCAGAGGGGTTGCTTATTTTGTTTTTTATGTCTCTGGTCATTGAGAGAAAATGTACTCAATATTTGTTTTTGCTTTGGCAATCTTGGCACCACAACTGCGAGCAAATCTGTACTTTTTTCCAAATTGTGTAATCATTAGTTTATTTCAGTCTTGCAGATCCTCTCATAATTAATTCGTATAAATACCCCACAGACCCTAATTATAAATTCAAAGTCGATGGCACCGTGATAACTGCCCATGACAAAAACAAAATGATCACAAATGTAACCATGGCAACAGTCAGTGCCTTTTTGGTTCTCACTTCTTTGTGTGGACAGGTTGTAAAGGTTCTCTTATGAATAATTTTCTAATATAACTTGTTAGAGCAACAAAAGGCCCGCAATTATCCGCATTTAGAATTTTTACACGGCAATTTTGATCTAGTCTTAATCTCCGTGCAAAAACTCTACAATTGGGGCTATTTATCCGCTCCACATTTAAAGCTATTCAATGCACACAAAGAATTATGCATCACTGACTTTGCTCGCTCCACAATTGGCGGGCGTGCCTTCAGCTGCCTGGGCCCTAAGTTCTGGAACACCCTCCCCAAACCTCTCCGCCCCTCTCTCCTCCTTTAAGACGCTACTTAAACTCTACCTCTTTGACCAACCTGTCCTAATATCTCCTTCTGTGGCTCGGTTGTTTGACAATCGCTGCTGTGAAGCACCTTGGGACATTTCGCTATGCTAAAGGGTGCTGTATAAGTTGTTGCTGTGTATTTCGGTTAGTTCATGACGGGGTGGGATAAAAGTAATCACAAATTGGGCAAAGGTGTCTGAATAATCGTAGAGGAGTTTCTTCATGTTAACTAGTTACTACCACCAGGATTTCAGTGTGATTTAACTTTTTCTGATTGCCCCTGTGTGCGGCATGTATATACTCCCATCATAACGTTCTGATCTGCTATTCTAACTTGAACTTAATTATCTTTTCTAATACCTCTCTGATTTATATATAGTGCAACCAATGTCCCAGGGGCACTGGCCACTTGGGTGAACCAGTTTGACAAAAGAAAGAACAGACTTGCATTCACGACCACCGGACGTCCCAAAGTGCTTTACAGCCAATGAAGTACTTTTTCAAGTGTAGTCACTGTTGTAATGTGGGAAACACGGCAGCCAATTTGCGCACAGCAAGCTCCCACAAGCAGCAATGTGATAATGATTGGATAATCTGTTTTAATGATGTTGATTGAGAGATAAATATTGGCCAGGACACCGGGGAGAGCCTCCCCTGCTCTTCTTCGATATAATGCCGTGGGATCGTTTATATCCACCTGAGAGAGCAGACGGGGCCTCGGTTTAATGTCTCACCCAAAAGACAGCACCTCCGACAGTGGAAAACTGTTTCTCTCTATCTGCTCTATCGAAACCCTTCATAATTTTGAACGTTTCAATTAAATCTCCGTTTAATCTTCTCTGCTCCAAGGAGAACAATCCCAGCTTTTCCAGTCTCACCACATAACTGATGTCGCTCAACTCGGGTGATGTCCCTTATCCCTGGATGAGCTAGGTTGGCCAAATGAACTCCCTCATTTACCTCTGTGTTCAAACCCAGGATATAAATCCAGGAGGTCATTAATAAACTTGCAGATTGGGCATATAATTGGAAAATGAAGTTCAACACAGATAACTGTGAGGTATACACTTTGGTATGAAGTATAGGGAGGTCATATATTACTTGGACGGTGTGAGTCTGGGTGGGGTAGAGGAACAAAGGGATCTCAGAGTACAAATACACAAATCACTAAACGTTGCGACACAGGTTAGCAAGGCCATAAAAATAGCAAACCAAGCACTCGAGATTCTATTTCTAGAGATATAGAATTGAACAGTAGGGAAGTTATACTAAACCTGTATCGAACCTTGGTTAGAGCACTGTGTACAGTTCTGGTCGTCATATTATTAAAAAGGATATAGAGGCACTGGAGAGGGTGCAGAGAAGATTTCCAAGGACGATACCAGAAATGCGAGGGTATACATATCAGGAAAGGATGAACAGGCTGGGTCTCTTGAAAAAAGAAGGCTGAGGGGTGACCTAATAGAGGTCCCTAAAATTATGAAAGATTTTGATCGTCACCAAGAAATCCAAATGGGAATTCAGAAGAAACTTCTTTACCCAGAGAGTGGTGAGAATGTGGAACTCACTACCACAGGGAGTGGTTGAAGCGAATAGTATCGATGCATTTAAGGGGAGGCTAGACAAGCATATGAGGGAGAAGGGAATCGAGGGTTATGCTGATAGATTTAGCTGAGGAAAGACGGGAGGAGGCTCGAGTGGAGCATAAACGCCGGCATGGACTGGTTGGGCCGAATGGCCTGTGTCTGTGCCGTATATCCGGTGAAAATTACAGCTGTGGTCTGTATTTGTAGGGAAGGAACACCAACATGATTGATAGTTTTATATATGTTATGTTTTAATACCAAAATGAAGAAAGCTAAGTAAGGCAGAGTGTGACCTATAATCTGGATTTCATGGTATGGTATTGCTACTTGAAAGTTGGAATGATGAGAAATGTAATTTGCCACGAAAAATAAGAGGAGGTGAGCAAAGTAAGTAATTGAAATTCATCCAATTCTTTTTCTGGAGTAATTAGCTGGTCGTTTTGAATACTCAATGTTACAATAAGAACTGTTGAATGTTAGAGCCTTCCTTCTGCAAAAATGTGATCGTTTACATTTTTTGCAATATTTTAAGGTACATATCGGTTTTTGTTCAAATTTAGATACATGGGGGCTTATTTTTCCTCATTGCCGCCCTCCACGTACCTGGGCACTAGTATCACAGCAGGGTGAGAGGAGATTTGATCGAGGTGTTCAAAATCATGAGGGGTCTAGGCAGTGTAGGCAGAGAGAAACTGTTCCCATTGGCGGAAGGTTTGAGAACCGGAAGCAACAGAGGAAAATCTTTTTTACGCAGTGAGCGGTTAGGATCTGGAATGCGCTGCCTGAGAGGGTGGTGGAGGCAGACTCAATCTTGGCTTTCGAAAGGGAGTTGGATCAATGACTGAAGGAAAAAAATCTTCAGGGCTACGGGGAAAGGGCGGGGGAGTGGGACTAGCTGAGGTGTTCTTGCAGAGAGCCGGCACGGGCTCGACGGGCCGAAAGGCCTCCTTCTGCGCTGTAACCATGCTATGATTCTAGTCGAGCAGGACGTACTTGAAGTGTGCTCCGCCTGACGTGACCTGAGCCCACCTCGAGTTCAGGGTTCAATCAGGATTCGTGCTACCCCGCCGCCCCCTCCCCCACCATCCCGGCAAGGTTAAGCATTTAGACGTGGTGGATGACAGTAATGGTCACCTCCTGTGAGGCCTTCTGTCTCCTGTCTCCTGTCCAAATACCAACAACCAGAAAGCCTCCATGTTCCAGGTCCACCTCAGTTGCATATCCCTTAATATCCTTGCCTAACAAAAACCTAGCAATCTCGGTGTGGAAATTTTCAATTGACGCCCCCAGCCGCAAGAGCTTTTGGGGGGAGAGAGTTCCAGATTCCCACTGCCCTTTGTGTGCGGAAGTGTTTCCTGACATCACCCCTGAACGGCCTAGCACTAATTTTATGCATTCCAGTCAAATGCTGTTTGCACTGTTTTAACACAATTGTTTAAGACAGGTTAATAAGAACAAACATAAGAACATCAGAATTAGGAGCAGAAGTAGGCCATACGGCCCCTCGAGCCTGCTCCGCCATTCAATAAGATCATGGCTGATCTGATCATGGACTCAACTCCACTTCCCCGCCCGCTCCGCATAACCCCTTATCCCCTTATCGTTTAAGAAACTGTCTATTTCTGTCTTAAATTTATTCAATGTCCCAGCTTCCACAGCTCTCTGAGGCAGTGAATTCCACAGATTAACAACTCTCTGAGAGAAAAAATTCCTCATCATCTCAGTTTTAAATGGGCGGCCCCTTATTCTAAGATCATGCCCTCTAGTTCTAGTCTCCCCCATCAGTGGAAGCATCCTCTCTGCATCCACCTTCTCAAGCCCCCTCATAATCTTATATGTTTCGATAAGATCACCTCTCATTCTTCTGAATTCCAATGAGTAGAGTCCCAACCTACTCAACCTTTTCTCATAAGTCAGCCCCCTCATCCCCGGAATCAACCTAGTGAACCTTCTCTGAACTGCCTCCAAAGCATGTATATCCTTTCGTAAATATGGAAACCAAAACCGCACGCAGTATTCCAGGTGTGGCCTCACCACCAATACTTTATATAGCTGTAGCAAGACTTCCCTGCTTTTATACTCCATCCCTTTGCAATAAAGGCCAAGATACTATTGGCCTTCCTGATCTCTTGCTGTACCTGCATACTATCCTTTTGTGTTTCATGCACAAGTACCCCCAGGTCTTGCTGTACTGCAGCAGTTTGCAATCTTTCTCCATTTAAATAATAACTTGCTCTTTGATTTTTTTTTCTGCCAAAGTGCATGACCTCACACTTTCCGACATTATACTCCGTCTGCCAAATTTTTGCCCATTCACTTAGCCTGTCTATGTCCTTTTGCAGATTTTTTGTGTTCTCCTCACACATTGCTTTTCCTCCCATCTTTGTATCATCAGCAAACTTGGCTGCGTTACACTCAGTCCCTTCTTCCAAGTCGTTTATATAGATTGTAAATAGTTGGGGTCCCAGCACTGATCCCTGCGGCACCCCACTAGTTACTGATTGCCAAACAGAGAATGAATCATTTATCCCGACTCTCTGTTCTGTTAGTTAGCCAATCCTCTATCCATGCTAATATATTACCTCCAACCCTGTGAACGTTTATCTTGTGCAGTAACCTTTTATGTGACACCTTCTGGAAGTCTAAATACACCACATTCACTGGTTTCCCCTTTATCCACCCTGTTCGTTACATCCTCAAAGAACTCCAGCAAATTTGTCAAACATGACTTCCCCTTCATAAATCCATGCTGATTCTGCCTGACCGAATTTTGCTTTTCCAAACGTCCTGCTACTGCTTCTTTAATAATGGACTCCAACATTTTTCCAACCACAGATGTTAGGCTAACTGGTCTATAGTTTCCTGCTTTTTGTCTGCCTCCTTTTTTTAAATAGCGGCGTTACATTTGCAGTTTTCCCATCTGTTGGGACCTCCCCAGAATCCAGGGAATTTTGGTAAATCACAACCAATGCATCCACAATCCCTGCCGCTACTTCTCTTAAGACCCTAGGATGCAAGCCATCAGGTCCAGGGGATTTATCTGCCTTTAGTCCCATTATCTTACTGAGTACCACCTCCTTAGTGATTGTGATTGTGTTAAGTTCCTCCCCCGCCTATAGCCCCTAGACTATCCAGTGTAGGAATATTGTTAATGTCCTCTACTGTAAAGACTGACATTTGTTCAGAGTTTCTGCCGCCTCCATGTTCCCCATCACTAATTCCCCGGTCTCGTCCTCTAAGGGACCAACATTTACTTTAGCCACACTTTTCCTTTTTATATACCTGTAGAAACTCTTGCTATCTGTTTTTATATTTTGTGCTAGTTTACTTTCATAGTCTATTTTCCCTTTCTTAATCATTTTTTTTAGTCATTCTTTGCTGGCTTTTAAAAGCTTCCTTGTCTTCTGTCCTCCCACTAGTTTTGGTCACTTTGTACGCCCTTGTTTTTAATTGGATGCCATCCTTTGTTTCTTTAGTTAGCCACGGATGGCTATCTTTTCTCTTACACCCTTTCATCCTCACTTTTCCAAATGTCCTGAGAGTTTTCTTAAGAGTTCTGAAATAGCTCCTTAAATGTATACCACTGTTCATCAATAACATTATTGAACAGCGCCAACAGGAACCTGATTCCAGATAGAGCACTGAAGGAATGGTTAAGAATCAATTGGATGTAGCAATGGGGTTGAGTGTAGTTTGTTTGTGGATGGATGAACCAAGAAGGGCCGAATAGCTTTCCTCACAGGTAATTATTTAGTGATCTTGTGAGCGTGTTTATCACTGCGCTAAATATATAGAGCACCAAGGAAATTAAACCCTCCAGCACCACAAATTCATTACTGCCCGGGGCTGTGTTACCTTCTGCAACACTGCAATTCATTACTGGAACTTCTTCAATCTAAAGAAAAAAAGAATGAAAGAAAAAGAAAGCTTTGAGGGTATCCTTGAAACGTTTCCTCTGCCCACCTGGGGATTGCTTGCCGTGTAGGGGTTCCGAGTAGAGCGCTTGCTTTGGGATTGTTGTGTCAGGCATGCGGACAATGTGGCCCGGCCATTGGAGCTGGTCTGGTGTGGTCAGTGCTTTGATGCTGGGGATGTTGGCCTGATCGAGAACACTGATGTTGGTGCGTCTGTACACACGGATACATATTGTATGTACATATAATGGGTGCGCGTGTGCCTGTTAGCTCACTACTTGGATGTATCAAACAGAATAGGTAAAATGTTTGTGACAGCCCAACATTTCTGTTGGCCGAAAATAGCCTCTTAAAGTGTCAGCCATGAGTAGCACCCTCGCCTCTGAGTCAGAAGGTTGTGGGTTCAAGTCCCGCTCCAAGGACTTGAGCACAAAAATCTAGGGCTATCGCTCCAGTGCCGTGCTGGGGGAGTGCTGCACTGTCGGAGAGCTGCACTGTCGGTGGTGCGATCTTTCTGATGAGACAAGGCCCCGTCTGTTCTCTCAGGCATGAAAGATCCCGTGGCACTATTTCAAAACAGAACAGGGGCATTGTCCCCGGTGTCCTGGCCAATATCAATCAGCATCACTACAACTGATTATCTGGTCATTATTACATTGTTGTTTGTGGGAGCTTGCTGTGTGCACAAATTGGCTGCCGTGTTTCCTATATTACGACAGTGACTACTCTCCAAAAGAATTTCATTTGTTGAAAAGCACTTTGAGATATCCTGAGGTAATGAAAGGCACTATAGAAATGCAAGTCTTTCTTTTGTTTTTTAAATTTGTGGACTTACCTGAAACTTGACCCTCATAAAATTCTCCTCCAGTTGCAAAGTCCGTGTCCCTGTTGGACGTTTCAAATGATGGTGAACTCCATAATCACTGGGTCAAGGGGAATTGCTGTGGGCCCACCAACCAACAGTTGGTTTACATATTCCTAGAGCAGTGCCATCTGGTGTACAAGATGGGCAACTTCCAGTACCTCCATGTACATCGTGACACAACAAGTCCTGGCCAGAATGGAGATGATTGGGTAGTTCCCCCATCAATCATGTCTGGAGACCACACTGCTATAAGTGACCGGGATTGATTTTGTAACTATCCTCCACTCAAAGTATTTTGCTGGAGAGTTCACCCTACTTTTATCGGGAGACTTTGTTGCAGTTTCTGTTATGTATGCAACACCATGTAACCAGCATTTTGACTACCACCAGAGAGAGCATCTGTTGGAGTCCCAAGGGATTCTGGGATCCCTTGGGAGCACTGCATATAAGCAGGCCTCCCATGTTATGCGAGCACTCTGGAGTCAGAATAAAGAGACTAAGGTCACACCCACTCAAGTCTACAGTACTCTACATTGCTTTATCCGAGACAAAACAGTTTCAATCATGATTTCTGTTTGCTCTAGTTCATAGAGACTCGTTTAAATAGACACTGTATGCTGAGTAAATAGATTGTTTTTGTTGCTGTTTGCTGTTTGCTGAGTAAATAGACTCTGATGTAAAATAAACGCTGTTTGCTGTAAGCCCTGCTGTAAGTCTAGCCCTACTTCCAACTCATTGGCTGACATAGGTACAGCACCAGCCACTCAGAGAGAGCCGGGAAAACAGTCTGGATTCTTTTCAACTTTGCCGCTTTAGCCATAACTTGGCAGAGTGGATCGCCCATCAGTTAGAGAACCCACCCACTGCCATCCCATTGACTTCAACAACAGGTGACGACGTGCTCATCCACATCACCACCCAGGCCTGCGAAGGTGAAAATGATCCCCAGTGAGTCAGTGAGCAGCCATGTTGTAAATAAAGTGCTCTTGGTTTGAACTTGTTGCCTGAAATTCTCGATAATTTATAGGTAAATCAGCAACAACAGACTCTTTAATCATCCATACTCCACCGTAACTACTCAGACATACAAAAAAAACAACCCTAGCACTATAAAATAAAATAATAAATGTATATATAGTAATAATTGTGTACAGGTAAGTTATAGGATGGCCTCGGGGAACAAAATGATGCATTTAGTTAAAACATTTTTCTTTCCATAAAACCAGAAGCAGTAGGCGGACATTTGGAAAAGCATAATTTGGTCAGGCAGAGTCAGCATGGATTTATGAAGGGGAAGTCATGTTTGACAAATTTGTTGGAATTCTTTGAGGATGTAACGAACAGGGTGGATAAAGGGGAACCAGTGGATGTGGTGTATTTGGACTTCCAGAAGGCATTTGACAAGGTGCCACATAAAAGGTTACTGCAAAAGATAAAAGTTCATGGGGGTTGGGGGTAATATATTAGCATGGATAGAGGATTGGCTAATGAACAGAGAACAGAGAGTTGGGATTAATGGTTCATTCTCTGGTTGCAATCAGTAACTAGTGGGGTGCCGCAGGGATCAGTGCTGGGACCCCAACTATTTACAATCTATATTAACCACTTGGAAGAAGGGACTGAGTGTAACGTAGCCAAGTTTGCTGATGATACAAAGGTGGGAGGAAAAGCAATGTGTGAGGACACAAAAAATCTACAAAAGGACATAGACAGGCTAAGTGAGTTGGCAAAAATTTGGCAGATGGAGTATAATGTTGGAAAGTGTGAGGTCATGCAGTTTGGCAGAAAAAAAATTAAAGCGCAAGTTATTATTTAAATGGAGAAAGATTGCAAAGTGCCGCAGTACAGCGAGACCTGGGGGTACTTGTGCATGAAACCCAAAAAGATAGTATGCAGGTACAGCAAGTGATCAGGAAGGCCAAGGGAATCTTGGCCTTTATTGCAAAGGGGATGGAGTATAAAAGCAGGGAAGTCTTGCTACAGTTATACAGGGTATTGGTGAGGCCACACCTGGAATACTGCGTGCAGTTTTGGTTTCCATATTTACGAAAGGATAGACTTGCTTTGGAGGCAGTTCAGAGAAGGTTCACTCGGTTGATTCCGGAGATGAGGGGTTTGACTTATGAGGAAAGGTTGAATAGGTTGGGACTCTACTCATTGGAATTCAGAAGAATAAGAGGTGATCTTATTGAAACGTATAAGATTATGAGGGGGCTTGAGAAGGTGGATGCAGAGAGGATGTTTCCACTGATAGGGGAGACTAGAACTAGGGGGCATAATCTTAGAATAAGGGGCCGCCCATTTAAAACAGAGATGAGGAGGAATTTCTTCTCTTAGAGGGTTGTAAATCTGTGGAATTCACTGCCTCAGAGAGCTGTGGAAGCTGGGACATTGAATAAATTTAAGACAGAAATAGACAGTTTCTTAAACGATAAAGGGATAAGGGGTTATGGGGAGCGGGTGGGGGAGTGGACCTGAGTCCATGATCGGATCAGACAAGCAGGCTCGAGAGGCCGTATGGCCTACTCCTGCTCCTATTTCTTATGTTCTTATGTAGGAAGTTGGGAGATCTGTGCTGCGTTAGTTTCGGGTTGTCCTATGAGGAGAGATTGAGTAGAATGGACCTATACTCTTTGGAGTTTAGAAGAATGAGAGGTGATCTCATTGAAATATGTAAGATTCCGAAGGGGATTGACAGGATAGATGCTGAGAGGCTATTTCCCCCTGGCCGGAGAGACTAGAACCAGGGGGCATAATCTCAGGATAAGGGGTCAGCCATTTAGGACTGAGATGAGGAGAAATTTCTTAACTCAGAGGGTTGTAAATCTTTGCAATTCTCTACCCCTGAGGGCTGTGGATGCTCAGTTGTTGAGTATATTCAAGGCAGGGATCGATAGATTTTTAGACTCTAGGGGAATCGAGGGATACGGAGATTGGGCGAGAAAGTAGAATTGGATTCGAAGATCTGCCATGATCTTATTGAATGGCGGAGCAGGCTCGAGGGGCCGGAGAACCTACTCCTGCTCCTAATTCTTATGTTCTTATAATTCCCATACAAGCGACATGATGAAAATTGTAAACATTTCTGTATTTTCATTTTATGCCAACGTAAAAATTGGTTACAATCAGCTATACTTTTGAGAGGACCCTGTATTAATGGCTACTAATGCATGTAACTGGCATCAAAATCAGAGCTTAATAGCAGATCTTTGGCCTATACGGGTAAATGCTTTGTTTCTCATAGCATCATAGAAATCTACGGCACGCAAGGAGGCCATTGAGCCCGTCGTGTTCGTGCCAACTGAAAGAGAGCTATCCAGCTGTTCTCACTTTCCAGCACTAGGTCCGTAGCCCTGCAGGTTACGGTACTTCAGGTGCATATCCAAGTACTTTTTAAATGTGGTGAGGGTTTCTGCCTCTACCACCCTTTCAGGCAGTGAGTTCCACACCCCCACCGCCCTCTGGGTGAGGAAAGTTCCCCACAAATCCCCTCTAAACCTTCTAGCAATTACTTTAAATCTATGCCCCCTGGTTATTGACCTCTCTACTAAGGGGAAATATATCCTTCCTATCCACTCTATCTAGGCCCCTCATAATTTTGTACACTAATTTTATAGACAGTTTGAGTCAGTGTCTTGTTCAGAAAATAATTAAGGCAAGATGTCGTTCAGTAGCTTATTTGAATTGGTAACGTTGGAGAGTGACAGACAGAAATTCAAATTATTCCGCTTGCTGAGCTATTGAAGGAAATGTCTGGAGTAAGCATCGAGCATTCAGACGTTAGCATCTCCCCTCACAAGGTGTGACATCTGTCAAACTCTCAGCCTGCTTGTTTATTTCAAGGAAATGGGTCTAACATGGAAAAAAAAAATCTCTCATGGCATAAAATCACAGTCCTGGCTGCTCAGTTTTAGTTCTGGCAGAGAAAATACAAAGCTCTGTGGATGAGCTGTGAGTCACACGTCCATGTATAACATTGCATATGGAGGATTTGCTAAAAGACCAATAAGTTTCATTCAAAAGTCCTGTTGCTTAACAGACTTTAAGAAGTGCATTCTACAATAGACACGTTAGCCATTTACGGGCTGATATGAATGTTAACTTTTTAGGTATTCATCATCATAGGCATTCCCTCAAACTCGAGGAAGACTTGCTTTCACTCCAAAAGTGATTACACACTACACACAGACACTGGTGCAGGAGTGATGGCAGCGAAGAATGACATCGTCAAGGTCCAGGTCAGTGAATGCAGCGTGGGCAGATACAGCAGGAGCGGCGAGGTCGGGGCGAAGGAGTGGCGAGCGATGTACATGTGATCGGGGCCCAGGAGAGGAGAGAGTTCGGGGCCCAGAAGAGGCGAGGGCCCAGGGGCAGCACGGGCCCAGTCCACACTGCGATATGTGTGCGCACTAGGTCCGCGCAGCAGAACAGGTCTCCAGTCGTCCTGGTTAACCCTTGCCACTGGACCAAGACCTGGCTCTGTCAAGCCCGTGTGGTGGCTGGTGTGCAACGGTCACCCCACATTAAAAAAATCCACGCACAGGCATCTTCCACCCTTCAACATGTAGTTCGGGATCTGGAATATTAGGTCCTTCACTGAAACACCTGTGAACTCATCCCTTTTTGACGTGGAAGCAAGTCATCCTCGGGGATCAAGGGGTATGGCGAGAAAGCAGGAATGGGGTACTGAAGTTTCATGTTCAGCCATGAACTCATTGAATGGTGGTGCAGGCTCGAAGGGCCGAATGGCCTACTCCTGCACCTATTTTCTATGTTTCTATGTTTCTATGTTTCTAGGGACTGCCTATGACGATGATAACACACTGTACACTGCGAGAGACTATCAGCGACAGGTCGGGGCCATGAAAGGAGCGGTGAGCGGCGGCCCTGGAGCAGCGTGGAGGCGTGCCACTGCAAGGTTCAGCGCCAGCTGAGGCAGGAGGGCGACGGCAGCGAAGAGGGAAACTGGATCGGACGTCATCAAGGTCCAGGTCAGTAATTGGAGCGTGGGCAGGTACAGCAGGAGCAGCAAGGTCGGGGCGAAGGAGCGGCGAGAGATTGTCGAGGGATGTGATCGGGGCCCGGGAGAGGCGTGAGTTCGGGGCCCAGAAGAGGAAAGCGCCCAAGGGCAGCACGGGCCAGCCCACACTGGGTCCGTGCAGCAGAGCAGGCCTCCAGTCATCTTGGTTAACCCTTGCCACTGGACCAAGACCTAGCTCTGTCAAGCCCGTGTGGTGGCTGGTGTGCAACGGCCACCCCACGTTAAAACAATCCACGCACAGGCATCTTCCACCCTTCAAGATGCAGTTTGGGGTCTGGAATATTAGGCCCTTCATTGAAACACTTGTGAACTCATCCTTTTTTGGTGTGGAAGCAAGTCATCCTCGATACGAGGAACTGCTTATGATGATGATGATGATGTACAGTCCAATACGGGAATTGCAGTCTCTGTCACAGGTGGGACAGACAGAGGTTGAAGGAAAAGGTGGGTGGGGAGTCTGGTTTGCCGCACGCTCCTTCCGCTGCCTGCGCTTGTTTTCTGCACGCTCTCGACAACGAGACTCGAGTTGCTCAGCGCCCTCTCGGATGCTCTTCCTCCACTTAGGGCGGTCTTTGGCCAGGGACTCCCAGGTGTCGGTGGGGATGTTGCACTTTATCAAGGAGGCTTTGAGGATGTCCTTGAAACGTTTCCTCTGCCCACCTGGGGCTCGCCTGCCATGTAGGAATTCCGAGTAGAGTACTTGCTTTGCTTTTAGGTATTATACGGCCCCTCGAGCCTGCTCCGCCATCAATAAGATCATAGATCGTCTACCTCAACTCCACTGTCCCCATATCCCTCGATTCCCTTAATATCCAAAAATCTTGCAATCTCAGCCTTGAATATACTCATCGACTGAGCATCCACAGCCCCCTGGGGTAGAGAATTCCAAAGATTCACCACCCTCTGAGTGAAGAAATACTTCCTTATCTCAGTCCTAAATGGCCGACCCCTTATCTTGAGACTGTGACTCCTGTTGGGGAAAATGTTGGAATCAATCATTAAGGATGAAATAGCAGTGCATTTGGAAAGCAGTGACAGGATCGGTCCAAGTCAGCATGGATTTATGAAAGGGAAATCATGCTTGACGAATCTTCTGGAATTTTTTGAGGATGTAACTAGTAGAGTGGACAAGGGAGAACAAGTGGATGCGGTGTATTTGGACTTTCAAAAGGCTTTTGACAAGGTCCCGCACAAGAGATTGGTGTATAAAATCAAAGCGCGTGGTATTGGGGTAATGTACTGATGTGGATAGAGAACTCGTTGGCAGACAGGAAGCAGAGAGTCGGGATAAACGGGTCCTTTTCAGAATGGCAGACAGTGACTAGTGGAGTGCCGCAAGGCTCAGTGCTGGGACCCCAGCTATTTACAATGTACATTAACGACTTAGATGAAGGAATAGAGTGTAATATCTCCAAGTTTGCAGATGATACTAAACTGGGTGATGGTGTGAGCTGTGAGGGGGACGCTAAGAGGCTGCAGGGTGACTTGGACAGGTTAGGTGAGTGGGCAAATACATGGTAGATGCAGTATAATGTGGATAAATGTGAGGTTATCCATTTTGGGGGCAAAAACACGAAGGCAGAATATTATCTGAATGGCGGCAGACTAGGAAAAGGGGTGGTGCAACGAGACCTGGGTGTCATGGTCCATCAGTCACTGAAAGTGAGCATGCAGGTACAGCAGGCGGTGAAGAAGGCAAATGGTATGTTGGTCTGCATAGCTAGGGGATTTGAGTATAGGAGCAGGGAGGTCTTAATGCAGCTGTACAGGGCCTTGGTGAGGCCTCACCTGGAATATTGTGTTCATTTTTGGTCTCCTAGTCTGAGGAAGGACGTTCTCGCTATTGAGGGAGTGCAGCGAAGGTTCACCAGACTGATTCCAAGGATGGCTGGGCTGTCATATGAGGAGAGACTGGATAAACTGGGCCTTTATTCACTGGAGTTTAGAAGAATGAGAGGGGATCTCATAGAAACATATAAGATTCTGATGGGACTGGACAGGATAGATGCGGGAAGAATGTTCCCGATATTGGGGAAGTCCAGAAGCAGGGGACATAGTCTTAGGATAAGGACTGAGATGAGGAGAAACTTCTTCACTCAGAGAGTTGTTGACCTGTGGAATTCCCTGCCTCAGAGAGTTGTTGATGCCAGTTCACTGAATATATTCAAGAGGGAGTTAGATATGGCCCTTACGGTTAAGGGGATCAAGGGTATGGCGAGAAAGTAGGAAAGGGGTACTGAAGGAATGATCAGCCATGATCTTATTGAATGGCAGTGCAGGCTTGAAGGGCCGAATGGCCTACTCCTGCACCTATTTTCTATGTTTCTATGTTTCTATGGTTCCATATTCCCCAGCCAGGGCAAAATAGCCTCTCAGTATCCTTGTGCAGACTGGCACATGCAGAATGGTCACATGGCTCCGGTTGGGGTGGAGTGTAGAATATTTCCGTGTAAGGGGTATGTGAGGCGGACTGGTTGGGCTGGGTGCTCTTTACCTATCCGCCATTGTTCATGGGTTTATATGTAACCTTCAGAACTGCTGACCGAGGACCGTGCGGCTCTTTGTCGGCCGGCGCGGACTCGATGGGCCGAAATGGCCTCCTTCTGCGCTGTGGATTTCTATGTTTCTATGTTTCTTGGACGTGGTTGTAAAGTTGATTAGCGCCTATGAAGGCATGCCCCAGCGTGGTGCCATAGCTTCCAGGAGAGGAGGGCAGGAAGGCAGACACAGGCAGGGAAGGGATTTACAACTAATCGGATTGGAAATGCAGAGCAAGCTGGTCAGTGTTCCGAAAGAGAAAATATCGAGTGAGATTCATCATCAAAAACCCCACTGTCGGTGATTCCATAATGTCTTCCCGGTTTGGGGTGGCCGCTCTTGATCCCCACCCCCTTCCTCTTTTGGCCCCATTGCTATGGCGACAGATTCGGCCTACTCGCGGCCTTTCCCTTCCACACCCTCTACCAGGTATTGAACAACTTGCAGTGTCCGGAGCTGCATCAGCGCTCTTTAGCTTCTCTCATCAAGTAGCATGACTGTCGGTGACTGAAGATACTTGAAGCTGGGGCAATTACTTCATTCAGCTTGCCTTGCATAGTCGCATGCTGAACAGGGCCTGTTGAGACAGGCATGATTACGTGTATTGTTGAGTTTGATTCCCTCATGGCATGGGGCCTGGCTGTACTGATTAACAACCCTGCACTCTGCATCTCAATGAACCGCTCGTGTTTTTTTTTCCCCCAACTGCCTTCAGGCATTCCGTCCACTGGCTGTGAAACAGAAGGTCAGAGTTTGCCCAGGCCGAGATGGTCGGGGATCATCATCACCATCGGCAGTCCCTCGGAATCGAGGAAGACTTGCTTCCACTCTAAAAATGAGTCCTTACGTGACTGAACAGTCCAGTAGGAGAACCGCAGTCCCTGTCACAGGTGGGACAGACAGTGGTTGAGGGAAAGGGTGGGTGGGGTGTCTGGTATGCCGCACGCTCCTTCCGCTGCCTGCGCTTGGTTTCTGCATGCTCTCGGCGACGAGACTCGAGGTGCTCAGCGCCCTCCCGGATGCTCTTCCTCCACTTAGGGCGGTCTTTGGCCAGGGACTCCCAGGTGCCGGTGGGGATGTTGCACTTTATCAAGGAGGCTTTGAGCTGTTGTGATAAAGGGCACAAACGGGAGGGGGAGTGGGTGCGGTTACAGGCCCGAGGTTTATTTCCATGCCTTAATGCATCGGCACAAGGTTGATTATCTGGTAATACTCAATAGGGCCTAGTTCTGAAACCCCCTCCTGAAACTTCTCGGCCTCTCCACCTCCCTCTCCTCCTTAAAACCCACCTCTTCAACCCACTCCTCCTGATCTCTCCGGTTAGATTGTGGAGCTCGCTACCTCAAGGAATAGTTGAAGCGAATAGCATCGATGAATTTAAGGGTAAGCGAGAGAAACACTTGAGGGAACATAAGAAGATAAGAAATAGGAGCAGGAGTAGGCGTAACCTGCTCCACCATTCAATAAGATCATGGCTGATCTGATCTTGGCCTCAGCTCCACTTCCCCGCCCGCTCCCCATAACCCCTTATCCCCTTATCGTTCAAAAATCTGTCTATCCTCCACATTAAATATATTCAATGACCCAGCCTCCACAGGTCTCTGGGGCAGAGAATTCCATAGATTTACCACCCTCAGAGAGGAGAAATTTCTCCTCATCTCTGTTTTAAATGGGCGACCCCTTGTTCTGAAACTATGCCCCTTAGTTCTAGATTCCCCCACAAGAGGAAATATCCTCTCTGCATCTACCCTGTCAAGCCCCCTCAGAATCTTACACGTTTCAATACGATCACCTCTTATTCTTCTAAACTCCAATGAGTACAGGCCCAACCTGCTCAACCTTTCCTCATAAGACAACCTCTTCATCCCAGGAATCAACCCAATGAACCTTCTCTGAACTGCAGGGAGAAAGGAGTAGAAAGTTATGCTGATAGGGTGAGATAAAATGGGTTCGGAGGAGGCTCAAATGGAGCATAAACACTGGCAAGGGCCAGTTAGGCCGGACGGCCTCTTCTTGTGTTGTAAATCCTATGTATTTCCTTGGATTAGCATAAACTCTTATGCTTACATCTCTGTGAAGCACCTTGGGTCATTTTTTCAGGTTGAATGCGCTAGAGAAAGGCAAGTTGTTGTTGCTATTGATAGAAGGAATGTTGGGGAATAGAACTTGTGGTAAAGAGATACATTTGGCGTTTTTCAGTTACTGCAGGGAGGTGACATGGTCGGGTGATGTGGGGCAGCTCCTACGTGCCACAGCATGCACTGGTGAATGTTGAGTCTTGGCCCACAGTTCCCCACGCGGGTGGGGGAGATTTTAAATTGTTGCACCTGGCCTCAACGGGGCGGTAAAGGCCTCAAAATGGAGCAACGCTACCGCCCCATTAATGCGGCCGGCACCATTTTGAAAAGGGGCCTACCTGCAGGGTGCCTGAAGCGCCTGTCTGTTTGAGGTGGTAGGCCCCTTTTAATATGCAAATCGCGGGGTCCTCGGACCCTGATCTGGCACTTTAAATTGGAACTAATCAGAGCCTGCGTCTTTCAGTTCCACGGGCGATGGAGTACAAGAGGCCCAGCTGATGTAAGTTTGAAACAATTTTGAGATTCGTTCCTGAAGTATTGTGGCACGAGCGTGGGAACAGAGGCAGGAGATAAATTATTTAATTATTCTTTAAATTGATTCGTTCATGGGATGTGGACATCGCTGGCGAGGCCGTCATTTATTGCCCATCCCTAATTGCCCCTTGAGAAGGTGGTGGTGAGCCGCCTTCTTGAGCCGCTGCAGTCCCGTGTGGTGAAGGTGCTCCCACAGTGCTGTTAGGGAGGGAGTTCCAGGATTGTGACCCAGCGACGATGAAGGAACGGCCGATATATTCCCAAGTCGGGTTGATGTGCCACTTGGAGGGGATCGTGGAGGTGGTGGTGTTCCCATGCGCCTGCTGCCCTTGTCCTTCTAGGGGGTAGAGGTCGCGGGTTTGGGAGGTGCTGCCGAAGAAGCCTTGGCGAGTTGTTGCAGTGCATCTTGTGGATGGTGCACACTGCAGCCAGGGGGCGCCGGTGGTGGAGGGAGTGAATGTTGAAGGTGGTGGATGGGGTGTCGATCGAGCGGGCTGCTTGATTGATACCCCATCCATAAGAATTAGAAAGGAAATTGAATAAATCCTTGAAGGAGAAATTATTACAGGGAAATGGGGGAAAGAGCGGGGTTGGGGAGTGGGGAGTGGGACTGACTGGGTTGCCTTTCGAAAGAGCCGGTGCAGACTGAATGGTCAGAATGACATCTTTCTGTGCTGTACCATTCTATGAATCTATAAAAACGAAATGCTGCACTTTTATTCCTTGAGAATAGTTGCTTATCTGGTAAGCCATTGTAGGATGACTTTACTGTCAGAGCAGCATGAGAACATGTCCATAAAGCTGGCACTGCTGAACCTGGGCCCTCATTTCAATTTCAATTTCATATCTGCTTGTGACACGCATCGCATTATTCAAAAGAGCATAAGAAGATGAAGAAAATATCATCCATGAATAGGCTGCTTTCCACCGACCATGTACAATTTGTATTATATTGAAGCTTGCTAAATTATATTGACTTTCCTGAGAGAGGTGGAATGAAACCAAAAGGAGGATGGTCTTGTAAGATTTCTGTTGAAACGGCCCAGCGCATCATTAGATACGGATCTCTTGACATGTTTGTCGGAAGCTCCCTATGTTCAGCCCTCGACAAAAATCCCTCGTCACCTCTTTTTACAAAGCTGGCAGGGGTCAGTCTATTGTTCTCCTCGGAGCAGGGAAGGTTTGCGAAGAGTTTTGATCGAGGTGTTCAAAATCATGAGGGGTCTGGACAGAGTAGATCGAGAGAAACGGTTCCCATTGGCGGAAGGGTCGAGAACCTGAGGACACAGATTTAAGGCGATTGGCAAAAAGAACCAAAGGCAACATGGGGAAAAATGTTTTTACGCAGCGAGTGGTTAGGATCTGCAATGCGCTGCCTGAGAGGGCGGTGGAGGCAGACTCAATCGTGGCTTTCAAAAGGGAATTGGATAAGTACCTGAAGGAAAACATTTGCACGGCTACGGGGAAAGGGCGGGGGGGGAGTGGGACTGGCTGAGGTGCTTTTGCAGAGAGCCGGCACGGGCTCGACGGGCCGAATGGCCTCCTTCTGTGCTGTAATTATTCTAGGATTCTATTACCCTACTGCACCATTTCAAGGTAGTTGCCTTCAGGACATGAAGCCAGCAGTACATTATTCCACTCTGTCCAACTAAAGTCAAACATGACATCTCTGGTTGTGCCAAGAGAGGAAAGGTGTTCTGCTGAACAGTATTTGATCATCTATTTTAATACATATCGCTGTAATGTAACAAATGACCCAAACCTTGCATAGATAGTGTACCCCTGTAATATATTTGCTTCATGGGTTCTTTGCTTAAGAATTCATAGCAACACATTGCTATTAAGAACTAGTTGGTTTATCAGCAAAGGTTTAACAATCACACGACACATTACCAGTTCATCCACCAGGCTCACAACCACCTGCCTCATCGTGGATCCCCCGAAACCAACTGGCTGGGGTTTTATTGAGTCTTGTGATCATCACATGCCTAGCTAAGCCACTCCCAACTCAACAGGTCTGCCAACCTGTGAGCATACTCACAGGTGCATACGTTACACCTTCCATCAACCGTGTACCCACACCTTCCATATACAGTGTACACACACATTGCATATACTGTGTACCAACACATTCCATATAGAGTACACCCCACACCTTCCATATTCAGTGTGCACATGCCTTCCATATACAGTGTACCAACACATTCCATATAGAGTATACCCCACACCTTCCATATACATTGTACACACACCTTCCAATGACAGTGTACCCCACACCTTAACAAAGAAAGTAAAGACTTGCATTTATATAGCACCTCTCACAACCTCAGGATGTCCCAAAGCGCTTTACAGCCAATGAAGTGTAGTCACTGTTATAATGTAGGAAACATGGCAGCCAATTTGTGCACAGCAAGCTCTCACAAACAGCACTGTGTTAATGAACCAGATAACCTGCTTTAGAGACGTTGATTGAGGGATAAATATTGGCCAGCAACCCGGGAATAACTCCCCTGCTCTTCTTCAAAATAGCATCGAGGGGTCTTTTACGTCCACCTGAGCGGGAAGGCAGGGCCTCGGTTTAACGTCTCATCCGAAAGACAGCACCTCTGACAGTGCAGCACTCCCTCAGGAGTGTCAGCCTGGATTTTTGGGACTTGAACACACAACCTTCTGACTCAGAGGCGAGAGTGCTGCCCACTGAGCCACTACAGGCAGCGTACCCAATGCCATCAATGGATGATGATCAGAAGCAGCAATCCTGGTTCCGATCCCCTCACACCATCCTCCCACACCCCTCCCCTGGGAGTCCTGAGGCCAAGTGTCTTGGCGTGAGATTTAAGCTAAGCCTTCATGCAATCAACTTAGGGGAACTTACTTTCGTGTCAGCAACAAACATAAAAGATACCTTCATGAAATGAGATTTGACGTCTTAATTATACCACAGTGCACCACAGAAATGTATCACTTTTTTCGCTGTCAATTCCCTGTCCATTCATTCCAACTGGACACATTCCAGCTGATTTCACAGTAATGAAAGCCAGTCTGTAACAAATAGGTTTCAAAATCAGAATTGCTTCATTTTTGGGTTCATTTAATATGAAAGCATTTACATTTGGAAAAGGCTCAAAATAGCACGGCTGAACTTGCCAAGACCCAGAAATAAATTTCAATCCGATTCTGCAGCAAGTTGGACAAAATAAATCGACTTTGATTTGTGGACTGCGAATTTGAATGCTGATATTTTGTGCAGCGTAAGTTGGATAAAGCTGAAAAGGGTTACAGCGGCAGGATAGCTCCGACCCAGGGCGGCCCCGACCTACGAGGAACCATCTGTGGCAGGTCGGGGCCATAAGAGAAGCAGTATGAGCTGGTGCAGGAGGGCGACTGGATTGGACGTCAGGGCGGTGATTGGAGCGTGGGCAGGTACAGCAGGAGCGGCGAGGTCGGGGCGGAGGAGTGGCGAGAGGTTGTAGAGCGATATGATCGGGGCCCAGGAGAAGCGTGAGTTCGGGGCCCAGCCCACACTGTGCGATATGTGTGCTCACTAGGTCCGTGCAGCAGAGCTGGTCTCCAGTCGTCTTGGTTAACCCTTGCCACTCTGTCAAGCCCGTGTGGTGGCTGGTGTGCAGCATAGAAAATAGCTGCAGGAGCAGGCCATTCGGCCCTTCGAGCCTGCACCACCATTCAATATGATCATGGCTGATCATGCAACTTCAGTACCCCACTCCTGCCTCCTCTCTATACCCCTTGATCCCTCTAGCCGTAAGGGCCACATCTAACTCCCTTTTGAATATATCTAACGAACTGGCCTTAACAACTTTCTGGTGGTAGAGAATTCCACAGGTTCACAATTCTCTGAATGAAACACAGCACCTCCAACAATGCAGCACTCCCTCTACACTGAAGTGTCAACTAAATTTTTGTGTTCAACCGTCTGTAGTGGGATTTCAACCCACAACCTTCTGACTCAGAAGTGAGAGAGCTACCCACTGAGCCATCACACGTTAAAAAAATCCACGCACTGGCATCGTCCAGCCTTCAACATGTAGTTCGGGACCTGGAATATTAGGTCCTTCATTGAAACATCTGTGAACTCATCCCTTTTTGGCGTGGAAGCAAGACATCCTTGATACGAGGGACCGCCTGAGAGAAGAGCTCCGACCCATGTTGTGTGAGTTTTGCTGGTAGCGAGAGTTCCTGGTTAACTTGAGCATCCCGGGAAAGCTCACTTTGAGGAAACGCCACCATTCACTCAAGCGGGAAGTTACTGTGATTGAGGACCAGATTGAAACACTCAGTCACGCGCAAGGGATAGTGCTCGTTGACCTACATTGGCTTCCGGTTCACTTAGGCCTTGATTTTAAAATTCTCATCCTTGTTTTCAAATCCCTCCATGGCCTCGCTTCCCACACACCCCCCCCCCCACCCCGCCTCCCCTTCCCTATCTCTGTAACCTCCCACAGCCCCACGACCCTCCGAGATCTCTGCGCTCCACCAATTCTGCCCTCTTGAGCATCCCTGATTTTCATCGCTCCACCATCGGTGGCCGTGCCTTCAGCTGCCTGAGCTCCAAGCTCTGGAACTCCCTCCCTAAACCACTCCACCTCACTACCTCTCTTTCCTCCTTTAAGGCACTCCTTAAGACCTATGTCTTTGGCCAAGCTTTTGGTCACCTGCCCTAATATGTGGCTCAGTGTCAAATCGTGTTTGATAACGCTCCTGTAAAGCGCCTTGGGGCGTTTTACAACAACAACAACTTGTATTTATATAGCATCTTTAACGTAGGGAAGCATCCCAAGGTGCTTCACAGGAGTACTATGAGATAAAAAATTTGACACCGAGCCACATAAGTAGAAATTAGCGCAGGTGACTAAAAGTCCTACCTTACCACCACTTCTCTCAACCCCGCCACAGCCTCTATAGTGTCAGACTGCTTGTCCGACATCCAGTTCTGGATGAGCAGAAATTTTCTTCAATTGAATATTGGGAAGACCGAAGCCATTGCTTACGGTCCTCGCCACAAACTCTATTCCCTAGCCACCGACTCCACCCCTCTCCCCAACTCCTGTCTGAGGCTGAACCAGACAGTTCGCCACCTCGACCCCGAAATGAAATGTTTTACGCGGCTATATAAATGCAGGTTGCTGTAGTGTTGGGTTTTTGGAAGATGCATTCCAAGATGTGATCAAGCCACAGAGAGACAGAATGACAGCGGGTAAATATTGGGACTGAGTGATCATCCATTGGTGTGGAAGCCAGTAGCGAGGAAGAACAGGGTTCTCCCAGAGGCACTGGCTTGGCACATTAGTTGCAATACTGAATACTTGTTTCAAAGTTTGACCTTTGGGAGAGGGCAACCACGAACAAGCTTGACCTCAGGACAGGGTCAACCACGAACAAAGCCATGGCACCCTCGGAAAAGTGGTCGACTCAAGCCGGGAAAGAATTAAGTGCAGGAAGACAATAGTTTTGAATGATAAGGGAGTGAAGGGTTATGGGGAGCGAGCAGGGAAGTGGAGTTGAGGCCAAGATCAGATCAGCCATGATCTTATTGAATGGTGGAGCAGGCTCGAGGGGCCAAATGGCTGACTCCTGCTCGTAATGTTCTTATGTTCTTATGTCCTTATAAAGGTTAGCGAGAGTAGACAGTTGTTCTGTATCCAAAACTGTGCATCCCGAATGGGAGGTGCCAAGGTAAAGGACATAAGGGAAACGGTGCAGATTCTCTCGGAGAGGGAAGATGCTCAGCCAGGAGTCATGGTTCATGTTGCAACTAATCCTCTGGGAAAAAACAGGATCCGGATGCTACACAACAACGGGCAGGAGTTAGGTTTGGGGTATGGTAGCATAGTGGTTAGGTTACTGGACTAGTAATCTTGAGATCTGGACTAATATGAGTTCAAATCCCCCCCCCCCCCCAATGGCAGCTGGGGGAATTTATATTCAGTTAATTAAATAAATCTGGAATTTAAAAAAAAACTAGTATCAGTCATGGTGACCATGAAACTACTGGATTGTTGTAAAAACCCATCTGGTTCACTAATGTTCTTTAGGGAAGGAAATCTGCTGTCCTTCCCTGGTCTGGGCCTCTATGTGACTCCAGACACACGTTCCCACAGCCCTCTTGAAATTGCCCAGCGAGCCACTCAGTTGTACTATGACAAAGTCAGCACTGTGGGAGTACACAAGGTTTGCTGCTGTTTACCACCAACTGCTTGAGGGCAATTAGGGATGGGCAATAAATGCCAGCAATGCCCACATCATGAAGAACGCATTATTTTATAAATGGTCACAGTTTAAGAAATAAGACCGCAAAGGGTAGTCAGCTCAGGATAACAACCAGAACCATGTGCTAGCCCTTACAGAGACAGCCAGGTTAGGGAATTGTAAGGAAATCTCTGAAACTCAATGAAATGATTCCTCCTGGTTCAGGCTCGAGCATATTACTCAGACACCAAAAGTATAACAACTATTAAGTTTAGACAATAGACTCGTGCAGGCTGGTTTCCTGCAGACTCAAGGTGATCAAGCTTGGCCTCCGTAGGTGTTGGACTTCCGACTGTCCGGAGCTCTCTCCACAAGAAGGCTGCTACCCTGTTCCCTCTTTTTCCATCGGTCACATGTTCAAGATCTCCCAGCATCCTTAAAGTACCCTCCCCCCTTAATGTGAGTCATATCACATGATGCCCAGTATGTATATGTTGATGGTTTAACTGTTACTCAGTTTAACCTGATGTCATGCCTTAACATTACAAAAGGAATGGAATGACCTAGACAATCCCAGACAGTTAATGTAATACTGCTTGGGTGCTTCCATTGTTCTGGCCAATTCCTGATACTCGCACCTCACCTGGAATGTAGCCACCCTGTCTGCTATTTGCTACTCCGATTGTCTCGACTAATGGCCTCGATCAGGCCAACATCCCAGGCATTGAAGCACTGACCACACTTGATCAGCTCCGCTGGTCAGGCACATAGTTCGCATGCCAGACACGAGACTCCCAAAGCAAGCGCTCTACGCGGAACTCCTTCACGGCAAACGAGCCAAAGGTGGGCAGAGGAAACGTTACAAGGACACCCTCAAAGCCTCCCTGATAAAGTGCAACATCTGGGAGTTCCTTGCCAAAGACCGCCCTAAGTGGAGGAAGTGCATCCAGGAGGGTGCTGAACACTTCGACTCTCGTCGCCGAGAGCGTGCAGAAATCAAGCGCAGGCAGCGGAAGGAGCGTGCGGCAAATCAGTCCCATCCACCCTTTCCCCTAACAACTATCTGTCCCACCTGTGACAGGGACTGTGGTTCTCGAATTGGACTGTTCAGCCACCTAAGAACTCATGTTAAGAGTGGAAGCAAGTCTTCCTCGATTCCGAGGGACTGCCTGTGATGATGATCATGTCCCAACTAATCTCCAATATCCTAACCGGAAAATGGCCTGGAGATGTGATGGAACCCTTGACACAGAAGTAAGCAGGAAGTAGGTGTGTGGCTGTAGTAAATACTGGGTTCGTAGAAACACCAGAGGTGACTTTGGAATTGTTAAAGGAGGTCATTATTCAAAGGTAGAGACATTTCTCAAACTTAAGGTCAACTAATCACAGGTAATTGATAGTTTACAGCCAATATCCTAAGGGAACAAATAGTAGAGGCAGTGACTGTAATGTTCCAAAATTACATAGAAAGACCAATGCTGCCAGAGATCTGGAGTGTGGCTAGTGTGACAAACCCTCTTCAAAAAAGGAGATCGGGATAAGCCAAGGAAACTATAGGTGCACCGTGGCTGCAGTGTGCACCATCTACAAGATGCACTGCAGCAACTCGCCAAGGCTTCTTCGGCAGCATCTCCCAAACCCGCGACCTCTACCGCCTAGAAGGACAAGGGCAGCAGGCGCATGGGAACACCACCACCTCCACGTTCCCCTCCCAGTCACACACCGTCCCGACTTGGAAATATATCGGCCGTTCCTTCATCGTCGCTTGGCCAAAATCCTGGAACTCCCTCCCTAACAGCACTGTGGGAGCACCTTCACCACACGGACTGCAGCGGTTCAAGAAGGCGGCTCACCGTCACCTTCTTGAGGGCGATTAGGGATAGGCAATAAATGCTGGCCTTGTCCGAGCAGACTGTCGAACTCGTTTGGCAGAACGTCTCATCGCCAGAGCAGAAACGTATTGAACGGAACTGCGGTCAGCATCCAAATGTAATGTATGGAATTGCTGACCACATCCAAATGTACTGAACTGCTTTCCAATGTATTGTGCAAATTTTTATATGAATAAAGTATATTTTGGAAAAAAATAAAATAAATAAATGCTGGCCTTGCCAGCGACGCCCACATCCCGTGAATGAATATTTACACAAGTTAGTCCCACATCAGTTGTTGGTAGACTGCTAAACTGCGATTTTCCCGACCAGTGCAATCAAAAGTGGAGACATGGCAGAATGGGCTTTGCACCTGCCCTAGCTAGTCAGCGTTGATCCTTGTGCATTTTCTTGGATCAGTGCATTGACATATTCTTGGCAGGCCCCCGACGATTTTTCCGCTTGCAATTGGGAGATCAACACATAGGCAAAGGAGAGGCAGCAGGCGATTGGTACTGCAGGAATCCAACAGTTTAAGAGGTTTAAGTTGTAAATCTCCAAGCTGCACTGGCTGCCTGTTGTGTACAGCTGTAAGTAACATCCAGCAATACTGGTGCAGCAAACATGACTTGGGAGATCTGATTTCTTCATCCCGGGAAGCTGAACTGGATGAGGTGCAATGGAATGGGTCCCCAATCCATTCAAAAATCGAGTCGCGTTCAGCAGAAAATTTCTGAGGTCTATAACATGGAATAAAGACAAGCACTTGGAGAAATATGCGTTAATCGCAGCCAGTCGCACTGATTCATAAAGGACAGTTGTACTCGATCAACCATGTAGAATTGTTTGAAGAAATGACAGGAGGACAGATAAAGGAAATGAATAGATGTGCTTTCTACAGGTTTTCAGATAAGTTGCCTCCTCAGAGGTTTGTGGCAAAGATAACGACACATGGAATTAAGGGGCATGTGAACACAGGGAGAGAGAGGAGGTGGAGGATAGGAAGCCAAGGGTAGGGGTAAAGAGAAGCTTGCACCTCAGAACATGTGGCAAGGTTTAATTTTCGGAGTATACGCTGCCAGTGGTTTACTGTTCCAACAGTGCCACACTACGTCAGCACTGCATTGAAGTGTCAGCATCGAGATTGGTGGTCAAGTCTCTGAAGTGGGACCTGAACCCACAACGGTTCTGACTCAGAGTTGAGCATGCTACCAACAGGGCCACCAACTGACCACTGTCATTATCGTTGCATCTCCCTTTCTTTCCACTATGCAATTCTATGAATGCAAAATCCTGACTGTAAGATTTTGTAAAAGTTTGGTGTAACTTGACCACCCTCAAAGCTGACCAAACTTTATGTCCCAGCATGCCTCACGAGGCCAACCAGACTTTCTGCTGGACAAATAAATGTAAATGAAAACTGCTGAACCTGCAAGCTGTTCTGTGATTGAGCTATTTCGAAAGCTGTGCTTGGGTGGAAAACCCCGACAGAACAAAAGGTTGTGGCTGCAGCTGTTAGTCGCAGACACAGGAGATAGCAGGCCTTCAGATCTTGAAAGCTTTGCAGACATAAAGGACTGGATTTTTCGGGGTCGCCTCCGCTCCGTATTTTGCCCCGGAGCGGCGGCAATAGCAGCGGTGAGGTGTTCTGGGCGGGCGGTCAGCCTCCAGCGCCCTGCGGCGATCCTCAGGTCCGGTTTAGCGGCAGTGTGGAGCAGCATCGCCCGGGAGAGCTGCGCCCGGTGTACAACACCCCGGGTTGCAACACCAGCACAAGTTTGGACTCTTGCCCGACCCGTCCGCCCCGCGACGCGCCCCGCCCTGACCGCCTGGGAAATCAGGGCGGTCCAACAATACCGACAGCGGAGAGGTGAGTAATGGACTCCTGAGGTAAGTGTGATTGTTTTTTCTTTTAAGTTTTTGTGTGATTTGTGTGGTGGTGGTGTGGGCAATGTTTTGGGAATGTTTTTGTTGGTTTTATTTAGGTTCCCCCCGACCCGCCCAGGTGTCTCTCGGTGCGCTCCCGGCCCAGCTCTTCAGCTCGGGAGTTTCCCATGCTAACGCCCCATGAGAGGTGTACAACGCCTCCCTTAGTGCTGCGCCCCCTGACTCAGGGCCCAGCTGCCCAATGTTACTGACTAAGGCGCAAACTGTTCCCGGGCGCTAACTTTCCTGCCCTGCCGCCATTATCGCCCCAAAAACATCAAAGCCAAAATTCCAGCTCAAAGTCTCCAATTTTGGGGCCCACTGACTAACTGCCTAGTTTTTCTAATAAGGAGAAGAGAAGAAGAACTACAGCCATTACTGCTACTGAATGGGACACGTGCACACTAAGGGACTGCCTAGTTTTTGGGGTATAAAAATTGCTGCGAAAAGGCACTTGGGTCTGCTGCAGTCGGAAGCAACTTGGTCAGTGGCCAGTTAAAGAGCCACCTCCAGTCACCGCCGAGCCGGCCACTCACTGGTGTTAGTACGTGTGAGTTTCTGCTTATGATCGCTTAAGCTTCAAGTGAAGGACTAGATCTGTGCTTGACTATATAATCCAGGATTACCGCGTGTGTAACGGTACTATGAGATGATTACTTATAATCTCCTGTTGATTTTAAGTGAAGAGAACTTATTCCAGAAATCTTTGTCTGCTCCACGAGTCCGAACTCTATAAATTGTTGGACGGGGCGAGGGTTAACTCCACACGTCCTACACTATGGAGAGCCTCACCCACACAGAGCGTATGTGGGCATACTTACAATCTTCCAGTCATATATCCCCACATGTGATTCCTAGCGGGAGACACTCCCCACCAGGAGCATGCTCATGCAAAAAAAATTTTAGTCTCAAAATTCAAATAAAATTTAAACTGTACGTGAGCCTCCAGTATTATATTTTTGAGATAATATCAAAAGGACAGTACACATTTTGTTCCACTTCAGCTGTTGTGAAACTCCATTGATGTGTTTTGGTTTGAAGGAGTTATTCTGAGATGAAAAATATTGCTTTCAGTCTACAATTGTGCTACTACTGATCTTATCCATCTTCAGATGTGTTACAATAATCAAGCAGGGCAAGCTATTCATCTTGATTTCTTGCTTCACAGAATTTTTTTTTTGCCGGTTGAACGACTTACTCATTGGATTATTGGAGTAAGATGATGAGCGTACAGGTTTAAATCATAGGCTCTCTTAAATCTTGCAAACCGGGGTTATTATCCGAAACAACTTCATCTGAGACATTTAGCAAACTGCTGCCTGCAATGTGCAATAACATCTGTACACTTGGCGTCAGCTAACATATTGAGTTCAAACTAATTTGAACATAATACATAAAAAATAGGAGCAGGAGTTGGCCATTTGGCCCCTCGAGCCTGCTCCACCATTCAATAAGATCATGGCTGATCTGATCTTGGCCTCAACACCACTTCCCCGCCCGCTCCCCATAACCCTTGATTCCCTTCTCGTTCAAAAATCTGTCTGTCTCCACCTTAAATATATTCAATGACCCGGCCTCCACAGCTCTCTGGGGCAGAGAATTCCACAGATTCACCGCCTTCTGAGAGAAGAAATTCCTCTCATTTCCATTTTAAATGGGCGACCCCTTATTCGGAAACTATGCCCCCTAGTTCTAGATTCCCCCACGAGGGGAAACATCCTCTCTGCATCTACCCTGTCGAGCCCCCTCAAAATTTTATATGTTTCAATAAGATCACCTCTCATTCTTCTAAACTCCAATGAGTATAGGCCCAACCTGCTCAACCTTTCTTCATAAGACAACGCCTTCATCTCAGGAGTCAACCTCATGAAAAGACGTCTGAAAGAAAGACTTGCATCTATATAGCATCTTTCACGATGTCAAGGCATCCCAAAGCACTTTACGGCCATTTAAGTACTTTTGAAGTGTAGTCACTGTTGAAAGGTAGGAAATGCGGCAGCCAATTTGCACACAGCAAGCTCCCACAAACAGCAATGTGAGAATGACCCGATCATGTTTTTTTAGTGATGTTGGTTGAGGGATGAATATTG
Organism: Pristiophorus japonicus; assembly: GCF_044704955.1. Taxonomy (NCBI): domain Eukaryota; kingdom Metazoa; phylum Chordata; class Chondrichthyes; family Pristiophoridae; genus Pristiophorus; species Pristiophorus japonicus. The sequence goes on from NC_091995.1 coordinate 84,318,254, forward strand.
GCCAGGACACCGGGGAGAACTCCCCTGCTCTTAAAAATAGCTAAGTGATATTTCACTGGCTGTTGGGTTGGTCAGTTTTTCTCTCTTGTCTTGGGCATTGGTTTAAATTAAGAGCTGGGGTTATAAACTAAACATTCTAAATCTTAACTAATTGAATACATTAGCGATGGCAGGGCAGGTGGTGTGCTTCTGCTGTTGCATGTGGGAGCTGGTGGACACCATTGAGGTCCACGGCGACCAGATCTGCAGCAAGTGTGCACAGCTTGAGGAACTTCGGCTCCATGTTGATGAGCTGGTGTCCGAACTGCGGGCACTACGACACATCAGGGAGAGGGAGAGTTACCTGGACACCACGATCCAGGAGCTAGTTACACTAATTAGAGTAATTAATTCAAATTCGATCCATGGTCAGTGACAGGAGGGTGTGACTGCGAGTGAGGAAGGTAAGGGGACTCAGGATGTAGTGATGGGGGATGTCCAACAGGTTCGAGGCTCTTGCTCCCTGTGTGGACGAGAGCAGGGACTGCAGGGAGGATGAGCAAACTGACCACAGCACCGTGGTACAGGGGGCCATTCAAGTGGGGGGAGTAAGATGAAATGTTGTAGTGGTAGGGGACAGTATTGTTAGAGGGATAGATGCTGTTCTCTGCAGCCGAGAGCGTGAGTCCCGAAGGCTGTGTGGCCTACCCGGTGCCAGGGTTAAGGACATCTCCTCTGGGCTGGAGAGGAACTTGGAGTGGGAGGGGGAAGATCCAGCTGTCGTGGTCCAGCGACATAGGTAGAACGAAGAAAGAGGTTCTGCTGAGAGATTATGAGCAGCTAGGGGCCAAATTAAAAAGCAGAACCACAAAGGTAATAATCTCTGGATTACTACCGGAGCCATGAGCAAATTTGCATAGGTTAAATAAGATCAGAGAGTTAAACACGTGGCTCAAAGACTGGTGTGGGAGAAATGGGTTTTGGTTCGTGTGGCACTGGCACCAGTACTGAGGTAAGAGGGAGCTGTTCCGTTGGGACGGGCTTCACTTAGACTGTGCTGGGACTAGAGTCCTGACGAATCAAATAACTAGGGCTGTAGAGAGGGCTTTAAACTAATTCGTGGGGGAAAGCGTTCAGGTGAGCAGAAATTTAAAAAGTCAAAGAATAAAGAGAAAGCAATAGAGCAGGATAGCACTGCGGGAAATGAAAACCAGTGTGCCAGGAAGGGACAAAATGTGTAAACATAAAAGTGTATCAGAAAGTGGGGTCAAAGCAGGAAAAAATGGTAAAAAAACAAATTTAAAAGCTCTTTATCTGAATGCACGCAGCATTCATAACAAAATAGATGAGTTGACGGCACAAATAGATACAAATGGGTATGATCTGATGGCCATTACAGAGACGTGGTTGCAAGGCGACCAGGGCTGGGAACTAAATATTCAGGAGTATTTGACAATTCGGAAGGACTGACAGAAAGGAAAAGGAGGTGGGGTAGCTCTGTTAATAAAGGATGAGATCAGTGCATTAGTGAGAAACGATATTGGCTCAGAAGATCAAGATGTTGAATCAGTTTGGGTGGAGATAAGGAATAATGAGGGGGAAAAGTCACTGGTGGGTGTAATCTATAGGCTCCCTAACAGTAGCTACACTGTTGGACGGAGTATAAATCAAGAAATAATGGAGGCTTGTAAAAAAAGAACGGCAATAATCATGAGCGATTTTAACCTTCATATTGATTGGACATGTTATGTATGTATGTAAACCTCACCAATATGTAAGACTTGCCACTAGGGGGCACACCTGTGGGAGACCTAAGGGTCACCTGTGCACCCTGGGCAAGCAGGTATAAAAGGTGATTCACCGTGCTGCTTCCTCACTCTGGAGTCTGAATAAAGAGACCAAGATCACAACAGTTTGAGCTTACAATACAGTCTTGTGGAGTTATTCTGAACACAACAGGACAAAGCAAATTAGCCAGGGTAGCCTTGAGGAAGAGTTCATAGAGTGTATCCGGGATAGTTTCCTTGAACAGTACGTTGCCAAACCAACCAGGGAGCAGGCTATCTTAGATCTGGTACTGTGTAATGAGACAGGATTAATAAATGATCTCCCAGTAAAGGATCCTCTAGGAAAGAGTGATCATAGCATGGTTAAATTTCAAATTCAATTGGAGGGTGAGAAAGTTGGATCTCATACCAGTGTCCTAAGCTTAAATGAAGGAAACTACAAAGGTATGAAGGCAGAGTTGGCTAAAGTGGACTGGAAAATAGATTGAAGTGTGGGATGGTTGATGAGCAGTGGCAGACAATTAAGGAGATATTTCATAACTTTCAACAAAAATATATTCCAATCAGAAGGAAAGACTGCAAGAGAAGGGATAACCATCTGTGGCTAACTGAGGAAATAAGGAATCGTATTAAATTGAAAACAAGGGCATACAAAGTGGCCAAGACGAGTGGGAATGCTGGAGTCCATTATTAAGGAAGTAGTAGCAGGTTAGTTGGAAAAGCATGATTCAATCAAGCAGAGTCAACATGGTTTTATGAAAGGGATTGGGAAACTTTTAAAAGCCAGCAAAGAACGACGAATAAAATAATAAAGAGAGGGAAGATAGATTATGAAAGCAAACTAGCTTGAAATATAAAAACAGACAGTAAGAGTTTCTACAGGTACATAACAAGGAAAAGAGTGGCTAAAGTAAATGTTGGTCCCTTACAGGACGAGCCTGGGGAATTAATAATGGGGAACAGGGAAATGGCAGAGACTTTGAACAAATATTTTTTCTTGGTCTTCACGGTAGAAGACACTAAAAACATGCCAATAGTGGATAATCAAGGGGCTATAGAGCGGGAGGAACTTAATACAATCACTATCACTAAAGAACTCGTACTCAGTAAAATAATGGGACTAAAGGCGGACAGGTCCCCTGGATTTGATGGCTTGCATCCTAGGGTCTTAAAAGAAGTGGCTGCAGAGATAGTGGATGCATTGGTTGTAATCCACCAAAATTCCCTGGATTCTGGGGAGGTCCTAGCGGATTGGAAAGCCACAAATGTACCGCCCCTATTTAAAAAGGAAGGGAGACAGAAAGCAGGGAACTATAGACCAGTTAGCCTAACATCTGTCAATGAAAAATGCTGGAATCCATTATTAAGGAAGTAGTAGCAGGTCATTTGGAAAAGCATGATTCAATCAAGCAGAGTCAGCATGGTTTTATGAAAGGGAAATCATGTTTGACAAATTTGGTGGAGTTCTTTGAGGATGTAACAAGCAGGATGGATAAAGGGGGAATGTTGTGTATTTGGATTTCCAGAAGGCATTCGATAAGGTGTCACATAAAATGTTACTGCACAAGATAAAAGTTCATGGGTTGGGGGTAATATATTAGCATGGATAGAGGATTGGCTAACTAACAGAAAACAGAGAGTCGAGATAAATGGGTCATTTTCCAATTGGCAAACAGTAACTAGTGGGGTGCCACAGGGATCGGTGCTGGGTCCTCAACTATTTACAATCTATCTTAATGACTTGGATGAAGGGACCGAGTGCACTGTGGTCAAGTTTGCTGATGATACAAAGATGGGTGGGAAAGCAAATTGTGAGGAGGACACAAAAATCTGCAAAGGGATATAGACAGGCTAAGTGAGTGGGCAAAAATATGGCAAATGGAGTATAATGTGGCAAAATGTGAGGTTATCCACTTTGGCAGAAAAAATAGAAAAGCAAATTATAATTTAAAATTATAATTGCAAAGTGCTGCAGTACAGAGGGACCTGGGGGTCCTTGTGCATGAAACACAAAAAGTTAGTATGCAGGTACAGCAAGTAATCAGGAAGGCAAATAGAATGTCTGCCTTTATTGCAAGGGGAATAGAGTATAAAAGCAGAGAAGTTCTGCTACAACTGTACATGGTATTGGTGAGACCACACCTCGAGTACTGCGTACAGTTTTGGTCTCCATATTTAAGGAGACTATACTTGCATTGGAAGCTGTTCAAAGAAGGTTCACTAGGTTGATTCTGGAGATGAGGGGGTTGACTTATGAAGATAGATTGAGTAGGTTGGGCCTATACTCATTGGAGTTCAGAAGAATGAGAGGTGATCTTATTGAAACATATAAGATAATGAGGGGGCTCGACAGGTGGGTGCAGAGAGGATATTTCCACTCATTGGGGAAATTAAAACTAGGGGACATAGTCTCAGAATAAGGGGCCGCCCATTGAAAACTGAGATGAGGAGGAATTTCTACTCAGAGAGTTGTAAATCTGTGGAATTCTCTGCCCCAGAGAGCTGTGGAGGCTGGGTCATTGAATATATTTAAGGTTGAGATAAGGGAGTAAAGAGTTATGGGGAGCGGGCAGGGAAGTGCAGCTGAGTCAATGATCAGCTCAGCCATGATCTTATTGAATGGTGGAGCAGGCTCAAGGGGCCAAATGGCCTACTCCTGCTCCTATTTCTTATGTTCTTATATTCTGCTTTGAAATAGTGGCCATGGGATCTTTTATGTCCAATTGCGAGGGCAGAAGGGACCTCGGTTAACAGCTACGAAGATTAAATATTTCCGTCCCCACTTTTTGGCTCATAAGTTCCACGCCCTCGTGGGATCTTTGCGCATTTTACTTCTGTTTTTGTTACGTGTCCGATGTCAGCTAAATACATCTGTACTGACAGATCAGACGAGACAAGATGTATCTTGCTATCCTTTGGGACATTTCAATTCCATTCTGGCTGTGACGAATTTTCCCCATGTTTTATCAGATTGGCTTGCACAAGAACATTGCGGCTTTTGAAAATAAGCCCCTCTTCAAATCGCCAATTCATCTCAGAAGTCCTAATCCAACCGAGGTTTACGATCAATCGCTGATTTGGTGTCCAGACGGCCATGCAGGCAGCAGCTTTTCAACATCGGCACTGACAGATCTACCTCCATTTCTGTAACGATCCCTGCTGGCAACATCGAGAGATAGGATGCAGTGCATTCAGCTATTTGATCACCCTTTTTTCATCTGCCCTGTCGTTAGTTCTGACCCAACAGTGTCGTGAACAGTGAGGAGGATACTGACAGACTTCAAGAGGACATAGACAGGCTGGTGAAATGGGCGGATACGTGGCAGATGACATTTAACGCAGAAAAGTGCGAAATGATACATTTTGGTAGGAAGAACAAGGAGAGGCAATATAAACTCAAGGGTATAATCCTAAAGGGGGTGCATGAACAGAGAGACCTCGGGTATGTATGTGAACAAATCGTTGAAGGTGATAGGGCAGGTTGAGAAAGTGATTAAAAAAGCATTCTGGGCTTCAAAAATAGAGGCATAGAGTACAAAAGCAAGGAAGTTATGGTGAACCTTTATAAAACACTGGTTCGGCCTCAACTGGAGTATTGTGTCCAATTCTGGGCACCGCACTTTAGGAAGGATGTGAAGGCCTTGGAGAGGGTGCAGGAAAGATTTACGAGAATGGTTCTAGAGATGAGGGACTTCAGTTGCGTGGATAGACTGGAGAAACTGGGGTTGTTCTCCTTGGAGCAGAGAAGGTCGAGAGGAGATTTGATCGAGGTGTTCAAAATCATGAGGGGTCTGGACAGAGTAGATAGAGAGAAACTGTTCCCATTGGTGGAAGGGTTGAGAACCAGAGGATACAAATTTAAGGTGTTTGGCAAAAGAACCAAAGGCGACATGCGGGAAAACTTCTTTACGCAGTGAGTGGTTAGGATCTGGAATGCGCTGCCTGAGAGGGTGGTGGAGGCAGATTCAAAAGGGAATTGGATAAGTACCTGAAGAAAAAATATTTGCAGGGCTACGGGGAAAGGGCGGGGAGAGTGGGACTGGCTGAGGTGCTCTTGCAGAGAGCCGGCACGGGCTCGGTGGGCCCGTTCTCTGATTCTGTGATTCTGTGCAGCTCTGTAGCTTATTTGTTTTCTAGTGTTAAACTAATTGCAACTTAAGTGGCATGCTGTGTATTGGTGGAGCTGCATGCACTTGTATTTTTCGTAATTGTCTCAAGAGGTTTGTGATTATTCTCCACTGCAAAATGTTTTCCAGATACATATCAATGGAATCCTTTGTATCTGAATCCAACAGTTGAAAGCCCTTCCTTGGTGCACTCGCATTGGTTTGGTGGGCATGCTCGGGAGCTAATGGTTCCCAACACTCAACACTATCCCTCACCAGCTCGGTCACATTGAAGCTTTCCAGCACAGGGCTTCTCCATCATCATGGATTGCAGATCGAGGAACTTCCTGTTACATAGACACGGCAAAGATTGGGATTGATATGTCCTGGTTCTAAACGGAGAATAGGAAGGGGACAAAAAGATAAGAGTCTGAAGCTAAAGTCAAAGGTCCAATGGTTGGGTGAGATTGCCCTGGAGATAGGTTCTTCTTCTTAGGCAGACCCCCGGAGTCGAGGATGACTTGCTTCCACACTAACATGAGTTCTAAGGTGACGGATAAGACCAATGCGGGATCTACAGTCTCTGTCACGGGTGGGGCAGATGGTGGTTGAAGGGAAGGGTGGTTGGGGGGAGCTTGGCTTGCCGCGCGCTCCTTCCGCTGTTTGCGCTTGGCTTCCGCGTGCTGCCGGCGAAGAGACTCAAAGTGTTCGGCACCTTCTCGGATGCTGCTCCTCCACTTTGAGCGGTCCTGGGCCAGGGATTCCCAAGAGTCGGTGGCGGATGTTACATTTTTTTCAAGGAGGCTTTGGCGGTGTCCTTGAAGCGTTTTCTCTGCCCTCCAGGGGCTCGCTTGCCGCGACGGAGCTCGGAGTAGAGCGCTTGTTTCAGGGTCGAGTCCACTTGGAGCACTGACAAATGAATGGAGAGAGGTGTGTGGAGGGTGAGCGACCCCACGAGCTGCTGAGAGGCCAGGCTATCAGTGCTGACCGCCGGAGGTTTTCCCATGGAGAGCCAAGGAGGGGTCGAGAATCAAAAGGAGAGTATCAAATTAAAAACCAATGCATATAAGGTGGCCAAGCTTAGTGGGAAATTAGCAGATGGGGAAAATTTTAAACGACAGCAAAGAATGACTAAGAAAGCAATGAAGAAAGGAGGATAGATTACAAAAGTAAACTTGCGCAGAACATAAAAACAGATAGTAAAAGCTTTTACCGATATCTAAAACGGAAGAGAGTGACTAAAGTAAATGTTGGTCCCTTAGAAGATGAGAAGGGGGATTTAATAATGGGAAATGTGGAAATGGTTGAGACCTTAAACAATTATTTTGCTTCGGTCTTCACAGTGGAAGACACAAAAACCCTGCCAAAAATTGCTGGTCACGGGAATGTGGGAAGGGAGGACCTTGAGACAATCACTATCACGAGGGAGGTAGTGCTGGACAGGCTAATGGGATTCAAGGTAGACAAGTCCCCTGGTCCTGATGAAATGCATCCCAGGATATTAAAAGAGATGGCGGAAGTTATAGCAGATGCATTCGTTATAATCTACCAAAATTCTCTGGACTCTGGGGAGGTATCAGCGGATTGGAAAGCAGCTAATGTAACGCCTCTGTTTAAAAAAGGGGGCAGACAAAAGGCAGGTAACTATAGGCCAGTTAGTTTAACATCTGTAGTGGGGAAAATGCTTGAAGCTATCATTAAGGAAGAAATAGCGGGACATCTAGATAGGAATAGTGCAATCAAGCAGATGCAACATGGATTCATGAAAGGGAAATCATATTTAACTAATTTACTGGAATTCTTTGAGGATATAACGAGCATGGTGGATAGAGGTGTACCGATGGATATGGTGTATTTAGATTTCAAAAAGGCATTCGATAAGGTGCCACACAAAAGGTTACTGCAGAAGATAAAGGTACGCGGAGTCGGAGGAAATGTATTAGCATGGATAAAGAATTGGCTGGCTAACAGAAAGCAGAGAGTTGGGATAAATGGGTCCTTTTCGGGTTGGAAATCGGTGGTTAGTGGTGTGCCAGAGGGATCGGTGCTGGGACCACAACTGTTTACAATATACATGATGACCTAGAAGAGGGGACAGAGTGTAGTGTAACAAAATTTGCAGATGACACAAAGATTAGTGGGAAAGTGGGTTATGTAGAGGACACAGAGAGGCTGCAAAGAGAATTAGATAGGTTAAGCGAATGGGCTAAGGTTTGGCAGATGGAATACAATGTCGGAAAATGTGAGGTCATCCACCTTGGAAAAAAAACAGTAAAAGGGAATATTATTTGAATGGGGAGAAATTACAACATGCTGCGTTGCAGAGGGACCTGGGGGTCCTTGTGCATGAATCCCAAAAAGTTACTTTGCAGGTTCAGCAGGTAATCATGAAGGCGAATGGAATGTTGGTCTTCATTGCGAGAGGAATGGAGTACAAATGCAGGGAGGTCCTGCTGCAACTGTACAGGGTATTGGTGAGGCCGCACCTGGAGTACTGCACGCAGTTTTGGTCACCTTACTTAAGGAAGCTTTGGAGGGGGTACAGAGACGATTCACTCGGCTGATTCCAGAAATGAGGGGGTTACCTTATGATGATAGATTGAGTAGACTGGGTCTTTACTCGTTGGAATTCAGAAGGATGAGGGGTGATCTTATAGAAACATTTAAAATAATGAAAGGGATGGACAAGATAGAGGCAGAGAGGTTGTTTCCACTGGTCGGGGAGACTAGAACTAGCAGGCACAGCCTCAAAATACGGGGGAGCCAATTTAAAACCGAGTTGAGAAGGAATTTCTTCTCCCAGAGGGTTGTGAATCTGTGGAATTCTCTGCCCAAGGAAGCAGTTGAGGCTGGCTCATTGAATGTATTCAAGTCACAGATTGCTAGATTTTTAAGCAATAAGGGAATTAAGGGTTACGGGGAGCGGGCGGGTAAGTGGAGCTGAGTCCACGGCCAGATCAGCCATGAACTTGTTGAATGGCGGAGCAGGCTCGAGGGGCTAGATGGCCTACTCCTGTTCCTAATTCTTATGTTCTTATATTCGTATGACTGTGAGGCAGTAGGGCAATCCGGGGGATCCGGCAGAGGCGAGCGGTGGGCCCTGGATGGTTCGGTGCATTCAGTACACCAGCTGAGGGAGGAATGGAGACAACGGCAAAGGGAAGCAGGCGGGAAGCGGCAGGGTAAAGGTCACGGGGCAGCAGTGGAGCAGAATCGAGGGCAGGGTGTGCAATCCGGTGCCTCGATGGGCCTTTCGGAGAATCCCACAGAGGATGGGAGCTGGCTTAGCAGAGAGCGCAAAATTCCCGGGAGAACGCCGTAGCCAGCCAGAATACAGCCTTTGCGTGAAATGGCGGTAACGTTTGAGGTCACTATTATAATATATGCACCTGTGACGATGCTCACAGGGTTTGTAGAGCTGTTGAGTTGGGAGTGGCTTAGCCAGTCATGTGATGTTCACAAGACTCAATAAAACCCCAGCCAGTTGGGTTCGGCGGATTCACGATGAGGCAGGTGGTTGTGAGCCTGGTGGATGAAATGGTAATGTGTAGTGTGATTGTTAAACCTTTGCTGATAAACCAACGAGTTCTTAATAGCAATGGCCCAGAAATCTCGGTTTCTCCCTCCCGCGGGCGTTCAAATAGATTTTAGAAAAAAGATGCCCACCGACCTGAAGCTGGTGTGCCTACGTGATATCCCGGTCCTGAGGCCTCCTCTGACTGCGCGTCAGCCTGAAGGCTTTGTGTCTTAATGCAAGGAGTATCCGCAATAAGGTGGATGAATTAACTGTGCAAATAGATGTTAACAAATATGATGTGATTGGGATTACGGAGACGTGGCTCCAGGATGATCAGGGCTGGGAACTCAACATCCATGGATATTCAACATTCAGGAAGGATAGAATAAAAGGAAAAGGAGGTGGGGTAGCATTGCTGGTTAAAGAGGAGATTAAGGCAATAGTTAGGAAGGACATTAGCTTGGATGATGTGGAATCTATATGGGTAGAGCTGCAGAACACCAAAGGGCAAAAAACGTTAGTGGGAGTTGTGTACAGACCGCCAAACAGCAGTAGTGATGTTGGGGAGGGCATCAAACAGGAAATTAGGGGTGAATACAATAAAGGTGCAGCAGTTATCATGGGTGACTTTAATATGCATATAGATTGGGCTAACCAAACTGGAAGCAATACGGTGGAGAAGGATTTCCTGGAGTGCATAAGGGATGGTTTTCTAGACCAATATGTCGAGGAACCAACTAGGGGGGAGGCCATCTTAGACTGGGTGTTGTGTAATGAGAGAGGACGAATTAGCAATCTCGTTGTGCGAGGCCCCTTGGGTAAGAGTGACCATAATATGGTGGAATTTTACATTAGGATGGAGAATGAAACAGTTAATTCAGAGACCATGGTCCAGAACTTAAAGAAGGGTAACTTTGAAGGTATGAGGCGTGAATTGGCTAAGATAGATTGGCGAATGATACTTAAGGGGTTGACTGGATGGGCAATGGCAAACATTTAGAGACCGCATGGATGAACGACAACAATTGTACATCCCTGTCTGGCGTAAAAATAAAAAAGGGAAGGTGGCTCAACCGTGGCTATCAAGGGAAATCAGGGGTAGTATTAAAGCCAAGGAAGTGGCATACAAATTGGCCAGAAATAGCAGCCAACCCGGGGACTGGGAGAAATTTAGAACTCAGCAGAGGAGGACAAAGGGTTTGATTAGGGCAGGGAAAATAGAGTACGAGAGGAAGCTTGCAGGGAATATTAAGATGGACTGCAAAAGTTTCTATAGATATGTAAAGAGAAAAAGGTTAGTAAAGAAAAACGTAGGTCCCCTGCAGTCAGAATCAGGGGAAGTCATAACGGGGAACAAAGAAATGGCAGACCAATTGAACAAGTACTTAGGTTCGGCATTCACTAAGGAGGACACAAACAACCTTCCGGATATAAAAGAGGTCAGAGGGTCTAGTAAGAAGGAGGAACTGAGGGGAAATCCTTATTAGTCAGGAAATTGTGTTGGGGAAATTGATGGAATTGAAGGCCGATAAATCCCCAGGGCCTGATGGACTGCATCCCAGAGTACTTAAGGAGGTGGCCTTGGAAATAGTGGATGCATTGACAGTCATTTTCCAACATTCCATAGACTCTGGATCAGTTCCTATGGAGTGGAGGGTAGCCAATGTAACCCCACTTTTTAAAAAAGGAGGGAGAGAGAAAACAGGGAATTACCGGTCAGCCTGACCTCAGTAGTGGGTAAAATGATGGAATCAATTATTAAGGATGTCATAGTAGCACATTTGGAAAGAGGTGACATGATAGGTCCAAGTCAGCATGGATTTGTGAAAGGGAAATCATGCTTGACAAATCTTCTGGAATTTTTTGAGGGTGTTTCCAGTAGAGTGGACAAGGAAGATCCAGTTGATGTGGTGTATTTGGACTTTCAGAAGGCTTTCGACAAGGTCCCACACAGGAGATTAATGTGCAAAGTTAAAGCACATGGGATTGGGGGTAGTGTGCTGACGTGGATTGAGAACTGGTTGTCAGACAGGAAGCAAAGAGTAGGAGTAAATGGGTACTTTTCAGAATGGCAGGCAGTGACTAGTGGGGTACCGCAAGGTTCTGTGCTGGGGCCCCAGCTGTTTACATTGTACATTAATGATTTAGACAAGGGGATTAAATGTAGTATCTCCAAATTTGCGGATGACATTAAGTTGGGTGGCAGTGTGAGCTGCGAGGAGGATGCTGTGAGGCTGCAGAGTGACTTGGATAGGTTAGGTGAGTGGGCAAATGCATGGCAGATGAAGTATAATGTGGATAAATGTGAGGTTATCCACTTTGGTGGTAAAAACAGAGAGACAGACTATTATCTGAATGGTGACAGATTAGGAAAAGGGGAGGTGCAACGAGACCTGGGTGTCATGGTACATCAGTCATTGAAGGTTGGCATGCAGGTACAGCAGGCGGTTAAGAAAGCAAATGGCATGTTGGCCTTCATAGCGAGGGGATTTGAGTACAGCGGCAGGGAGGTGTTACTACAGTTGTACAGGGCCTTGGTGAGGCCACACCTGGAGTATTGTGTACAGTTTTGGTCTCCTAACTTGAGGAAGGACATTCTTGCTATTGAAGGAGTGCAGCGAAGGTTCACCAGACTGATTCCCGGGATGGCGAGACTGACATATCAAGAAAGACTGGATCAACTGGGCTTGTATTCACTGGAGTTCAAAAGAATGAGAGGAGATCGTATAGAAACGTTTAAAATTCTGATGGGTTTAGACAGGTTAGATGCAGGAAGAATGTTCCCAATGTTGGGGAAGTCCAGAACCAGGGGTCACAGTCTAAGGATAAGGGGTAAACCATTTAGGTCCGAGATGAGGAGAAACTTCTTCACCCAGAGAGTGGTGAACCTGTGGAATTCTCTACCACAGAAAGTTGTTGAGGCCAATTCAACAAATATATTCAAAAAGTAGTTAGATGTAGTCCTTACTACTCGGGGGATCAAGGGGTATGGCGAGAAAGCAGGAATGGGGTACTGAAGTTGCATGTTCAGCCATGAACTCATGGAATGGTGGTGCAGGCTCGAAGGGCCGAATGGCCTACTCCTGCATCTATTTTCTATGTTTCTATGTCTGGAGCTGGAGTCACATGGCTCTGGGCAGCCAATCAAACGCAGTATATTCTCATTCTTAATAATAGGAACTCCGTAAATTGGAGTTCCCATTATTATGAATGAGAACTCTCCCCCAAACTCTAATAACCAATAATAAAAGATAGAAAAAATGCACAGCATATTTTTATTAATTTAAATTAAAGTTATTTTTATGTATTTATAAAATATATATTTTTCCGATTTTTAAAAGTTTTTTTAATTATGGTTTAAAATAAACTTACCGCAGTGGAGAGGGTTTTTAACAATAACCTGTGTTTTTAAAATTTTATTTAACAATGTTTTAGCGTGTTTTTAAACACTTACGCCTGTAACAGTAGGCTATGCACCTGCTTTTATCAGGCGCAAGAGTTTTGAGGACATTTGCTGGGCAAGAGATGGGTAAATCCCGCAATCTTGCCCTTGCAAATGTCCTCGCTCCCGAGATGCGGAGGATGTGTCAAGCCAGAAACTTGACAGATGGGAAAAGCCGGTTTTCAGCGCATGCGCATTGTGCGCTGAAAACGGGCTTTTGCGATGCCTTCCCGGGACCGTACACACTCCGTACACACTCCGTACAGACCCGGGAAGGCCGAGATTTCCAGGCCTTTGTGTTGCTCTGAATTCTTAAGCAAAAAACCCATGAAGCAAATACATTACAACTATATGGTCCAGCAATCGTGCTCTGGGAGAGCGCCGGTCAGGAAATGCCGGAACATCAGACTCCGATCTTCCATGTATTCAAATTAGTCCACGGAGGATCACGAGGCTCCAAAGCCATAGACCAACCCGACCAGCGATGCTTGGGAGCAGCGTTCCAGTCCGCCCTGCCGCCCTATTCAAACTTCGACGGCAAAGCTTCGACTGAAAGCACGCAACACACAAAGCTGCTAGTTCTGAAATGTAAAATTTTTACAGTGAGGTGAGTGAGATCATCTCGAAAATCAGGGAGCCTTGTTATATCTTCGCAAATTCTCTCGCTGAAGCAGCGATGCAAGCACATCACACCAGCTTCCATGCTGAATATATTTATCGTCAGGCCGGCAGATGATTTCAGAATCTATTAGTTGAGGCCCTCTTGCTCATCTCTCTTTTATGTTTCCACTGCATTCGTTACGTTCGAATTGTCCAGCATCCCAGTTCTATCTGTGCTCTGAATGGCAAGTTATTAGCATCTCAAAGAAACCCTAGTTCCTGAAAACAGCGCGAGAGTAAGATACACATAATGAATCTTTTTGTGTGAAGTGTAACACACAGAGCCTCTGTCACACAATCGTGTTGAATTAAGCTCTTCAGTCTTCTTTGTGTACCATTCTACTCAGCTCAGATGTACGACGTGACAAGTGAAAGTTCAGTTTTCTACTCGTGAACTGTTTGAATGCATTGTCCCCTCGGCATGACACTCTCTGATACATCGCCGCCTGATAGAAAGTCCATTGTTTATGACGCCAGGGTCTGTACAATATCAATGGTTTGTATTATCCGGACTGCAGGTCCGAAGGGGGAGAAATTCCCCGACGCCCTGATTGGAGGCCGGTAACAGGCTCGGGGCGGGACTTCCTGTCTTGGTGGGTATGCCAACATTGCGCGTTCTTCCCCGTTGGATCAAGCAGAGGGCCCGTGGAGGCGAATCTCGCTCTCCGTTCTTAACCCGTCACAGCTTTAGGGGTCGATATTGCCCTGTTTAGTGGCGGGAAACAGCTTTCGCCTTGGAGGGGGGGGTGTAGGGGGGCGCGACCGGCTCCCACGGAATTCCTGCGCCCGGCACAGAACATCCTGCGCCCGGCACGTTAGTCCTGCGCCGGCTGCGAAATGGCGGTTACCGCCGCTCACAGAAAGCTGAGCGTAATCTCGCGCGCTCCACTTCCTCTCGGGGCGGGTCCCCGGGGGGCGCAGCACTGGGGCGCGATCGTCAGCGCTACGCGTTCATTCCACGTAGCGCTGACGCAGTTCAACACCCCTCCCCTTCGCTTAAAGGGGAGGGCCACTATGCACTCTGCCAGGCCTCTGACGGCCTCCACAGGGTTACCCCAGGGCGGTGAGATGCCAAGGCCACATCCCGTCACTGAGACGGAACGCCGTGGCTGCACGATGGGAGCCCGGACCACGCCAGAGCAGTAAAGAAGGGGCCGAGCGGTGAGTCGGCCAAACAGGTAAGATGGCGGCGCACGGGGGGGGGGGGGGGGGCGGGAGGGGGCGCTCCCGACCTCACCTTTAACCTCCGCCCCGAGAGCTGAGGCGTACACCACACACGGGGCACTGGCCAGTGTCCGTCGCACGGCGCTAAGGGTTCGCCGCGCACGACGATGATGTCATCACTGGTTACGGGGTGGCCCGTGACGCTACCAGCGGGGCACGGCGCCTCCGCTAACTCCCGTTCAATCCCGCGGGAGACGGTCGCACCCCCGCCAACGCGAAAACTGGTTCGCGCCACTAAAGGGGGAAATATCGACCCCTAAAGCTGGGAGCAGTTAAGAAATGAGAACGAGAGTCGTCTCCACGGGACCTCTGCTTGATCCAATGAGGGAAGAACGCACAATGTTAGCATACCCGCTAAGACACATCAATCCACATCTCTCACAGGAACTAACACCCGAATGCGGAGCTTGCAGATCTCGAATGAAACAGGGTGCCCGAGAAAATTGCATCAAATTATTTCAGTTTTCTCATTAAAAGATCAATATTGGAATGATAATTGACACGTATTCAATAGACAACACAAAATATGAACTGAAATGATCAGCTCGGATAACTAGAGCACTTAGCCAGTAAGATTACTTAACAGGATGAACCTGATTTTAACTCCAGGTGGGAATTGCCGGCTTGGGCCTGAGTCGGGTCTCAATGATGTCATCGGGCCATGTAAAGAAGAACCCTGTTGGCTCCGGGTGCCTGTCCATGCTGCCTGCTCAGGAGAGCAGGTTAAAATTGCAGATGTTGCGATCATGGTGGCTTTCAGATAGCTTCCCTCCATCATAAGTTCAGAAGTGGGGATGTCCGCTGATGATTGCGGGTGTTCAGTTCCATTCGCAACTCCTCAGATAATGAAACAGTCCGTGCCCACACGCAGCAAGACCTCGACGACATTCAGGCTTGGGCTGATAAGCGGCAAGTTACATTTGCGCCACACAAGTGCCAGGCAATGACCTTCTCCACCAAGCGAGAGCCTAACCACCCCGCCATGATGTTCAACAGCATTGCCATCGCTGAATCCCCCACCATTAACATCCTGGGGGGTCACCATTGACCAGAAACTTAACTGGACCAGCCACATAAATACTGTGGCAACAAGAGCGGGTCAGAGGCTGGGTATTCTGTGGCGAGTGTCCCACCTCCTGACTCCCCAAAGCCTTTCCACCATCTACAAGTCAGGAGTGTGATGGAACACTCTCCACTTGCCTGGATGAATGCAGCTCCAACAACACTCAAGAAGCTCGACACCATCCAGGACAAAGCAGCTGCTCAATCGGCCCCCCATCCACCACCTTCAACATTTACTCCCTCCACCACCGGCGCCCCCTGGCTGCAGTATGTACCATCTACAAGATGCACTGCAGCAACTCGCCAAGGCTTCTTCGGCAGCACCTCCCAAACCCACGACCTCTACCCCCTAGAAGGACAAGGGCAGCAGGCGCATGGGAACACCGCCACCTCCACGTTCCCCTCCAAGTCACACACCATCCCGACTTGGAAATATATCGGCCGTTCCTTCATCGTCGCTGGGTCAAAATCCTGGAACTCCCTCCCTAACAGCACTGTGGGAGCACCTTCACCACACGGATTGCAGCGGTTCAAGAAGGCGGCTCACCACCACCTTCTCAAGGGGCAATTAGGGATGGGCAATAAATGCCGGCCTTGCCAGCGACGCCCACATCCCAGGAACAAATTTTTTAAAAGAGCCAGGGTGATTTAAAGCTGCCCACTCGCCAGGTTTCTGCTGAGTAGAGTTAAAATCACCCCGTTAACACTCAAACCATACCAAGATCTTGCAAATGTCTCGGACATTTAAGGCTATAAAGAACAGACCATCTCCACGATCCACCTCAGCAGTAGAAATGAGCTTTGGCTCCGGAAGTGGCTGAGTGTATCAGGAATATCGGGCGCAATGTTGGCCATGACTTGCGCCAATTATTTTGGAGTAAGTTGTTTTTTCTGGCGTAAGTTAAAAAATGCCATTTCCCCAAAAAAAATTTGCTCCAGAGTAAGTCAGTTAGGTACGATTTATTTTAGTTCCGTTTTTTTTCGCCAAAAGGGGGCGTTCCCACACGCTTACGCCAGTTTTGGCCATTTATGCCACTTTGGCCAGCTAAAACTTACTCCAAATCCACTGCGGTCAGCGTATGTGGCCAGCTCTGAAAAACCTTGCGGGCAGTGAAGAAATCGGCGCAGGTTAGTACATTTAAAGCACCAAGACTTACAAAGCACTAAACAAAGCACAAAAAGTAATAAGCATTCAATCAATAACAAATAAAAAATAGAAGTCCTACCTTTATGCCAGAATCAAGTTTTTTTTAAGTCATCCCCCGCCCACCCACCATTAAGACACTCTTTCTCTCTCCCCGCTCCCCCCACTCCCGCAATCAAAACTCTCAAGCACAACCATCAATAAATTAAAAATAAAACAAGTCCTACCTCGGCCCGGGAAGTCAGTGGGCCGGCCCGGTGCGGGAGGCCACTCGGCCGGAGATAGGTTGCGGCGCAGATCGGGGCGTCCCTTCAGCCGGGGATAGGGGCTGCGAGCATGGGGTCCTGCTCACAGCCCGCAGGACACGCTGGGAGGGTGAGGAGCATGCGCGCAGACTTCACTGCGCATGCGCGCAGACTTCACTGCGCATGCGCGCAGCTGCCGGCTGTGCTTTCTGCGCTGGTCTGTTGCTCCGCCCCCCCCCCACTTCACAAGCTACGCCACACTGGGACATCGGAGACTCGGCAGAGCGGGAAGGATGGGGCCCCTTTTCTTCGGCGCCGTTTCCAGCGTGCAAAGTCGGCATATTTAAGGTAAGTGCGCCGAAAAAAGGGGTTGGGGAAAATTGAGCCCATAGGAACAGGATGAGGTTCGAGCTTGCTCCACCATTCAATTAGATCACTCTACCTCAAAACCACTGTACGCTGATCTGTACCTCAATTCCATTTACCTACCTTAGCTCCATATCCCTGACCTGTCACAAAAAAATCTATTGATCAATGCACCACCTGGCCTGGTACTGAGCCATAGAGATCAGGAAGATCTCAGGTTCAAACTCTGATCTCTCTTGAGCTATGCACATCTTAGGAGTCAGCCATGGCTCAGTGGGCAGCACACTGCTTCCAAGTCTGAAGGTTGTGGGTTCAAGTCCCGCTCCAAGGACTTGAGCACAAAATCTAGGCTGACACTCCAGTGCAGTGCTGAGGGAGTGCTGCACTGTCGGAGGTGCTGTCTTTCAGATAAGATGTTAAACCGAGGCCCTGTCTCCTCAGTAAAAGATCTTATGGCGCTATTTTGAAGAAGAGCAGGGGAGTTATCCCTGGTGTCCTGGACAATATTTATCCCTCAATCAACATCACTAAAAACAGATTATCTGGTCATTATCACATTGCTGTTTGTGGGAGCTTGCTGTGCACAAATTGGCTGACGTGTTTTCTACGTTACAACAGTAACCACACTCAAAAAGTACTTCATTGGCTGTAAAGCACTTTGAGGCATCTGGCGGTTGTGAAAGGCGCTATATAAATGCAAGTCTTTGTTTCTGTGACAATGATGGGGTGCCGTGGGATCACAAAGTTGGAAAGGTGAAAAATCAGCCAGGGATATCAATTTTGATCAATATCTAGTGATTCCTTTGTTGGAAAGAGTTTAGTCATGGACTTTGCACTGAGCCCAGTTTTCCTTTATCCTCCCTTGTACGAAGTCTCACATGCCCATCATCCCTGCTCCCACTCCCCCCAGTATATTACATTTAAAATCCTTGTGCACCTCTTCAGATCCCTCACAACCTTGCCCTACCCATCTCTGCAACCTCTTTCAGCCTCCCATCCCCTCCTACACCTTGAGGTCCTCCAGACCTGACGTGTTGTGCATATCCCACTTTACGCCATCATCAGTGTCAGAACCTTTAACCACCTCAGGAACTCTCTCTGGAACTCCGTCCCTCAACCTTTCCACCTCTCCTTTTCTCTCCTCACCTTTTAACAATCCTCTCACGTGAGAATATGCACACCCATAATTCTTAAATTTTGATATGTATTAAAATTCCCTGCCCAGGCCAAAAGGTTTTTCAAAGTGAAATAAAGTTGGTGAATGTAACAGACGGTCTTTCATTGATAAGTGGAGCTGAATGACCAGCTGTGATGTGCGGATAACAGAGCTGGACAGAACCAAATGTTCGGGACTGCAGGGGGTGGTTATAGACAACAGAGATAAACAAACCCCTTTCGATTTTGCAAACTATGTGTCTTTAGTTCCATTATATCCCTGTTATAGATAGAAATCCAGACAGTGATTATTTGTTGAGTGTAATACTTATCTATTAAACAACATCATAGGTGGTCCCTTGAACGAGGATGACTTGCTTCCACATGAGTTCACAGATGTTTCAATGAAGGACCCGATGTTCCAGTCCTGAACTCCAGTTGAAGGGTGGAAGATGCCTGTGCGTTGATTTTTTTAATGTGGGGTGGCCGTTGCACACCAGCCACCACACAAGCTCGACAGAGCCAGGTCTTGGTCCAGTGGCAAGGGTTAACCAGGATGACTGGAGACCTGCTCTGCTGCACGGACCTAGTGTGCACACATATCGCAGTGTGGGCTGGGCCCGTGCTGCCCCCTGGGCCCTCGGCTCTTCTGGGCCCCGTACCCCCATTTGCCAGACCTCCACCACGATCTCTCGCCGCTCCTCCGCCACAAACATTCGCCGCACCTCCGCCACGATCACCCACTGAATCTCAGCCACAATCCCTCAACGCTCCTGTTACACATTACAGCACAACAACATTGCAATGTCATTCTCAGAGCAGGTTGTTATCGGAGATAAGATTCTCCAAAAGCAAGGTCCTATCACAAACCTTCCCTTTTGTTCTTTCCTCCCCCCCAGCTCTCCCCTTTCCCTGCCCCTGCACTTCCTTAAAAATCTCTTACATTTCTAACTTTTTCCAGTTCTGACTTAGGGTCATCGACCCGGAACTTTAACTCTGTTTCTCTCTGCACAGAAGCTGCCCGACCCGCTGAGTATTCCCGCATTTTCTGCTTTTTATTTCAAATTTCCAGCATCCGCAGTGTTTTGCCTTTGGCCGAGCAGATCGCCATCAGTTCAAACGATACAGAGCTAGACAACAGTCTGCAATTACTAGAAATGGATGCAGTCAATAAGAGAATTCGAATGATTAATTAAAACCCAGGAACAATACCCTGAGATAGGACAGCAGCAGTCCGAGATCAATGGCTGTTCAGAAAGCTTTTTGAGAGACTGGAGAAGTTGTTGAAAGGCTCAACGCAGAGACCCCATCAATCCACTGCAATCACTCTACAATGCACCCTTACAATTGCCTGATCTGTGGGCAGCTCCCGAGACAAATGGGAGCGTGCATTCACAATGGACACAATGAGTAGTGCGACTGAAAAGACCAGTCGGTCCAAAAAGCAATTCACCTTGCCTTTCAGGTAAATCTAATGCTTCATCAAAAGCCAATTCCTGAATAACACCACTAGCGCACGCCTCACAATCTTCCTGCATCGGAAATTATTCTTTTGTGCAAGTGCATTAACCATTCTTTCGGGCAACAGCAGAGATTGTATGTAATGTTCGCCGTGTCCATCACTCCCTAAACCTCGCCACCTCTCTCTCAACGACAACTTATATTTATATAGCGCCTTTAACGTAGTGAAACATACCAAGGCGTTTCACAGGAGTATTATGAGATAAAAATTTGGCACTGAGCTGCAGAAAGAGAAATTAGGGCAGGTGACAATGTTATTGATGCAACAAAAAAAAAATTTGGCTCAACTTCTGTCATGTATTCAACCAGCATTGTAACCCATGTATAAACTGACCTAAGTTGTACACCGTGAGAACACTGACCACTAGGTGGGAGACACTCCTAACCTGGACCTTCAGGTATAAAAGGGGAAGCTCCACCCACCTTCATCACTTGAGTGCTAAGGAATAAAGGACAGGTCATAGACTGACCTTCTCTCAAGCATGGGCCTCGTGTGCATTTATACTTTGTAGTAAGGACGTATTAATGGCGACAAGAAACTGGGATGTAAACCACGCGAGCATGGCCACTAGCAGACCAGATGAGAGGTACTGTGTTAAGGAATGGTTGGGACAGAGATTCAACATTGTTAAAGCAGCACACAGTTCTCCAGGCAGACAAGGGCAGTCAGGCATGCCCCAACATGTAGTCGAACCCAGAGGGGGAGTTCGACAGAGATAATGGCAAGCTGAACAGCGATTCACGCCATTGCAAGGGACAATGCGGCCAGTAATGGGGCCATCAACACCTGTTAATGGTGCACTCAAGGACAATAACAGGGGCAGTCAGGGACGATCGACTGGCAAGGGACCTTTTGTTTCAAACCACAACTCATGCTGGAGGCGTGGAGGCATACATTCAGCCGGAGTTTGCAGAGATGAGCAAAATACCTGCAGAAATTGCAGAAATGGACACTGGGGGAAATCGCTGGAAGCTGCAGTTCAGCGAGTTCATGTGGAGCACGTATACAGTTCATACACCAGGACGCCACCGATAATGATGAAAGTGCTCCTCAATGGCATCCCAGTATCAATGGAGTTAGACACGAGTGCCAGCCAGTCCCTAATGGGTATCAAACAGTTCGAAAAGTGTGGGCATCCAAGGCCAGGAGGCCAAAATTATCGCCGATTGACGCACAGCTACGGACTTACACAAAGCAGATCATTCCGGTGCTAGGCAGCGCCATGGTAGTCGTGACCCACAAAGATTCGGAGAACAGGTTGCCATTCTGGATTGTCCCAGGGGACGGTCCCGCACTACTGGGGAGGAGTTGGCTTGCTGTCATGAACTGGAAATGGGGCGATGTCAATGCAATTTCCTCTGTGGAGCGAGTATCATGCTCACAGGTCCTGGACAAATTTGACTCATTATTTCAACCCGGCATTGGCACTTTCATGGGGGCCAAGGTAGTGATTCACATAAACCCGGACGCCAGACCAGTACACCACAAGGCCAGAGCGGTGCCGTACGTGATGCGGGAAAAGATAGAAGGCGAATTGGACCGCCTGTTGAGGGAAGGCATCATCTCGCCAGTCAAATTCAGTGACTGGGCGAGCCCGATTGTGCCGGTGCTCAAGGCGGATGGGTCGGTCAGGATATGTGGCGATTACAAGGCCACCAGCAATCGGGTGTCACTCCAAGACCAGTACCCGCTACCGAGAGCGGAGGACCTCTTTGCGACGCTATCCGGTGGCAAACTTTTTTCAAAATTGGACCTGACCTCAGCTTACATGACCCAGGAGCTGGCGAGTGAGTCGAAGAAGCTGACCACCATCACGACACACAAGGGGTTGTTTGAGTACAACAGATGTCCGTTCGGGATTCGCTCGGCCGCCGCGATCTTCCAACGAAATATGGAAAGCCTCCTCAAGTCGATTCCAGGGACGGTGGTTTTTCAGGACGACATCCTCATTACGGGTTACTATACTGAAGAACACCTCCACAACCTGGAGGAGGTGCTACGCAGACTGGACCGGATAGGTCTGCGACTGAAAAAGGCGAAGTGCGTCTTCCTAGCTCCAGAGGTAGAATTCCTGGGGATGAGGGTAGCAGCAGACGGGATCAGCCCTACTGCATCCAAGACGGATGCGATCCAGAGAGCACCCAGACCCCGTAACATGACGGAGCTGCGTTCGTTCCTGGGGCTCCTGAACTATTTTGGTAACTTTCTTCCCAAATTGAGCACGCTGCTAGAGCCGCTACATGTGCTCCTACGCAAAGGTCGAGAATGGGTCTGGGGGGACAGCCAGGAAAGGGCTTTTAATAGCGCATGCAATTTGTTATGTTCCAACAATCTCTATATGTCCCATGTAAGAAACTTGTGTTAACGTGCGATGCGTCGTCCTATGGTGTCAGGTGTGTGTTGCAGCATGTCAATGCCAAGGGTCAGTTACAGCCGGTAGCTTATGCCTCCAGGAGTCTGTCCCAGGCAGAAAGGGGCTACGGGATGGTTGAAAAGGAGGCGTTCGCATGTGTATATGCGGTAAAGAAAATGCACCAGTACCTTTTTGGCAGGAAATTTGAGCTGGAGACAGATCACAAACCCCTAACGTCCCTTTTGGCCGACAACAAGGCCATAAATGCAAACGCATCGGCCCGCATACAGAGGTGGGCACTCACGTTAGCTGCCTATGTCTACACAATTCGGCACAGACCGGGCACCGAAAACTGCGCCGATGCACTCAGCAGGCTTCCACTAGCCACCACTGAGGGGGCTACCGAGCATGGTGCTGAGATGGTCATGGCTGTTGAAGCTTTCGGAAGCGAAGGCTCACCCGTGACAGCCCGTCAGATTAAAGTCTGGACAAATAGAGACCCGCTATTGTCTCTAGTCAAGAAATGTGTCCTGAATGGGGATTGGGCAGCCATGTACAGGGCATGCCCTGAGAAATTTAAACCATTTCACAGGCGCAAGGATGAACTCTCGATTCAGGCCGATTGCCTACTGTGGGGAAACCGCGTAGTCATGCCCCAGGTGGGCAGAGAGGTGTTCATCAGAGAACTCCACAATGGGCACCCGGGCATTGTCACGATGAAGGCAATTGCCAGGTCACACGTTTGGTGGCCAGGGATAGACGCAGATCTGGAACTTTGTGTTCGCAGGTGCAACACGTGTGCCCAGCTGGGCAATGCGCCCAGGGAAGCCCCCCTTAGCCCCTGGCCATGGCCCGCCAAGCCTTGGTCACGTATCCATGTGGACTACGCAGGTCCTTTCATGGGGAAAATGTTTTTGGTTGTAGTAGACGCCTACTCCAAATGGATCGAGTGTGACATTTTAAATTCAAGCACATCCTCTGCCACGGTAGAAAGTCTACGGGCAATGTTCGCCGCCCACGGTCTACCGGACATCTTGGTCAGCGATAATGGCCCGTGCTTCACAAGCACTGAATTCCAGGACTTCATGGCAGGCAATGGAATTAACCATGTTAGAACGGCACCGTTCAAGCCGGCCTCAAACGGCCAGGCAGAACGAGCAGTGCCGATAATCAAACAGGGGATGCTCAGATTCCAAGGGGGTTCCCTACAAACCCGCTTATCACGCCTCCTGTTGGCCTATAGATCCCGACCACAGTCGCTCACAGGGGTTCCACCCGCAGAGCTACTAATGAAAAGGACGCTCAAAACCAATTATCCCTTATACACCCCACCATGAAAGAAATTGTCGAGAGCAGGCGCCAGTCACAATATCACTACCATGACAGGAATGCGAGGGCGCGATGTATTGATGTAAATGATCCTGTTTTTGTCTTCAATTACGCTGCAGGGCCCAAATGGCTCGCAGGCACTGTGGTTGCCAAAGAGGGAAATAGGATTCTGGAAGTTAAACTTACCAATGGACAAATCTGCCGCAAACATGTGGATCAAACAAAAAGGAGGTTCAGCAACCCCATAGAAGAAGCAGAGGAAGAACACGATATAGAGTTCACTCCACCATAGGTGACTGAACACCGGAACCAAAGGGAGGAGAGCCCAGTCACTGTGGGCAGTCCGGACAGGCCTGAGGCACTGCAAACAGCAGACACTCAGGCCAGCGCCCAACAACCGGAGCCCCAACTCAGGCGCTCTACAAGGGAGCATAAACCACCAGAGAGACTCAACCTGTGATCCTAATAAGACTTTGGGGGGGGAGGTGATGTCATGTATTCAACCAGCATTGTAACCCATGTATAAACTGACCTAAGTTGTACACTGTGAGAACACTGACCACTAGGTGGGAGACACTCCTAACCTGGACCTTCAGGTATAAAAGGGGAAGCTCCACCCACCTTCATCACTTGAGTGCTAAGGAATAAAGGACAGGTCACAGACTGACCTTCTCTCAAGCATGGGCCTCGTGTGCATTTATACTTTATAGTAAGGACGTTTTAACTTCCATGGCATGATGGGTAGTAGGTAGAAAATGGACTTCGCTAAAGACAGATCCTGTTTAATTATGATCGCATATTCGAGGCTGAGACTTCCGCGATTGGATCGTGGTATCGTCTGAGATTTCATCTTTCAACTCAAACAATGAACGGAATTCTGTCTGCCTGGAGGCAAAAAGATCCCAAGGCACATAGAAACATAGAAAATAGGTGCAGGAGTAGGCCATTCGGCCCTTCGAGCCTGCACCACCATTCAATATGATCATGGCTGATCATGCAACTTCAGTACCACATTCCTGCTTTCTCTCCATACCCCTTGATCCCTTTAGCCATAAAAGCCACATCTAACTCCCTGTTGAATATATCTAATGAACTGACCTCAACAACTTTCTGTGGTAGAGAATTCCACAGGTTCTCAATTCTCTGAGTGAAGAAGTTTCTCCTCATCACGGTCCTAAATGGCTTACCCCTTATCCTGAGATTATGACTCCTGGATCTGGACTTCCGCAACATCGGGAACATTATTCCTGCATCTAACCTGTCCAATCCCGTCAGAATTTTATATGTTTCTATGAGATCCCCTCTCATTCTTCTAAATTCCAGCGAATATAACCTAGTCGATCCAGTCTTTCTTCATATGTCTGTCTTGCCATCCTGGGAATCAGTCTGGTGAACCTTCGCTGCACTCCCTCAATAGCAAGAATGTCCTTCCTCAGATTAGGAGATCAAAACTACACACAATATTCAAGGTGTGGCCTCACCAAGGCCCTGTACAACTGCAGCAAGACCTCCCTGCTCCTATACTCAAATCCTCTCGCTATGAAGGCCAACATGCCATTTGTCTTCTTCACCGACTATTCAGCGAAGGTTAGAGAATTCTCCTGGTGTCCCGGCCAGACTTTCTCCCTCAACCAACACCATCCAAATCAGATTATCTGGCCATTCCTCTATCTGCTGCTTGTATTCAAATCAGCTGGCTGTGAGAACAAAATGGCTACACTTCAAAGGTCATTCACTGGGTGTGAGATGCTTTGTGATGTCCTGAGAGTGCTATCTTATTAGCCCCTCGATTTTAAAATTTTCATCCTGGTTTTCAAATCCACTCCAAGGCCTCGCCCCCCCCTCCCCCCCCCACCACACCCCTCCCCATCTCTAACCTCCTCCAGCCCTACAACACTCCGAGATCTCTGCGCTCCTCCAATTCAGGCCTCTTGAGCACATCCGATTTTCAGCGCTCCACCATTGGCGGCCGTGCCTTAAGCTCTGGAATTCCCTATCTAAAACTCTCTGCCTCTCTCTCAACGGAAGCTTGCATTTATATAGCGCCTTTAACATAGTGAAACATCCCAAGGCGCTTCACAGGAGTGTTACGAGGTAAAATTTTGACACTGAGCTGCATAAGGAGAAATGAGGGCAGGTGCTTGGTCAAAGAGGTAGGTTTTAAGGAGTGTCTTGAAGAAGGAAAGAGAGGCGGAGAGGCTTAGGCAGGGAATTCCAGAGCTTGGGGCCCAGGCAACAGAAGGCACGGCCACCGATGATGGAGCGATTATAATCAGGAATGCTCAAGAGGGCAGAATTAGAGGAGCGCAGACATCTCAGGGGGGGGGGGGTTGCGGGGCTGGAGGAGATTACAGGGATAGGGAGGGGCGAGGGCCATGGAGGGATTTGAAAACAAGGATGCTCCTCCTTTAAGACATTCCTTAAAACATACCTCTTTGAACAAATATTTGGTCACATGTCCCAATATCCCCTTGTGTGTTTCGGTGTCAAATAAATGTTCCTGTGAAGCACCTTGGGACTATTCCAAATTTACTATTCCAAATTGATATCCGTTTTTGAAAACCTTCGCCCCAATCTCCAATTTCTCACTCCTCTCCAAGGTCCTTGAAATTACCGTGTACGTGTTGCGCGTAATTCCATGTTTAAACTGCCCAATCAGATTCCTGCCCTTGTCAGAGCACCTCTTCATCTAGGAGCAAACCAAA
Source organism: Pristiophorus japonicus (assembly GCF_044704955.1). Lineage (NCBI taxonomy): Eukaryota > Metazoa > Chordata > Chondrichthyes > Pristiophoridae > Pristiophorus > Pristiophorus japonicus. Next base: position 84,344,850 of record NC_091995.1, read on the forward strand.
ACAAATGTCAAAACATATGTCAGACATCCGGGTCAAAGCTTGCGTTGTTCGAAGGTAGATATCTGCCTTCGAATTCCCTCATTTAGGATTGAGATGACGAGAAACTTCTTCACCTGTGGAATTCCTTACAGCAGAAAATTCTTGATGCCAGTTCTTTGGATATATTCAAGACTGTTAGATATGCCCCTTACAGCTAAAGAGATCAAGGGGTATGGAGAGAAAGCAGGAAAGGGGTACTGAGGTGAATGATCAGCCATGGTCTTATTGAATGATGGTGCAGACTCGGAGAGCGGAATGGCCTACTCCTGCACAGATTTTCTATGGTTTTATGTTTCTATGTGTTCCACGTCAAATCAAGAGCTGCACAGTCGCTTGAATCTTCCAGCTCTGGTGAAGGTGGCAGCATCCAAGTTGTTGTTGTTATGTTATGTTATGTTTCTTTGTCATAAAATATAAAATGTTACTTCAAAAGGCAGGAGTCGGCTCATTCGGGTATACTTATGACTAGTCCGCCACTCGAAAACTTCACAAAGCAGGAAGGACAGGCCACTGTTGGGTTTTAGTGGCTGTCCTGTTTGTGGTTAGAGCTCTACAGATCCCATTGTTTGATGCTGACTATCCATGGGGGGCGTTCAACAATGCCTCTATGGGACTTCCGCCAGTAAATTTGTTTTTTTTTAACATAAGAATATTCTCTTTTTGATTGCCAGCTCCATAGATGGCATACTTGAGTAAGTCATGTTATATATAAGGGACACATCATCATGGGCAGTCCCTCGAAATCGAGGAAGACTTGCTTCCACTCCAAAAGCGAGTTCCCTGGTGACTGTTCAGTCCAATACAGGAATTCTGTCACAGGTGGGATAAACAGTGGCTGAAGAACACATGGCTCTAATAAGCACCTACAAATTACACACGTGTACTATGTTCTACCCACATGCATGTCATTCTTTCAATTCGGGAGAGTACATTTTCCAGCTGTCTCGGGATGTCCTGCCTTCTTCATCATCATCATAGGCAGTCCCTCGGAATCGAGGAAGACTTGCTTCCACTCTAAAAATGAGTCCTTAGGTGGCTGAACAGTCCAATACAAGAACCACAGTCCCTGTCGCAGGTGGGACAGACAGTCGTTGAGGGAAGGGGTGGGTGGGGCTGGTTTGCCGCACGCTCCTTCCGCTGCCTGAGCTTGATTTCTGCACGCTCTCGCCGATGAGACTCGAGGTGCTCAACGCCCTCCCGGATGCTCTTCCTCCACTTAGGGCGGTCTTTGGCCAGGGACTCCCAGGTGTCGGTGGGGATGTTGCACTTTATCAGGGAGGCTTTGCGGGTGTCCGTGTAACGTTTCCTCTGCCCGCCGTTGGCTCGTTTGCCGTGAAGGAGTTCCGAGTAGAGCGCTTGCTTTGGGAGTCTTGCTTGGTTGACTGATGACAAGTCCCGCTTGACTCATCATTGACGGTCCCTCATATCGAGGATGACCGAACCACTTAGAGGCTACTGACGTTTTCCTTTACTGCCTATAGATGGACATAGCCGAGACTTCAGACAAAATTGTTGGTGAAACTGAAGTGTATACATATATAAACACTTGCATTTTATATATCATAATCGGCGGTCCCTCGAACGAGGATGACTTGCTTCCACATGAGTTCACAGATGTTTCAATGAAGGACCCGATGTTCCAGTCCTGAACTCCAGTTGAAGGGTGGAAGATGCCTGTGCGTGGATTTTTTTAACGTGTGGTGACCGTTACACACCAGCCACCACACGGGCTTGACAGAGCTCGGCCTTTATCGAGTGACAAGGGTTAACCAGGACGACTGGAGACCAGCTCTGCTGCTCGGACCTAGTGCGCACACATATCGCAGTGTGGGCTGGTCTGTGCTGCCCCTCGGCACTGGGCTCTTCTGGGCCCCTTATCCTCATTTGCCACACCTCCGCCACGATCTCTCGCCGCTCCTCCATCACGATCTCTCGTCGCTCCTCTGCCGCAAACATTTGCCGCAGCTCATAGACCTCATATACTGACCTTTTGTCCAGCCGCCTTTCATGACCACCGGACGTCTCAAAGCGCTTTACAGCCAATGAAGTGTTTTTGGAGTGTAGACACTGTTGTAATGTGGGACACGCGGCAGCCAATTTGTGCACAGCAAGCTCCCACAAACAGCAATGTGATAATGACCAGATAATCTGTTTTTGTTATGTTGATTGAGGGATAAATATTGACCAGGACACTGGGGATAACTCCCCCTGCTCTTCTTCGAAATAGTGCCGCGGGATCTTTTACATCCACCTGAGAGAGCAGGCGGGGCCTCGGTTTAATGTCTCATCCAAAAGACAGCACCTCCGACAGTGCAGCACTCCCTCAGCACTGCACTAAAGTGTCAGCCTAGATTTATGTGCTCAAGTCCCTGGATATATATACACTAACCTACCTCCCATATATACACAGACCTCCCATACACACACCAACAAATGTCCAATATATACATTAACAGACCTCCCATATATACATAAACAACTTGAATTTATATAGCATAGTAAAACATCCCAAGATACTTCACAGGGGTATTATAAAAGAAAAGAAATTGGCACCAAGCCACATAAGGAGAAACTAGGGCAGGTGCCCGAAAGCTTGGTCAATGAGGTCGGTTTTAAGCAGCGACTTAAAGGAGGAAAGAGAGGTAGAGAGGCGGAGAGGTTTAGGCAGGGAGTTCCAGAGCTTAGGGCCCAGAAGGTACGGCCACCGATGGTTGAGCAATTATAATCAGGGGTGCTCAGGAGGGCAGAATTAGAGGAGCGCAGACATCTCGGGGGCTTGTGGGGCTGGAGGGGATTACAGAGATAGGGAGGGGCGAGGCCATGGAGGGATTTGTAAACAAGGAAGAGAATTTTGAAAGCGAGGCATTGATAAACCGGGAGCCAATGTAGGTCAGCTAATATACACTAACAGATGTCCCATATATACATTAACAGACCTCCCATTTGAGCAGCCTAAAAGGGATCGCTGAAGGGCATTTCAAACAAAGCACAGAAAATCTTCAGTTTTTATTTTTGTGTAATATGGCGATTTTATATAATACAAATGAATTAGTGAGAACAAAAATTCAGGCAATTACAATGTATGTGAAATTAAGTCTTTTAACATTTCTGAATGAGTGCAGCTCCAACAACACAAGAAGCTCGACACCATCCAGGACAAAGCAGCCCGCTCGATCGGCACCCCATCCACCACCTTCAACATTCACTCCCTCCACCACCGGCGCCCCCTGGCTGCAGTGTGCACCGTCTACAAGATGCACTGCAGCAACTCGCCAAGGCTTCTTCGGCAGCTCCTCCCAAACCCGCGACCTCTACCCCCTAGAAGGACAAGGGCAGCAGGCGCATGGGAACACCACCACCTCCACGTTCCCCTCCCAGTCACACACCCTCCTGACTTGGAAATATATCGGCCGTTCCGTCATCGTCGCTGGGTCAAAATCCTGGAACTCCCTCCCTAACAGCACTGTGGGAGCACCTTCACCACACGGGACTGCAGCGGTTCAAGAAGGCGGCTCACCACCACTTCTCTAGGGGCAATTAGGGATGGGCAATAAATGCTGGCCTTGCCATTGATGCCCACATCCCCGGAACGAATAAAAAGAAAGATTTCTCAAGCAGCTAACATGCCCTCAACCACTAGAATAACAAATTATTAATCATAGTTATACAGTGCCTTAGGTCGTGCCAAAGCACTTTACAACCAATGAAGCACTTTTATTTGAAGTGTAGTCACTGTTGTAATGTAGGAAACGAGGCAGCCAATTTGCGCACAGCAAGCTCCCACAAACAGTAACGTCAGAGTACTGGCTCTGACGCAAAATAGTAACGCTCGCCTCACTAACTTGTGATATGGAGTTCTTGGTGGGGAGCGTAACAGAAAAATGGGAAAGGAAGCCTTTTGGTCAGGCATGGTCATCCTACAAGCACGTTGCCGAGACTATGGGCTTTGGCAATATGCCACAGAACATATGAGGTATAACTGGAAAAAAGGTTGTGAGGAGACCTCATTTAGAAAGGAGCACCAGAGTGAGGCAACAATATTGGCGTAAAGTAACAGCAAAGGAGATATAGAATGAAAGAAAGACTTCATTTATATAGCGCCTTTCATCACCTCAAGATGTCCCAAAGCGCTTTACAGCCAATGAAACACTTCTGAAGTGTAGTCACTGTTGTATTATGGAAAACACAGGAACTAAGTCGCGCACAGCAAGCTCCCACAAACAGCATGTGATCATGACCTGGATAATCTGTGTTAGTGACGTTGGTTGACGGGCAAATATTGGCCATGCCAATGTTGAACTGAGGTTCAGAGGTATTTGTAATCTTTGTACTCTAATAGAAAAATGAATGAATTTTCCATGTCGTAAATCACCTTACCTTAATATCATAGAATCATAGAACCGAAACATAGAAACATAGCACGGAAGGAGGCCATTCGGCCCGTCGAGCCCGTGTCGGCTCCCTGCAAGAGCACCTCAGCCAGTCCCACTCCCCCGCCCTTTCCCCGTAGCCCTGCAATTTTTTTTTCTTTCAGGTACTTACCAACTCCCTTTTGAAAGCCGCGATTGAGTCTGCCTCCACCATCTTCTCAGGCAGCGCATTTCAGATCCTAACCACTCGCTGCGTAAAAGAGGTTTTCCTCTTTGTCGCCTTTGGTTCCTTTGCCAATATGGAGTTGAAGAGCCTACGTTGTCATGGAGATTTTCAAAAATCACAAAACACAAACCAAAATGAACGGATTTCCACGTGCTAAATCTGGAACGCACTGCCTGAAATGGCAGTGGAAGCAAATTGAATAGTAACGTTCAAAAGGGGAATTGGATATCTACTTGAAAAGGAGACATTTGCAGAGCTACGGGGAGTGAGCTGGGGAGTGGGACTGATTGGAGCTGGCACAGGCACAATGGGCCAAATGGCCTCCTTCTGCAGCGTATGATTCTATAAGTCACCTTGCCTTAATCACACTGCTCACATATTTAGAGGCAAATCCCACCTACCTGAAGGGCAAGGAGAGGATTAGATCATGGACCAAGCCAGGCAGAACTGTTGACTTCAGAGTAACTAAGGATTGTAGAATGAGCTCTCAAAGGCATTGGATGTGATGAGATTGGACAGATGCCATATTAATCATACATTCTATTATTTACACCATATGTTGCATCAGCATGTCCGTACACATTGATTGTGTACAAGTGTTTAATAGCTCATATAATGACAATACAATACACAAATGGATAAGTGTGCTTATGTACTAATAATGTCCCATCTGCTGTCCTCACATATAAAGAAGAATCAAGTAGTGTCTGGGACCCAACTAGAGAAGTACAGCGAACACTGTTGTTGCACATCCTTACAGCAGACACTAGCATAGATACCAACATCTCACAACAACCTCTACTCATTGGAGTTCAGAAGAATGAGAGGTGATCTTATCGAAACGTATAAGATTATAACGGGGCTTGACGAGGTGGATGCAGAGAGGATGTTTCCACTGATAGGGAAGACTAGAACTAGAGGGCATGATCTTAGAATAAGAGGCCGCCCGTTCAAAACTGAGATGTGGAGAAATTTCTTCTCTCAGAGGGTTGTGGATCTGTGGAATTCGCTGCCTCAGAGAGCTGTGGAAGCTGGGACATTGAATACATTTAAGACAGAGATAGACAGTTTCTTAACCGATAAGGGGAGCGGGCGGGGAAGTGGACCTGAGTCTATGATCGGATCAGCCATGATCTTATTGAATGGCGGAGCAGGCTCGAGGGGCCGAATGGCCTACTCCTGCTCCTATTTCTTATCTTCTTATGTTCTAACCATGGTAATCTGGATAGCACACCGCCATTAGCCATGCTTTCAGCTGCCTGGGCCCCAAGCTCTGGAACACCCTCCCTAAACCTCCATCTCTCTACCTCCCTTTCCTCCTTAAAGATGCTCCTTAAAACCTACCTTTTGAACAAGCTTTTGTTCACCTGCCTTAATGTCTCCTTATGTGGCTCAGCATCAATATTTGTCTGACTGCGCTCCTGTGAAGCGCCTTAAGACGGTTTACTACGTTAAAGGCGCTATATAATTGCAAATTGCTGGTATCAACCCACTACAACAACAATTCATATTTATATAGCGCCTTTAACGTACTAAACCGTCCCAACGCGCTTCATAGCAGTGTTATAGACAAAACAAATAAATTTGACCCTGTGCCACATAAGAAGAAATTACGGCAGATGACCAAAAGGTTGGTCAAAGAGGTAGGTTTTAAGAAGCATCTTAAAGGAGGAAAGAGAGGTAGAGAGATGGCGAGGTTTAGCAAATTCCAGAGCTTGGGGCCCAGGCAGCTGAAGGCACAGCCACCAATGGTTGAGCGATTATAATCAGGGATGCTCAAGAGGGCAGAATTTGAGGAGCGCAGACATAGAAACATAGAAACATAGAAAGTAGGTGCAGCAGTCGGCCATTCGACCCTTCGAGCCTGCACCACCATTCAATATGACCATGGCTGATCATGCAACTTCAGTACCACATTCCTGCTTTCTCTCCATACCCCTTGATCCCTTTAGCCATAAGGGCCACATCTAACTCCCTTTTGAATATATCTAACGAACTAGCCTCAATAACTTTCTGTGGTAGAGAATTCCACAGGTTCACAATTCTCTGAGTGAAGAAGTTTCTCCTCATCTCGGTCCTAAATGGCTTACCCCTTATCCTTAGAGTGTGACCCCTGGTTCTGGACTTCCCTAACATCGGAAACATTCTTCCTGCATCTAACCTGTCCAATCCCGTCAGAATTTTATATGTTTCTATGAGATCCCCTCTCATTCTTCTAAATTTCAGTGAATACAGGCCCAGTCGATCCAGTCTTTCTTCATGTGTCAGTCCTGCCATCCCAGGAATCAGTCTGGTGAACATTTGCTGCACTCACTCAATAGCAAGAATGTCCTTACTCAGAATAGGAGACCAAAACTGTGCACAATGTTCACGGTGTGGCATCTCGGGGGGTTGTGGGGTTGGAAGAGATTTCAGAGATAGGGAGGGGCGAGGCCATGGAGGGATTTTAAACAAGGATGAGAATCCAGAAGGATGGAATCGTGGGACTTTAAGAACCAACATCTCATCACTGACCCGATCAGCAGAGGCCCCTGGCTTCCACCTCGCTCGAAGACAGTGACAGCGCTCGACCCAATCCCCACGGGGCATGAACGGTGCAGCCACGTGCTCCACAGGTGGGAGATGAGGGACGACCTAAAGTGCGACTCTGGCCACGAGTTCCAGACCATGCAACGCACAACATCAACCTGCCCGCGGAGATCTGTTGCAGGAGGCACCTCATTCCTCCGTTCGGCACCTCGGTGGGGGGGGGGCAACGATTGGAGAGACGAAACTAGCCGTCCCGTCATAAGCTGCTCCCGTCATACGAACGTAGCAGTGGTAACCTAAGTGGACCAATTGTGGTGGGACTGCTTCAACCGGGATACCCACTTGGACAGAGCATCAGAGGTGCCCGCATCGACAGCAGACTGTAAATTCAGAGCGGTCCCGTGCGGCTCTGGTGTGGGAGGAGGTGGCACTTGAAGGGCTGGGGAACGAATGACCGTCTAAGTTAGTCCGGGGCAGTAGAGCCACAGTGTTGTGCCAATCGCCCGTTATGCACCCTGCTTCTATTGCAGTCCAGGGATGAGGGACTTCAGATACGTGGATAAACTGAAGGAGCTGGGGTAGTTCTCTTCGATTTTTATTCATTTATGAAATGTGGGCATCGCTGGCAAGGCCGGCATTCATTGCCCATCCCTAATTGTCCCTTGAGAAGGTGGTGGTGAGCCACCTTCTTGAACCACTGCAGTCCGTGTGGTGAAGGTGCTCCCACAGTGCTGTTAGGCAGGAATTTGACCCAGCGACGATGAAGGAACAGCCGATATATTTCCAAATCAGGATGGTGTGTGACTTGGAGGGGAACGTGGAGGTGATGGTGTTCCCATGCGCCTGCTGCCCTTGTCCTTCTAGGCGGTAGAGATCGCGGGTTTGGGAGGTGCTGCCGAAGAAGCCTTGGCGAGTTGCTGCAGTGCATCTTGTAGACGGTGCACATTGCAGCCACGGTGCGCCGGTGGTGGAGGGAGTGAATGTTGAAGATGATGGACGGGGTGCCGATCCAGCGGGCTGCTTTGCCCTGGATGGTGTCGAGCTTCTTCTCCTTGGAGCAGAGACGATTGAGAAGAGATTTGATCACGGTGTTCAAAATCATCAGGGGTCTGGACAGAGTAGATACAGAGAAACTGTTCCCATTGGCGGAAGGGTGGAGAACCAGAGGACACAGATTTAAGGTGATTGGGAGAAGTTCCAAAGACGACATGAGGAAAAACTTTTTTACGCAGCGAGTGGTTAGGATCTGGAATGCGCTGCCTGAGAGGGTGATGGAGGCAGACTCAATCGTGGCTTTCAAAAGGGAGTTGAATAAGTGCCTGAAGGAAAAAAATTTGTAGGGCTATGGGAAAGGGCGGGGGAGTGGGACTGGCTGAGGTGCTCTTGAAGAGAGCCGGCACGGGCTCGATGGGCCGAATGACCTCCTTCTGTGCTGTAACCGTTCTATGATTCTAAGTCAGTAGTGTTACGCTCACAATAAAGGATGAAACTGAGTACTATAAGCAATGAGTAAGTGTGACCTTAGCTCCTTTAATTCGACTCCAGAGTGCAGGTACTGCGTGGGTGGCCTGCTTATATACCGTGCTCCCAAGGGATGCTGAGATCCCTTGGGACTCCAGCAGGTAGGCCCTCTGGTGGTGGTGTGATACAGGCTGTCAAGGGTTAAATACATAACAAGTAGGACTGACTATCAGGTAGAGCCTATGAGAGGCGGCCTGTTCCATACCAATTTCAACCTCAAGATGTTCAAATTCCTCTTATTGCCACAGCGATTAACTGGGCCAAAAGGACAGTAAGGATATGGATATGGGCAGCAGAGTTAGCAGTAACTATGGCATGTGATCCCTCAAATCCTGGACTCCCATCTCATAACAATAGATTGCACTTATTCAATTGCTGTAAAACATTGGCTTAAGCATTGTACTTCTGAAGCTTATCTTTCGTGCAACAACTTATTTGACAGATCTCCATCTGCTTATGTCAGCCCCATGATCAGGTGTTTTCTCTCAGTGAGTCACTGACCGTTTGACCATAAGAGTGAAAATAGCACCAAGCAAAGGATAGTCTTTTCTTTGCGAAAAATCCAATCGTTTCAACTGGTTGAGATTAATAGCTTATTAACGACAACAAAAACTTGTATTTATAGAGCACCTTTAACGTAGCAGAACCTTCCAAGTTATATAAGACAACAGTGATATAAGACAAAACAGATAAATTTGACACCGAGCCACAGAACAAGAAATTACAGCAGGTGAGAGGTAGGTTTTAAGGAGCGTCTTAAAGGAGGAGAGAGAGGTAGAGAGACGGTGAGGTTTGGCAGGGAGTTCCAGAGCTTGGGGCCCAGGCAGCTGAAGGCACGGCCACCGATGGTTGAGCGATTATAACCAGGGAAGCTCAAAAGGGCAGAATTTGAGGAGCGCAGACATCTCGGGGGGTTGTGGGGCTGGAGATTACAGAGATAGGGAGCGGTGAGGGCCATGGAGGGATGTGTAAACAAGGATGAGAATTTTGAAATCGAGGTGTTGCTTACCCCAAGACTGTCACGTCAACAGTGGGACCCAAGCCTTGAACGCTGCTTTGCTAATGCTTGAGTGTGTCTCTATGGAGGCTGCTGATCTTTTGCCGACACTGCTTCATGTGCTCTGGATCGCTCTGTTTTTAAAATGACTGCCCTTGTTAATAGGCTTTTTCGGACCTCTTTCGTCCACCCTGTGATGTCCGAGCATTAAAATCATCTATTGGTGGGCTTTTATTGGGCACAATCCCTCTCTCTCATTCTCTCTATCATTCCCTCACCTCTCTTTCCCCTCAGCAACCCGCCCCGCCATCTCTCTCTCTCTTTTTCACGCTGTCTTGGTGTCTCTGCCTCTCTTTCTTTCTCTCTCTCCCTCTGTCTCCTCCTTGGGGTAGAAATTAGCCCTCATGGTGCCAATTTTACTCGTGTTCGAAGGGACGGAGCAGCTGGGGACAAGTTTGGAGACCAAAGTCCCACGCGCACAGGATGCCTGAAGGACATCAAGCCAGATATTGAGTGGAACCATTCTTCAGATACAACACTAGTTAGGCCACAGCTGGAGTACTGCATGCAGTTCTGGTCACCACATTACAGGGAAGATGTGATTTCACTCGAGAGGGCACAGAGGAGATTTATGAGGATGTTGCCAGGATTGGAAAACTTGAGCCATGAGGAAAGATTGGATAGGCTGGGGTTGTTTTCCTTGGAACAGAGAAGGCTGAGGTGTATAAAATTATGAGGAGCATATATAGAGTGGATAGGAAGGACTATTTCCCTTAGCAGAGGGTCAATAGCCAGGGGGCATAGATAAAGTCATTGGTAGAAGGATTAGAAGGGAGATGAAGAAACATTTTTCACCCAGAGGGTGGTGGGGGTCTGGAACTCACTGCCTGAAAGGGTGGTAGAGGCAGAAACCCTCATTGCAGTTAAAAAGTATTTGAATGTGCACTTAAAGGGCCCAAATTTGGCCAGGAGTTGCTCCATTTTTTTGGGAGCAACTTGATTTTTTGGGGAATATCTTAAATCCCCATTCTGCACATTTAATTTGCGCCAGTGTAAGTGAGTTTGTTAGGATTTCTTTTAGTTTAATTTTTTTTTCAAAAGGGGGACACCTGTTTTGGCCATTTAAGCCAGTTTGGACAGCTAATAGTTACTCCAAACTAACTTAGGCCAGCGTGTGTGGCCACTTGTGGCCGCACAGAAAACCCTTGTGGAGAGTTAAGAAATCAGCACAGGAAAGTACATTCTAAAGCACCAAGCACTAATCAAAGCTCAAAAATAAGCATTCAATAACAAATAAAAAATGCAAGGAAGCTGAGAGGACCAGCACTTAGCACCAAGACTTACAAAGCACTAAACAAAGCACAAAAAGTAATAAGCAATTAATTAACAAATAAAAAATAGAAGGAACCCTGCACCTAAAGCACCAAGACCAAAGTAATAAGCAATCAATCAATCAATCAATCAATAACAAATAAAAAATAGAAGTCCTACCAAAACACGGCACGGGAAGGCAGCGGGCCACCGATAAGGGCCCTTCCACACAGCCTACAGCACACTCTCACAGATTCTGGGGGCGAGGAGCTACTGCGCATGCGCGCACACTCTAGCGCGCATGTGCAGATGAGCTGGCACTGTTTTCAGGGCCGGGACCTGGCTCCGCCCCCGAATCCAGTTGCCACGCTACGCCACCATGGAGGAGAGGCTGAGGAGCAGCCAAACTCGGCCTGAAGGTTTTTGGTGCCCTTGGAGTTCTAGTGAGTGCGCCAGAAATCTGTACTGGACAAACTTGGGCTGAAAGAGCCGTAACCCACAGGGCTACGGACCTAGTGCTGGAACGTGGGATTAGGCTGGATAGCTCTTTTTCGACCGGCACAGACTTGATGGGCTGAATGGCCTCCTTCCGTGCTGCAAATTTCTATGATTCTATGATACAGGTGTCCCAGGCGGCTGTCTGAAAACAGACGTTAGGCCCCTTACATATGCAAATGAGGGGCCAAAAGCCTTGTTTTAGGCCCTTTTGCTAAAATTGAAGCGTGATGAGGGAGTGTTGCACTGTCGGAGGTGCCATCTTTCGGACGAGACGTTAAACCAAGGCCCCTCGGATGGACGTAAAAGATCCCATGGCAGTATTTTGAAGAAGAGCAGAGGAGTTATCCTCTGTGTCCTGGCCAACATTTACCCCTCAGTCAACATAACTGATTATCTGGTCATTATCACATTGCTGTTTATGGGAGCTTGCTGTGCGCAAATTGGCTGCCGCATTTCCCACATTACAACAGTGACTACACTCCAAAGAGTACTTCATTGACTGGTGAAAGGCGCTATATAAATGCAAGTCTTTCTTTTCTTTTTCATCCTTGTTTCAGTCTTTTCCTTCACCTTTGTCTCTTTATCTCTTCGCTTTGATCTTTCTCTCTCTCCCTCCATCCTTATTCCTGACTCTTGCTGTTTATCATTGTCTCCGTTTCTCTCTCTCTCTCCCCCAGTGCGTTTCTGTCTCTTTCCCTCATGGCATCAGATGAGTCATTGCCCTACCAGATTATTGATTGGCTGTTGGCTGGTTTGAAACTAGTTAGTGAAATGGCTAGATTGTTACTTCAGCCATTGACAACTGGTTAATGTTTTGTCAATATGTTTTACGGCACCAAGAGTTCTGTCAACATTGGCTGAAAAGTTCAGGGTTAGGGTTAGGGTTGGGTCTTAGAATTGCAACCAGTTCTGGAATTTCCTGACATTTATTGCAGGAAACCCAATGACAAATTCTACTACTTTGAAGTTAATATTTTAAGAAACAGAGCATATTAAAATGACAAGAGTTCATGCTTAATTGCGAGGTTAAAATAAACTATTAGGCTCTTTATCATTGATGAAATGCTAAGAGATAAGGTAAAAATAGTCCCTTTGTAAGTAACCTAGAGAAAGAAGATGCTTTGCAACCAATTATGGAATAAGAATCCAATTAAATGCGTACTCTTGGGATGGTAATTTTCACCTTCTGTGTCAGAGACTTGAGCACACAAATCTAGCCTGACTCTCCCACTGCAGTGCTGAGGGAATGCTGCACGGTTGGGGGTTGAGTTGAGACATTAAACCGAGGCCCCGTCTGCTCTCTCAGGTGGATGTAAAAGATCCCACTGCACGAAATAGAGCAGGCGGGAGTTATCCCCGATGTACTGGGGCCAGTATTTGTTCTTCAATTAACGAAAGAAAAACAGACTATCTGGGTCACCATGCTGGTTGTGGGAGCTTGCTGTGCGCAAATTGGCTGCCGCGTTTCCCACATGACAACAGTGACTACACTCCAAAAAGTACTTCATTGGCTGTAAAGCGCTTTGAGTCGTCCGGTGGTCGTGAAAGGTGCTATATAAATGAAAGTCTTTCTTTTTAATGTCCAGCCTGTGCAACAGGAAACTGTCTTCCAGTGAGATGTCACTGGGCATGAAGATGAGATATTTATGCGAGTCAAGTTGCCTTGCGCAGCTGAAACCGACCTAATTATGTACATTGTCAAGTTTGATTTCGGCACAGCATGTCCCAGCATGCTGCTCTGACTGATAGCCTGCTCGCTGTGTCTCAATGAATTACTTTTGCTCCAACAATCCTTCTACACTTGGTAATGGAGAAAAAGGGAACAGCCCTGTAATCCTGAAATAGTCGGACCCTCTGGCCTCATTACAAGCAAAATCGATTGATTAATGGTGAATCGGTGCCACTATTTGTCAATACATCTCCCAACCTCAGTGACTAGATAAACAAGTGTAGAGCGAACCATTCCAGCCCTCACATTGCACAAGTCATCATCATCATCACAGGCAGTCCCTCGAAATCGAGCAAGACTTGCTTCCCCTCTAAAAGTGAGTTCTCAGGTGGCTGTACAGTCCAGTACGGGGATTACAGTCTCTGTCACAGGTGGGACAGACAGTGGTTGAGGGAAAGGGTGGGTGGGGAGTCTGGTTTGCCGCAAGCTCCTTCCGCTACCTGCGCTTGCTTTCTGCACGCTCTCGGCGATGAGACTCGAGGTGCTCAGCGCCCTCCCGGATGCTCTTCCTCCACTTTGGGCGGTCTTTGGTCAGGGGCTCCCAGGTGTCGGTGGGGATGTTGCACTTTATCAGGGAGGCTTTGAGGGTGTCCTTGAAACGTTTCCTCTGCCCACCTGGGGCTCGCTTGCCGTGTAGGAGTTCCGAGTAGAGCGCTTGCTTTGGGAGTCTTGTGTCGGGCATGTGGACAATGTGGCCCGCCCAACGGAGCTGGTCGAGTGTGCACAAGTAGCGTCATAGAAAACATATGAACAATGACGGACAGGTAAAGACCCTCTGGTCCATCGAGCCTGTCCCACACAATTGCGATACCTTGTGTATCACAACACATACACTCTGCACCCCACCCGAAACCATGTGAACTCCTGGGAGAGGCGAAAAAGCAGATTAAAAAAACCCAGGCCAATTTGGGGGAAAACAGCTGGGAAATTCCTCTCTGACCCATCTAGACGATCGGAGCTAGTCCAGGAGATCACTCGGACCATCAAACTCCCTGCAGTACCCACCTTCTGTAAGCGGTGATCTCCGCCGCAGCCGGAGCCAAATCTAGCTCTCGCTTGAAGGAATTCAGCGAGGCTGCATCCACCACACAAAATGGCAATTGCTCCAGAGGTCTACTGTTCTCTGGGAAAGGAACCACCTCCTGACGTCTAACCTAGATTTGAAACCATAAGAAGTTAACAGCAGAGTATTAAGCCATTCGCCCACTCTGCTGGCCCTGAGTGAAAGCATTCCAAAATTGATGCACTCAACGCCCCCCCACCCACTCTCTCGCCATGGCCGGGCATGCTTCAAACGTTGATTCAATTCTCCCCCAGGAAGGTGCTGTGGTCTCTTCCCAACCCTTCTCTGTGGTTAAAGCGTTCCATATTTCGGTGTAAAGGAATTTCTCCGAATTTCACTCCTGCCTCTCTTGGCAACAATTTTCAATTGATGGAGCTTTTTTTTTATTGATTTGCGGGATGTGGGCGTTGCCGGTTAGGCCAGCATTTATTGCCCATTTCTAATTGCCCTTCAGTGTCTCGCTGGGCCATGTCAGAGGGGCAGTTAAGAGTCAACCACATTTCCGTGGGTCTGGAGTCAAATATAGGCCAGACCGGGTAAGGGCGGCAGATTTCCTTCTCTAAAGGACATTGTTGAACCAGATGGGTTTTTTACGACAATCCGATAGTTTCATGGTCACCATTACTGATGCTGAGCGCCTAAAATGGATAGCTGTTCCCATTTACCCAGGACTAATATACCCGCTCCTGCGCCCTGACTTCACCGCTCTTGCTGTCCCTGCCCACGCTCCAATCAGCGACCTGGACCTTGATGCCATTCAATCCAGTCGCCCCCTCCGCTGCCGTCGCCCACTTGCAGCAGCTCGCGCTGTACCTTGCCGTGGTACGCCACCACGCTGTCCTTGGCCGCTGCTCGCCGCTCCTTTTATGGCCCCGACCTGCCGCTGATGGTCTCTCGCGGCGGCGGCCCAGAGATTATGGAGCATCGCGATCGGGGCTCAGGAGAGGTGTGAGTTTGGGGCCCAGAAGAGTCGAGGGCCCAGGGGCAGCACGGGCCCAACCCACACTGTGCGATATGTGAGCGCGCTCGGTCCGTGCAGCAGAGCTTGGTCTCCAGTTGTCCTGGTTAACCCTTGCCACTGGACCAAGACCTGGCTCTGTCGAGCCCGTGTGGTGGCTGGTGTGCAACGGTCACCACACGTTAAAAAAATCCACGCACAGGCATCTTCCACCCTTCAGGATGTAGTTCAGGACCTGGAATATTAGGTCCTTCATTGAAATACCTGCGAACTCATCCTTTTTTGGCGTGGAAGCAAGTCATCCTTGATTCGAGGGACCACCAATGATGACTAATATCGCCCAACATGAGAAGTTGGAAAAACACCCAAATAAATTGAAGCTGCTTTTTTTTTGTCACTGTAGATAAAATGTTCGACACTGGCTCCCAATCCGGCAACACCTCAAGTTTAAAATTCTCATCCTTGTTTTCAAATTCGTCCATGGCCTTGCCCCTCCCTATCTCTAGAACTTCCCCCAGCCCCACAACCTCCCGAGATATCTGCACTCCTCCAATTCTGGCCTCTTACGCATCCCCGATTTTAATCGTTCCAGAGATCATGGAGCATCGCGATCGGGGCCCAGGAGAGGCGTGAGTTCGGGGCCCAGAAGAGTCGAGGGCCCAGGGGCAGCACAGGCCAGCCCACACTGCGATATGTTTGCGCACTAGGCCCGTGCAGCAGAGCTGGTCTCCAGTCGTCTTGATTAACCCTTGCCACTGGACCAAGACCTAGCTCTGTCAAGCCCATGTGGTGGCTGATGTGCAACGGCCACCACATGTTAAAAAAATCCATGCTCATCAGTCTAGGTCCTAAGCTTTGGTATTCCCTCCCCAAATCTCTCCACCTCTCTACCTGTCTCTCATTAAGAAGGCAAATGGTATGTTGGCCTTAATTGCAAGAGGATTGGAGTACAAGAATAAGGAAGTCCTACTGCGATTGTACATGGTCTTGGTGAGATTACTGTACACAGTTTTGGTCTCCTTACCAAAGGAAGGGTATACTTGCCTTCGAGGGGGTGGAACAAAATTTCACTAGGCTGTTTCCTGAGGTGTGAGGGTTGTTCTATGAGGAGAGATTAAGTAGAATGGGCGTGTACTCTGGAGTTTAGAAGAATGAGAGGTGATATTGAAACATATAAGATTCAGAGAGGGCTTGAGAGGTAAGATGCTGAGAGGCCGTTTCTCCTGGTTGTAGAGTCTAGAACTAGGGGGCGTAGTCTCAGGATAAGGGGTCGGCCATTTAGGACTGAGATGAGGAGAAGGGTGGAGAAGGGTGGGGGGTGGAATTTCTGAGTGTCAACAGACCGGGAGCATTGCCAGAGTCTGTGCTGGAGATAGGCTTGCCTTAATCCATTGACGCTCGCTTGGTACCAGCAAGGATCCACCCTGCCTCAGGGGCCTTGTCTAATTACCTTCATTCAGAGGGCTGCGAATTTTTTAGAATTTCCTAACCCAGAGGGCTGTGGATGCTGAGTCGTTGAGTATATTCAAGGCTGAGATCGATAGATTTTTGGAGTCTAAGGGAATCAAGGGATATGGAGATCGGGCAGGGAAAGTGAAGTTGAGTTTGAAAATCAGCCATGATCCTATTGAATGGCGGAGCAGGCTCGAGGGGCCATATGGCCTACTACTGTTCCTAACTCTTGCGTGCTTACGTCCTCCTTGAAGACGCTCCTCAAAACCCACCTCTTTGACCAAGCTTTTGTTCGCCTGTAGCTCGGTGTTCAAACTTTTTTTGTTTTATAACACTTGTTTTCTGACACCTTGGGGCGTTCCATGACGTTAAAGTCATTTGTTGTTGGATTGGAACAAGAAATCAGACGGGCCTGTGTGGATGAAACAGTTATTGTTCTGAGCCTTGAGTTCTCATTTGAAAAAGGGTTAAAGGGATACATGAAATATATCTTGCTGCTTTCGACATCAAACACTTCCCTTTAATGACTGTGGTTGGCAGGACATGTTCCAAACAGTTGGAGGGGCTTCTTAGTAAAATAAATAATACTAAATTTTCATACTTATTTAATTTATTCATGTTTTTATTATCTCCAATAGCAATGCCAGTGAGAATATATATTAAAATATTTCTTTTTTAATTAAAGCAATGCTGTTTACTTTTGTTTCAATGGATAACACTTGCCCCGCGGTTTGGAGTCTCTGATTACAATGAGACAGGAGCAAGCAGTAAATTAGCTGGAGGCCTGGAGCTTTTTGAAGGCCTGTGTTGAATTACATGGTAGAAAGCTTCTTTTATTGCTCTTTGAATAACACTAAACATGGCACATAAAGGGTAATTAGACAAGGCCCCCGAGGCAGGGTGGATCCTCAATAGTGCCAAGCGAGCGTCAATGGATTAAGGCGACCGCTATCGCAAGTCTATCTCCAGCACAGGCTCTGGCAATGCTCCCGGTCTGTTGACACTCAGAAGTTCCGCCCCCCCCCCCCCACGCTTCCCCTCATGATTCTGAGGGCTCAAGGCTATGACCTATTCAAGGCTTCAGATGAAACTGCAATTAAAATGCATCTTCAAATGACTGTGGCAGTTCCTGGTGATGAAGCTTTACTTAACAGGAGACATCTGGACGAAGAGCCCATAGTGTAGGGGCGTCGTAGAGAAGACAAAGATGTTTTGGAAAGCGATGAATAGTTAGCGCTAAGCCCGGGAAGCTGTAATTAGGCGAACACCGACAAGAATGATGTCATTCCTTGGCCTGTAGATTAAGAATAAAGTGCAACATCCTCACCGGCACCTGGGAGTCCCTGGCCAAAAACCGCCCTAAGTGGAGGAAGTGCATCCGGGAGGGCGCTGAGCACCTCGAGTCTCATTGCCGAGAGCGTGCAGAAATCAAGCGCAGGCAGCGGAAGGAGCGTGCGGCAAACCAGTCCCACCCACCCTTTCCCTCAACGACTATCTGTCCCACCTGTGACAGGGACTGAGGTTCTCGTATTGGACTGTTCAGCCACCTAAGGACTCACTTTTAAAGTAGAAGCAAGTCTTCCTCGATCTCGAGGGACTGCCTAAGATGATGATGATGATGTCGATGGAGGAGAGTTGAGGGAGCTCCACAATGCAGAGTTCAGGAAAATAATGGGCTAGACATAACTTTTCAGGCAGTGCAACAGTCTCGCCGGGCGAAAAAGATTTGCAGCTGACGGAAACGTCCGCTTCAGCGCTCCAAGAGGGAAGTTGAGCGCTAAATCAAGCGCCTCCATTTCCCTCGGAGCGCTAAAGGGAGTGAGGGGGCGGTATCGGCAGAGCGCTGAGCGATGTACTTGTCGTGTATGTACATTCTGTTTGTGGCCACCACACGGTGCTGCTCTGGTATAAAAGGCCAGCCATTTTGTGAGTCAGGCACTTTGGGCCAAAATAAAGCAGAAGCAAGGTTGTACCTTGCTTAGTTAAGCAGCACTTGGTTTGAACCTTTATTGCATGCATAACAGTTCCGTGCAGCGCTGCCGTCTGTACGGGCTCCGTCCCTCGCTTAGTGGGAAGGGCCAATGCTGGGGAGACTGGGTTTTCATGAGGTCTGTGTTGGGCCACAGCACCTGCGCTACGTGCAGAGTAGCCCCAAGTGCTCCAACAGGGTGCGGGGCTGAGCAATCGCGGGGGCCAAAAGAAATCAAGTGGCACCAGAACAGGGAGATAAATAAATGTTGCCCTTCCTGACCACTGCCTTTAAATATTGCTCACTGAGGTGACAAAGACTCCTGCTAGCTGCCATTGTTAACCCCCGGCGACGCTGCGAATATTGCATCCGGGGCGGTATCGGAGGTGCGATTCGCCCCCGTGGGGCGCTGGTGGGCGTTAGCGGGTCGCGAGGCTCCGTCAGCGCGGCGTTCACCCGTCACAACGTCCCTCCCCTTTCGGATGTTTCCCGCCCGGTGCAAAGGGTACGGGGTGCCCGTTTTCGCCCGCGGCATCCCGGGGAGTCGCTTCCGCTAAATCGTGAGCGCTTCGTTAGGGCCTCCCGGTAATTCCAGGTCTGTCTGCACTGGCTGGAGCTTTTATCCATGGGCACGGTTATTGAGCCAGTGCTAAAGCACGGTTTCTTAGCTGAGAAATTCTTCCGAAAGAATAATGACGCTTCTCACCCTTCCAGGTTCCCCTTCCCTCCCTCCGTCCTTCGCTCCCTCACACTGCTGCTGGAAGGCAACTGGTGGCAGAAGCAAAATCACTCCACTCGCACGACACAGTGCCGCTGTTTCACAGCAGGAGTCAGCGTGCAGCAAGCGACAGTAAAAGCTGCCCTTCGAAGGTTGGGTTTAAGCCACGTTGTTGGAGCGGGCAACAGGAGCTTAACTCCACACCCAGCTCAGCCAGGCATGTCTGAAGCTGATAATTCAGGCAAATCAAAAATCTGGAGAGAGTGTACTGTTCCGCTGTCGCGATCGCCTTCAGCTGAACGGGCAGGAGTTTCGGAATAAGAATGGGGATTTAAAAAGAAATCATATACAAATTATTTTTTGAACAGCTTAAGGTTGGCGGATCACAGGATAGACTGAACTGATCGCGCCCAAAAGCCAGTTGACTTATTCATAAGACCAAGTGCAGAAACCCACACACAAAAATTCTGGATGCTTACAAATTATGGCATGGAATTTATTTGGCATCTGTTCACATCTAAAGGTCCCAAAAGGGGGCATAATCTTAGAATAAGGGGCCGCCCATTTAAAACTGAAATGAGGAGGATTTTTTTTCTCTCAGAGGGTTGTAAATCTGTGGAATTTACTGCCTCAAAGAGCTGTGGAAGCTGGGTCATTGAATACATTTAAGACAGATAGACAGTTCTTAACCGCTAAGAGAATAAGGGGTTACGGGGAGCAGGCAGGGAAGTGGACCTGAGTCCATGATCGGATCAGCCATGATTGCATTAAATGGTGGAGCAGGCTCAAGGGGTGCAGGACATTCTAAAAAGGGAGGGAGAACAGCCAGTTGTCGTGGTGCACATTGGTACCAACGACATAGGTAAAAAAAGAGATGAGGTCCTACGAAATGAATTTAAGGAGCTAGGAGCTAAATTAAAAAGTAGGACCTCAAAAGTAGTAATCTCGGGATTGCTACCAGTGCCACGTGCTAGTCAGAGTAGGAATCGCAGGATAGCTCAGATGAATACGTGGCTTGAGCAATGGTGCAGCAGGGAGGGATTCAAATTCCTGGGGCATTGGAACCGGTTCTGGGGGAGGTGGGACCAGTACAATCCGGACGGTCTGCACCTGGGCAGAATCGGAACCAATGTCCGAGGGGGAGTGTTTGCTAGTGCTGTTGGGGAGGAGTTAAACTAATATGGCAGGGGGATGGGAACCAATGCAGGGAGATAGAGGGAAACAAAAAGGAGGCAAAAGCAAAAGACAGAAAGGAGATGAGGAAAAGTGGAGGGCAGAGAAACCCAAGGCAAAGAACAAAAAAGACCATTGTACAGCAAAATTCTAAAAGGACAGAGGGTGTTAAAAAAAACAAGCCTAAAGGCTTTGTGTCTTAATGCAAGGAGTATCCGCAATAAGGTGGATGAATTAACTGTGCAAATAGATGTTAACAAATATGATGTGATTGGGATTACGGAGACGTGGCTCCAGGATGATCAGGTCTGGGAATTCAACATCCAGGGGTATTCAACATTCAGGAAGGATAGAATAAAAGGAAAAGGAGGTGGGGTAGCATTGCTGGTTAAGGAGGCGATTAAGGCAATAGTTAGGAAGGACATTAGCTTGGATGATGTGGAATCTATATGGGTAGAGCTACAGAACACCAAAGGGCAAAAAACATTAGTGGGAGTTGTGTACAGACCTCCAAACAGTAGTAGTGATGTTCGGGAGGGCATCAAACAGGAAATTAGGGGTGCATGCAATAAAGGTGCAGCAGTTATAATGGGTGACTTTAATATGCACATAGATTGGGCTAACCAAACTGGAAGCAATACGGTGGAGGATGATTTCCTGGAGTGCATAAGGGATGATTTTTTTAGACCAATATGTCGAGGAACCAACTAGGGGGGAGGCCATCTTAGACTGGGTGTTATGTAATGAGAGAGGATTAATTAGCAATCTCATTGTGCGAGGCCCCTTGGGGAAGAGTGACCATAATATGGTGGAATTCTGCATTAGGATGGAGAATGAAACAGTTAATTCAGAGACCATGGTCCAGAACTTAAAGAAGGCTAACTTTGAAGGTATGAGGCGTGAATTGGCTGGGATGGATTGGCGAATGATACTTAAGGGGTTGACTGTGGATGGGCAATGGCAGACATTTAGAGACTGCATGGATGAACTACAACAATTGTACATTCCTGTCTGGCATAAAAATAAAAAAGGGAAGGTGGCTCAACCGTGGCTATCAAGGGAAATCAGGGATAGTATTAAAGCCAAGGAAGTGGCATACAAATTGGCCAGAAATAGCAGCGAACCTGGATACTGGGAGAAATTTAGAACTCAGCAGAGGAGGACAAAGGGTTTGATTAGGGCAGGGAAAATGGAGTATGAGAAGAAGCTTGCAGGGAACATTAAGACGGATTGCAAAACTTTCTATAGATATGTAAAGAGAAAAAGGTTAGTAAAGACAAACGTAGGTCCCCTGCAGTCAGAATCAGGGGAAGTCATAACGGGGAACAAAGAAATGGCGGACCAATTGAACAAGTACTTTGGTTCGGTATTCACGAAGGAGGACACAAACAACCTTCCGGTTATAAAAGGGGTCGGGGGGTCTAGTAAGGAGGAGGAACTGAGGGAAATCCTTATTAGCCGGGAAATTGTGTTGGGGAAATTGATGGGATTGAAGGCCGATAAATCCCCAGGGCCTGATGGACTGCATCCCAGAGTACTTAAGGAGGTGGCCTTGGAAATAGTGGATGCATTGACAGTCATTTTCCAACATTCCATTGACTCTGGATCAGTTCCTATAGAGTGGAGGGTAGCCAATGTAACCCCACTTTTTAAAAAAGGAGGGAGAGAGAAAACAGGGAATTATAGACCGGTCAGCCTGACATCGGTAGTGGGTAAAATGATGGAATCAATTATTAAGGATGTCATAGCAGTGCATTTGGAAAGAGGTGACATGATAGGTCCAAGTCAGCATGGATTTGTGAAAGGGAAATCATGCTTGACAAATCTTCTGGAATTTTTTGAGGATGTTTCCAGTAGAGTGGACAAGGGAGAACCAGTTGATGTGGTATATTTGGACTTTCAGAAGGCGTTCGACAAGGTCCCACACAAGAGATTAATGTGCAAACTTAGAGCACATGGGATTGGGGGTAGTGTGCTGACATGGATTGAGAACTGGTTGTCAGACAGGAAGTAAAGAGTAGGAGTAAATGGGTGCTTTTCAGAATGGCAGGCAGTGACTAGTGGGGTACCGCAAGGTTCTGTGCTGGGGCCCCAGCTGTTTACACTGTACATTAATGATTTAGATGAGGGGATTAAATGTAGTATCTCCAAATTTGCGGATGACACTAAGTTGGGTGGCAGTGTGAGCTGCGAGGAGGATGCTGTGAGGCTGCAAAGTGACTTGGATAGGTTAGGTGAGTGGGCAAATGCATGGCAGATGAAGTATAATGTGGATAAATGTGAGGTTATCCACTTTGGTGGTAAAAACAGAGAGACAGACTATTATCTGAATGGTGACAGATTAGGAAAAGGGGAGGTGCAAAGAGACCTGGGTGTCGTGGTACATCAGTCATTGAAGGTTGGCATACAGGTGCAGCAGGCGGTTAAGAAAGCAAATGGCATGTTGGCCTTCATAGCAAGGGGATTTGAGTACAGGGACAGGGAGGTGTTGCTACAGTTGTACAGGGCATTGGTGAGGCCACACCTGGAGTATTGTGTACAGTTTTGGTCTCCTAACTTGAGGAAGGACATTCTTGCTATTGAGGGAGTGCAGCGAAGGTTCACCAGACTGATTCCCGGGATGGCGGGACTGACCTATCAAGAAAGACTGGATCAACTGGACTTGTATTCACTGGAGTTCAGAAGAATGAGAGGGGACCTCATAGAAACATTTAAAATTCTGACGGGGTTAGACAGGTTAGATGCAGGAAGAATGTTCCCAATGTTGGGGAAGTCCAGAACCAAAGGTCACAGTCTAAGGATAAGGGGTAAGCCATTTAGGACCGAGATGCGGAGGAACTTCTTCACCCAGAGAGTGGTGAACCTGTGGAATTCTCTACCACAGAAAGTTGTTGAGGCCAATTCACTAAATATATTCAAAAAGGAGTTAGATGAGGTCCTTACTACTTGGGGGATCAAGGGGTATGGCGAGAAAGCAGGAATGGGGTACTGAAGTTGAATATTCAGCCATGAACTCATTGAATGGCGGTGCAGGCTAGAAGGGCCGAATGGCCTACTCCTGCACCTATTTTCTATGTTTCTATGTTTCTATGGCCTCCTCCTGCTCCCATTTCTTATGTTCTTATGTAAAGCATTTCACATGTTGAATTGCTTTTTGGAGTGCAGTGACTCTCGTAGGCTACCATAGCAGCCATTTTGGGCACATAGGGAGGGGCGAGGTCACAGGGCATCTGAACACGAGAATGAACATTTTAAAATCGAGGCGTTAAGGGACTGGGAGCGGATGTAGGTCAGCGAGCGCAGGGGTGATGGGCGAACGGGACTTGATGTGAGTCAGGATACAGGCAGCAGGGTTTTGGATGAGCTCAAGTTTACGGAGGGTGGAATATGGGAAGCAAGCCAGGAGAGCGTTGGAATAGTCTGGAGGTAGGTAGAGCACGGATGAGGGTATCAGCAGCAGGCGGGCCGAGGAGACCGGCGATGTTACGCAGGTGGAATTAGGCAGCCAACTCTCCTGCTTCTGACCCGTGTAACCCGTAATCAGCAGTTCATCCCCTGAGTGCTGCTTTGAGCAGCCCAGGCGATTAGCGCTTGAAACTTCACAGTGCAATACACCTCCAGCAACCCAACCTTCCTCTCCGTCATATCACCGGCTGCTGCTCAGAGAGCCAGGAGCAGCTGGTGTGCAGTCGAATGGCAGTCTGGAATGGAGGCATCGGAAATCAGGGGGACTCAAGACTGGGGCGGCGGGTGGGGGCAGGAGAGAGGGAGATTAGGGATTGGGGCTTGGGGAGAAATGTAAATGGGGCCTCGGAGGAGAGAGGTCTGGGAAACGGAGGCTCGATATGAGAAATGGAGACTGGAGGATGGGGGCAAAGGAACAGAGGGAGACTGGGGAATGGGGCTCGGGGAGAGAGGGGGACTGGGGAATAGGGCTCGGGGAGAGAGGGAGACTGAGGAATGGGGCTCGGGGAGAGAGGGGGACTGGGGAATGGAGCTTGGAGAGAGAGGGAGACTGAGGAATGGGGCTCGGGGAGAGAGAGGGAGACTGGGGAATGGGAGCGAGGGGGAGAGAGAGGGGGACTGGGGAATGGGAGCGAGGGGGAGAGAGGAGGTCTGGGGAACGGGAGCGAGGGGGAGAGAGGGAGACTGGGGAATGGGAGCAAGGGGGACTGGGGAATGGAGGTTGGGGAGAGAGGGAGACTGGGGAATGGGGCTTGGGGAGAGAGGGAGACTGGGGAATGGGAGCATAGGGGGAGAGAGGGAGACTGGGGAATGGGGAGAGAGGGAGACTGGGGAATGGAGCTTGGGGAGAGAGGGACACTGGGGAATGGGAGAGAGAGGGAGAGAGGGGGACTGGGGAATGGGAGCGAGGGGGAGAGAGGAGGTTTGGGGAATGGGAGCGAGGGGGAGAGAGGGAGACTGGGGAATGGGAGTGAGGGGTACTGGGGAATGGGGCTCAGGGAGAGAGGGAGACTGGGGAATGGGGCTCGGGAGAGAGGGAGACTGGGGAATGGGGGCTCGGGGAGAGGAGGAATGGGGCTCGGGGAGAGAGAGGGACTGGGGAATGGGGCTCGGGAGAGAGGGAGACTGGGGAATGGGGGCTTGGGGAGAGAGGGAGACTGGGGAATGGGGCGAGAGGGAGACTGGGGAATGGGGCCCAGGAGAGAGGGAGACTGGGGAATGGGGCTTGGGGAGAGAGGGGGACTGGGGAATGGGGCTTGGGGAGAGAGGGGGACTGGGGAATGGGAGCATAGGGGGAGAGAGGGAGACTGGGGAATGGGGAGAGAGGGAGACTGGGGAATGGGGCTCGGGGAGAGAGGGAGACTGGGGAATGGGGCTTGGGGAGAGAGGGGGACTGGGGAATGTGAGCATAGGGGGAGAGAGGGAGACTGGAGAATGGGGAGAGAGGGAGACTGGGGAATGGGGCTTGGGGAGAAAGGGGGACTGGGGAATGGGAGCGAGGGGGACTGGGGAATCGGGCTTGGGGAGAAAGGGGGACTGAGGAATGGGAGCGAGGGGGAGAGAGGGAGACTGGGGAATGGGGCTCGGGAGAGAGGGAGACTGGGGAATGGGGCTCAGGAGAGAGGGAGACTGGGGAATGGGAGAGAGGGGGACGGAGGAAGACTGGGGAATGGGGCTTGGGGAGCGAGGGGGACTGGAGAATGGGAGAGAGGGGGACTGCGGAATGGGCCTCGGGGAGAGAGGGATACTGGGGAATGGGAGAGAGGGGGACTGGAGAATGGGAGAGAGGGGGACTGGGGAATGGGAGAGAGGGGGACTGTGGAATGGGGCTCGGGGAGAGAGGGAGACTGGGGAATGGGGAGAGAGGGAGACTGGGGAATGGGGAGAGAGGGAGACTGGGGAATGGGGCTCGGGGAGAGAGGGAGACTGGGGAATGGGGAGAGAGGGAGACTGGGGAATGGGGCTTGGGGAGAAAGGGGGACTGGGGAATGGGAGCGAGGGGGACTGGGGAATCGGGCTTGGGGAGAAAGGGGGACTGAGGAATGGGAGCGAGGGGGAGAGAGGGAGACTGGGGAATGGGGCTCGGGAGAGAGGGAGACTGGGGAATGGGAGAGAGGGGGACGGAGGAAAACTGGGGAATGGGGCTTGGGGAGAGAGGGGGACTGGAGAATGGGAGAGAGGGGGACTGCGGAATGGGCCTCGGGGAGAGAGGGATACTGGGGAATGGGAGAGAGGGGGAGAGAGGGGGACTGGAGAATGGGAGAGAGGGGGACTGGAGAATGGGAGAGAGGGAGACTGGGGAATGGGGATCGGGGAGAGAGGGGGACTGAAGAATGGGAGAGAGGGGGACTGGGGAATGGAGGCTCGGGGAGAGAGGGGATGGAGATGGGAATGGGAGCCCGGTGGGAGAGAGGGAGCCTGCAGTACCTTGGCCAAGTTGTGCAGGTTCAGCATACGGATGTTTAAGTTGCTAAATGTGCCTGCGCTTACTCGCACTGTAACCATTTGAGGTGCGTTTCAGTTCAATATATCTCGATGAGCAGCAAAATGCTAGAAAAAGCCAATGCTTCATTCGCTCGCAACAAAACCCAGGTCTGGATGTTAAATAAATTGCTACACATGCACCAAAGAGCAGGACTAAAAATGAAATGAATTTAAATCCAATTTTTGATGCAAACTACACAAGGAGGCCGTGCCGACAATCTTTTTAAGCTTGAATTTCAGATGGCCCTCATTTCCTGATTGCGAAACTCAAAGGCAAATCCCAGACATGAGGGCCAGCCATTCTCCGCGGGTCTAGAGAGCAGTCTTTTCAGAACCTGGGAACGGCTGTGTAAGTAGATATTCACTGATTATTGTCTCCTGATTCCTGGGAACTGGGTAAACGTGTCCTGGGCCATTGCGTGATTGGTTTGATGGCTACTAAGCCACTGGATAGGCACGCAGCGAGCATAATTGGATCTGAGGGACCAATTGGGCATGCTTCCACCAATCAGGATAATGAAATTAGTCAGAATGGACCCTCTGCTGCCCACGGAGGAGGTCTAAAATAATCAGTATTCATTGTCGCTAACACAAACCAAAAGTGGTGAGATTTACACGCTGAATATTATCTCTTTTTCTTGCCATTATCTCACCCAAATATTAACACACAATTTTTCTCTGTCTCGATGTGCTAACTGCTGTATTAACCCATTTATTTTAGACAAATCGCACACATGCTTTAAGCAATCGTGTGCTAACCCGCCAGTGTCAGCTGTGGCTCAGTGGGTAGCACTCTCATCTCTGAGTCAGAAGGTTGTGGGCTCATAGTCCCAATCCAGGGACTTGATCACAAATAAATCTAAGCTGACGTTCCCAGTGCAGTGCTGACGGAGCGCTGCATTGTCAGAGGTGCCATCTTTCGGATAAGACTTTAAACCGAGGCCCTGTCTGCTTTCTCAGGTGGATGTAAAAGATCCCATGGCACTATTTTGAAGAAGAGCAGGGGGAGTTATCCCCGGTGTCCTGGGGCCAATATTTATCCCTCAATCAACATAACAAAAACAGATTACCTGGTCATTATCACGTTGCTGTTTGCTGTGCACAAGTTAGCTGCTGTGTTTCCTACATTACCACAGTGACGACACTCCAAAAGTACTTCATTGGCTGTAAAGCGCTTTGGGATGTCCAGTGGTCGTGAAAGGCGCTATATAAATGCGAGTCTGTTTTCCTTTCTACAACTTCATTTCAATCCGAATCTTCTAGAAAGCTCCACGAGAGTGAGATGTGTTCAGTCTTATGAGAGTGCTCACCAACAATCGTTTTTGCAATTCCGGGGCGATTGCCCTGGCGGATAGTGGGCGGGCAGTTAAAATGGGCCGTGTTGCTTACCCGCTGTCCAGCTGCCAGGAACCCCCTTTGTCCGCCATTTTGGCCCTGGTTTCTGGACAGGTGGCTAAGATGTCTGCCCAAAGCCAGCAGGGTCCTAGTGGACATATGCAGATTATGGGGTTCGGGGTGGGGGGGGGGGGGGCGGGCAGGGGGCAGCGGGAGCGTCCGATGAGGTCATCCGGCCCCGACTGATATCTTAATGCCGGTCTGAGCGGAGAGCTATTGAGGCCTTCCCGCCAAATATATTCAAGAGGGAAGAGGATCAAATGCCGGAAGAAACCATTTGTGCTACTTTACAACTTCTTAGGGGGAGAAATTCGGTTGGGTAATGAGGCGCACTAAGGGTTTGCAACCGCGAGCCTTGGCATTCACGCTGCTCGGCAAATTCAGTGTGCCGGTACCGGCGGCGCTGAGGGGTATGGCCCGGGAACCACCGTTTGGGTGTGCAACGCCCCCCGGTATCGCCACGGATACAACATTTGGTTTGCACTGCACCCGTAGCGCCCCCTAGTGACCCCGCCAGAGAAAGCTGGCGTGCAGAGCTGTCCCGGGGCGCTACGGGAAGGAATGGCTACCTGAGGTAAGTGTGAGTGATAT
The DNA here is from genome assembly GCF_044704955.1 of Pristiophorus japonicus. Taxonomy (NCBI): domain Eukaryota; kingdom Metazoa; phylum Chordata; class Chondrichthyes; family Pristiophoridae; genus Pristiophorus; species Pristiophorus japonicus. Next base: position 84,373,338 of record NC_091995.1, read on the forward strand.
CTTCTTTTTGTGATTTAAGTTTATTTGGGGTGAGTAACGTGCCGGGAATATTTTTTGTGTTTCTTGTTCCGATTCTTTTTTTTTTTGCAGGGAGGCCTCTCTCCGGGCGCTACGAAGCCGGCTCTTTAGCACGGGATATTCGGTTGCTCACCCAGCTTAGCGCCCCGAGAGAAGTGTGGAACGCCTCCCTTAGCACTCTCAGAGCGCTACAAATGGATTTTGTGGCTGCTGTCGCTAACCATTTCCCGGCGCTAAATTTAGTACCCACCCAACATTACCGCCTTAAAAACCCTCCAACCCGAAACTCCAGCCCTTTGTGTTACTCTGAAATAAAGGTGCTTCAGACCAATGCTGCGGTAAACTTCAAGTGCAGTCCAACCTCGTGGCCAGAGGAGATCGCCATCCAACACCTTTAAGAGTTAAATCTAAAATTTGCCTCTCTTCAAGAGTGAAGCCTACTTTAAAATTGCTGCTTGATTTTCTGTCAGGTTCCAGTATTCCCATGTGCAGTAAATAAGGGTTGATTATATGCAGCATTAACCTGCTATATTAACATATTTAATGCATATTCATATTGGCGACCAAAAATAGCTTAGTTTAGATATGCCTCAACCTTTCCTGCCTTTTCCCTCAGAGCAGCAGCCTGCCTGTATTGCATTGTTTGTGATGGCGACATTACTCCCATTATCACCATGGATAGACAATTGGAGCCTTAGAAGAAAAGACGGGTTTGAGAAGGATCTTAAAGGAGGAGAAATAGGTGCAAAGCAGAAGGATTTGGTGAGGGAGTTTCAGGCAGTGGGGCCCAGGCTAATAGATCCTCCATTAATAGTGGGACCTATATTTTTCAATAATATGTTATGTGCTTATGCATTCCTACTCAATTCGCCGAATACCCCACCATCAACATCCTGGGGGTCACCATTGACCAGAAACTTAACTGGACCAGCCACATAAATACTGTGGCAACAAGAGCAGGTCAGAGGCGAGTGTCTCACCTCCTGACTCCCCAAACCCTTTCCACCATCTACAAGGCACAAGTCAGGAGTGTGATGGAATACTCTCCACTTGCCTGGATGAGTGCAGCTCCAACAACACTCAAGAAGCTCGACACCATCCAGGACAAAGCAGCCACTTGATCGACACCCCGTCCACCACCTTCAACATTCACTCCCTCCACCACCGGCGCCCCCTGGCTGCAGTGTGCACCGTCTACAAGATGCACTGCAGCAACTCACCAAGGCTTCTTCGGCAGCACCTCCCAAACCCGCGACCTCTACGCCCTAGAAGGACAAGGGCAGCAAGCGCACGGGAACACCACCACCTCCAAGTTCCCCTCCAAGTCACACACCATTCTGAACTTGGAAATATATCGGCATTCCTTCATCGTCGCCGGGTCAAAATCCTGGAACTCCCTCCCTAACCGCACTGTGGGAGCACCTTCACCACACGGACTGCAGTGGTTCAAGAAGGCGGCTCACCACCACCTTCTCAAGGGGCAATTAGGGATGGGCAATAAATGCCAGCCTTGCCAGCGACGCCCACATTCCATGAACGAATAAAAAATAAATTTCTCCCATCCCTTACGCACAATCTGAGCAAAGAACCACAGAACATGGCAAAGAAGTCCAATGGGTTTGGCATTGTATTAGCTCCGGTGTCTAACTGCCAAGGACACCCTCAAAACCTCCCTGCTAAAGTGTGACATCCCCACTGACACCTGGGAGCCCCTGGCCAAAGACCGCCCTAAGTGGAGGAAGTGCATCCAGGAGGGCGCTGAGCACCCCGAGTCTCATCGCCGAGAGCATGCAGAAAACAAGCGCAGGCAGCGGAAGGAGCGTGCGGCAAACCTGTCCCTTACCCTCAGCGGCTGTCTGTCCCACCTGTGACAGGGACTGTGGTTCTCATATTGGACTGCTCAGCCACCTAAGGACTCATTCTAAGAGTGGAAGCAAATCTTCCTCGATTCCGAGGGACTGCCTATGATGATGGCGATGATGGTCTAACTGCCTGATGCTGCCTCGGCCCACAGAGCTGAGAATACACCATGTTGGATAAAACAGCCCCAGCACAAATTAACCTAATTTTCAATCACAGCTAAGCCCACTGGCGTTCTCACATTTTCCCTACAATTATCTTTTACTAAATTAGCAATGCCCACTGGCAAAAACTGAAAAGGCAAAGCTTGCTGGAGGCCCCTTGAGCGAGCATGATGTTCATAGCTTAGTGCCATGAAGACAAGACGCAACATAGCAAGGGTTGAGTTACACTTGCAAACATGAACTTGACATAAAATCAACGTTTAATTTCCTTCGCTGTTTTCACCGCATCAGCTGATTGTCAAACTGAGATCCCTTCTTCGAAAAGGGGTCCTGATGGTGAGACACCTTTTAACAACAGCAACACTTACTTTACAGAGACGTACAAGATTCTGATGGGGGATTGACAGGGTAGATGCTGCGAGAATGTTTCCCTGGGGCTGGAGAGTCTAGAACAAAGGGTCACAGTCTCAGGATAAGGGGTCGGCCATTTAGGTCCGAGGTGAGGAGGAATTTCTTCACTCAGAGGGTTGTGAATGTTTGGAATTCTCTACCTCAGAGGGCTGTGGATGCTCACTCTCTGAATATTCACGGTTGAAATAGATAGATTTTTGGAGTCGAGGGGAATCAAGGATGTGGAGATCGGGTGGGAAAGTGGAGTTAAGGTCGATGATCAGCCATGATCTTATTGAATGACGGAGCAGGCTCGAGGGACCATAGGGCCTACTACTGCTCCTATTTCATATGTTCTTAAGTATTCAGTATTGCAACTGATGTGCCAAGCCAGTGCCTCTGGGAGATACCTGTACTTCCTTTCTACTGTCTTCCCACATCAATGGATGATCATTTATTCCCAATATTTATCCTCTTCCGATATACATTAATGTACCCATATACAGAAGTACATATACACTAATGTATCGATATACAAAAGTACCTATATACACTAATGTACCCATAGACAGAAGTACCTATATACACTAACGTAACGATATACAGAAGTACCCATATACACTAATGTACCCATAGACAGAACTACCCATATACACTAATGTAACGATATACAGAAGAACCCATATACACTAATGTACCAATAAACAGAAGTACCTATATACACTAATGTACCGATATACAGAAGTACCCATATACAGAAGTACCTATATACACTAATGTACCGATATACAGAACAGAATATGTACTAGTCTGTTTTATTTCACGTTATTGAGAGAAATTTGCAGATATGTTTAGGAATCTAAACATGTATGATTCCTCAGAATCAGAATCATACATGTAAAGTAATGAACATGAACAAACAGAACTATCAGCCCTTTATCCGGTCCTGGCTGTGGGCCCCAGGCCCTTTAACCAGCCCTGACTGTGGGACTGCCCCAGGCCCTGTATCCGACCCTGCCTGCATCTGTCCCTGGCCCTGTATCCAGCCCTTTCCCTGTATCTGCCCCTGGCCCTGTATCCAGCCCTTTCCCTGTATCTGCTCCAGGCCCTGTATCCGGCCCTGCCTGTGGGTCTGCCAGGCTGGGAGGAGACGGCAGCGCCCCAGTGTTGAAACAGCTGTAGAGTTGCGATTGGCTTGCTTTTGCACGCGGCAGACCTTAGCTGAGCTGTTTAAATTCTTCAAGCTACTGAAATCATCCTTCAAACATTGCTGCTGTACAGAGGGACAACCCTCAACAAATAACACCCCCCACCCCGCCCCACACCTACCCCCCACCCATCTCCCGCAACCCGCCCACCCCACCGACCTGTGCAAACTGACCAGGCTAAATGAAGCTTCTTCCGGCAACTCTTGTTTTACACTAAACACGCATGGCTCCCGTACATGAATATTTGAAAGGCTAGTTCCCTTTGTCGCTGTGCTGAATTGTAAAGCAATGTCACAAAATCTGCAGGATGCCAAAGTGTCAGATTGTTCAGGAGCTTAGAAGATGGTGCTGGAGTTTGCATGATTAAAGAGCTTGCTGCCCCTGGTATCATGAGGTTATGAAACAGCAAACAGCCTGCTCCATCAATCAGCCTGGGGGGGGGGGTCCCAGATCACCCCAAGTCTATGCAACTTCACAGCTGGACCGTCTAGCTCCTTCTGCTCGTATTAGTCATCTCCTTGCTGTGGTCGGGTGTCATAAGAACATAAGAAACAGGAGCAGCAGTCGGCCATTTGGCCCCTCGAGCCTGCTCTGCCAGCATGATGACTCCCCGACCTGGGAGGAAAAGAAAACGAAGTGTGACATCACAGTAAGAGATTCGGGGACGTCGGAGCGGCCTATAAAGGCCAGCAAGTGCAGCTGCAGCACGGAGAGAGGCAAAAAATGAAGTAGAAAGAAATCGAAAGGCAACCTCACAGCCAAGGGGGTAAGTGATTGGCTGGTGATTGGTGAGTAGTTTTTTCTTTTTCTTTTCTTTATCAGTAAGTAACCTTTAGCATTATTGTTGCCAAATTAAGTTAATCAAGGGGTTAAGTTATGGCAGGAGAGCTCAGATAGATGTTATGCTCCTCCTGTACTATGTGAGAAGTCAGGGACGCTTCCAGTGTCCCTGACGACTACATTTGCGGGAAGTGTATCCGGCTGCAGCTCCTGACAGACCGCATTGTGGCACTGGAGCTGCGGGTGGATTCACTATGGAGCATGCACGATGCTGAGAATGACGTGAACAGCACGTTTAATGATTTGGTCTTACTGCAGGTAAAGGTTAGACAGTCAGATAGGGAATGGGTGACCAACAGGAAGATAAGTGGAAGGAAGATAGTGTAGGGGTCCCCTGCGGTCATCCTCCTGCAAAACAGATACACCGCTTTGGGTAATGTTGAGGGGGATGACTCATCAGGGGAGGGCAGCAGCAGCCAAGTCCATGGCATCGTGAGTGGCTCTGCTGCACAGGAGGGCAGGAAAAAGAGTGGGAGAGCTATAATGATAGGGAATCTATTGCAAGGGGAATAGTTAGACGTTTCTGCGGCCGCAACTGAGACTCCAGGATGGTATGTTGCTTCCCTGGTGCAAGGGTCAAGGATGTCTCGGAGCGGGTGCAGGATATTTTGAAGGGGGAGGGTAAACAGCCAGTTGTCGTGGTGCATATAGGTACCAACGATATCGGTAAAAAACGGGATGAGGTCTTAAAGATGAATTTAGGGAGCAAGGAGCTAAATTAAAAAGTAGGACCTCAAAAGTAGTAATCTCAGGATTGTTACCAATGCCATGTGCTAGTCAGAGTAGGAATCGCAGGATAGCTCAGATGAATACGTGGCTTGAGAAGTGGTGTAGAAGGGAGGGATTCAAATTCCTGGGACACTGGAACCGGTTCTGGGGAAGGTGGGACCAGTACAAACTGGACGGTCTGCACCTGGGCAGGACTGGAACCAATGTGCTAGGGGAAGTGTTTGCTAGTGCTGTTGGGGTGGGGTTAAACTAATACGGCAGGGGAATGGGAACCTATGCAGGGAGACAGAGGGAAGTAGAAGGGAGGCAGAAGCAAAAGATAGAAAGAAGAAAAGTAAAAGTGGAGGGCAGAGAAACTCAAGGAAAAAAGTAAAAAGGGCCAAATTACAGCAAAATCCTAAAGAGGCAAAGGGTGTTAAAAAGACAAGCCTGAAGGCTCTGTGCCTCAATGCAAGGAGTATTCGGAATTAACTGCGCAGAGAGCAGTTAACGGATATGATGTAATTGGCATCACGGAGACATGGCTCCAGGGTGACCAAGGCTGGGAACTCAACATCCAGGGGTAGTCAACATTTAGGAAGGATAGACAGAAAGGAAAAGGAGGTGGGGTGGCGTTGCTGGTTAAAAGGAAATTAGCCAAGTCAGCATGGATTTATGAAAGGGAAATCATACTTGACGAATCTTCGAGAATTTTTTGAGGATGTAACTAGTAGAGTGGACAGGGGAGAACCAGTGGATGTGGTGTATTTGGACTTTCAAAAGGCTTTTGACAAGGTCCCACACAAGAGATTGGTGTGCAAAATCAAAGCACGTGGTATTGGGGGTAATGTACTGATGTGGATAGAGAACTGGTTGGCAGACAGGAAGCAGAGTTGGGATAAACGGGTCCTTTTCAGAATGGCAGGCAGTGACTAGTGAACATAAGAACACAAGCACATAAGAATTAGGAACAAGAGTAGGCTATCTAGCCCCTCGAGCCTGCTCCGCCATTCAACAAGATCATGGCTGATCTGGCCGTGGACTCAGCTCCACTTACCCATCAGCTCCCCATAACCCTTAATTCCCTTATTGGTTAAAAATCTACCTATCTGTGATTTGAATACATTCAATGAGCTAGCCTCAACTGATTCCTTCGGCAGAGAATTCCACAGATTCACAACCCTCTGGGAGAAGAAATTCCTCCTCAACTCAGTTTTAAATTGGCTCCCTCGCATTTTGAGGCTGTTCCCCCTAGTGCTAGTCTCCCCGACCAGTAGAAACAACCTCTCTGCCTCTATCTTGTCTATCCCTTTCATTATTTTAAATGTTTCTATAAGATCACCTCTCATTCTTCTGAACTCCAACGAGTAAAGACCCAGTCTCCTCAATCTATCATCATAAGGTAACCCCCTCATCTCCGGAATCAGCCTAGTGAATCGTCTCTGTACCCCCTCCAAAGCTAGTATATCCTTCCTTAAGTAAGGTGACCAAAACTGCACGCAGTACTCCAGGTGCGGCCTCACCAATACCCTGTACAGTTGCAGCAGGACCTCCCTGCTTTTGTACTCCATCCCTCTCGCAATGAAGGCCAACATTCCATTCGCCTTCCTGATTATCTGCTGCACCTGAAAACTAACTTTTTGGGATTAATTCACAAGGACCCCCAGGTCCCTCTGCACCGCAGCATGTTGTAATTTCTCCCCATTCAAATAATATTCCCTTTTACTGTTTTTTTTCCCAAGGTGGATGACCTCACACTTTCCGACATTGTATTCCATTTGCCAAACCTTAGCCCATTCGCTTAACCTATCTAAATCTCTTTGCAGCCTCCCTGTGTCCTCTACACAACCCGCTTTCCCACTAATCTTTGTGTCATCTGCAAATTTTGTTACACTACACTCCGTCCCTTCTTCCAGGTCATCTATGTATATTGTAAACAGTTGTGGTCCCAGCACCAATCCTTGTGGCAGACCACTAACCACCGATTTCCAACCCGAAAAGGACCCATTTATCCCGACTCTCTGCCTTCTGTTAGCCAGCCAATTCTCGATCCATGCTAGTACATTTCCTCTGACTCCGCTTACCTTTATCTTCTGCAGTAACCTTTTGTGTGGCACCTTATCAAATGCCTTTTGGAAATCTAAATACACCACATCCATCGGTACAGCTCTATCCACCATGCTCGTTATATCCTCAAAGAATTCCAGTAAATTAGTTAAACATGATTTCCCCTTCATGAATCCATGCTGCGTCTGCTTGATTGCACTATTCCTATCTAGATGTCCCGCTATTTCTTCCTTAATGATAGTTTCAAGCATTTTCCCCACTACAGATGTTAAACTAACCGGCCTATAGTTACCTGCCTTTTGTCTGCCCCCTTTTTTAAACAGAGGCGTTACATTAGCTGCTTTCCAATCCGCTGGTACCTCCCCAGAGTCCAGAGAATTTTGGTAGATTATAACAAATGCATCTGCTATAACTTCCGCCATCTCTTTTAATATCTTGGGATGCATTTCATCAGGACCAGGGGACTTGTCTACCTTGAGTCCCATTAGCCTGTCCAGCACTACCCCCCTAGTGATAGTGATTATCTCAAGGTCCTCCCTTCCCACATTCCCGTGACCAGCAATTTTTGGCATGGTTTTTGTGTCTTCCACTGTGAAGACCGAAGCAAAATAATTGTTTAAGGTCTCAGCCATTTCCACATTTCCCATTATTAAATCCCCCTTCTCATCTTCCAAGGGACCAACATTTACTTTAGTCACTCTTTTCCGTTTTATATATCTGTAAAAGCTTTTACTATCTGTTTTTATGTTTTGCGCAAGTTTACTTTCTTAACTATCTTTCCTTTCTTTATTGCTTTCTTAGTCATTCTTTGCTGTCGTTTAAAATTTTCCCAATCTTCTAGTTTCCCACTAACCTTGGCCACCTTGTACGCATTGGTTTTTAATTTGATACTCTCCTTTATTTCCTTGTCTATCCAAGGCTGGTTATCCCTTCTCTTACCGCCCTTCTTTTTCACTGGAATATATTTTTGTTGAGCACTATGAAAGAGCTCCTTAAAAGTCCTCCACTGTTCCTCAATTGTGCCACCGTTTAGTCTGTGTTTCCAGTCTATTTAGCCAACTCTGCCCTCATCCCACTGTAGTCCCCTTTGTTTAAGCATCGTACGCTCGTTTGAGACACTACTTCCTCACCCTCAATCTGTATTACAAATTCAACCATACTGTGATCACTCATTCCGAGAGGATCTTTTACTAGGAGACCGTTTATTATTCCTGTCTCATTACACAGGACCAGATCTAAGATAGCTTGCTCCCTTGTAGGTTCTGTAACATACTGTTCTAAGAAACAATCCCGTATGCATTCTATGAATTCCTCCTCAAGGCTACCCCGTGCGATTTGATTTGACCAATCGATATGTAAGTTAAAATCCCCCATGATTACTGCCATTCCTTTTTCACATGCCTCCATTATTCCCTTGATTATTGTCCGCCTCACCGTGAAGTTATTATTTGGGGGCCTATAAACTATACCCACCAGTGACTTTTTCCCCTTTATATCTCTAATCTCCACCCACAATGATTCAACATTTTGTTCATTTGAGCCAATATCGTCTCTCACAACTGCCCTGATATCATCCTTTATTAACAGAGCTACCCCACCTCCTTTCCCTTCTTATCTATCTTTCCGAATTGTCAGATACCCCTGTATGTTTAATTCCCAGTCTTGGCCACCCTGCAACCACGTTTCTGTAATGGCCACCAAATCATACCCATTTGTAATGATTTGTGCCGTCAACTCATTTACTTTATTTCGAATGCTGCGTGCGTTTAGGTAGAATGTTTTAATACTAGTTGTTAAACCATGATTTTTATTTTTGACGCCTCCTGCAGCCCCTTTATATTCATACATATTGTCCCTTTCTATCACCTTGTGGTTTACACTCACCCCAGTGCTACTCTGCTCTGTTGCCTCCTGCCTTTTGCATTCTTTCTTGGGGTTCTGTTCATCTGAGCTCTCACCCACTCTAACTAGCTCAGAGCCCTCTCCTGGGTTCCGAATACTCCTCGCATTGAGGCACCGAGCTTTCATGCTTGCCTTTTTATTACAATTTAACCCTTTAGAATTCTGCTGTACAGTGGCCCTTTTTGTATTTTGCCTTGGGTTTCTCTGCCCTCCACTTTTACTCATCTCCTTTCTGTCTTTTGCTTCTGTCTCTATTTCGTTTCCCTCTATCTCCCTGCATTGGTTCCCATCCCCCTGCCATATTAGTTTAACTCCTCCCCAACAGCACTGGCAAACACTCCCCCTCGGACATTGGTTCCGGTCCTGCCCAGGTGCAGACCATCCGGTTAGTACTGGTCCCATCTCCCCCAGAACCAGTTCCAATGCCCCAGGAATTTGAATCCCTCCCTGCTGCACCACTGCTCAAGCCACGTATTCATCTGCGCTATCCTGCGATTCCTACTCTGACTAGCACGTGGCACTGGTAGCATTCCCAAGATTACTACTTTTGAGGGCCTACATTTTAATTTAGCTCCTAGCTCCTTAAATTCGTCTCGTAGGACCTCATCCCTTTTTTTTACCTATATCGTTGGTACCAATGTCCACCACGACAACTGGCTGTTCACCTTCCCTTTTCAGAATGTCCTGCACCCGCTCCGAGACATCCTTGACCCTTGCACCAGGGAGGCAACATTCCATCCTGGAGTCTCGGTTGCGGCCGCAGAAATGCCTATCTATTCCCCTTACAATTGAATCCCCTATCACTATCGCTCTCCCACTCTTTTTCTGCCCTCCTGTGCAGTGGGTGGGGTGCCGCAGGGCTCAGTGTTGGGACCCCAGCTCTTTACAATATACATTAATGATTTCGATGAAGGAATTGAATGTAATATCTCCAATTTGCAGATGACACTAAACTGGGTGGCGATGTGAGCTGTGAAGAGGACGCTAAGAGGCTGCAGGGTGACTTGGACAGGTTAGACGAGTGGGAAAATGCATAGCAGATGCAGTATAATGTGGATAAATGTGAGGTTATCCACTTTGGGGGCAAAAACACGAAGGCAGAATATTATCTGAATGGCGGCAGATTAGGAAAAGGGGAGGTGCAACGAGACCTGGGTGTCATGCTACATCAGTCATTGAAAGTTGGCATGCAGGTACAGCAGGCGGTGAAGAAGGCAAATGGTATGTTGGCCTTCATAGCTAGGAGGTTTGAGTATAGGAGCAGGGAGGTCTTACTGCAGTTGTACAGGGCCTTGGTGAGGCCTCACCTGGAATATTGTGTTCAGTTTTGTTCTCCTAATCTGAGGAATGATGTACTTGCAATTGAGGGAGTGTAGCGAAGGTTCACCAGACTGATTCCAGAGATGGCTGGACTGACATATGAGGAGAGACTGGATCAACTGGGCCTTTATACTCTGGAGTTTAGGAGGATGAGAGGGGATCTCATAGAAACGTATAAGATTCTAACGGAACTGGACAAGTTAAATGCAGGAAGAATGTTCTCGATGTTGGGAAGTCCAGAACCAGGAGACACAGTCTTAGGTAAGGGGTAGGCCATTTAGGACTGAGATGAGGAGAAACTTCTTCACTCAGAGAGTTGTTAACCTGTGGAATTTCCTGCCGCAGAGAGCTGTTGAGGCCAGTTCATTGGATATATTCAAAAGGGAGTTAGATATGGCCCTTACGGCTTAAGGGATCAAGGGGTATGGAGAGAAAGCAGGAAAGGGTACTGAAGGAATGATCAGCCATGATCTTATTGAATGGTGGTGCAGGCTCGAAGGGCCGAATGGCCTACTCCTCCACCTATTTTCTATGTTTCTTTGTTTCAATAAGGTCATGGCTGAACTGCTCGTGGACTCAGCTTCACTTCCCCGCCCACTCCCCTTGGCTCATTACTCCCTTATCGCTCAAAAATCTGTCTATATCTAAATATATTCAATGACCCAGCCTCCACTTCTCTCTGGGGCAGAGAATTCCACAGATTTACGACCCTCTGAGAGAAGAAATTCCTCCTCATCTCTGTTTTAAATGGGCGGCCCCTTATTCTAAGATCATTCTCTCTAGTTCTCGTCTCCCCCATCAGTGGAAACATCCTCTCTGCATCCACCTTCTCAAGCCCCCTCATAATCTTATACATTTTGATAAGATCACCTCTCATTCTTCTGAATTCCAATGAGTAGAGTCCCAACCTACTCAACCTTTCCTTATAAGTCAATCCCCTCATCCCCGGAATCAACCTAGTGAACCTTCTTTAAACTGCTTCCAAAGCAAGTATATCCTTTTGTAAATATGGAAACCAAAACTGCATGCAGTATTCCAGGTACGGCCTCACCAATACCCTGTATAACTGTAGCAAGATTTCCCTGCTTTTATACTCCATCCCCTTTGCAATAAAGGCCAAGGTACCTTTGGCCTTCCTGATCACCTGCTGTACCTGCATACTATCCTTTTGTGTTTCACGCACAAGTACCCCCAGGTCCCGCTGTACTGCGGCACTTTGCAATCTTTCTCCATTTAAATAATAACTTGTTCTTTGATTTTTTTCTGCCAAAGTGCATGACCTCACACTTTCCAACATTATACTGCATCTGCCAAATTTTTGCCCACTCACTTAGCCTGTCTATGTCCTTTTGCAGATTTTTTGTGTCCTCCTCATACATTGCTTTTCCTCCTATCTTTGTATCATCAGCAAACTTGGCTACGTTACACTCAGTCCCTTCTTCCAAGTCGTTAATATAGATTGTAAATAGTTGGGGTCCCAGCACTGATCCCTGCGGCATCCCACTACTTACTGATTGCCAACCAGAGAATGAACCATTTATCCCAACTCTCTGTTCTCTGTTAGTTAGCCAATCCTCTATCCATGCTAATATATTACCCACAGCCCCGTGAAATTTTTATCTTGTGCAGTAACCTTTTATGCGGCACCTTGTCAAATGCCTTCTGGAAGTCCAAATACACCACATCTACTGGTTCCCCTTTAACCATCCTGTTTGTTACATCCTCAAAGAATTCCAGCAAATTTGTCGAACATGACTTCCTCTTCATAAATCCATGCTGACCCTGCCTGACCGAATTTTGCTTTTCCAAATGTCCTGCTACTGCTTCTTTAATAATGGACTCCAACATTTTGCCAACCACAGATGTTAGGCTAAGTGTGGGGCTTCCCTGGCTGGGGAAATATCCTCCTTGTCCAGGAGTTAATATGCAGATCAACCGTGATCTCATTGAACAGCAGAACAGACTCGAGGGGCTGAATGGCCGACAACTATTCCCACATCCCTATGAGTGCTCCTCAGCTATGCTTCGTTGGGTGGCAAAGTTATGCAGCAGAACCTGAAGATTTCGGCCAAGGATCCCCTATGTTTGGCAAGGCATCTGAGCTATTTAAACATGTCTATGATGTTTACCACAATGATCCTGGTATCTTTATCGTCCTCAATTTTATGGACTACATCTTATTGCGATTATATAAGGTGAGACCGCACCTGGAATACTGTGTACAGTTCTATCTCCTTACCTAAGGAAGGATATACTTGCCACAGAGGGAGTGCAATGAAGGTTCACCAGACTGAATTACTGGGATGGGGAGGATTGACCTATGAGGAGAGATTGAGCAGACTAGGCCAATATTCTCTAGAGTTTAGTAGAATGAGAGGTGATCTCATTGAAACATATAAAATTCTTACAAGGCTTGACAGGGTAGATGCAGGGAGGATGTTTCCCCGGGCTGGGGAATCGAGAACCAGGGGTCACAGTCTCAGAATAAGGAGTCGGCCATTTAGGACTGAGATGAGGAGAAATTTCTTCACTCAGAGGGTGGCGAATCTTTGGAATTCTCTGCCCCACAGGGCTGTTGATGCTGAATCGTTGAATATATTCAAGACAGAGATCGATAGATGTTTGAATATTAAAGGAATCAAGGGATATGGGGACAGTGCAGGAAAGTGGAGTTGAGGTAGAAGATCAGCCATGATCTTATTGAATGGCGGAGCAGGCTCGAGGGGCAAATGGCCAACTCCTATTTCTTATGTTCTGATTTGTTTCGGCCAAGGATCCCCTATGTCTGGCAAGGCATCTGAGCTATTTAAACATGTCTATGATGTGTACCACAATGATCCTGGTACCTTTATCGACCTCAATTTTATGGACTACATCTTACTGCGATTATATAAGGTGAGACTACACCTGGAGTACTGTGTACAGTTCTATCTCCTTACCTAAGGAAGGATATACGTGCCACAGAGGGAGTGCAACGAAGGAAATAAATGCACCATGACAGTCCTGAATCTGTGTTCTTCCTCTGGCTTTATCCCATATCCCACCATGTCCTCTCTGAACTCATTTCTGTGTTCAAAGACCTAGTAGTGGTCTTTAAAATGATGAAAGGTTTTGAAAGAGCGGATACAGAGTGTTTGCACTTGTGGGGAAGAGCCTAACTGGAGGCCATCAATCTAAGATCGTCACCAAGAAATCCAATGGGGTGTTCAGAAGAAACTTCTTTACCCAGAGAGTGGTGAGAATGTGGAACTCACTACTATAGGGAGTGGTTGAAGCGAATAGTATCGATGCATTTAAGGGGAGGCTAGACAAGCATATGAGGGAGAAAGAAAAAAGAAAGAAAGACTTGCATTTATATAGCGTCTTTCACGAGCACCAGACGTCTCAAAGCGCTTTACAGCCAATGAGGTACTTTTGGCGTGTAGTCACTGTTGTAATGTAGGAAGGGAATAGAGGGTTATGCTGATAGATTTAGATGAGGAAAGACATAAGGAGACTCGAGTGGAGCATAAACGCCGGCATGGACTGATTGGGCCGAATGGCCTGTTTCTGTGCTGTATATCCGGTGAAACTCTAAGTAAGCCTATGTTATTTTGGCCTTGAGACCCACCTCTTGTTCCTTTGATTGCATTTTTGCTAAACTACTGACCAACTAACATCCCTTCCTGACCCCCATGCTAGCTGACGTCATAAATGGCTCCTTCTGCTCAGGTACTGTCCCCCTCCCTATCAAAGTAGCCCATCCTCAAGAAACCCATCCTTGACCCCTCTGTTCTCTCGAGTAAAACTTAAAAGAACCCACGGCACCATTTGAAGAAGAGCAGGGGAGTTCTCCCCAGTGTCCTGGCCAATATTTATCCCTCAATCAACATCACGAAAAACAGATGATCTGGGTCGTTATCACATTGCTGTTTGTGGGAGCTTGCTGTGCGCAAATAGGCTGCCGCTTTTCCCACATTACAACAGTAACTACCCTCCAAAAGTACTTCATTGGCTGCAAAACAATTTTGTGGCGTCCAGCGGTCGTGAAAGGCGTTACATAAATGCAAGTCTTTCTTTCATTGGCCCGGATATTCTGTACCAAAAGTATTCTATTCTCCTGTTCTGACTTCTCTCACCTTGATGAGCACCATAAAAAAAAAAATCATCAGAAGGTAACAATTACTCAAAGATGGGAGAAACAATGGCTGGCAGATTGTGAGAAGGAGGAACTATACTCAAGGGACTTCGAAGTATCATAGCTCACAAAAGCAGAGAACAAGCACCATCCGTCAGGAGTCCCACAATCTGATTAAAACCTTGAAAACACAGCAGGGTGCCAATCTCTTATATGCTGTTAACTACAGGGGGTGGGTTTCTTTTCCTGTTTACAGTTGCCCCCAATGTGAATGGTCTTGAACACTGTTCTTCCTGTCCTTGATGTGTGATGATGTGACTTAATCACCGCGAGTGTACTGAGAAGTGATTTCCAGTTAGGTTGGGGAAAAAAAACACTGCCGCCATGCCTTCTTCTTAGGCAGTCGCTCGGAGTCCAGGATGACTTGCTTCCACACTAACACGAGTTCTCAGGTGGCTGAAGAGTCCGATGCAGGACCTACAGCCTCTGTCACAGGTGGGCAGGCGGTGGTTGGAGGGACGGGTGCGTGGGGGGTGCTTGGTTTTGACGTGCGCTCCTTCCGCTGTTTGCGCTTGGCTTCCGCGTGCTCCCGGCGAAGAGACTCGAGGTGTTCAGCGCCTTCCCAGATGCTTCTTCTCCACTTTGAGCGGTCTTGGGCCAGGGATTCCCAAGAGGCACTGGGCATGTTACATTTTTTCAGGGAGGCTTTGAAGCGTTTTTCTGCCCTCCTGGGACACGCTCTTGTTTTATTAACACGTATGTATCTCCCGCTCCGTCAGTCCTGCTCTGAAATGTCACTAGTGAAATAATAATATCTGACTATTCCAAAGCTCTCCAAGCCGGGCTCCAACCCCACATAAATTTGAGCTCATCCAAAAACTCGGCTGCCCCGTGGCCTAACTCGCACCGAGTCCCGCTCATCCATCACCCCCTGTGCCCGCCGACCTACATTGGCTCCCGGTCCGGCAACATCTCAATCTTAAAATTTCATCCTCGTCTTCAAATGGCTCCATGACCTCACCCTCTCCCTAGCTCTGTCATCTCCTCCAGCCCTGCAAACCTTTGAGATGTCTGCGCTCCTCCGATTCTGGCCTCTTCAGCATCCCCGATTTTAGTCACCCCACCATCGGTGGCTGTGCCTTCAGCTGCCTGGGCCCCAGGCTCTGGAACTCCCTCCCTAAACCTCACCACCTCCCGAGCTCTCTTACCTCTTTTAAGGCGACCCTTAAAATCTACCTCTTTGACCGAGCTCATCTGGCATTTTGGGACATTTTGCTACGCGAAAGGCACTATATAAATGCAAGTTGTTATTGCCACGGTGGAAACAAAATTCAGATCCATAATGGGACATTGGAGCCAAAGATATGCGCAATGGTAAGGAAATTACTTCATGTGGCATGGGAATCTGGTGTCAGTAATTGAACACTATTTCTTCAACACGCTACTTGGCCTGACAGAGTCATGTGAATATGGGCATGTGTGTGCCCATAATCTAAACATGTTCGTCCGAGGAGCCCCCCACGAACCGCCTCCCCCCGCCACCTGGGCCTCGCCCCGCCCAATGGTCCAGTGGATAGATGCTCCAATCAGTCCAGGACTGAGCCCCACAGACTCAGAATAAACACAACTTTGATATCTCATCCGTAAAGAAAAGAAGGAAGGAAAAGGAAAGGAAAGAGAAGAGAAGGGAAGGGAAGGAAGGAAGAGGAGAAGGAAGGAAGGAAGGAAAGAAAGAGAGAGAAAGAAAGTAAGTCTTGCATTTATATAGCGCCTTTCACGGCCAGATGTTCCAAACTGTTTCACAGCCAATTACGGCCTTTTGCTTGAAGTGTGGTCGCTGTTGTAATGTGGGAAACGTGGCAGCCAATCTGCGCACAGCAAGCTCCCACAAACAGCAATGTGATAATGACCCAGATAACCTGTTTTTGTTATGCTGATTGAGGGATAGATAGTGACCCCAGGACACCGGGGAGAACTCCCCTGCTCTTTTTTGAAATAGCGCCGCGGGGTTTTTTTTACGTCCAATCGAGGTTGGTACCTCATCAGGAGGCACCAGCTGCTGGAGAAACATAGAAACATAGAAAATAGGTGCAGGAGCAGGCCATTCAGCCCTTCTAGCCTGCACCGCCATTCAATGAGTTCATGGCTGAACATGAAACTTCAGTACCCCCTTCCTGCTTTCTCGCCATAACCCTTGATCCCCCGAGTAGTAAGGACTTCATCTAACTCCCTTTTGAATATATTTAGTGAATTGGCCTCAACTACTTTCTGTGGTAGAGAATTCCACAGGTTCACCACTCTCTGGGTGAAGAAGTTTCTCCTCATCTCGGTCCTAAATGGCTTACCCCTTATCCTCAGACTGTGACCCCTGGTTCTGGACTTCCCCAACATTGGGAACATTCTTCCTGCATCTAACCTGTCTAAACCCATCAGAATTTTAAACGTTTCTATGAGGTCCCCTCTCATTCTTCTGAACTCCAGTGAATACAAGCCCAGTTGATCCAGTCTTTCTTGATAGGCCAGTCCCGCCATCCCGGGAATCAGTCTGGTGAATCTTCGCTGCACTCCCTCAATAGCAAGAATGTCCTTCCTCAAGTTAGGAGACCAAAACTGTACACAATACTCCAGGTGTGGCCTCACCAAGGCCCTGTACAACTGTAGCAACACCTCCCTGCCCCTGTATTCAAATCCCCTCGCTATGAAGGCCAACATGCCATTTGCTTTCTTAACCGCCTGCTGAACCTGCATGCTAACATTCAATGACTGATGTACCATGACACCCAGGTCTCGTTGCACCTTCCCTTTTCCTAATCTGTCACCATTCAGATAATAGTCTGTCTCTCTGTTTTTACCACCAAAGTGGATAACCTCACATTTATCCACATTATACTTCATCTGCCATGCATTTGCCCACTCACCTAACCTATCCAAGTCACTCTGCAGCCTCATAGCATCCTCCTCGCAGCTCACACTGTCACCCAACTTAGTGTCATCCGCAAATTTGGAGATACTGCATTTAATCCCCTCGTCTAAATAATTAATGTACAATGTAAACAGCTGGGGCCCCAGCACAGAACCTTGCGGCACTCCACTAGTCACTGCCTGCCATTCTGAAAAGTACCCATTTACTCCTACTCTTTGCTTCCTGTCTGACAACCAGTTCTCAATCCACGTCAGCACACTACCCCCAATCCCATGTGCTTTAACTTTGCACATTAATCTCTTGTGTGGGACCTTGTCGAAAGCCTTCTGAAAGTCCAAATATACCACATCAACTGGTTCTCCTTTGTCCACTTTACTGGAAACATCCTCAAAAAATTCCAGAAGATTTGTCAAGCATGATTTCCCTTTCACAATTCCATGCTGACTTGGACCTATCATGTCACCATTTTCCAGATGCACTGCTATGACATCCTTAATAATTGATTCCATCATTTTACCCACTACTGAGGTCAGGCTGACCGGTCTATAATTCCCTGTTTTCTCTCTCCCTCCTTTTTTAGGGGTGGTACAGGTACTGAGCAAGAGGGAAAAATTAGAGGGGGCGGGTGGGGAGGGGTGCAGTTAACCGGAGAAACTGAGCTGTCTGACTCACGGGTCATTTATCCCAACGCTGCCTGTGGAGTCTTGCTGTGTGCCAAGTGGAATGCGGCACTTGCCTGCAAAGGAACAGTTTGCGACAAAAGTAATTTATTGGCTCAGAGGCACTTTGGGATATCCGGAGGATTGTTCCGTTTCCAAGGCAACTATATTGTCCAAAGCGTCATTTGAAAAAAAAATCATTAAATCATGTTTCCCACTGCATTAATGTCATTGCTCTCACAGTGTTGCATTGACAATAGGGGGGCAGAAATCAATAACGAAATACCACTGTTGTGTTGAAGGGCCCCTTTCTCTTTTCGGATGCTGACAAGACAGCTTGTCTCTGGCGTTTCTGTTTTGATGTCAGTCGCTTTGAGTCCAGTGAATTACTTTATCACCACAGACCAATGAGCCAGAAGCAATTTAACAGGAAGGGGCCAATGCAGCTTAGCTCCATCGCTTTTTAACAAGTGCGATACCCAACAGTGTTCACTGCCTTCAACCGAGCGTGTGTGCATGCACTCAACAGGACTCTGCAATGGCCCCGTGGATATCTCTGTGCAAGCCTCAGTGGGCGTAGAACTGTTTGCGAGCCATTGTGTGGCAGTTGTTGATTTCCCACCCACACACACCCTGTTGGAGAAGTCCAGAGCTTAACAGCTGCCAGGACAGAAGTCCACAGCCTCTCGTTCCCTCCCGGCTTGATTGTGCCTTTTTTTTTATTCGTTCACGGGATGTGGGCGTCGCCGGCAAGGCCGGCATTTATTGCCCATCGCTAATTGCCCTCGAGAAAGTGGTGGTGAGCCGCCTTCTTGAACCGCTGCAGTCCGTGATATGTCTGTGTAGCGGTTTGGTGGTCTGTTGGGCCATTTCAGAGGGCAGTTAAGAGTCAACCACATGGCTGTGGTTCTGGAGTCACATTTAGGCCCAGACCGGGTAAGGACGACAGATTTCCTTCCCTAAGGGACATGAGTGAACCAGATGGGTTTGCACGACAATCCGGTGGTTTCATGGTCACCATTACTGATACAGGCCCCTCGGGACCTGGCCTGTTCCGGATAAGGGATTTTTCCGGACGAGGGGTGGTACAGGTACTGAGCAAGGGGCTATCGGGGCTGGATGGCTTGGGGCTGAGAGTGCGGCAGAGAGATCATGGGGTGGGGGGGGGGGGGCGGGCGGTGGATCGCGGGGTCAGGACAGCAATTGCGGCAGTCGGCAGTGAGGAAGGACTTCAATTTGTTCATGTTGGAGTTCTGCGCATGCGCCACCCAGTGGCCGTGAATGGTTCTGGACGAGGGGTGGTTCTGCATAAGAGAGTTCTGCATAAGGATTTCTGAATAAGGGAGTTCTGGATAAGGGAGTCCTGGATAAGGGAGTTCTGGATAAGAGAGTTCTGGATAAGGGAGTTCTGGATAAGGGAGTTCTGGATAAGGGAGTCCTGGATAAGGGAGCTCTGGATAAGGGAGTCCTGGATAAGGGAGTTCTGGATAAGAGAGTCCTGGATAAGGGATTTCTGGCTAAGGGAGTTCTAGATAAGGGAATTCTGGATAAGAGAGTTCTGAATAAGAGAGTTCTGGATAAGGGAGTTCTGAATAAGGGAGTTCTGGATAAGGGAGTTTTGGATAAGGGAGTTCTGGATAAGAGAGTTCTGGATAAGGGCGGTTCTGTAGTAATTTTTTAGTAGTTTTTTAATTTCAGATTTATTTAATTAACCTATCTTGTGTTGTGCTTGGCTCTTCCCCCCTCAGCTGGCAACTCACGTCCCATATGCTCCCACCCACCTCCTTTTATTCCTCTTGACCAATCAGCTGCGCCAGCTCTCACTTAAAGGGAAACCGCCACGCATAAGCGGAGCATGCAAAGCGCAGCAGGCAACGTCATGAAAGTGTCAGCCATGGCTCAGTGGGCAGCACTTTCACCTCTCAGTCAGAAGGTTGTGAGTTTAAGTCCTGCTCCAGGGACGCTCCAGTGTAGTACTGAGGGAGTGCCGCACTGTCAGAGGTGCCGTTTCTCGCAGTGGCCCCTCCCCTTTAAGCGACGGAGCGGGTCGTTGGCGCGCGTCGGCGCTTCGTGGAGCATTTGCGTAGCGCTGAACATTTCGCTCCAGTAGCGGCCTGGGACCACCCCCAAATGAAATGGAGAGCCGGAGATTGGGGTCCACTTCCCTTCGAGTGGCGCACGGCCCAATTCAGCGGCGGGGGCGTGACTTCTGTGCCGGAAGGTTACCGCCCATAATCGGGGCGCGGGGTAATTCCATCCCTTAAGTCTTCTTTCTTTCTTTTTATTTGTCATAGCGGAAGGATTGCTGTGCTATTTGCATGTGCCCCAAAATATCACGCGCCCCTTCCATCCCAAACACTGAATGGCCCATTTGTGAGCGCTACGCTCAGCACTGTGGGAGTACCTTCACCACACGGACTGCAGCGGTTCAAGAAGGCGGCTCACCACCACCTTCTCGTGGGGCAACTAGTGATAGGTAATAAATGCCGGCCTTGCCAGCGATGCCCACATCCCACGAATGAAATAAAACTGAGCTGCACAGAATCTGAATGGCTTCATCCTAACCCTAACCTGCAATTCCTTACTTTTACATCTTTGAATTTTGCTGATTGTTAACATAAGTGCGGATCATTGTGTCTGTTGAGGGGCACGGGAACACCACCACCTGCAAGTTCCACTCCAAGTCAAGCACCATCCTGACTTAGAAATAATTCACCTTTCCCTAATAGTCGCTGATTCAAAATCCTGGAACTCCCTCCCTAACAGCACTGTGGGAGCACCTTCTCCACACAGACTGCAACGGTTCAAGAAGGCGGCTCACATCCACCTTCTCAAGGGGCAATTAGGGATGGGCAATAAATGCCGGCCTTGCCAGCGACGCCCACATCCTGGACCAAATAAAAAAAACAAGGTGATGGTACAATGCTCACAGTGTAGATTACCGCAGAGCTTGAAAACAGTAACATAGATGAGCTAACTCAAAAAGGCAAGATTAGGTGACACCAAGTTTGTGTTTCAAAAGAAGGGAGGGAAGACCGAGACCAATAAGAGATCTGGACTAAATACAGAAGGTGCTAGAAATACTCAGCGGGTCACGCAGCACCTGTAGGGAAAGAAATAGAATTAACCAAGGCCCCGTCTGCTCTCTCAGGTGGAAGTAAAAGATCCCAGGCCACTATTTCGAAGAAGAGCAGGGGAGTTATCCCCGTTGTGCTGGACCAATATTTGTCTTTCAATCAACATAACAAAAACAAATGATCTGGTCATTATCACATCGCTGTTTGTGGGAGCTTGCTGTGCGCAGATTGGCTGCAGCGTTTCCCACATTACACCAGTGACTACACTCCAAAAAGTATTTCATTGGCTGTAAAACGCTTTGAGATGTCCGGTGGCTCGTGCAAGGCGCTATATAAATGTAAGGGGGGGGAGAAATTGCCCCTTTTTTTAACCCCGTTAGTACCTTTGGGGTAGTTTTCTCCCGAGAGAGGTGGACGCTACCGGCTGACAGGAAATCGGCCAGCAGGTTGCGCAAACGGTACCGTGGTGATGACATCACTACCCCACGCCGACCTCTTAGCGCCCCGCGGGGGAAATTGCCCTCCCCCCGTGCCACGAGGCGGAAGCGGGGGTCTTTCGGATGAGACGTTGGCAACCTTAGCGTGGATGGGCCACCATCGTGCCGTCCATCTTGGGTTCCGGGCTGCAGGCCCTGGTCTCACGCTGCCCTGGTGGCCCAGTGGAGGCCATCAGAGGCCGTGCAGAGTGCGCAGTGGCCCCTCCCCTTTAAGCGACGGAGCGGGTCGTTGGCGCGCGTCGGCGCTTCGTGGAGCATTTGCGTAGCGCTGAACATTTCGCTCCAGTAGCGGCCTGGGACCACCCCCAAATGAAATGGAGAGCCGGAGATTGGGGTCCACTTCCCTTCGAGTGGCGCACGGCCCAATTCAGCGGCGGGGGCGTGACTTCTGTGCCGGAAGGTTACCGCCCATAATCGGGGCGCGGGGTAATTCCATCCCTTAAGTCTTCTTTCTTTCTTTTTATTTGTCATAGCGGAAGGATTGCTGTGCTATTTGCATGTGCCCCAAAATATCACGCGCCCCTTCCATCCCAAACACTGAATGGCCCATTTGTGAGCGCTACGCTCAGCACTGTGGGAGTACCTTCACCACACGGACTGCAGCGGTTCAAGAAGGCGGCTCACCACCACCTTCTCGTGGGGCAACTAGTGATAGGTAATAAATGCCGGCCTTGCCAGCGATGCCCACATCCCACGAATGAAATAAAACTGAGCTGCACAGAATCTGAATGGCTTCATCCTAACCCTAACCTGCAATTCCTTACTTTTACATCTTTGAATTTTGCTGATTGTTAACATAAGTGCGGATCATTGTGTCTGTTGAGGGGCACGGGAACACCACCACCTGCAAGTTCCACTCCAAGTCAAGCACCATCCTGACTTAGAAATAATTCACCTTTCCCTAATAGTCGCTGATTCAAAATCCTGGAACTCCCTCCCTAACAGCACTGTGGGAGCACCTTCTCCACACAGACTGCAACGGTTCAAGAAGGCGGCTCACATCCACCTTCTCAAGGGGCAATTAGGGATGGGCAATAAATGCCGGCCTTGCCAGCGACGCCCACATCCTGGACCAAATAAAAAAAACAAGGTGATGGTACAATGCTCACAGTGTAGATTACCGCAGAGCTTGAAAACAGTAACATAGATGAGCTAACTCAAAAAGGCAAGATTAGGTGACACCAAGTTTGTGTTTCAAAAGAAGGGAGGGAAGACCGAGACCAATAAGAGATCTGGACTAAATACAGAAGGTGCTAGAAATACTCAGCGGGTCACGCAGCACCTGTAGGGAAAGAAATAGAATTAACTTTTCAGGTCGATGACCCTTCGCCAGAACTGGAAAAAGTTAGAGATGTGTCATGTAAGTACTTTTGGGATCACTCGCCACTAGATGGCGTCACTGTTGGAGGCCATTGGGCTGCACGCACGTGTATTCAGCCCAAGTATAAAAGGCCAGCCATTTTGTATATTAGTCACTTTGGGCCTTAATAAAGCAGAGCCAAGGTAGTACCTCTTGGAGTTAAACAGTACTCAGTCACACAGTTATTGCATACACAACAAGATGTAACAAGTTTTTAAGCAAGTGGAGAGTCAGGGAAAGGGAGGCAAGGAGGAAAGAACAAAAGGGAAGGTCTGTGATAGGGTGGAAGGCAGGAGAGATTAAATGATAAAAGGGATGATGGTGCGAGGCGAAAGGAGATGGTAATGGGACAAGTTAAGGAACAAAAGTTGGGTCTAGAGGAAGTGTAAATGGGAATGGCAGAATCATCAACAGGTGGCCAGTGGAAAAACGGGGGCAGAGATTATGATCTGAAATTGTTGATCTTAATGTTGAGTCCGGAAGGCTGTAAAGGGCCCAATCAAAAGATGAGGTGCTGCTCCTCAAGCTAAGGCTGAGCTTTGATAGGGCAATGTAGGAGACTGAGGTCACAGAGGTCAGAGTAGCCAAAGAGATGGATTTTTGAGTTGCTGGAAAAGAATGAGTTGGTGGAGATGGTACGATGACTCATGATCTCAACGCAGTGAGGATGTAGGAAGGAGGAAAACTATGTGGAACGGGACATCTCCAGCACAGAAGAGGTTGGCACAGACAATGGAGAAGCTCCTCTAATAGTATCAATACATTCGGAAGACCCAAGAAAGGCTCTTGGTGGAAAGAGAAGTTGGAGTTGAGGTAAATATAAGAACATAAGAAATAGGAGCAGGAATAGGCCATTTGGCCCCTCGAGCCTGCTCCGCCATTGAATAAGATCATGGCTGATCTGATCATGGCCTCAACTCCACTCCATACTGCTTGATTACCCTGCAGTCCAAAGATCTATCCATCTCTGTCTTAAATATACTCAACGACTGAGCCTTCACAGCCCACTGGGGTAAAGAATTCCAAAGATTCACCACCCTCTGAGTGAAGAAATTTCTCCTCATCTCGGTCCTAAATGGCCGACCCCTTATTCTGGGACTGTGACCCCTGGTTCTAGACTCCCCAGCCCGGGGGAAACATCCTCCCTGCATCTACCCAGTCAAGACCTGTAAGAATTTTGTATGTTTCAATGCGATCACCTCTCATTCTTCTAAACTCGAGAGAATATCGGCCTAGTCTACTCAATCTCTCCTCATAGGACAATCCCCCCATCCCAGGAATCAGTCTGGTGAACCTTCATTGCACTCCCTCTATGGCAAGTATATCCTTTCTTAGGTAAGGAGACCAGAACTGTGCACACTACTCCAGGTGCAGTTACACCAGGGCCCTGTATAATTGCAGTAAGACATCTTTACTCTTGTACTCAAATCCTCTTGTAATAAAGGCCAACATACAATTTATGCTTTCTTAATTGCTTGCTGTCCCTGCATGTTAACTTTCAGTGATTGGTGTACAAGGGCACCCAGGTCCCCTCTGAACACCAGAGAGGAACAAGGCTTTTCCTCTGAAATTAGTTGACAGTGCCACCTCTTCAGATATGGGTATGGAGCACTTTTGCATTTCAGGCACCTGGGGACAATTCTAACCTAACGCGCCGGTCGGGAAACTCACGGGATTGGATGGAAGGTCTGTTTTGCACCCCGCCCAATATTGCCTTCATAGAGAGTAAAATCGGGCCAGGTGTACAACCAGCGATGCACCCGATCTCGCGTGGAAGTTATGATGAACCCGTACAAGACCTCAACTGGAGCATTATGTCCAAATCTGGGCACCGCACTTTAGCAAGGATGTGAAGGTCGTGGAGAGGGTGCAGAAAAGATTTACAAGAATGTCATGTATCTTACATGGTTACTGCTTGTACTAGTACAAGGTGTGCCACCAGAGGGCACTGCAGTGGGAGACTTGTAGGTTACCTGTACAGGTGTGCCAGGCCCAGTATAAAAGGCAGGCCACCAGGTGTGATCCTCACTCTGGAGTTACATTAAATGGACTAAGGTCACTACAGTTCAAGCTCAACACATTGTCTTGTGGAGTCATTATTAGAGCATCTGAAGACATAACAGAGAATGGTTCCAGGGATGAGGGGTTTCACTTGCTGGGATAGATTGGAGAAGCCAGGGTTGTTTTCCTTAGAGCAGAGAAGATCGAGAGGAGATTTGATCGTGGTGTTCAAAATCTTGCGGGGTCTAGACCAGGGGCGGCCAATTGTTTGGGCTGGAGGGCCACTTAACAGGTTTTGGTGAGCTGTTTAGGGCCGCCCCCCCCACCAATGTTCCACCAATCATGCGGTGCCGTGCAGACCATCCCCAGCTCCTGCTGTGGGAAGAGATACTGCGCGTGCGTGGCAAAATAATGGCTGGCCGCACGGCAAATTTAAAGGGACCGCGTCCGAAGAAAAATAGAGGGAATATTGCATAAACAGGAACATTGCATAAACATAAATTCAGATAGTAGTCAAATGCTATCTTACAGACACAACATGTACTCGATACTGCTTTGAAATGAATCAAAAGTTAAAAATGTTGTGTTATCTTATGGTCTCTGTAAATCAGTGCTGTAAAATAGAACTGTACCCATTTTAGAGCCCATGTCAGCGTCAATTCCCCACCTCAGTCATCCTTATGTCGCTCTGCAAAGATTACTAATGAAGTCCCGATTGGTGCCAGAAGAAAACTCCCCTGCCGTCGTACTCTGAATACCGGGAGAGTAAAGATGCAGCGCCGGTCAGTTTCTTTGGTAAAATAGTTGTGGAGATGAGCAGCTATAATCCCACTCTAAAATGGATAGGGCATCTTCGAGTACGCAGTGCATTCTGGGTATTGATGTCCGCCATTGGGGCCCAGACTCGCGGAATGGATCCTTTAAAGACCAGGCCAGGGATAATCGCTTTTGCGAATTATTAATTGGAATGAAGTATTACTATGTTTTGCAGTTTGGGTCTGTCTCTGACCCACGAAAAGTGAAAGTGGATAGATGAATGCACAGCTCGAGTTCTGGCTTGCGTTCTATTTCTGTCCCATCCAGAGGGCCGGGTAGAATGACTTGGTGGGCCGGATATGGCCTGCAGGCTGTATTTTCCCTACCACTGGTCTAGACACAGTAGATCGAGAGAAATTGTTTCCATTGGACACAGATTTAAGGTGATTGGCAGAAGAACCAAAAGCGTCATGAGGAAAAACTTTTTTATGCAGCAAGTGGTTAGGATCTGGAGTCCACTGCCTGAAAGGGTGGTGGAGGCAGACTCAATCGTGGCTTTCAATATGGAAGGAAAACATTTTGCAGGGCTACGGGGAAAGAGCAGGGGAGTGGGACTAGCTGAGGTGCTCTAGCAGAGAGCCGGCATGGGCTCGAGGGGCCGAATGGCTCCGACCTGCGTGAGAACACCAGCGGCAGGTCGGGGCCATAAAAAGAGCACCGTGAAGGCCTCGGGGAGCAGAATAGAGGCCTACTATTCCAGGGAGCAGCGCGAGCTGGTGCAGGAGGGCGACGGCAGCGAAGAGTGCCATCATCAAGGTCCACGTCGGTGATTGGAACGTGGGCAGATACAGCAGGAGCAGCGAGGTCGGGGCAAAGGAGCGGCGAGAGACCGTGGAGGGATGTGATCAGGGCTCAGGGAAGGTATGAGTTCGAGGCCAGGGGCCCAGGGGCAGCACGGGCCCAGCCCACACTGCGATATGTGTGCGCACTAGGTCCGTGCAGCAGAGCAGGTCTCCAGTCATATTGGGTAATCCTTGCCACTGGACCAAGACCTAGCTCTGTCAAGCCCGTGTGGTGGCTGGTGTGCAACGGCCACCCCACGTTAAAAAATTCCACACACAGGCATCTTCCACCCTTCAGGATGTAGTTCGGGTCCTTTATTCGAAACACCTGTGAATTCATCCTTTCTTGGCCTGGAAGCAAGTCATCCTCGTTTCAAGGGACCGCCTATGATATGATCCCTCCTTAAATTAGAAGTGAGCTGAATGGCCTGGAGTTGGATCTGAAGACCCCTTGTCTCATCCCTCTGTACTTATTATTCTGTTGCTCGAAAAACCTAGATCTGGCTCCCAGCTACTAAATCCAAACATAATCTGAGATGAAGGGGAATCAAGGGATATGGAGAATGGGGCGGGAAAGTGGAATTGAGGTCGATGATCTCATTGAATGGCGGAGCAGGCTCGAGGGGCCAGGTGGCCTACTCCTGCTCCTATTTCTTATATTCTTACATCCTTATGTAATTAAAATGCCATCATGCAGAAGTCCAACGCACTAAAATCACTCCCATTATATGGAATTCCTGATTCAGACGTAAACTGAAAGGTACTATCTGAAGCCAAGCAAATAATGGTCCTTATGCTCAGCACACTGAATATTGTCAGTTCAGTGCCGATCAGCCATCTATCACACGACAAGAACCTCTTGCCAATAGATCTTATGTGATAAATGTGTCGAATCTATCTCGGGGTGCATTCGGGGCGGGCACGAGGGAGAGCCTCGTGGGGCGTTCAACCAAAGGCCCAAACCGTTTTTTACACCCGGGCCTTGTTTGGATTTGATCCCATCACACCCCTGTAAAGCGCCTTGGGACGTTAAAGGCGCAATATAAATACTTGTTGTTGTTGTTGCTGTTAGACGCCAAAGACCACCCTAAGTGGAGGAAGAGCATCCGGGAGGGCGCTGAGCACCTCGAGTCTCGTCGCCGAGAGCATGCAGAAAGCAAGCGCAGGCAGCGGAAGGAGCGTGCGGCAAACCAGACTCCCCACCCACCCTTTCCTTCAACCACTGTCTGTCCCACCCTGTGTCAGAGACTGTAATTCCCGTATTGGACCGTACAGTCACCTGAGGACTCACTTTTAGAGTGGAAGCAAGTCTTCCTCGATTCCGAGGGACTGCCTATGATGGCGATGGTCTGCTTTCCGGGCGGGAATGACACCAGTACAAGGAGCAATAAATTGGATCGGTAATCACCAGGAGACTGAGGACTGATCCCCCGGTTTGAAGTTAGTGTCGGTGAGAGGCGAGGTCACCCAGGGGATGTGGGGGGGAGGTGAGGTGCTAGTGCTGGGAAGGAAGGCCAAGGCTGGGTCTGGGGAGGCTCGAGAACTCCTTGCGGAGCTCTGGGTGGGGGCAGCGGTGGGGAGCATTCCGGCTCCCCCTGGCCCGCAAGGATTCCTGAAGGAAATAACATTTGATTGCATGCTTTGGCCTCTTCTGGTGCTGTTTTATAGGCCTTTGGGCATCAGCAATCCTTGAGGACCTTTGCCAAGTAGTCATTCTTCAAATGAAGGCTAACCTTTCTCATTGGCGTTGAAAACATAAGAAATAGGAGCAAGAGTAGGCAATACGGCCCCTCGAGCCTACTCCACCATTCAATAAGATCATGGCTGATCATTGACCTCAACTCCACTTTCCCACCCAATCGCCACATCCCTTGATTCACCTAGAGTCCAAAATTCTATCGAGTTCAGCCTTGAATATATTCAGAGACTCAGCACCCACAGTCCTCTGGGCCAGAGAATTCCAAAAAGATTCACATCCTTCTGAGTGAAGAAACTCCTCCTTGTCTCTGTCTGTAGCCCAATGAAAGTAAGAGGGCAAAAAGCATCTTTGAAGTAACGATAATGGAAAAATCTCGATGTGAGTGTTGGCAGGAGAGTCAGCCTGTGAACGCCAGCACAACTGAACCCAATTTCTCTCCTCACCCAACCCGCACACTTCCGGCAGTGGTTACGCCAGGAAACTTGGCTGCTCCCCTTTCCTCCCTCGCTTCTCCACCTGGTGCGCTCACCTGGGGGCCAGCTAACTCAGCACAGACCAGGGTGATCTGCCGGATTAGTTTCGATCGCCTGGATGGGCCGGAGAGGAATTTTCCCAGATTTTTTTCCTCCCTAAATTGGCCTGGGTTTTTTAACTGTTTTTTGCCTCTCCCCAGGAGATCACATAGCTCCGGTTGGGGTGGAGTGTAGAATGTTTTCAGTATAAGGGGTGACGCAGTTGTGTGAGGCGGACTGGTTGGGCTGGGTGCTCTTTGCCTTTCCGTCATTGTTCATAGGTTTATATGTAGAGAGAGAGATCCTGTGGGAAGGAAGGAGGAGAGTAGGAGTAGGTTTGAGTTTGTGTGTATGTATTGGCACATGTGGCGGAGTCTGGTCTCCAGTCATCTTGGATCCCCTTGCTACTGGACCAAGACCTTGCTCCGTCAAGCCCGTGTGGTGGCTGGTGTGCAACGGCTATCCCATGTTAGAAGAATTCACGCACAGGCATCTTCCACCGTTTAAAATGAGTTAATCGGTCACCTGAGTACTTATTTTTAGTGTGGAAGCAAGTCATCCTCGACCCTGAGGGACTGCCTATAGAAACATAGAAACATAGAAAATAGGTGCAGGAGTAGGCCATTCGGCCCTTCGAGCCTGCACCGCCATTCAATGAGTTCATGGCTGAACATGCAACTTCAGTACCCCATTCCTGCTTTCACGCCATACCCCTTGATCCCCCGAGTAGTAAGGACTACATCTAACTCCTTTTTGAATATGATGATATGTAAGCTTCAGGGCTGCTGATCAAGGGCCGTGCGGCTCTTTGACGGCCAGCGCCGACAAGATGGGCCGAAATGGCCTCCTTCTGCGCTGTAAATTTCTATGTTTCTATGTTTCTATGATGGAACCCGAGGTCTGGTCGGCACACTTCAGTGCCACACCACTCGGGACATTCTTCGGTAGCAACGCCTGCAATGTATTCGCTTCACGGGCTCTTTGCTTAAGAACCCGTGAAGCAACACATTGCTATTAAGAATTAGATGGTTTATTAACAAAGGTTTAACAATCGCACGACACATTACCAGTTCATCCACCAGGCTCACAACTGCATACCTCATCGTGGATGACCCAGACCGAACTGGCTGAGGTTTTATTGAGTCTTGTGAACATCACGTGACTGGCTAAGCCACTCACAATGCAACAGTTCTACAACTATTTTGAGCTTAACTTTAAATCAAGTGCCCCTTTAGGTAAGGGCACCTGTGAGCATTCTCTCGCATTCTCGCCTCGGAGTCAGAAGGTTGCGGGTTCAAATCACACTCCAGGAACTTGAGCACAAAAATCTAGGCTGACACTCCCAGTGCAGTGCTGAGGGAGTGCCGCACTGTCGGAGGTGCCGTCTTTCGGATGAGACATTAAACCGAGGCCCCGTCTGCTCTCTCAAGTGGACGTTAAAGGTTCCATGACACTATTTCGAAGAAGAGCAGGGGAGTTATCCCCGGTGTCCTGGCCAATATTTATCCCTCAATCAACATAACAAAAACTGATGATTAGATCGATATCACATTGCTGTATGTGGGAGCTTGCTATGAACAAATTAGCTGCTGCATTTTCTACATTACAACAGTGACTACACTCCAAAAAGTACTTCATTGGCTGTAAAGCGCTTTGGGACATCCTGAGGTTGTGACAGGCGCTATAGAAATGCAAGTCTCTCTTTCTTTTTTGCTCTGGCTTGGCACCTGAATCTTTGAAGCACCTTGGGGCATTTTTCTACATTAACGCAACTCTATAAAGGGAAGTTATTGGTGTCATGGCTGTTTATATTTACAAGCGCAGCGGACAGCTAATGAACCAGTGTTTTCTATCGGTTATGCTCTCGTAATATAACACAGCCTTGAATACCATCGATTTGGGCTAGATTCACATTCAATCCTCAGTGATGCTACGATATCCTAACCCCACTCCCCCACCCCCACTCCACACACATGCACAAGTAATAAACAGAGCCAGCACTGGGTTTTTTTCCCCACAGAAAACCTGAATTAAAAATTTGGATATTTGAAGTTGTACATTGTGGCAGGGGATAAAGGTGAATAGGACAAGTGTAACAAGCCTCCCGCTGCCTTTGAACTGGAGCTGGGCAGAAAGCCAGTTGTCCCGTGTCAAGTGCTGGCAATGTTGTTGTTCAATTTAATGCAACATTGGATCAAAGCTATGTCTGAACCTGTTTCTGTATCACTGCTGCACGGTTTCTGATGACCATTTTGGAAGCCTTTTCAAAGGGGTCCCTATGTTGCATACGAGGACCTCTCAAAGCACGGCACTTCGAGCGAAATCTCTCATTTCTGCAAAGTTCCCTTGTCACACCGACTTGAATGGACGGGGAAATCGGGCGGGGTGCGAAGCGATGCGATGCTCCCTCCAATTGTGTTTTTTTTCAGGCGCTTAAGGAAGTTACAATGAATCCGTGTAAAATGCTGGCTCGGCCTCAACTGGAGTATTGTGTCCAATTCTGGGCCCCGCACTTTAGGAAGGATGTGAAGGCCTTAGAGAGGGTGCGGAGAAGATTTACGAGAATGGTTCCAGGGATGAGGGACTTCAGGGATAGACTGAAGGAGCTCGGGTTGTTCTCCTTGGAGCAGAGAAGGTCGAGAGGAGATTTGATCGAGGTGTTCAAAATCATGAGGGGTCTGGACAGAGTAGATAGAGAGAAACTGTTCCCATTGGCGGAAGGGTTGAGAACCAGAGGACACAGATTTAAGGTGATTGGCAGAAGAACCAAAGGCGACATGAG
The DNA here is from genome assembly GCF_044704955.1 of Pristiophorus japonicus. Taxonomy (NCBI): domain Eukaryota; kingdom Metazoa; phylum Chordata; class Chondrichthyes; family Pristiophoridae; genus Pristiophorus; species Pristiophorus japonicus. The sequence goes on from NC_091995.1 coordinate 84,405,040, forward strand.
AAAATACTTTTTTACACAGCGAGTGGTTAGGATCTGGAATGCGCTGCTTGAGAGGGTGGTGGAGGCAGATTCACTCGTGGCTTTCAAAAGGGAGTTGGGTAAGTACCTGAAGGAAATAAATAGCAGGGCTAAAGGGAAAGGGCGGGTAATGGGACTAGCTGAGGTGCTCGACGGGCCGAATGGCCTCCTTCTGTGCTGTAACTGTTCTATGATTCTATGGTGCCTTTACCGGGCTGTGTGGCCCGTTCAAATTTCCCTGTATACGCAGTTTCTTCCGTGTAAAAGTGGGCGACTGGCCTGCCAATGACCCCCAGACCTCCATAAGAAATCGGAGCAGGAGTCGGCCATTTGGCCCCTCGAGCCTGCTCCACCATTCAATAAGATCATAGCTGATCTAATCATGGGCTCAGCCCCACTTTCCTGCCCGCTAACGGGCCGTGTGGCTTAACTGGAACGTCGGCGGGTGTATAAGGGGCACTAGTTAATCGGACGGGGTGTATAACAGGCAAAATGTCCCTTCTCAAGTGTTTATCCAATTCTCTTTTGAAAGTTACTATTGAACCGACTTCCACACCCACCTTTCTGACAGGGGAAATTTGCTGGGCTCCGGGGAAAGAGCAGGGGGGGAGAGGAGGGCCAAAATTGGGATCACTCCTTCAAAGAGCCGGCACAGGCACGATGGGCCGAATGGCCTCCTTCTGGGCTGCACCGCTCTTTGATTCTATTCGTTAAACCTTGATCTAGATCAGTCCTGATCTGTGAATCAGAGGGTTTAATCTTAACACATAACATAAGAAATAGGAGCAGGAGTAGGCCATATGGCCCCTCGAGCCTGCTCCGACATTTATTACGATCATGGCTGATCCGATCATGGCCACAGGTCCACTTCCCTGCCCGCTCCCCATAACCCCTTATTCCTTTATTGGTTAAGAAACTGTCTATCTCTGCCTTAAATTTATTCAATGTCCCAGCTTCCACAGCTCTCTGAGGCAGCGAATTCCACAGATTTACAACCCTCTGAGAGATGAAATTCCTCCTCATCTCAGTTTTAAATGGGCGGCCCCTTATTCTGAGATCATGCCCCCTAGTTCTAGTCTCCCCCATCAGTGGAAATATCCTCTCCGCATCCACCTTGTCAAGCCCCCTCATAATCTTATACGTTTCGATAAGATCACCTCTCATTCTTCTGAATTCCAATGAGTAGAGGCCCAACGTACTCAACCTTTCCTCATAAGTCAACCCCCTCATCCCCGGAATCAACCGAGTGAACCTTCTCTGAACTGCCTCCAATCACCCAAGGACGAGTGGGTTTGGGGTGGGTGACAAGTAAAAGATTTTAAAATCTCCAACCCAACGCCCATCCACTTCCAATCCGCTTGGTTTTAACAGAGGCTGATCGGGGCGGGAGAGGTTGCGGGGGCAGGTGACCAATCTGCTCTCAGGTGCCGGGTCGGGGGGCAGGCGACTAATCCACTCTCAGGAGACAGTTCAGTCACTACAATCTTTTAAAGAGGCTGCATGCCTCCATTTTAACAGGTCCTTTATTTTGAACATGTCGGACGGTTTTACGTGGTTCGGGAATCCCAGCAGGTAGAAGGCCAGATCCACGAGGCAAGTGCCTTTACAGCACTGCTTGTGGGCCCGGAGGATACGCAGTGTTTCCTCTAGGCCCAACAAACTAAACTCTGTACACACCACGTGATCTTCGATCCCCTCCACAATCTCTGACACCCCCGAACCCCGCAATCTCCGACCCTCTCCGCATCACCTGTCCCCCACCTCCCCCCCGTGGTCTCCGAACAACCAACCCTCCCCCTCCGCGATCTCCGCAACCCCAACGCCACAATCTCCGATTCCTCGCCATCTCTGACCCCTCACCCACCTTGATCTCTGACCCCTCATCCATCTTGATCTCTGACCCCTCACTCCTTCGATCGCTGACCCTTCACCCCTTCGATCTCTGACTTATCACCGACCTAGATCTCTGACCCCTCACCCCTTCAAGCTCTGACCCCTCACCCCTTCGATTTCTGACCCTTCACCCCTTCGATCTCTGACTCCTCACCCACCTTGATCTCTAACCCCTCACCCCTTCGATCTCTGACGTCTCACCCACCTTGATCTCTGATCCTCACCCCCTTCAATCTCTGACCCCTCACCCACCTTGATCTCTGACCCCTCACCCCTTCGATCTCTGATCCATCACCCACCTTGATCTCTGACCCCTCACCCCTTCGATCTCTGATCCATCACCCACCTTGATCTCTGACCCCTCACCCCTTTGATGTCTGACTCCTCACGCACCTTGATTTCTGACCCTTCACCCCTTGGATCTCTGACCCTTCCCCCCCAGCCCCCTCGACTCTGACCCCTCACCCCCCAGCCCCCCTCCCCAGTCTCCAATCCCCCACCCACTGCAATCATTGGCCTCCCAACCCCACCCGCCGTAATCTCCGACCCACCCTATGATCTCTATTCCTTACAAATCTACTTCAGTGTCATCTTGGCAGTGACAAACATGGTTTTGCAGTGTGTCTTATTTGTTGTGATTTGTCCATAGCAGCATGTACATCGATATCTACAAGGTCGGTGCCTGCACTCAGTCCCAGACACCAGCACACAAACATACACAGATCCATTACAGTGTAATTACTTGTTTATCTATTCATTCATTCGGTCACTTTTAATTACAGTCGTGGCCTTCTTAAAATTTACTGCATAAAGCAGAGTCTGCCGGCCCCCCTCCGTCTGTAGACTTTAAGGGCCCCACATGAGGATTTTTGGCCAGCCTCAGTCCAGTTCCTACTGGGCATGGTGCCGACAACACAACACCGCTCCCATTGGCACTGGAACGGCAGCATCGCTCAGACAGCCCACAGGGTGATTGATGTGGAGAAAGGGTGCTATAGGAGGCACTCTGCCGGGGTTGGCACTGAGGTACCTTGGGCTGGAATGGCCATTTGCCACCAGGGCTTACTTAAAATTAACTGAGCGAGTGAGAGAGGAAGTGAGGGAGAGTGACAATATTAACTGAGGGAGGGAGAGGGTGAGAGGGTGACAGTGTTAATGGAGGGAATCAGAGTGACAGAATTAACTGAGGGAGTGAGAGAGAGTGACAGTGATAATGGAGGGAGTGAGAGTGACAGAATTAATTGAGGGAGTGAGAGTGACATTATTAACTGAGGGAGTGAGAGAGAGTGACAGAACTAACTGAGGGATAGAGAGAGAGTGACAGAATTAACTGAGGGAGTGTCAAGAGTGACAGAATTAGCTGAGGGAGGGAGAGAGTGACAGAATTAGCTGAGGGAGGGAGAGAGTGACAGAATTAACTGAGGGAGGGAGAGAGAGTGACAGTATTAACTGAGGGAGTGTCGAGAGTGACAGAATTAACTGAGGGAGGGAGAGAGAGTGACAGTATTAACTGAGGGAGTGTCGAGAGTGACAGAATTAACTGAGGCAGGGAGACATAGTGACACTATTAACTGAGGGAGGGAGAGAGTGATAGAATTAACTGAGGGAGGGAGAGAGAGTAACAGTATTAACTGATAGAGGGAGAGAGTGACAAAATTAACTGAGGGAGGGAGAGAGCATGACAGTATTAACTGAGGGAGAGAGAGAGCGTGACAGTATTAACTGAGGGAGGGAGAGAGAGTGAAAGTATTAACTGAGGGAGGGAGAGAGGGAGAGTGACAGTATTAACTTGAGGGAGGGAGGGCAGGAGGGAGAGTGACAGTATTAATTGAGGGAGAGAGAGAGACAGTATTAACTGAGGGAGAGAGAGAGAGTGACAGAATTGACTGAGGGAGAGAGAGAGTGACAGAATTAACTGAGGGAGGGAGGGAGGGAGAGTGACAGAGTTAATGGAGGGAGTGAGAGTGACATAATTAATTGAGGGAGTGAAAGTGACAGTATTAACTGAGGGAGGGAGAGAGAGTGACAGTATTAACCGAGGGAGTGAGAGAGAATGACAGTGTTAATGGAGTGAGTGAGAGTGACAGAATTAACTGAGGGAGGGAGAGTGACGTATTAACCGAGGGAGTGAGGGAGAGTGACAGTATAAATGAGGGAGTGAGGGAGAGTGACAGTGTTAATGGAGGGAGTAAGAGTGACAGAATTAACTGAGGGAGGGAGGGAGAGTGACAGTATTAACTGAGGGAGGGAGAGTGACAGTGTTAACGGAGGGAGTGAGGGAGAGTGTCGGCATTAACTATGGGATTAAGACCAGCAGCATTAACATGGGGAGGTCAATAAAGTGTCAGCATGTACTGTAATAAGGGAAAGCAATGCTGAGTTAATTTTGCGACTGATCCCATGGGCAGCTCCCGCTCGCACTCCGCCTCCCCCCAGATCAGTTGGAGTGACAGAACTGTGAACTGTGGGAGTGGAAACACACACTGTTCTGAATAATGTTTATAATGTATTTTTTCTTTTTAACATATATCTTTAAATGGTTGAGTCGTGGTGTTAACAATTTCACTAATTTGTGACATGCGATGACAGGATATTACCTTCTCGAACACGAGCAACTGAAATTTATTTTAATAAACTACGACAAAAATGTCGCCATTCAAATGTTTCTGTGATTTTGCTTGGGGCGGGGGAGGTTGGGATGTTCATTAATGACCTATTTTTTTATCAGAAGAGGTGTTTGATTTGCCCCTAAAACGAGGCTGACACTCCCAGTGCAATGCTGAGGGAGTGCCGCACTGTCGGAGGTGCCGTCTTTCGGACGCTCTCTCAGATGGACATAAAAGATCCCAAGGCACTATTTCGAAGAAGAAGAGCAGGGGAGTTATCCCCGGTGTCCTGGGCCAATATTTATCCCTCAATCAACATAAAACAAAAACAAGACGATCTGGTCATTATCACACTGCTGTTTGTTGGAGTTTGCTGTGCGCAAATTGGCTGCCGCGTTTCCCACATTACAACAGACACTCCAGAAGTACTTCATTGGCTGTAAAGCGCTTTGAGATGTCCGGTGGTCGTGATAGGTGCTATATAAATGCAAGTCTTTCTTTCTTTCTTTCAGGATTCTAAACTGTTCTGAAACTATTTTTAGTTCAGACAACTCTCACTAGGCCCCTCCGTCAAGCAATGCATGGTCCCATCTCGCTTGGGTACACAGCACTAAGGCTTGTAGAATCATTGGGCTCAAGTTTCGGTCTGAGTTGCTCCTATCTTTTTGGAGCAACTAGTTTAGAATGGAGTATCTTGGAAATTGCAATTCTTGGCATTTAGTTTGCTCCAATTCTAGTGAGTTAGAATAGTTTCGTTTTAGAACAGTTTTTTTTCAAAAGCTGGCGTTACCAGCCATTTACGCCTGTTTTGCAAATTCAGGCAGCGAAAACTTACTCCAAACTAACTAAGAATGGAGTAAGTGTAGATTTTTGTATGCTCAGAAAAACCTTGCCTACACGTAGAAATCAGGCGTAGGGAGCAAGAGATGGGGGGGAGGGGGGGGAGGGAAGTTAGAGTGAAGTTAGGGATTTTACAAGCATTAAACACTTCACTTTTACAAATAAAGAGCCATTATCAATAATAAATGATAAATAAATCAATAAATCAATAAATCAATCAAAAAAAATTAAAAATAAAAAAATAATTTAAAAAATCAATCAATAAATAAAAAATTAAAAGTATCTACTCACCTACTGCAGCACCGGGAGCCCTCCAACAGCCTGCTGGGAGGGGGGCACCCCCCCCAGGAGATGCCGGTCGGGCGGGCCCCACCGCCGAAGACGACGCCACTTCGGGCGGGGCCCACACCCGGCGAGATGCCCGCGGAAGAGGTAAGTATTGTCAGGCCACTCGGCCAGGGATAGGGTCGTCGCCCGGAGACAGGACGCGCTGGGAGGGCCAAGGGCAGCCTCCACTGCGCCCGCGTGCAGCCTCCATCGCGCCTACGCGCAGCTGCCGGCACTGTTTTTGGCGCAGGGCTGTAGCTCCGCCCCCAGCTGCTCCTGCTGCGCCGGGCCGAGCTGGAAACGGCCCGACAGATATCGGGGAATCGCGAGGTAAGTAGTTGGCGCTTTTTCAGTTCTACAAATTAGGCGGACCTCTCCGATGTGTGCCGTTCTAGCGGGGGTCCGAAACTTGAGCCCAGAGAATGATAGAACAGTGCAGCACGGAAGGAGGCCATTCGGCCCATCGAGACTGCGCCGGCTCTTTCGAAGAGCGATCCAGTTAGTCCCACTCCCCCGCCCTTTCTTCATATCCCTTCAAGTATTTATCCAATTTCCTTTTGAAGACAATTATTGAGTCTGCTTCCACCACCCTATCCAGATAACGTTCCAGATCCTCACCACTCGCTGCGTTAATAGGATTTACCTCACGTCGCCTCTGGTTCTTTTGCCAATCTCCTTAAATCTGTGCCCTCTGGTTACCGACCCTTCAGTCATTGGAAACAATTTCTCTTTATTTACTTTATCTAAACTCTTCATGATTTTAAACACCTCGATCAAATCTCCTCTTAGCCTTCTCTGCTCCAAGGAGAACATAACCTCCCTGGTAATTGTCTTTTTATTGTTTTTTTTCTGAACAGCCTCTAGTTGCTACAGCCCTGCGTGCAAAATGTAACAAGCATGTCTTTATGTTATTATTAAAAATCTTGCACACTTCCAGCCCATAAACCATGCTTGTTGTCACAATTTTTATGCCAACATTTCCAATTGTAAAGTGCCAACTTAGAATTTCCCATTCAATATAACTATGTCAACAGTCACGGTGTACTTTCAGGTCTGCTCACTAGGTGGCACAGTGGAGTGAGCTTGTGAAGTCCCTTTCCTAAAAACAACTTGTGCGCATCAACAAACCATGAAATGCCACAGGTATTATACAAAAAAATTGCTATTGATTTTAAAAGAATGAGAGGGAATCTCATTGAAACGTATAACATTCTGACGGGGTTGGACAGACTGGATGCGGGGAGGATGTTTCCCCGGGGCTGGGAAGTCTAGAACAAGGGGTCACAGTCTCAGGATACAAGGTAGGAAATTTAGGACTGAGATGAGGAGAAATTTTTTCACTCAGAGGGTGGTGAACCTGTGGAATTCTCTACCACAGAAGGCTGTGGAGGCCAAGTCACTGAATATATTTAAGAGGGAGATAGATAGATTTCTAGAAATAAAGGGCATCAAGGGGTATGGGGAAAAAGCAGGAATATGGTGTTGAGGTAGAGGATCAGCCATGATCATATTGAATGGTGGTGTAAGCTTGAAGGGCCGAATGGCCTACTACTGCTCCTATTTTCTATGTTTCTATGTTTTTCTTGTCCCGTCTTCTCCCCTGAAGGTATGGAATTATTGTTTCTCTTATGCCTGTACAAGTGGTGATTATTCATGTGTAATCATCATTGGCAGTCCCTCGAAATCGAGGAAGACTTGCTTCCACTCCTAAAGTGAGTCCTTTGGTAGCTGAACAGTCCAATACGAGAGCCACAGACCCTGTCACAGGTGGAACAGACATTCATCGGAGGAAGGGGTGGGTGGGATTGATTTACCGCATGCTCCTTCCGCTGCCTGCGCTTGACCTCCACAGTCACAGCGTTGAGATTCGAGGAGCTCAGCGTCCCCCCGGTTGCACTGTCTCCACCTAGGGCGGTCTTCGGCCAGGGTCTCCCAGATGTCAGTGGCGATGTCACACTTCACCAGGGAGGCTTTAAGGGTGTCCTTGTAACGTTTCCGCTGCCCACCTTTGGCTCGTTTGCCATGAAGGAGCTCCACATAGAGCAATCGCTTTGGGAGTCTTATGTCTGGCATGCGAACTAAGTGGCCTGCCCAGCGAAACTGATCGAGAGTGGTCATTGCTTCAATGCTGGGGATGTTGGCCTGGGTGAAGACACTGATGTTAGTGCGTCTGTCCTCCCAGGGGATTTGCAGGATCTTGCGGAGACATCGTTGGTGATATATCTCCAGCGACTTGATGTGTCTTCTGTACATCGTCCATGTCTCAGATCCATACAGGAGGGCGGGTATTACTACAGCCCTGTAGACCATGAGTTTGATGGTAGGTTTGAGGGCCTGGTCTTCGAACACTCTTTTCCTCAGGCGGCCGAAGGCTGCACTGGCGCACTAGAGGCGATGCTGAATCTCCGCATCAATGTCTGCCTTTGTTGACAAGAGGCTCCCGAGATATGGGAAATGGTCCACGTTGTCGAGGGCCGCGCCGTGAATCTTGATGACTTGGAGGGCAGTGCTGTGCGGCGAGGACAGGCTGGTGGAGGATCTTTGTCTTACAGCTGTTAAGCGTAAGGCCCATGCTTTCATATGCCTCGGTGAATACATCGACTATATCCTGGAGTTCAGCCTCTGAATATGCGCAGATGCAGGCGTCGTCCGCATACTACAGCTCAACGACAGAGGTTGGGGTGATCTTGGACCTGGCCTGGAGGCGGCGTAGGTTAAACAGCTTTCCACTGGTTCTGTTGTTTAGTTCCATTCCAGCGGGGAGCTTGTTGACAGTGAGCTGGAGCATGGCAGCGAGGAAGATTGAGAAGAGGGTTGGAGCGATGACGCAGCCTTGTTTGACCCCGGTCCGGATGTGAATTGAGTCTGTAATGGATCCGTTGGTAAGGATCACGGCCTGCATTTTGTCGTGGAGCAGGCGAAGGATGTTGACAAACTTTTGGGGGCATCCAAAATGGAAGGAGGACGCTCCATAAGCCGTCACGGTCGACAGTGTCAAAAGCCTTTGTAAGATCGAAAAAGGCCATGTATAAGGGCTGGTGGTGCTCCCTGCATTTTTCCTGTAGTTGTCGTGCTGCAACGATCATGTAAGTCTCAACAGTGTGTGTTGCAGACTGTCCTACCAGAGTGCATCAATGTTAAGCTCGGGACTGACCACATACCCGCACGCAAGGTGTTAGCCGTGGCTCAGTGGGTAGCTCTCTCACATCTCTGAGTCAGAAGGTTGTGGGTTCAAATCCCACTCCAGAGACTTGAGCACAAAAAAAATCTAGGCTGACACTCCCGGTGCAGTGCTGAGGGAGCGCTGCACTGTCGGAGGTGCCGTCTCTCAGATGAGACATTAAAGCGAGGCCCTCTCAGGTGGACGCAAAAGATCCTGCAGCACTATTTTGAAGAAGAGCAGGGGAGTTATCCCCGGTGTCCTGGCTGATATTTATCCCTCAATCAACAGAACAAAAAAACAGATTATCCGGTCATTATCACATTGCTGTTTGCGGGAGCTTGCTGTGCCCAAATTTGCGTTTCCCACATTACAACAGTGACCACACTTCAAGAAAAGTACTTCATTGGTTGCAAAGCGCTTTGAGATGCCCGCTGGTCGTGAAAGGCGCTATATAAATGCAAGTCTTTTTTCAAATTTGAATCCACAACCTCCTGTTTCAGAGGCAAGAGTGCTATCAGTCAGCGGCAGCTGACAATGAGTTGCCGCCAGCACTTGAATAACTCTTTTATTCTCAAAATAGAGAACTGGACACAGTTCTCAAGCTGCGATCTGACCAAACCATTTAGATCGCAACTTGCTAAAGAACACACCGGAAAAATGTTACAATCTGATATAAAAACCCATTAAAGCTGGAGGTGCACAGGGAGCCTATAGCACCCGAGAGGGAGGGAGAGTCGGTTGGTATTAACTTATCTTTCTCTTTCAGATCCGCTGCTTTCTATTTTTAATATGAAACAGCGCGTTATGTGTCAGGAGCTGCTCAGCCGACGGGCGTCCTGGCCAGAATCCGTCCGGCCACTCGCCAGAGGAGCGGCAAGTGAGCGAGAGAGAGAAACAGAGCAGGAAGGAAGACCGAGGAACACCAGATGTATGTGAGAATCAAAGGGCAGAGGGAGAAGTGAACGGAGGGAAGGAGAATAAGGCACAGAGGAGAAAAGAAAAGTGGAGAGGAGAGGAGGGGAGGAGAGGGGAGGGGAGAGGAGAGTAGGGGAGAGGAGGGGAGGGGAGGGGAGAGGAGAGTAGGGGAGGGGAGGGGAGGGAAGGGGAGAGGAGGGGAGGGGAGAGGAGTGGGGAGGGGAAGGGAGGAGGGGAGGGGAGGGAAGGGGAGAGGAGGGGAGGGGAGGAGGGGAGAGGAGTGGGGAGGGGAAGGGAGGAGGGGAGGGAAGGGGAGAGGAGGGGAGGGGGAGGAGGGGATGGGAGGGGAGGAGAGGACATGAGAGGGGAGAGGAATAATGAGCTCCAGAGAACAACAGCAGGATGAAGGAGGAACTGAGAGAGATACAAAGAAAGAGGGAGCAGCAATTTATAATTGTAGTAATCTAACTTTGGGTAAGATTTTTGATACATAACTGAAAATACATGGGGTGAACAGGGAAATAGATTAATCATTCCACACGTCTCCTGTATCGCCTGTGTGTGTATGGAGCAATATGCTCGAGAGTCAGGAGGGGACTTAGGTACAATCTAATCATGAACTGTGAGAAGCTGAGGATTGCAAATCCGACTGTGTAATTCCGGTGACGATCATGGTAATACATTTGCCTCCACTGTGCGAACAGAACCAAAACATTTCACACAAACCCGCTATTAATCGGAGGCCTCGGAGAAAGTGCAGAGGCAACTGACTGGAATAATAGCGGACGGGGCGAGACTGAAGAAACTGTCTTTTTGCCCAAGGAGTGAGGGGGGGGCACGACCGGCTCCCGGGGAAATTGCCAGGGAGTTTCCGGAGGCGCTGCCATGCCATGCCCAGTGATCCCTCTCCGTGCTGTGCCAAGCCCTGTCCCAAGTTGGGGAGAATTGCCCCACAGGTCATGAGACTGGCGGACATCTGCTCTCGGGCTGGCCCGGTTTAAACCCTCCCTCGAGGCCTAGTGGGTGCCAAGCAGACATAAGAACATAAGAAATAGGAGCAGGAGTAGGCTATATGGCCCCTCGAGCCTGCTCCACCATTCAATACGATCATGGCTGATCTGATCATGGGCTCAGCTCCACTTCCCCGCCCGCTCCCCATAACCCCTTAATCCCTTATCGGTTAAGAAACTGTCTATCTCTGTCTTCAGTGTACCCTCTCCAGTGCCTCTATATCCTTTTTATAATATGGCAATCAGAACTGTACTCAGTACTCCAAGTGTGGTCTAACCAAGGATATACTTGCTTTGGAGGCAGTTCAGAGAAGGTTCACTCGGTTGATTCCGGGGATGAGGGGGTTGACTTATGAGGAAAGGTTGAGTTGGTTGGGCCTCTACTCATTGGAATTCAGAAGAATGAGAGGTGATCTTATCGAAACATGTAAGATTATGAGGGGGCTGGAGAAGGTGAATGCAGAGAGATGTTTTCACTGATGAGGGAGACGAGAGCTCTCCCAGCTGGAAAGCGTCCACTAAACTAGAACCAAAGTATTGAAATATGGGGCCGCCCATTTAAAACTGAGATGAGGAGAAATTTCTTCTCTCAGAGGGTTGTAAATCTGTGGAATTCGCTGCCTCAGAGAGCTGTGGAAGCTGGGTCATTGGCTTCCCAATTTACAGAAAAATTGCAGAATTTTTAACAAATATCTCCAGGTATTTCAATCCATTGCTAGAATAAAAAATAAACTTGGCTCAACTCTGTCAATCCCCTTTCATCATTTGTAAAGTATTTGTTTGCTCTCGGGACATGGGAAACACTGGAAAGGCTACATTTATTGTCCATCCCTACTTGCCCTGAGCAGGTGTTGGTGGCCCGCTGCAGTCCGTGTGGTGAAGGTGCTTCAACCATATTTATTAGACACATAGAAAGTAGGTGCAGGAGTAGGCCATTCGGCCCTTCGAGCCTGCATCACCATTCAATATGATCATGGCTGATCATGCAACTTCAGTACCCCTTTCCTGCTTTCTCTCCGTACCCCTTGATCCCTTTAGCCATAAAGGCCACATGTAACTCCCTTTTGCATATATCTAACGAACTGGCCCCTACAACTTTCCGTGGTAGAGAATTCCATATGCCCACTACTCTCTGAGTGAAGAAGTTTCTCCTCATTTCGGTCCTAAGTGGCTTACCCCTTATCCTTAGACTGTGACCCCGGGTTCTGGACTTCCCCAACATCGGGAACATTCTTCCTGCATCTAACCTGTCCAATCCCGTCAGAATTTTCTATGTTTCTATGAGATCCCTATGAGATCCCCTCTCATTCTTCTAAATTCCATTGAATACAAGCCTAGTCGATCAAGTCTTTCTTCATATGTCAGTCCTGTCATCCCGGGAATCAGTCTGGTGAACCTTCGCTGCACTCCCTCAAGAATGTCCTTCCTCAGATTAGGAGACCAAAACTGTGCACAATATTCAAGCTGTGGCCTTACCAAGGCCCTGTACAACTGTAATAAGACCTCCCTGCTCCTATACTCAAATCCCCTAGCTATGAAGGCCAACATGCCATTTGCCTTTTTCACCACCTGCTGCACCTGTATGCCAACCTTCAATTACTGATGTACCATGACACCCAGGTCTCGTTGCACCTCCCCTTTTACCAATCTGTCACCATTCAGATAATAATCAGCTCTTCTGTTTTTAACCACCAAAGTGGATAACCTCACATTTATCCACATTATTCGGCATCTGCAATGTATTTGCCCACTCACCTAACCTGTCCAAGTCACCCTGCAGCCTCTTAGCATCCTCCTCACAGCTCACACTGCCACCCAGCTTAGTGTCATTAGGGAGGGTATGGGCCCAGCGGCCATGAAGGAAAAGTGGTAGATGTCCAAGTCAGGATACTGTGGCTTGGAGGAGAACATAAGAACATAAGAACATAAGAAATAGGAACAGGAGGAAGCCATTTGGCCCCTCGAGCCTGCTCTGCCATTCAATAAAATCATGGCTGATCTGATCCTGGGCTCAGCTCCACTTCTCTGCCCGCTCTCCATAACCCTTCACCCCCTTATCGTTCAAAAATCTGTCTATCTCCGCCTTAAATATATTCAATGACCCAGACTCTGGGGCAGAGAATTCCATAAATTTACAAACCTCTTAGAGAAGAAATTCCTCCTCATCTCAGTTCTAAATGGGCGAACCCTTATTCTTAAACTACACCCCCTAGTTCTAGATTCCCACATGAGGGGAAACATCCTCTCTGCATCTACCTTGTCGAGCCCCCTCAGTATCTTACACGTTTCAGTAAGATCACCTCTCATTCTTCCACACTCCAATGAGTACAGGCCCAACCTGCTCAACCTTTCCTCGTAAATGTTTGGAGATGATGGTGCCCTCCTGATCTTTCTGCTTTTGTCCTCAGTGGTAGAGGTCCCAGAACTGACTGGCGCTATTGAAGGGAGCTTGGTGGGTTCCTGGACTTGAAACTTTTGAACACTTATTAAGGAACCCACTAACTAACATCATTTCACAATTAAGCTAAGCTAAGAGGAGTCCGGCACCAACTTGGCACAGAGCCTATCCTCTCCGTCAGTGCACTCGTGGACCCAGCCACGATGCAGCGCCTGATGGCCGATGTCACAGCTTCCCATCGCAGCACAGGCAGGAAGCGACCCAACGTCTGCATACAGCAGTGGAAGCTCAGACTGCTCTCCTGCAGGCTCCCACTGCTGCCATCGTGGCTGTGGTTACCAGTGCAGGACCATCGGCGGGGCCCTGGTGCAGCAGAGGAGCGGGAAGGTCGTGGCGGACTTGCGACGAGTGATCGGGGCGGAGGAGCAATGAGGGATCGTGGGTGAGATGTGGTGGGTGATCGTGACGGAGGTGCGGCGAGTGTTCTTGTGGCGGAGGAGCGGTGAGGGATCACGGCGCAAGTGCGCCGAATGTTTGTGGCGGAGGAGCGGCGAGAGATCGTGGCAGAGGTGCAATGAATGAGGGTTCGGGGCCCAGAAGAGCCGAGAGCCCAGGGGCAGCACGGGCCCAGCCCACACTGCAATATGTGTGCGCACTAGGTCCGTGCAGCAGAACAGGTCTCCAGTCGTCCTGGTTCAACCCTTGCCACTGGATAAAGGCTGAGCTCTGTCAAGCCCGTGTGGTGGCTGGTGTGCAACGGTCACCCCATGTTAAAAAAATCCACGCACAGGCATCTTCCACCCCCTCAATTGGAGTTCAGGACTGGAACATCGGGTCCTTCTTTGAAACATCTGTGAACTCATGTGGAAGCAAGTCATCCTCGTTCGAGGGACCGCCTATGATGATGAAGAGTTTTCTTCCACAACAGAAAGTAAAGCCGAATTTGAGCCCATGCGACCTCAAGGAATGTTGCAACTTCAAGAAAGTGCCGAACTTAATTGTACACTTCAGAAAAGTACAACACTGATGACAATGTGATTAGCGTCCGCTGGGATGTTGTGTCACAGCTATTAGTCAGCCTAATCTCTTTTCTGAAGCTCCCTGGATAATGAGGCTGTTTATTGGAGTGAAGTGCCTTAATTTGCACATCAGAGAAACCTCATCTATGAATATTCATGGGGCTGCCAGAGGGGTATTTGCGAGGCTTCAGATATTGTTTCCCCAAAGGGAATCGGTGGATTGACCAAGTTCTTGGGGGAGAGGCAAGCCATTCACAGCATATTCCAGCATTTGTATCTTGGGTTGTCCCACTCTGCATGCAAAGGTGAGACACGGGGCGACTGGACTGCATTTCAACAACCCATTAAGATCATACACGCGAACACCAACACCAGCGCACTGTGCCCACCTTACGCGTAGTATTTGTCCGTTGGTTTCCTCTTTGTGAATTATTTCCCCCCTGCTTCCCTTCAGATCCCTGCACCACAGCCCATGCAGAGGACCAGCCGATGACCCGCTCCCGTGCCGATGCCATGGCGACTGGACAATATGGGGTGCCTGGTAGTTCTGAAACGGAAGCAGATTTTTTTCTTTTCTCTTCCCTTCCTTGAGGGCCGCGTGGACTTGACCTGCCAATCCCAAAAGCCCTGGTGAGCCTGAGATAGAATTTTGGATGAGGGGTGCCAGTCCTTCATAGTGTCAGCTGTGGCTCAGTGGGTAGCACACTCACCTCTGAGTCAGAAGGTTGTGGGTTCAGGTCACCACTCCAGGGTCTTGAGCACAATAAAAAATCTAGGCTGACACTCCCAGTGCCGTGCTGAGGGAGTGCTGCGCTGTCGGAGGTGCCGTCTTTTGGATGAGACGTTTAGCCGAGGCCCCGTCTGCTCCCTCAGGTGGACGTAACAGATCCCGTGGGCACTATTTCGAAGACGAGCAGGGGGAGTTATCCCCGGTGTCCTGGGCCAATATTAATCAATGTACCAAAAATACAGTTTATCTGGGTCATTATCACATCGCTGTTTGTGGGAGCTTGCTGTGCGCAAATTGGCTGCTGCGTTTCCTACATTACAACAGTGACTACGCTCCAAAAATACTTCATTGGCTGTCAAGCGCTTTGAAACGTCCGGTGATCGTGAGAGGCGCTATATAAATGCAAGGGCCTGAAATTGGTAAACCTACCGTCGTCGGCTGCCGCAGAGTTTTCTCGGCAGTCTCCCTGTTTTTTCTGGCGCCCTCCCTTCCAAGCGAGTATGGTGAGGCCCTCATGGCGGCAGGGAGAGGAGACCACTGGGGAGTGTCCGCCGGTGTGCGCGGCGTGCAACGCAGACAAAAGTCCTCCCGCCCGTTCCCTCCCCAGATTGGTCCGGGCGGGCCTCCGCTCCAGCAGTAGAAGAGACCACCGCGTGGAGGCAGGTCTTACTTGAACGGTAAGTATGAAGACCTGCCAAAAAAGGTTGGTGAAAAGGTTTGCTTTATTTCTTTTTGCCGCGATTTTGCTCAATAGGCTCCTCTGAAGGATTTGCAAAGCTTTGTTTCTCATTTGTTGAAGATTTTTTTTAATTTTTCCCGTCCTCCCCTCCCTGGGCCCGGCTCTATCCTCGGCGTTCGGACCGAGGTGAGGAGAAACTTCTTCACGCAGAGAGTTGCGAACCTGTGGAATTCCCTGCCGCAGAAAGTTGTTGAGGCCAGTTCGCTAGAAAGATTCAAAAGGGAGTTCGATGTGGCCCTTACGGCTGAAGGGATCAAGCGGGTATGGAGAGAAAGCAGGAATGGGGTACTGAAGTTGCATGATCAGCTGTGATCTTATTGAATGATGGTGCAGGCTCGCAGGGCCGAATGGCCTACCCCTGCACCTATTTTCTATGTTTCTATGTTACTTTGCCGAGGATCGCATTTGCCGCCCAGAATCCGACCTACCGCCCGCTGACGCCCAGAATCGGCGTGTAACGCCCATTTTTTTCCCTCCAGGCGTTTTTTTTCCCCATTTTTCCACCAAACCTCCGTCAGAATCTTGGTGGTCCTTTCGACGGTAAATGGGCGGAACTTAGGTTTGACCAAACTCAGGCCCTAAGTCTTTCTTTCTTGATAATGGAGCAATTTCGACTAATTACATCCAACATCAGCGTTGGGTGTTGTTATGTTTTCAGTACGACATCACAAACACACAGGCTCAAAGGATGGCTGATAACTTCAGGAAGCCCTGTCAGGTGACCTGAACTGTTTATTGTTGTAAACAGCACTGGCTGCAGTGCCACAGTAGTCCACTGGGTGGAGTTATATACATCACAGGTGTGTGTAGAATATTGTCATAAGCAAATGCCCTTATGGGGAGATTGGCCCAGAAATTCCGCTTTCTCCTTCCCGCGGGCGTTCGACTAGATCTTAGAGAAGAAATACGTACCTACCTGAAGCTGCTGCCCCACTCGACTTTGCGATGCACAGGCCTCCTCTTGCTGCGCATCGCAGCACGTGCACGTCGGGACGTGCGCAGGCCTGGAGCTGGAGTCACATGGCTCTGAGCAGCCAATCAGGTATAGTATATTCTCATTCCTCGTACTAGGCGTTTCGTAAGTCCGAAGCTCCTATTACTAGGAATGAGAAACCCCCCGCCAAACACCCAAAACACTATTAAAAAATGGAAAATATACATTACATATTTAAGATTCATTTAAATTAAAGTTATTAATGTCTTATAAAAAAATATTTTCCCGATTTTTAAAAAAGTTTTTTAAATTATGCCTTAAAATAAACTTACTGTTGTGGGGAGGGTTTTTAACAATAATATATGCTTTCATAACTTTATTTTTATATGTTTTTGTGTGTTTTAAAATACTTGCGCCTGTAAAAGTAGGCTATGCCCCTGCTTTTTCAGGCGCAAGATTTTTGAGGACATTTGTACGTGTAAATATCACAAATTTACACGTACAAGTGTCCTCGCTCACGATATGCGCGAGATCTGACAAGCCAGAAACTTGACAGATCGGAAAAGCCGGTTTTTAGCGCATGCGCAATGCGCGCTGAAAACCAGCGTTCCAGAGTCCGTAGAAACTTCATACGGGCCCAGGGATGTCGGAATTTCAGGCTCATTATAGGGTATTGTTATCGATCCTTTACCCCAATACAAGTTCGAGGAAAAGGAAACATTGAACCATCTGATTGATACTCTTTATTAATTCAAGTCAATGAGATATTAAAACACAATGCCTTGCAGACATTGCATGTGAAATATAGGTTCCAATTATAACATTGTACTCACATATTCCTCAGGAGGCCACAAGCGTGTCATCTTGACTGCTTACACTAGCTTCAGCAAGGCTAGACTTAAGCTCCCCAGGGGTTGCAGTGTGTTGTATCTTTTATAGGTTTAATTACGTAGGACGAATGTGGGTACGATATGTCTTCAGGCTCCGTGTGTGTGCTGTTGACACATAAGCCCGTTTAGTGGTGAGAGGAGCTGTTCCCATTCACTGAGCGTGCCTTCGATGTCGGCTGTTTCTGACACGCTGGCCATTCCGCACACGAGTGCTCAATAGTTCTCTGTCGCCCGTCTCCGCCCCTTGCCTTAGCTCATCTGCTGCTGAAGCCCTCATCCATGTCTTTGTTACCTCTAGACTTGACTATTCCAATGCACTCCTGGCCGGCCTCCCACATTCTACCCGACGTCAACTAAAGGGTGATCCAAATTCTGTGGCTTTCGAAGTCTCGTTGCAGAATGAGTATTAATATGTGGCAATCAGCATCAATCAGTCATAGTCCTAGCCAATGTCTTGCTCGGGGGCTACTCTAGAACATTAGAACATAAGAATTAGGACAGCAGTAGGCCAAACGGCCCCTCGAGCCTGCTCCGTCATTCAATAAGATCATGGCCCGATCTAACTACCCCCATACTCTGCTACCCCACAGACTGCTGGAACATGAACATTTTAATTATGTCACTATGGGCTGTTGCCAAGGTGACAACCAGTCACTTTCCCAACGGGAAGAGAAACAAAAATGAAAAATTTTAAGGAGCATCATTCTATTTTGGTAGAACCTTTCACTTGCTCCGTTGTACAGGTATAGATGCACTTTTTTTAATAGTATTCCCTTCAAATACGGAAGAGAAAGATAAGGAGGTCAGAGCAGGGTTGAATGCCAACTCAACAACAACAACTTGTATTTATATAGCGCCGTTAACGTAGTGAAACGTCCCAAGGCGCTTCACAGGAATATTATGAGATAAACAATTTGACACCGAGCCGCATAAGTAGAAATTAGCGCAGGTGACCAAAAGTTTGATCAAAGAGGGAGGTTTTAAGGAGTGTCTTGAAGGAGGAAAGCGAGGTAGAGAAGTGGCGTAGGGCAAATCCCACGTGGGGCACAAAGGGGTTGGCACGGGACGGTGATGGGTCAGCACCCCAGAGGCGCTAATGCAACTATAAAAAGGAGCAAATTCGGCCCCGCAATTCCTTCTCTATAATATGTCTTCAATAGCATGATCAAGGCCGGGCTAAACTGATACAGACAGGAATTTAGCACACACAAGTTAACCAGTGCACTAAAAATTGTACACAGAGGAAATAAACCTTGTCTCCTCCAAATGTTTATAGATCGACAACATTCCTAACCTCTCACAGAGTGTTATAACTTGGCGCATTGGGTAATATAACTGTATCAAATTACTTTCACAGAATCATAGAACCTTACAGTACAGAAGAAGGCCATTTGGCCTATAGTGTCAGCCGTGGCTCAGTGGGTAGCATTCTTAGCTCTAGGAGTCAGAAGGTTGTGGGTTCAAGTCCCACTCTGACAAGTTGAGCACAAAAATCTAGGCGGACACTCCAGTGCAGTGCTGAGGGAGCGCTGCACTGTCGGAGGTGCTGTCTTCCAGATGAGACGTTAAACCGAGGCCCCGTCTCCTCTCTCAAGTGGATGGAAAAGATCCCCTTGCACTATTTCGAAGAAGAGCAGGGGAGTTATCCCCGGCGTCCTGGCTGTAATGCATCAATCGACATCACTGAAAACAGATGATCCCACATTGTAACTCTGTCACGAACCCATTTATTTTAAAAAGGGAGTGACTGTGTTGGAACGGCAAAACAAGGAATTTCATGCAAATGCACCAACTGTTAGCCACCAACAGAAATGAACTTCTCGAGCCAGTTCAATCTTCTTGTGTGCTGGCCTAGAGGACTGGAATAAAGGAGAAGAAGCTTTGCTACAGCTATACAAATCCCTGGTTAGACCACAGCTGGAGTACTGTGTACAGTTCTTGGGTACCGCACCTTAGGAAGGATATATCGGCCTTGGAAGGAGCGCAGATTCACCAGAACGTTACCAGAGCTTCAAGGGTTACATTATGATGAGAGATGACATAAACTAGGCTTACATTCCCTGGAATATAGAAGGTTAAGGTTTGGTTGGCTTGGTTGAGGTTTTTAGGATTTTGAATGGGATTGATAGGGTAAAAAAGATGTGCATTTCTATAGCGCCTTTCACGACCACCGGACATCTCAAAGCGCTTTACGGCCAACGTGGAACATTTGGAGTACAGTCGCTGTTGTAGTGTGGGTAGTTAGAGAGAAACTTTTTCTGCTGATGGTGGAAGTTTAGGTCAAGGGGGACATAACCTTAAAATCAGAGCCAGCCCATTCGGGAGAGAAGTTCAGAAACGCTTCTTCACGCAAAGGGTGAAAATTCCTCCCGCAAAAAGATGCCAGTTCAATGAATCATGTTACATCTGAGGTGGAATAGAGTTTTGCTAGAATGTGGAGCCAAGGCAGCGGGATGGAGGTAAGATACGGGTCAGCCATGAATGGCTCTCATTGATTGGTGGAGCAGACCTGAGGGGCTGGTCCTGTTTTACTACCATTTGGAGCAGCAAAGCAGCTGTGGGCGATCGAGATCGGACAGACAGAATTTCCTATCATGATTCAATGTGGAAAAGCGACCTGCAATGTTACGGATAATTTTTTATTGATGGTCATTAGGGTGCCTAATAACTCATGAAAAGTTACTGATGAGCTTATTCAATTTAAGTAACGATCGTTCCTTTTGGAAAGATCACAGACGGCAGTAACCAGGAAGAGTAATAATGTAAGACGAGGGAGCAAACACACACAGTATGGTGAGCCAGATGCGGATAGCACTGCACTTGCCATCTTCTCATTTTTAATTACTTTCTTATACTGGAGCACTGGGCGATGTTCTGAACACCTCCTCCCACCCGGCCTCGCGCGCCCCCCCCCCTCCCCCCCAAGCCCTGTGAAAACATGGCTCATTATGTCGCCACACAATAGCAGGCATTTCTTCACCTGCGATGTACTCTCAGATACTTTCCTCAATTCTTCTTTCGAGGTCTCTGGTGTCTGGGAACATGAGCTGTCAGGCAGGGTTCCACCCCCTCCTCAAAAACTTGGCAGTCTTTGCCCATCCGCTGCTTATTAGGATGACCCCCCCCCCAACACCAAACATCGCTTTATCCAATTTGAAATGCTGAACATATTACACTTGCTCATTGCCAAGAATCACACAATAGGTTTCTTTCAAGGTTACAATTGCTGGCTTTGTGGAATAGAGATTGCTACTCATTTATATTGAGACTATATTAGATACGTTTCTCGTGCAGGAAGCCCTCTTACAGCAATCACATAAATCACAAGATGAAAGCAAACTCCCTAATAGTGCTTTGACTGTGAGGTTTGAAGGCTTGTCTCATTTTCACACCATGATACAATACAAAGGGAGTTTTATTAGGATGGGTCCAGTTGTGTTCCAAGAGGGACTATTTATCAGGACTGTAAAAATGACTTGAGAAACTCCGCAATCTCTTCAAGGTAGAAGGATGTTGTGTGATTAATCAGCAACAACAACAACAACAACAACTGCATTTATAGAACGCCTTCAGCATAGCAAAACAACCCAAGGCGCTTCATAGGAGCGATATCAATAATAACATTTTTGACACCGAGCCACAGAAAGAGATAGCAGGACAGGTGACCAAAAGCTTGGCCAAAGAGCTAGGTTTTAAGGAGCGTCTTAAAGGAGGAGAGAGAGGTAGAGAGGCAGAGAGGTTTAGGGAATCCCAGAGCTTAAGGGCCCAGGCAGCTGAAGGCAGGGCCAATAGAGGAGCGATTAAAATCGGGGATGCTCAAGAGGCTAGTAGCAATCTCGAAGGCTTGTAGGGCTGGAGGAGGTGGGGAGAGGAGAGACCATGGAGAGATTTAAACTCAAGGATGAGGATTTTAAAACCGAGGTGTTGTTGGATCTGGGAGTTAGTATAGGTCAGCAAGCACAGGGGGGTGACGGGTGAACGGGACTTAAGATACGAGCAGCAGAGTTTTGGACGAGCACAGGTTTACGCAGGGAGGAATTAAGGGAGGACAGCCAGGAGAGCATTGGAATAGCCAAGTCTAGAGGTAACAAAGGTGGGGATGAGGGCTTCAGCAGGAGATAAGCTGAGGCAAGGGTCGGAGTCGGGCGATGTTACGGAGGTGGAAGCAGGCGGTCTTGGTGAGGGAGCGGGGATGTGGTCAGAAGCTCAGCTCGGGGTCCAACACAACACTGAGGTTGTGAACGGACTGGCTCAGCTTCAGACAGTTGGCGAGGATGGAAGCGGTGACCAGGGAAGTGGGGACCAAAGACAATGGCTTCAGTCTTCCTAATATTTCATTGTCGGTGCCAAAAGGGTTATCTTCAGAAGAAGCAAGCAATATTTAATCAAAAGCAAAATACTGCGGGTGCTGGATTCTGGAATAAAATCAGGGATGCTCAAGAGGTTAGTGGCTCCACCCCGCCCCTGCCCCCACCCCCCCACCCTTTCAGAGCCAGTTTCTTTCTTTTTTTCTCCTTGTCTCTCGGGCGGTTGCTCATTATCCCGCCGTTCACACCCTATCTTGACTAATGTTTTTCTAACTCCTGACATTACCATTTGAATTGGGCCCATCATCTCTTTTTGTCTCTCTAATCTCTCCTGTCTTCCACCCTATCACCGACCTTCGCTTTTGATCTTTCTTCCCCTCCCCCTTTCAGTGCTCGTTAAGAACCTTTTCTTTTCGAACACTCTCCAGTTCTGACGAAGGGTCATCGACCCGAAATGCTAACTCTGCTTCCTAGCCACAGATGCTGCCTGACCCGCTGAGATTTCCAATATTGAATCACATTTGGTGACCTTCTGGTCCTCTTTCGAACACCTCAGAGTTGGTCTATCTTGTACTTTGTTATGGCATATTTATATCATGCTTGTCAGTCCATATCTCAGGCAATGAGAGACATCACCATAATTGTATTGCCAAACATCCAAAGTTCGATAATATTTAGGAGCCTTTCTCCCCGCCAATTTTCCTTCCTATACTAGTGCTGACCTACAACACCTGGGTGCCAGTCACTGTCCAAGGCCTTGCCCAAAGGGACATTCTTCAAGCGTAGGCCGACTCCTTGAGTGCGGAGCATGAGTACCAAAATAGCCGAGCCCAAACTTATAGAAACATAGAAACATAGAAAATAGGTGCAGGAGTAGGCCATTCGGCCCTTCTAGCCTGCACCGCCATTCAATGAGTTCATGGCTGAACATTCAACTTCAGTACCCCACATTACCCAGGTGCATTTTCCAGCAAGAGTCAATGGACAGCGATCAGGAGCAGGACCACTGGCTGATCTTTCTCCCTCCATTGCCCAGTGATGCTACCACCAATCATTGGGAAGCCCAACAATGGACAGCTTGGCACCGCCTCTGAATTCATCGTCGCAGGGTCAAAATCATAGAATCATAGAAACTTACAGCACGGAAGGAGGCCATTTCGGCCCAGCGTGTCCGCGCCGGCCGACAAAGATCTACCCGGCCTAATCCCACTTTCCAGCTCTTGGTCCGCAGCCCTGTAGGTTACGGCGCTTCAAGTGCACATCCAAGTACTTTTTAAATGTGGTGAGGGTTTCTGCCTCTACCACCCTTTCAGGCAGTGAGTTCCAGACCCCCGCCACCCTCTGGGTGAAGAAATTTCTCCTCCAACCCCCTGTAAACCTCCTGCCACTTACTTTAAATCTTTGCCCCCTGGTTATTAACACTTCTGCTAAGGGAAATAGGTCCTTCCTATCTACTCTATCTAGGCCCCTCATGATTTTATACGCCTCAATAAGGTCTCCCCTCAGCCTCCTCTGTTCCAAAGAAAACAACCCCAGCCTATCCAATCTTCCCTCATAGCTAAAATTCTCCAGTCCAGGCAACATCCTCATAAATCTCCTCTGCACCCTCTCCAGTGCAATCACATCTTTCCTGTAATGTGGTGACCAGAACTGCACGCAGTACTCTAGCTGTGGCCTAACTAGTGTTTTATACAGTTTAAGCATAACCTCCCTGCTCTTGTATTCTATGCCTCGGCTAATAAAGGCAAGTATTCCGTATGTCTTCTTAACCACCTTATCTACCTGACCTGCTATCTTCAGGGATCTGTGGACATGCACTCCAAGGTCCCTCTGTTCCTCTACACTTCTCAGTGTCCTACCATTTAATGTGTATTCCCTTGCCTTGTTTGCCCTCCCCAAATACATTACCTCGCACTTCTCCGGATTGAATTCCATTTGCCACTGTTCTGCCCACCTGACCAGTTCAATTATATCTTCCTGCTTTCTTCTTCATTGTCAAATTCTGGAACCCCCTACCCAACAGGACTGTGGGAGCACCTTCACCACACGGACTGCAGCGATTCAAGAAGGTGGCTCACCACCACCTTCTCAAGGGGAAATTAGGGATGGGCAATAAATGCTGGCCCATATCCCGAGAATGAATTTTAATTTTTTTCTAAATTGAAACCAAGCTCTTTATAGTATGTAATATTGAGTACCACACTAGATAGTCCCCTGAATTCTACAAGTTGTGCCTCTTTCTGGACTTTCTCCCCACTCCATTTTATTTATATTTTTTAACTCTCCCGAAGTCATGTTTCATTGCTCGAAGCAGGGTAACAATCTGTGCCAAGGCCTGTGTGTGTTACTGAGGAAACGAAGGTGATTGGCGTGGTGAGAGTGAAGATTAGGATGATTTAACTGCCGATTTCTCTATCCGTTCCTGTAACGAGCCTCTACCTTCTATCACCCCGACAGCCGTGGCTCAGTGGGCAGCACCCTCGTCTCTGAGTGAGAAAGCTGTGGGTTCAAATCCCACTCCAAACACCTGAGCGCATAAATCCAGGCTGTCACTTCCAGTGCAGTGCTGAGGGAGTGCCGCAATGTCGGAGGTGCCGTCTTTTAGATAAATCGAGGCCCCCGTCTGCTCTCTCAGGTGGACACAAAAGATCCCACGGCACTACCTCAGTGTCCTGGCCAATATTTATCCCACAATCAACATCACAAAAACAGATTATCTGGTCATTATCACATTGCTGTTTGTGGGAGCTTGCTGTGCGCAAATTGGCTGCTGCGTTTCCCGTAATGCAACCGTGATTACACTCCATTGGCTGTACCTCTATGGTTGTAAAGTGCTTTGGAACATCCTGAGGTCGTGAAAGACGCTATATAAATGCAAGAATTCTGGATGCAAACCCGCCACGTCATTGTATTTACGATACTTTAATGGATCTCAGGATGGTCGGACCTTAGAGTAGGCACGTCATTCAGTGAGTCTTTGTCCTCTGAGATTATGACGCATGGCTTCCCTGAGTTAAATGTTCGCAGGGCAGCAGGATATAGTTTAAGGCATGTATTGTCACTAAATAAGATAAAGCAGGAAGCCCCCTGACTGGGAAGAGCTACTGTCAGTGGGAGCCCAAAGTCAAACTGTCCTTGCAATAAACTCCACTGCCATGATCGTTCATGGGCACGCCTCCGCAAATATTTCAGCAGCGACTGCTGCAGGAAGATGAAAGTGACGCTTTCTGCTTGAGCTGCTGGTCAAATGCTGAGACGTGGGCCCACGCTGGTGATCCTGAAGGTGTTCTTGGGAATGAATTGAAACTCCACTCACAGCTTGAGCTGGTGTCGGGGACCCTTTGGTCCTGAAAGGACTGAAGTGAACTTTCCGCTCTCTTCCCACACCACCGACTGTTTCAAAACAAAACAAGATCACAGGGTGTGCTTGGATGAAGAAGCCACATTTTACTTCCTCTCTCCAGAATGCTAACCCAACCATTGTCCTGTAATGTATTTGCTCCATGGGGTTCTTTGCTTAAGAATTCATAGCAACACATTGCGATTAAGAACTAGCTGGTTTATCAGCAAAAGGTTTAACAATTACACTGCACATTACCGGTTCATCCACCAGGCTCACAACCACCTGCCTCATCGTGGATCCCCCGAACCCAACTGGCTGGGGTTTTATTGAGTCTTGTGAACATCACTGCAACATAGGGCTCCACCTAATGGACTACTGTGGTAATGCAACTGCTGCTGTAAATACAATAAAAGTCACACGATGTATTGGAGCCATCTTGTAAAGTCTGTGTGTTTGTGATGTCGTAAACATTGTATTACAATCAGGTGACTGGCTAAGTCACTCGCAACTCAACAGCTCGACCAGCCTGTGAGCATACTCACATGTCCCTTTGAAAGAAACGGTGGGCCTACCCCTACCTCTCGTCCACCAGCATGGCTCTATCAGCTCCGCCCTGTCTCCCTGCTGCGTTGCCGGGACAGCTCAGGGCTCTGCTGATCGTCGCAGGGTATGGGTTTCTCACCTTAACCTTAGTGCACCTCCGTCATAGTGCCGTGCAGTCAGACTCAATCAAGGTGCACTGTACCTGCGCCAAAGCTTGTTGCCGATCCAGCGCCTAATCGTCAACGGTGCTGCCCAGCATAATTCTAGACCACTGCAAAGCAGAGGGCCCAAGCTTCGGTTCCTGCTCTGTGTAGAGTTAACTGGTTGAAGTTGGGGAATTAGAGATAGCCTCAGCATCCCTGATATAAGAAATCATGAATTGGGAGAAATGAACATGAGACAAAAAAGTCTCTTCAGACTGGTGTTAGAATTGAAGATTAATTCCGCAATACAATAGCTACCGCGACTTGAACAGTGTGACCGATAACCGATAACGGGCAGTTCCAAACATCTGAAGGCCAAGAATGGCCTGTCTGACCCCAGCCTTGGGAGGAGATAAAGAGGAGGGTTTCACCCAAGAATTGAGACAAAGCGCCCAACATATCCTAGGTTAAATGGATGCTGTCCATATCCTACACCAGGCCCACCCCTAAAAAGAGAATGAAAGAAAGACCTAGGAGACGTTTCAGGGCAGACGGTGAAGATAAGAACTGTTTGTACCACTAGCCATCTGTCCATTCCGGACTAGTACCAGCTACTTGTCATGGTCGTATGGCTACTGTGTCTATCCTGATTGTGTGTTGTGTTTGACTATATTTGACTACCGGGGATAAAAACAGCCAGCATTCTGAGTGATAGCCAGAGCTGAACACTCATTGTCCAGTCCCAAATGTAAAAAGTGACTATTTGGACAAAGTGGTGATGGACTAAGTCTGGCTTAGTGCTCAGAAGACTGTTTTTTAATTTGTTCCCGGGATGTGGGCGTCGCTGGCAAGGCTGGCATTTACCGCCCATCCCTAATTTCCCCTTGAGAAGGTGGTGGTGAGCCGCCTTCTTGAACCGCTGCAGTCCCGTGTGGTGACGGTGCTCCCACAGCGCTGTTAGGGAGGGAGTTCCAGGATTGTGACCCCAGCGACGATGAAGGAACGGCCGATATATTTCCAAGTCGGGATGGTGTGTGACTTGGAGGGGAATGTGGAGGTGGTGGTGTTCCCATGCGCCTGCTGCCCTTGTCCTTCGAGGTGGTAGTGGTCGCGGGTTTGGGAGGCGCTGCTGAAGAAGATAGTGGAGAAAATTCGATTCGGAGGCAAGAGCGCTGCCAACTAAGCCACAGCTGACACAGGGAGGAGGATGAAGAGGCGGACAGGGGAACAGCACGATTCTTCACCGGTAAAACATTGCCAAATTTCCAACTTCAGCAAAAGTTATCACAAGTGGCAGCAACGATGCAGCTGGGGTACTGCATGATACAATGGGTTACACACTGCCCTTTCATCGCCAACAACAACCATTTGTATTTATAGAACGTCTTTGAGGCAGCAAAATGTCCCAAGGTGCTTCACAGAGGCGTATTGAGACAGAACTCCACGACGAGACAGAGCAGGAGCTATTAGGAGGGCTGAACAATAGTTTGGTCGAAGGAGTGAGCTACAGGAGGGCCTTAAAGAAGTCAGAGGGAGATGGAGGGCCGGAGGGGTTCAACGAGGAAATTCTAGAGCAGGGCACTACACGGCTCAAGGACGGCTGCTACAGGTCGGGCACGGAGAGTGGGCGAGATGCAGAAGCAGCCAGTACCCTCGCCTCCGAGTCAGAAGGCTGTGGGTTCGAGTCCCACTCCAGGGAGTTGAGCACAAAAATCCAGGCTGACACTCCCAGCACAGTACTGAGGGAGTGCAGCACTGTCGGAGGTGCCATCTTTTGGATGAGATCTTAAACCGAGGGCCCGTCTGCTCTCTCAGGTGGACGTAAAAGATCCCATGGCACTATTTCGAAGAAGAGCAGGGGAGTTATCCCCGGTGTCCTGGGGCCAATATTTATCCCTCAATCAACATAACAAAAAAACAGATTATCTGGGTCATTATCACATTGCTGTGTGTGGGAGCTTGCTGTGCCCGTTTCCCACATTACGACAGTGACTACACTCCAAATGTACTTCATTGGCTGTAAAGTGCTTTGAGATGTCCGGTGGTCGTGAACGGCGCTATATAAATGCAAGTCTTTCTTTGTAGGACTGGAAGGGGTTTAATGGCGATGTCCTCTCTGCTGGCAGTGTGTCGGTCCTAAGTGAAACGAGTTTGTTTCCTTTCAAGCGAATTCACAGTGGGCAGAGCCAGAATCTGGTCGCTAGTGGCAACTACACTGAGCTACGCACGGGCTGCGTGCGTCATATACACCAACTGCCCCCCCCCCCAACACCCCCGTACTCTTCCCCTACAATGGTCGCGAATCCTCAAACCTCCGAGCACCAACATTCCCCCTTCACACGCCAAGCCGTTCTTGTCTCACGACCTCCACCCTATGCCCCCCGAGGCCAAAATGCCAATTTCCGGGTAGCTTTGTGCTGCAGATTGGCGCTTGCCCGGAGCCTGGTCAAGAACGCCCCGCGAGCTCATCCCGACTCAGAGCCCTTTAACGCCGCTCGGAGATGTGGCTTTCATCCCATCAGCCTGGCGCCGATCGAAATACGAGCTCTGGCGATGCGAGGCCAATGCGGGTAGCCATCACGCCTGTGATATATTTTCTACGACATCACTGACACACAGACTTTACAACATGGCTCCAATATATCGTGTGGCTTTTATTGTATTTAAGCGGCAGTTGCATTACCATAGTAGTCCACTAGGAGGAGCAGTAGTCCACTAGGTGGAGCTCTACACTTCTCCCTCCTTAATGAAGAAGTAATCATAAGAAAATAATCATACATAACTTGCATGGTTATGCACAACAAAATATACGGACTTATTTTGACAAATTTATAAATCAAACCTGTGTAGCGTAGTCAAGTTTGCTGATGATACAAAGATGGGAGGAAAAGCAATGTGTGAGGAGGACACAAAAAATTTGCAAAAGGACATACAGGCTAAGTGAGTGGGCAAAAATATGGCAGATGGAGTATAATGTTGGAAAGTGTGAGGTCATGCACTTTGGCAGAAAAAAATCAAAGAGCAAGTTATTATTGAAACGGAGAAAGATTGCAAAGTGCTGCAGTACAGCGGGACCTGGGGGTACTTGTGAATGAAACACAAAAGGATAGTATGCAGGTACAGCAAGTGATCAGGAAGGCCAATGGAATATTGGCCTTTATTGCAAAGGGGATGGAGTATAAAAGCAGGGAAGTCTTGCTACAGTTATACAGGGTATTGGTGAGGCCATACTTGGAATACTGCGTGCAGTTTTGGTTTCCATATTTACGAAAGGATATACTTGCTTTGGAGGCAGTTCAGAGAAAGTTCACTTGGTTGATTCCGGGGATGAAAGGTTGAATAGGTTGGACCTCTACTTATTGGAATTCAGAAGAATGAGAGGTGATCTTATCGAAACATATCAGGGGGCTTGATAGGGTGGATGCAGAGAGGATGTTTTCACTGATGGGGGAGACTAGAACTAGAGGGTATAATCTTAGAATAAGGGGCCGCCCATTTAAAACTGAGATGAGGAGAAATTTCTTCTCTCAGAGGGTTGTAAATCTGTGGAATTTGCTGCCTCAGAGAGCTGTGGAGGCTGGGACATTGAATAAATTTAAGACAGAAATAGACAGTTTCTTAACCGATAAGGGGATAAGGGGTTATGGGGAGCGGGCAGGGAAGTGGAGCTGAGTCCATGATCAGATCAGCCATAATCTTATTGAATGGTGGAGCAGGCTCGAGGGGCCGTATGGCCTACTCCTGCTCCTATTTCTTATGTTCTTATGTAAACCTAACCACTGGTTTTCTGTTTCGAAGATTTATACCTTCGCTCTCTAGTCCTCTGGAGAAATTACAGAGTTCTCTATCTTTCTTCTTCGGATTTAGCAGAAAATTTCCACTTGTTGGATCAGCCCCACAGTTATTTATTTTGTCCCTAGCAGTGTACACCACCATGAAAACAAAAGAGTGAATGGGCTCGATCTGAACAGCTGCTTATTCTGTGAGCTAACCCCAGCATGTAAAATACCACTCCACAGCTGTGTGGGAAGATTATATAAAGATTCTGGGCTGGCTATGTAATGTTGGCCAGTATAATTACAGCGATGGGACTTAAAGTAGGGGTTGTTAGCTCAAATCGATAAACTTATCACTGTTCTGTTCATGGAAAATTGTGGATTTAATAGCCATATCATATAGTGACCGCATTCCATGTAAGAAGCAACAGATATATTACGTCACCAAAACGTTAGGAAAAAAATCTTCCTCTCCTCGTCTCTTTATTATACACTAATCTTCCAACTTGCTGCGTGCATAACTCGGGGGCTAGTGAAAAGCTTTGCTGGTGCACAAAGCCTTCTAAATTCTTCATTCAAATCTATTCAAATATTCATGTCTCCTATAGACATAGAGGGAAAAAAGCACCAGTAAGTTCCACACTGACATAACCTGCACTCAATTCTGTATAGAAAGTCTCAAATAAAGGCAAATGGGATTCTTGGTTTTACATGTACAGGGACTGAATGCAAAAGCAAAGAGGTGATGATGGATTTCGATTCGGCCACTGTTGGAGTACTGGTCCATTTTGGGAAGCTCATTATGGAAAAAAGAAAGCAAGGCTTGCATTTATACAGCGCCTTTCATGACCACCGGTCATCCCAAATCTCTTTACAGCCAATGAAGTAGCTTGGGAGTGTGGTCACTGTTGTAATGTGGGAAATACAGTAGCCAATTGCTCTCAGCAAGCTCTCACAAACAGCAATGTGATTAATGACCAAATAATCTGTTGTAGTGATGTTGATTGGGGGATAAATAATGGCCAGGGCACCGAGGATAACTGCCCTGCTCTTCTTCGAAACAGTGCCGTGGGATAGTTTATGTTCACCTGAGAGATCAGTTTAATATCTCACCTGAAAGACGGCACCTCCGACAGTGCAGCACTCCCTCTGCACTGCACTGGGAGTGTCAGTGTAGGTTTGCTGCTCCAGAGTCTGGTGTAGGACTTGACCCCACAACCTTCTGACTCAGAGGCGAGAGTGCTCGAGCCATGGAAAGGGGGCAAGGCAGATTCACTGTGATGATACCCAGGATGAGAGGGTATCCTTAGGATGAGATTTTCAAACCCAGGGCTGGATATAATCAAGCAGAATATGTTCGAATGCAAAATGTTGACAGGGTGAGTAGCAAAAGGTAGTCTCCAATGGTTGATGAATTAGTAACAAGGTAAAATAAATTTAGGATTAATATTAGAAGCATAATAGGGAGATTAGGATTTATTTTTCATCCATAGAGTTATTAGAACATAGAGTGCTTTTCTGTAAGTCCCTATTGAAAATCGCGTCTATCACAATGAGTATAGGAACATATTATAATTCTGGAAATTCTGCACTGTACCTTTTCCAAGCCCAATTTAATAAGGTTTGGTGCCCAGAGCTGAACACAGTACTCAAAATGGGGTCTGACTAGGGCTCTGTATAACTTTTAAATTCCAATCCCTTGGAGAGAAAGACCAACATTCAATTTTGATTACATTTTGTCCCTATGCATATTGTATCTGTAAGCACTCTAGTAATGATTCCACGAGGTAAGGTATTGCACTGGAACTGCTGTGACCTTAGCCCATTTATTGCAGCTCCTGAATGAGGGGACAGTAAGGTGAGCTCTCTTTTATACCTGGTTACCTGTCGTGTACAGGTGACCTCTAGGTCTCCACCAGTTGCACCCTCTGGTGGTACAGGCCTAGTGTATACAGTGTGAAGATACATTCAGTGGTCTTATGTAACTGTACATTGAGTGTACAGGGTATATACTTATATTATACATACAGAACAATGCACGAATGATTTAATGATTTGTGTACATGGACACTGAAATGCCTTTGCTCTTCTTCAGCTCCAAGCCTCTCACCTTTAAAAAAATATTCTGATTTGTCAGATACAAAGAGGATCACCTCACACTTCCCCACATTTACCAGAATTGTACAAAAAAGAATATGTGATGCAGAACAAGTTTGAGTTACCTTTGTTTAAAAAGGGAGAAAGGGCTAGACCGAGTAATTACAGGCCAATCAGCCTAACCTTGGGTGCCCAGAAGAGGCGAGGGCCCAGGGGCAGCACAAGCCAGCCCACACTGCGATATGTGTGCGCACTAGGTCCGTGCAGCAGAGCTGGTCTCCAGTCGTCCTGGTTAACCCTTGCCACTGGATAAAGGCCTAGCTCTGTCAAGCCTGTGCGGTGGCTGATGTGCAACGGCCACCCCAAGTTACAAAAAAATCCACACACAGGCATCTTCCACCCTTCGAGTTCAGAACTGGAATATCGGGTCCGTCATTGAAACATCTGCGAAATCATTCCTTTTGGTGTGGAAGCAAGTCATCCTCGTTCGAGGGACCACCTATGATGATGAGGAGGAGCATAGGAACAGGAGAAGACCATTCGGCCCCTCGAGTCTGTTCCGCCTTTCAATGAGATCATGGCTGATCTGTTGGCAAAAAGAAGGAATATTAAAGGGACAAGGAATGAGCTGGTTGATGGGTTTAGAGTAGATTTTTCTGATATGGGTCACATGGACAAGGGCAGAATGGGTTCCCTTTGTGCTGCACACTCCATGATTCTGTAGTTCGAAGATGACAATCAGTTTGGCGTTTTTTAATCCATAAACTCCCCGACCCCCTGTGGTGTTACGCGCAGTAGGTGGGAGAACACAAAAGAGAAAAGAAAGACTTGCATTTATATAGCGCCTTTCACGACCACCAGGCGTCTCAAAGCGCTTTACAGCCAATGAAGTACTTTTGGAGTGTAGTCACTGTTGTAATGTGGGAAACGTGGCAGCCGACTTGCGCACAGCAAGCTCCCGCAAACAGCAATGTGGTAATGATCAAATAATCTGTTTTTTGGTTATGTTGATTGAGAGATAAATATTGCCCCAGGACACCGGGGATAACTCTCCTGCTCTTCTTCAAAATAGTGCCGTGGGATCTTTTACCTTCACCTGAGAGAGCAGACGGGTCCTCGGTTTAACGTCTCATCCAAAAGACAGCCCAGCACTCCCTCAGCACTGCACTGGGAGTGTCAGCCTAGATTTAGGTGCTTGAGTCTCTGGAGCGGGACTTGAACCCACACCTTTCTGACTCAAAGGCAAATGTGCTACCCACTGAGCCACTGCTGACACCTCATGATAGGCGTATTATACCATGTAGTGCACAATGTTTGAGGCCGTAACGTGAAATCATAGAATGATACAGCATAGAGGGAGGCCCATCGAGCCTGTGCCGGTCCTTGAAAGAGCTATCCAATTTGTCTCACTCTCCTACTCTTTCCACCTAGTCCTGCAACTATTTCCCCTTCAAGTATTTATCCAGTTCCCTTTTTAAAGTGACTGTTGTATCTGCTTCCACCACCCTTACAGGTAGCGCATTCCAGATCATAACAACGCGCTGCGTAAAAAAATATTATCCTCATCTCCTCATCTCCCTCTCTGGTTCTTTTGCTGGTCACCTTAAAGCTGTGTCCTCTGGTATAGCAGAGAAGGTGGAGAGGAGATTTGATCGCGGTGCTCAAAATCATGAGGGGTCTGGACAGAGTAGATCGAGAGAAACTGTTCCCATTGGCGGAAGGGTGGAGAACCAGAGGCCACAGATTTAAGGCGATTGGCAGAAGAACCAAAGGCAACACGAGGAAAACCATTTTTATGCAGCGAGTGGTTAGGATCTGGAATGCGCTGCCTGAGAGGGTGGTGGAGGCAGACTCAATCGTGGCTTTCAAAAGGGAGTTGGATAAGAACCTGAAGAAAAAAGATTAGCAGGGCCACAGGGAAAGGGCGGGGGAAGTGGGACTGGCTGAGGTGCTCTTACAGAGAGCCGGCACGGGCTCGACGGGCCGAATGGCCTCCTTCTGTGCTGTAACCATTCTATGATTCTACAGTTATCGACCCGCTTGCCAGTGGAAACAGTTTCCCCCAAGTCGCTGGAAGAAAGTGGTGCCCAGGTTCAACCAGAGCTTAATTTCTCTTGGTTTGAGGGAACTTTCCACATTGGAAACTGTTGAGCACCAGACCAGGAACAAAATACTACGAAATGATGGACTTTCTCCTTTTGGCACACTTTTGACACTTTGACGTACGACATCTGAAGGGAGCAGATGCTCTCAGAACTCATACACAAATAGTTTGTTGAGAAATGTTGTGCTTATCACAGTGCAAGTTGCCCATGTTACTCAAAGAACATTTACGAAACCCAGTGTCAGCACGAGACAATTCGGAACAAAGCCAAGGCACCCTGCAGCCCTCTGGCCTTAATAGTGACTTTATCATTTCAGACCTTAACTATCACTCCCTTTGGCAGTAAGTTTTGGCGGCGTGGGATGGGTGTGCAGTGTTTCGGAGGAGGACATGTCGGTACATGTAGATGTAAGTCCTTGGAACACTGTGCTGGGAGGATGACTAATATCACTGCTTCCATTGAACCATTTGCCGTTTTCCATTTGAAAAATGCATTGGTCGTTCGATTGCGTATCCTGCGTGTGCATGTGTGTGTGTGAGTGTGTACGTGTATATGTGTGTATCATTGTATGTATTTGTGTGCGTGTATACGCGTGTGTGCACTTGTGTGTGTCTGTGTATGTGCGTACACGTGTTTACGTGTGATCAGTTGTACGTGTTTCTGTGTATGCATGTATATGTGTGTGTGCACTTGTGTGTGTTTGCGTGCGTGTGTGTGCGTATGTGTGTGCATTTGTGTGCATGTATATGTGTGTGAATCCACTTGTGCGTGTGTGCATGTGTAAGTATGTGTGCACTTTGCATGTGTGTGCACTTATATGCACTTGTATGTTTTTCTGTACGTGTGTGTGCGTGTGCATGTGTGTGCACTTACATGTGTGTGTATATGTATGTGCACGTGTGTGCGTGTATATGTGAGTTCACTTGTGCGTGTGTATGTGTGTGCACTTATATGCGCTTGTATGTTTTTGTGTATACGTGTGCGTGTGTGCACTTGTGTGTGTGCAGGTGTATGTGTGTGCACTTGTGTGCGTGTATATGTGTGAGTGCAATTGTACATGTGTATGTGGTTGTAAGTTTGTGTGCACTTGTGTGCGTGTATATGTGTGTTCAATTATATGTGCATGCGCACTTGTGTGCGTGTATTTGTGTGTGGACTTGTGCGCATGTGTAGATGTGTATGAGTGCACTTATGCATATGTATGTGTTTGTACGTTTATGTGTGTGACTTGTGTGTGTGTACGTGGCTATGTGCGGGTACATTTGTGCGTGTACGTGCTGATATGTTTGTATGTGTATGTGTGTGTCTGCCTCTGCGTTGTTTGCCTTTCTCCTTCACTTTGTTATGTTTCCTTTTTAAATGCTGTTCATCTGTCATATTGTCTCCCCGTTCTGATGATGAGCCCACAGCGAAATGTTATCTCTGTTTCTCTCGCCACAGATGCTGAGGATTTCCAGACGTTTCTGTTTTGGTTTCAGATTTCGAGCATCTGCTGTTTTTGTGCTTTTTCTATGAGCCCAGGTGCAGCGTGGTTTAGGAGGTTAAAGCTCCCTCTAGTCTGCCTCAACAAAGTACCTTAACCACAGCCTCAGCATCTGCTGGCAGTGTCATCGTCAGACCACGGAGAAACATGTGACAAATATTACAGCTGGGGCACTGTGTGGTACTGGAGGTTAGAATCTTTTATCCAGTCCTGAGGCTAATGTGATATTGGCCTCCTCTCCCCTCCCGTTCACCCATCACCCCGCGCTCACTGACCTACATTGGCTCCCAGTCCCCTGAACAGCTCCATTTTAAAATTCTCATCCTCATCTCCAAATCCCTCTATGACTTCGCCCCCCCCCCCCCCCCTCTCTCTCTCTCTCTGCAACCTCCTCCAGCCCGAGAACCCTCCGCGCTCCTTCAACTCCGACCTCTTACGCATTCCGGAAACCAAAACTGCACGCAGTATTCCAGGTGTGGCCTCACCAATACCTTATATAGCTGTAGCAAGACTGCCCTGCTTTTATACTCCATCCCCTTTTCCTTTTTGTCTATTCTCTTCCCCCGCCCACCCCCCGCCCTCCTGCCCCCCCCATCCCCGGTCGGATTTAAAAGCCAGAGTTAGTTTCCTTAACACGCCTGGCTCTGTATTATTAACATCCACGGGGTCAAACCATGATTCCGCCCAAGCCCTGATCCGTGGCAAGCTGTTAGCCACTAGAGTCCTCAACCGATGATTCCTTTAAGATACACCTTACAATCTGCCACTCTTGACCAATCTTTTGGTCGCCTGTCCTAATACCTCCTTAGGCAGCTCTGTGTCAAATGCTTTTATCTGATTACGTTCTGGGATTCCTTGGGACTCCAACAGGTAGGCCCTCTGGTGATCAGGTGTGATGCAGGTTACAAGGGGTTAAATACATATCATCTACCATCGCTGAAGCACAAAACATCAACATCTTGGGGGTCGCCATTGACCAGAAACTTAACTGGACCAGCCACATAAATACTGTGGCAACAAGAGCAGGTCAGAGGCTGGGTATTCTGCGGCGAGTGTCTCACCTCCTGACTCCCCAAAGACTCTCCACCATCTACAAGGCACAAGTCAGGAGTGTGATGGAATACTCTCCACTTGCCTGGATGAGTGCAGCTCCAACAACACTCAAGAAGCTCGATACCATCCAGGACAAAGCAGCCCGCTTGATCGGCACCCCATCCACCACCTTCAACATTCACTCCCTCCACCACCAGCGCACCGTGGCTGCAGTGTGTACCATCTACAAGATGCACTGCAGCAACTCGCCAAGGCTTCTTCGGCAGCACCTCCCAAACCCGCCACCTCTACCTCCTAGAAGGACAAGGGCAGCAGGTGCATGGGAACACCACCACCTCCACGTTCCCCTCCAAGTCACACTATCTTGACTTGGTCAAAATTGTCACTGGGTCAAAATCCTGGAACTCCCTCCCTAACAGCACTGTGGGAGCACCTTCACCACACGGGACTGCAGCGGTTCAAGAAGGCGGCTCACCACCACCTTCTCAAGGGCAATTAGGAATGGGCAATAAATGCTGGCCTTTTCCAATGGCACCCTCATCCCATGAATGAATAAAAAAGGCATTCCTGGCTGGCCTCCCACATTCTACCCTACGTAAACTTGAGGTCATCCAAAACTCGGCAGCCAGTGTTCTAACTCACACCAGTTTCCACTCACCCATCACCCCTGTTCTCACTAACCGACAGTGGCTCCCAATTAAGTATCGCCTCAATTTTAAAATTCTCATCCTTGTTTTCAAATCCTCCATGGCCTCACCCCTCCCTATCTCTGCAATCTCCTCTATCCCTATAATCGTCCAAGATCCCTGCACTCCACCAATTCTGGCCTCTTGAACATCCCCGATTTTAATTGCTCTACCTTCAGTTGCCAAGGCCCCAAGCTCTGGAACTCCCTGCCTAAATCCCTCCACCTCTCTACCTCTCTTTCCTCCTTTAAGACTCTCCTTAAAACCCACCTGATTGGTCATTTGCGGCTCAGTGTCAAATGTTCTTTTTTGATAATGCTCCTGTGAAGCGGCTTGGGGTGTTATATTATGTTAAAGGTGCTATATTGATGTGAGTTGCTGTTGACATTTCAATTACTGACACCAGCCACCTTAGTGGCCTCCCAGGGCAAGGTTGTTAGTTCAGTGCCAAATCATGGTCAATTTTGTGGAGTGGAGTTGCACCAAATGGGAATTGATTTAAGACTGAGCAAACCTACTTCAGTTTGGACACTTCAGCAGCAGGGCGAAAAAAAATGTTCACTCAAACATCCTTATCATTACTGTTGTAAAGTTGCATGTGATTTTCGCTGAGTGTGATTACCGTTTTAAAGCAGACTTTTGATCCTATCAGTCGGTCCTAAACTTTATTTTTTATGTGGGCATCGCTGGCAAGGGGTACTTGTGCATGAAACACAAAAGGATAGTATGCAGGTACAGCAAGTGATCAAGAAGGCCAATGGAATTTTGGCCTTTATTGCAAAGGGGATGGAGTATAAAAACTGGGAAGTCTTACTACAGCTATATAAGGTATAGGTGAGGCCACACCTGGAATACTGCGTGCAGTTTTGGTTTCCATATTTAAGAAAAGATACTTGCTTTGGAGGCAGTTCAGAGAAGGTTCACTCGGTTGATTCCAGGGGATGAGGGGATTGACTTATGAGGAAAGGTTGAGTAGGTTGGGCCTCTACTCATTGGAATTCAGAAGAATGAGAGGTGATCTTATCAAAACCTATAAGGTTATGAGGGGGCTCGACAAGGTGGATGCAGAGAGGATGTTTCCAATGATGGGGGAGACCAGGATTAGAGGCCATGATCTTAAAATAAGGGGCCGCCCATTTAAAACAGAAATGAGGAGGAATTTCTTCTCTCAGAGGGTTGTAAATCTGTGGAATTCGCTGCCTCAGAGAGCTGTGGAAGCTGGGACGTTGAATAAACTTAAGACAGAAATAGACGGTTCCTTAATCAATAAGGGGATAAGGGGTTATGGGGAGCGGGCGGGGAAGTGGAGCTGAGTCCATGATCAGATCAGCCATGATCTTATTAAATGGCAGAGCAGGCTCGAGGGGCCGTATGATCTACTCCTGCTCCTATTTCTTATGTTCTTATTGCCCATCCCTAATTGTCCTCAAGAAGGTGGTGGTGAGCCACCTTCTTGAATAAGTGGCATTTCAGAGGGCAATTAAGAGTCAACCACGTTGCTGTGGGTCTGGAGTCACATATAGGCCAGACCGGGTAAGGACTGTAGATTTCCTTCCCTAAAGGACATTAGTGAACCAGATGGGTTTTCATGACAATCCTGTAGTTTCATAGTCACCATTGCTGATACTAGCCTTCTGTTCCAGATTTATTTCACCAGCTGCCACGGTGGGATTTGTACTCACATCTTGCAGACCATTAGTCCAGACTTCTGGATTGCTAATCCAGTAACATAACCACTATGCTACCGTACAATATTAAGGGTCCTTCTGAAGTTTTGGTCGTGAGGACAGTGCCCAGCGTGGAACTGAACTACGCAGGAGCGGAAGGCCCACAGGCTTAGTCCCCCAGACCTGTGCTGAATTAGTCGATGCTGCAATTGGCCAGGGGCCTAGCGAGTGGATCAGTAGGCCAAGGGCCCAGATCCGGATCCGTGACATCTGCCATGCAGTGAATGTGTTAGCGCGCAGCATCAGACCAGGTCGTGATACCCCCCCCACACCACACCACCCCCACC
This sequence comes from Pristiophorus japonicus, assembly GCF_044704955.1. NCBI lineage: Eukaryota > Metazoa > Chordata > Chondrichthyes > Pristiophoridae > Pristiophorus > Pristiophorus japonicus. The sequence continues at coordinate 84,444,072 of NC_091995.1, forward strand.
ACAGGGATGATACTTATTTTTCCATGCTCAAACATTCAGGAGTAGACGTTCGGTCCCGCCGTTTCTGAGGTGGTGTCACCAGCTGAGCGTTGATTTTAACGGCAGGCGGTAGGTGCCGCCTCAAACTGCGCAAAATTCGGTTTTGCCGGCCAAAGACGAGCAAGCGGCGCTAAAAGTGGCGTTGCACACTTGTCCTCGGGCGCCCATGGAGCGGGAGCTCAGGGGGCCGACCGACTTTCCCCAGGGTGGACCGCCGGTGTGCGAGTTTAGAAAAAAAATGAAAAAACAAGTTTCCGGAACTTTCTCTCACCCACACTTCCCCTCTGGTCCCATTGATACCTAAAACAAAATAATCATCACCAATTACCTTGACCCCTTGACGCCCGTCCCGGGACCCCCCCCCCCCCCCCGATGTCCCACCGCCTTTCCCAGGCTGTACGGACACCTGCCGGTAAGGCCACCACACTCACCGAATCTCGCAACCGCGACGGCAAAGGGGGCGTTGCACGCTTGATGACATCACCACGTGGGTGGCGGGCATGCGCGCAGCAGTACGTCTCGGCCCCCCCCCCCCCCCACCGCCCAACTCAATTTCCAGTCAGCTCAGGAGCCTGGTCGCCGCCGACGGTGAGCACTTAGCCGCCCCTCTCCGGCAATATCGGGCGGCGTTAAAAAAACGAATTTCGACCGCTAAGGACGGGCACTTGGGCAAGGGATCAGAGAGATGGCGGCATCCGTACAAGCAAGTCCCTGGCAGGTATCTGTCCCTTCAAGGTAGGAGGGGGAAGAATTGATCTCTGTCTTGAATATACTCAATGACTGAGCCTCCACAGCCCTCTGGGGAAGAGAATTCCAAAGATTCACAACCCTCTGAGTGAAGAAATTTCTCCTCATCTCGGTCCTCAATGGCCAACCCCTTATTCTGAGACTGTGACCCCTGGTTCTAGACTCCCCAGCCCGGGGGGAAACATCCTCCCTGCATCTACCCTGTCAAGCCCTGTAAGAATTTTGCATGTTTCAATGAGATCACCTCTCATTCTTCTAAACTCCAGAGAATATCGGCCTAGTCTGCTCAATCACTCCTCATAGGACAATCTCCCCAGCCCAGGAATCAGTCTGGTGAACCTTCGTTGCACTCCCTCTATGGCAAGTATATCCTTCTTAATAATCAAACCTTCCTCGCAAACAGTGGACAACCATCAACCACCTCAGACTGGTCATGGATAGATGCTGCCACCTTCCTCATGGATGGAAAACTCACACCAAGTCCCACTCACCCATCACCCCCCTGTGCTCGCTGACCTACATTGGCTCCCGGTTAAGCAACGCCTCGATTTCAAAGTTCTCATCCTTGTTTACAAATTCCTCCATGGCCTTGCCCCCTCCCTATCTCTGTAATCTCCTCCAGCCCCACAACCCCCTCGAGATGTCGGCGCTCCTCTAATTCTGCCCTCCTGAGCATCCCTGATTATAATCGCTCAACCATTGGTGGCCGTGCCTTCTGTTCCCTAGGTCCCAAGCTCTGGAATTCCCTGCCTAAACACCTCCGTCTCTCTTTCCTCCTTTAAGACACTCCTTAAAATCTAACTCTTTGACCAAGCTTTTGGTCACCTGCCCTAATTTCTCCTTATGTGGCTTGGTGTCAAATTTTTTGTCCCATAATACTCCTGTGAAGCACCTTGGGATGTTTTTCTACGTTAAAGGTGCTTTATAAATACAAGTCGTTGTTGTTGGAAGATTAAAGCGTCCCCATCATGCGATTGTGGAGCTTCCTAAACAGACCCTGGAGCCGATCGTTGAGCACTGCGCTGAGGCGCAGGAGGTCAGGAATACACAAGAGGCCAGAGTTGAAGGAACGCAGAGTTCTCGGAGGGTTGGATGAGGTAGGTTTTAAGGAGCATCTTATAGGAGGAGAGCGAGGCGGAGAGGTTTAGGGAGGAAATTCCAGAGCTTAGGTCCCACGCCGCTGAAGGCACGGCCGCCGATGGTTAGGCAATGGAAACCGGGGATGCTCAAGGGGCCAGAACTGGTGAGTTTCTTCTCCAGTGGATTCTGCATAAACGCAGGTTGAAGGCTGACAAGTCACTTGTGCCACGTAACTTGTTTGTCTCCTCTGCAACTCTGTAGTCCACGTTACAATAAAGGCCATCAGTTCATTCACATCTTGCACTGTGTTGCTGATGCCTTTATCGTAATCGTCTTTTGTGTGTACAGTAAACTCTCGGTGGTAGGTAATGATTCATTCTCATCGGCTACTGTGTAGCTCATATTGGTGTCATTTCACTTCCTTTGTTCAGAGTGTATAGCAACAGCTGACAGTATGCTGCACCAACACCTAGATCTTGCATGATCAGCCATGATCTTATTGAATGGTGGTGCAGGCTCGAAGGGCCGAATGGCCTGCTCCTGCACATATTTTCTATGTTTCTATGTTTCTATCTTCATGGCTCATATGCATCTCAGTGTCCATTGTTGTGCGCTCACAGTGTAAGGTGGGTAAGACATTTTAATCATAGAATCATAGAGTACAGCACAGAACGAGGCCATTCAGAAAGGAAAGATTGAGGATGTTGGGCCTCTACTCATTGGAATTCAGAAGAATGAGAGGTGATCTTGTCGAAATGTTTAAGATTATGAGGGGGCTTGACAAGGTGGATGCAGAGAGGATGTTTCCACTGATGGGGGAGACTAGAACTAGAGGGCATAATCTTAGAATAAGGGGCCACCCATTTAAAACTGAGGTGAGGAGAAATTTCTTCTCTCAGAGGGTTGTAAATCTGTGGAATTCGCTGCCTCAGAGAGCTGTGGAAGTTGGGATATTGAATAAATTTAAGACAGAAATAGACAGTTTCTTAAACGATAAGGGGATAAGGGGTTATGGGGAGCGGGCGGGGAAGTGGAGCTGAGTCCATGATCAGATCAGCCATGATCATATTAAATGGCGGAGCAGGCTCGAGGGGCTGTATGGCCTACTCCTGCTCCTATTTCTTATGTTCTTATGCTCTTATTCGGCCCATCGAGTCTGCGCTGGCTCTTTCGAAGAGCCATCCAGTCAGTCCCGCTGCACGTTGAAACCTCGACCCGTGCTGCTCTGCGACGAGGAGGAGGGGGATAGTCAGGCCCGGGTATCCCTGCACGTTGAGCCATTGCACTGTTCTGATGAGGTGAGTCAGGCCTGCTATTCCCTCATATGGAGAGAGACCAAATCGGGAAGGTGCTTGCCTCGGGTTCTTCCGGCGTGTATTTGTGTAACCTGGAAGCCTAGGGGGAGGGTGGAGCTTCACATTCTGGCCATCATCGAGAAAGAGAAGCGTATCTGGTGGCAAGTTTCAGCTGAGCATTGAGCTGGGAATATGGCATTTACTTGCCATCTCACTTGCAGATGGTGCAATACATGAGAGGCTGGAGTAGCATAGAAGCATGGAACAGTACAGCACAGAAGGAGGCCTTTGGCCCATCGAGTCTGTGCTGGCTCTTTCGAAGAGCAACCCAGTTAGTCCCGCTTCCCCCGCTCTTTCCCCATATCCCTGCAATTTTGACTCCTTCAAGCATTTAGCAAATTCCCTTTCGAAGATATGATTGGATCTGCCTCCACCTTCCTATGATATATTCACAGAGCATAAGCACACACAGCTTCCTAACATGGGGGCAGCTCTCTCGGCAGTCTCCGGAATCAGCCGGTTCTGTTTAATTATTAACTATGCACTTGCAGTACACAATATGTCCACATCCACAGTGTGGCGCTACAAACATTACAAGCTTACAGACATTACACTCTCCATCAGGCAATGCGTGACCATTCGCGGAGTAAAGCGGTTTTTCCTCGTGTCGCCTCTGGTTCTTTTGCCCATCACCTTAAACCTCTGGTTACCGACCCTTCAGCCATTGGGCACAGTTTCTCTTTATTTACTCTAACTAAACCCTTCATCATTTCTGTAAATATTGTCGCATTAAGATTACTGTGGGATCATTGCATACGATCTGTTACTGAAAGGGTTCAGAAAGAAAGACTTGCATTTATATAGCACCTTTCATGACCATCAGATGTCCCAAAGCCAATTAACTACTTTTAAAGTACAATCACTGTTGTAATGTAGAAAACATGGCAGCCAATTTGCGCACAGCAAGCTCCCACAATTAGCAATGTGATAATGACCAGATATTCTGTTGTTATGTTGATTGAGGGATAAATATTGGCCCCAGGACACCGGGGATAATTCCCCCTGCTCTTGTTTGAAACAGTGCCATGAGATTTTTTACATCCACCTGAGAGAGCAGACGGGGCTTCGGCTTAACGTCTCATCCGAAAGACGGCACCTCCAGCAGTGTGCCACTCCCTCAGCACTGCACTGGTGTGCCAGCCTAGATTTGATGTGCTCAGGTTCCTGGAGTGGGACTTGAACCCACAACCTTCTGACTCAGAGGCGAGAGTGCTACCCACTGAGCCACAGCTGACAGTGCATTATGGCCCACAAACACTCACTGTCCAGTTCAACTCGGTGACCAACCCTCCCAGATTGTCCGGCAGTCTCCAATACTTTGGTACATAACCAGAGGGAGAGAACAGTGTCGGACCAGTGAGTGAAGTGAGTATAAGATCCCGTCACTGTGTATTTTCTCCAGCATGCCTCTATCAAGCTTCAGAAGTAGGTTGATAGAACCCCCATAAAAGTGGCTTTTCATTCAGACACCAATGCCACTTTTTCCCAGGTTTCTGCCGATCCTCTGATGGAGAAACCCCTGTATTTATAGAGTTCATTTCAAAAATAATTAAGAATACATCTCATGTCGGTCATTGTCACTTCGCCGAGGATATAAGACACCTATGGAGGCTAGCTACTGATTTATACGCCTTACCAGCAGGCTCGCAATCATGCTTTCTCTCATATCCAAACTGTCACGTTAACACATACTGATATAGTTGATGCCTGAACCAGCTGTCTCTCACAAAGATTTACAGTGCATCTTAACAAAGGACAAATTCAAGCTTTCCAACGGTCTGGAAAGAAATCAAGATGGAAGCCCACTGCCGAGTCTGACAATGCATCTCCTCAGTGAATGACTTGCATTTTGCTTTGGCCTGCGTTGCTCCCTTTTGCTGCCAACCACGACTTCTCTCTCTGTCCTCTATCAGCCACATTGATGGTCTCAGTGTCAGTGCCATTCTGTCTCAGTTGCCAGGTGCAATTGGGGCAGGCAACATAGGGGACCACCTCAGATTGTGGCAATGCCCTTGGTCCTTGACTACCTGTATGCCAGGTTATGATATCAGCTCTCCTACTAAAGACACTTGTCGCACCTAATCTCTACTTGACCATTTTAACACTACTGCCCTCCACCCTGTCACTGACCTCTGCAATGTTTTTGCTTCAAGGGTTCTTTGCTTAAGAATTTATAGCTATTACGAACTCATCATCATAGGCAGTCCCTCGGAGTCGAGGAAGACTTGCTTCCACTCTTAGCATGAGTTCTTAGGTGGCTGAACAGTCCCTGTCACAGGTGGGACAGACAGTGGTTGAGAGGAAAGGTGGGGAGCCTGGTTTGCCGCACGCTCTTTCCCCTGTCTGCTTTGATTTCTGCATGCTCGCGGCGACGATACTCGAGGTGCTCAGCGCCCTCCCGGATGCACTTCTTCCACTTAGGGCGGTCTTTGGCCAGGGACTCCCAAGTGTCAGTGGGGATGTCGCACTTTATCAAAGAGAATTTGAGGGTGTCCTTGTAACGTTTCCTCTGCCCACTTTTGGCTCGTTTGCCGTGGACGAGTTCCGAGTAGAGCATTTAAGAACTATTTGGTTTATTAACAAGGGTTTAACAATCACATTAAACATTACCAGTTCATTCACTAGGTTCACAACTGCATACCTCATCATGGATGACCCAGACCCAACTGACTGGGGTTTTATTGAGTCTTGTGAACATCACATGACTGGCTAAGCAAATCAGAATGCAACAGCTCTACAACTATTTTTGTAAAACAATGAATCAAGAGCTCCCCCTACTAAAGGGGCACTAAAACCGACAACTTAAACAAATGCAACAGCTCTACAAACATGTGAGCATGCTCACAGCTACGTACACTACATCTGCCTTTTGTTCATTTCCTGCTCCCTTTAATTCCTGACTCGGTATTTGCTTAAAAGTTGTTCATCTCTAACATCTGCCAGTTCAAATGACAGGTCACCGACCTGAAACGTTAACTCTGTTTCTCTCTCCACAGATGCTGCCCGACCTGCTGAGCGTTTCCAGCATTTTCTGTTTTTTATAGAAAAATAATAATGTTTTATTCGCCAAGGGGCTAAAAGGATTCAATTATGAGGACAGGTTACATCGACTGGGCTTATATACCCTTGAGTATAGAACCACAGAAAGTTGTTGAGGTCAGTTCGTTAGATATATTCAAAAGGGAATTTCGATGTGACCTTTACGGCTAAAGGGATCAGGGGGTATGGAGAGAAAGCAGGAGTGGGGTACTGAAGTTATATGATCAGCCATGATCATATTGAATGATGGTGCAGGCTCGAAGGGCCGAATGGCCTACTTCTGCACCTATTTTCTATGTTTCTATGTTTCTATTAAGCGGTGATCAAATTGAGGTATTTAAGACGATTAAAGGATTTGATCGGGGATAGAAAGAGAGAGACTATTTCCTCTTGTGGGGGGGGTCCAGAACAAGGGGGTGTAACCTTAAAACTAGAGCCAGGCCGTTCAGGGGTGATATCAGAAGCACTTCTTCACACAAAGGGCTGTGGGAATCTGGAACTCTCTCCACCAAAACACTATTGAGGCTGAGGGTCAATTGAGAATGTTGAAATTGAGATTGACAGTTTTTTGTTGGGCAAGGGTATTAAGAGTTGCAGAACCCAGGCGGATAGATGGAGTTGAGATACAGATCGGCCATGATCTAATTGAATGGCGGAACAGGCTCGAGGTGTCGAATGGCCGACTCTTGTTACAATAGAAAGAAAAACTTGCATTTATATAGCGCCTTTCATAACCTCAGGACATCCCAAAGTGCTTTACAGTCAATGAAGTACTTTTGGAGTGTAGTCACTGTTGTAATGTGGGAAACACGGCAGCCAATCTGCGCACAGCAAGCTCCCACAAACAGCAATGTGATAATGACCAGATAATCTGTTTTTGTTATGTTGATTGAGGGATAAATATTGGCCCCAGGACACCGGGGATAACTCCCCTGCTCTTCTTTGAAATAGTGTCATGGAATCTTTTGCGTCCACCTGAGAGGGCAGACGGGGCCTCGGTTTAACGTCTCATCCAAAAGACGGGTTCCGAAGAAAAGATGTAATGGAAACCACAAAGCAAGTTATACGGCGAGGCAGTGTTTTACAGAAGGCTTTGCCCCACTGAATTCGGACATGTGACTGCAGTTTCTTATTTCAGTTAGGCTTTTAGTCAAGTTATTCATTTCTCTTGTGAAATTATAATAAGTATAATGAAAAGTTAGATACGACTTAAATAAATGTATCAGACATCTGTCGTGAAGGTACTTACGATTTTAATATTACACAAGCAGTGAAGGTTCAGTGCCCGCACTGAATTAATTCTATCAAACAAATGACATAATGAATGTCAAGACAATGTCAATTTAATTAAGACAGCAGCCCTTTTCCCACTGGAATCTCCCTTTAGATTATTTTGTTCAAGAAATTGAGGCCATTCCTATTTAGTAAGACAATCAGGAAGTGCTTTCAGTTCGACTAAAACTAGCAGCCAATTTGTGCATCTATAATGGTGACAGAAATGAGGCACAGGTCAAGAAATTGGCCTCCTTACCACCTCCCATTGTCGTCTCCGGGGGGGGGGCGATAACGGGTCGCTATCCGGGGCGCGGCGATAACATTATCTCCCGCCATATTCGGCGGGAGTTTTTTGGCGGCGGTAGAGCGTTACGCCGCGATCTCCTCCGCCCGGAGATCGTGACGTCATCGCCATGCGCATCGCGCCCAGACTCGAACTTGGGTTCTGCCCTCCCGGCCCCGGGCGAAAACACCAGCGGCTGCAGGAGGCATCCATCGGGAGGATGGGCGCTTCGGGACTGGGGGGGGGGGCAGGAGCGGGGGCTGGGGGGGGGCAATGCTTAAAGGCAAGGGAGCCGAGGTAAGCGGGAACACATTTTAAATCCTCTGTTTCAGGTTTTGTTGCTGGTTCCGACCCCCATGATCGATCAGCTCGGCGCTCTCCCGCGGTGCATCGGGCTGATCGAGCCGGATCGCAGCCGCGGTCAGGGTCCAGGTAAGTTTTTTTTTCGCAGAGACTGCAGCCTTTCCCTTTAAGGCAGGGAAGGAGCCCTCCAACGTGACACTGCTACGCACCGACCGACCCACCTTCTGCCCCTTGCGCCCCAGGAAGGAAGTGGAGCGCTTGATTTAGCGCTAACCCCCAAATTTTTTTTAAGTAGTAAAAGATTAGCCCCTGGCGCTTATTTTTTTCTACTTTTAAAAGTTAGGGCCCCAAACGGGGCCCTCCTGAATTTCTCCCCATACTCTGTAATATTACCGGTTGGCATTATTCATATTGCATGCAGTTTCTGTAAGTCGCGCACTTACTTCCTGTAACCTCTTCTCCGTCGTGCTTTGATAATGAGACCACTATTGTTACAAAATGGTGTCCCCTCCGATGCAGCATACGTAACATCAACGGACAATCGCTCGTGTGAATTGTAAACGGTGGGGGCCAAAATTCATCACCTCAGCCCCCCGACATTGCTTTGGAATATCCGCCTGGTGCCACTTTCGGGGTGGCCTGGAGCGGGCGGAAGGGGAGAGCCGCCGAGAAACGCCCGCTGACGTCAGCGGACGGCCGAGTGGCGCAACTGACTCCCCCCCCCCCCACACCCCCCCGCCCCGCCCGCTCCCAGATTCCTGCGGGCGGGACTCGGCGGCAGAACGGGGGGAGGACCTCTGGCTGGAGGCTGGTCTGTCCCTGACGGTAAGTGTGAAGAACCTGAAAAAAAGGCTGAGTGAACATTATTTTTTCTCATTTCAACAGCGACCTATCTGGATGGGGTCCCCGGGAGGTCTTCCGACAGTTTTTTTTTATTTTTTATTTTATTTTTTTCAGGTCCTCGACCCTCCGTGGGCCCGACTCCACGGCAAGCGCCTCTGCCGCCGAGAATGAGACCTCCCGCCCAGATTGGCGGGGTACGTCGTCCATTTGCCGCCCGTCGACCTTCGAGGGACCTCGGCCGTGAGTATCCCGCCCGCTACCTCGGACCACTTGGGGCAGGCGGAGGTCACGATGAAAATCAGCCCCACATTTTATTAAGCACAGTTTAAAAGCAACGCCTGCATTTCTATAGCACCTCTCGCAAACCTCAGAAGGTCCCAAAGCTCTTCACAGCCAATGAAAGCACTCCTTAAGTGCGGTCACTGTTGCAATGTGGGAAACGCGGCAGCCGATTTGCGGTACAGCAAGCTCCCGCAAACAGCACTGTGATAATGATCAGATAATCCGTGTTAGGGATGTTGGTTGAGGAATGATTGCTAGGACACCGGGGATAATTCCCCGCACCTTGCTCTTCTTCGAAATAGCGGCCGTGGGATCTTTTACATCCACCTGAGAGGGCAGAAGGGGCACCAGTTTAACGTCTCATCTGAAAGACGGCACCTCCGACAGCTCAGCTCAGGTTGTGTTTTCAAGGCCCTGGCGTAGGACTTGAACCCACAACCTTCTGACTCACAGGAAGGGGAGAGTGCTACCCACCGAGCCACAGCTGACATTACAACGATTACATAGGTATTCCTCACCTTACACACACACACATGGTACGTTCAATATGGTCGTAAATCAACACATTTTCAATTTGTCATGCCTTCTGTTTGAATTCATTTTAAATGGAAATTAAAAGGAATTTCATTATGAGACGCTAAATTTTAAAATAAATTTGAATGCATAATCTTTGTAAGAGCCGAAAGAAATTTAAAAAGCGCCTGATCATGTCACAACAGCATAAGGTGTTTCATGGGATGAACTGCTTGTCAGAAGAGCAGTGACTGAAGTTAAGTAGGCAAGAAGGGTAACCATTCTGAACCAGCCAGGTCCCACAAGTAGCAATGGGAGAATTGGTGTGTCAGTCTACTTTTGGTGCTATAGATTGAGGGGCGAATGTTGGCCAAGGTGGCCCTGCCCTTCTTCGAGTGTTGCCGTGGGAAACATCAACAAGCCCACCCCCCCCACCCAACTCAAGCAGCGAGACGAAGCCTCAGTTAACAACAACAAATGTCATTTATATAGCGCCTTTAACATAGCAAAACGTCCCAAACACTTCACAGGAGCGTTATAAACAAAATGTGCCAATGAACCACATAAGGAGATATTAGGGCAGAGAAGTACGAGTGTCTTAAAGCAGGCGGAGAGGTTTAGGGAGGGAATTCCAGAGCTTAGGGCCCAGGCAGCTGAAGGCACAGCCACCGATGGTTGAGCGATTATAATCAGGGATGCTCAGGAGGGCAGTTTTGGAAGAGTTGTAGGACTGGAAGAGATTACAGAGATAGGGAGGGGGCGAGGCCAATGGGGGATTTAAAAACAAGGATGAGAATTTTGAAATCGAGGCGTTGCTTAATCAGGAGCCAATGTAGGTCAGCGAGCACAGGGGGGTGATGGGTGAACGAGTCTTGGTGCATCTCACAAGGAAAGTAAATTCTGACAGCCAAAACTATAATAGAAAAATAAAAACCACAACTAAAACCGTACAATGAAATGATATCAAAATTCATTTTGAGGGTTGACTGCTGGTTTGTGTCGAGTTAATTAATCTCATCTCGGGCAATGATGGGCTACAATCTGGCCTCAGTATATTCCAGTCCGGAGAGAGAAAGCCCACCTGCTCTGGGCCTAAGTGTCAGCTGTGGCTCAGTGGGCAGCACACTCACCTCTGAGTCAGAAGGTTGTGGGTTCGAGCCCTACTCCAGGGACTTGAGCACAAAAATCTAAGCTGACACTCCCAGTGCAGTGCTGAGGGAGTGCTGCACTGTCGGAGGTGCTGTCTTGCTAATGAGACTTTAAACCAAGGCCCCTGTCTGCTCTCTCAGATCCCACGGCACTATTTCGAAGAAGAGCAGGGGAGTTATCCCCGGTGTCCTGGGGACAATATTTATCCCTCAACCAACATACCAAAAAAACAGATTATCTGATCATTATCACATTGCTGCTTGTGGGAGCTTGCTGTGCGCAAATTGGCGACCGTATTTCCCACATTACAACAGTGACTACGCTCCAAAAGTACTTCATTGGCTGTAAAGCACTTTGAGATCTCCGGTGGTCGTGAAAGGCGCTATATAAATGCAAGTCTTTCTTTCTTTAGGTCGCCGTCCATTTTCAAAGACTGAAGCCAGCAGGTTTGGATCCTGCGCCCCGTGGATTGTGACGTCATCCAGTGCACAGCGCCCCATGACCACCCTGGATGCGCTATTCGACTCCCGCCCCCTGCGGCATCGCCGGGGCGTCAACAACGGCAGCTTGCAGGAGGCGTTGTGAGCGCTTGGGGAGCGCTACGTAAAGGTAGTGATGGTCAGGCTGGCCCAAAACTTTATTCTCACCCCAGTGTGCTGCTTTTTTGAGCTTTTTCGCATGCCGCGATTGATCGGCCCTGCACCCTCATCGAGCGATTGAAGCTGCCTGAAGCTCGCGGATCACAGGCGCCGTCGCTGACCATTCCCGGCCCCATCCTGCCATGGCCGCACATTGGTCCTTTCCCTTTAAGAGAGGGAAGAAGCCTGAGATCCCGGCAGCGTTTCACGGGACATTGCTCAACGCTCTGCCGCTGCCGCCCCTCCCGCTCCGTTTAGCGCTCCAAGGAGAGTGGTATCGCCTGATTTAACACTTCACATCCCTCCTGGAGCGCGAAACCGCAAGTCCGCGTCGGATTCAGATTGTGCGCTCCTGCAAAAGTTAGTGCCCCAACTGGAGCGGCTCGCAATTTCTAGCCCTATGTAAGACAACAACAACAACTTGTATTTATATAGCACATTATACGTCGTAAAACGTCCCAAGGGGAATAAGGCAAAACAAATAAACGTGACACCGAGCCATATAAGAAGAAATTGCCACAGACGACCAAGGACTTGGTCAAAGAGGTAGGTTTTAAGGAGCACCTTGAAGGAGGCGCGAGAGGCGGAGAGGTTTAGGGAGGGAGTTCCAGAGCTTGGGGCCCAGGCAACAGAAGGCATGGCCACCGATGGTGCAGCGATTATAATCAGGGATGCTCAAAAGGACAGAATTAGAGGAGCGCAAACATCTCAGGGAGGTTGTGGGGCTGGATGAGATTACAGAGATAGGGAGGGGTGAGGGCCATGGAGGGATTTGTAAACAAGACTTAATTGGATAGACCATTGAAGTCATCTCCATTGCATTGTATTGATTGAAGTGTAAATGAAGAGGAACTTATCTTCAATCTTGCCTGTAAGTTGATAATGATTGTACCTGCTGCTGTTGATTGGACCTTATGTCAGGGGTACAAAAACTTAAATTCTGTTTCTACATCTCAGTTTCAGCAGTGTAACTTGTTATGTATGTAAACATTGTAACCGTGTAAGACTTGCCACCAGAGGGCGCAACTGTTGGAGGCCCAAGGGTCACCTGCACACCTCGTGCAAGGGAATATAAAAGGTTATCTGCCATGCTGCTTAGGCACTCTGGAGTTGTATTAGAGAGACTAAGGTCACATCAGTTTTAGCTCACAGTACTCAGTCTTGTTGAGTTCTTCCATACCTAACACACTGTTCTCGGCTTTTAGTGCAACCTTACAGGGCTTGACAGGGTTGATGCAGGGAGGATGTTTCCCCCTGGCCGGGGAGTCTAGAACCAGGGGTCACAGTCTCAGAATAAGGGGTCAGCCATTTAGGACTGAGATGAGGAGAAACTTCTTCACTCAGAGGGTGGTGAATCTTTGGAATTCTCCGCCCCAGTTGGCCATGGAGGCTCAGTCTTTGAGAATATTCAAGACAGAGATCGATAGATTTTTGGATATTAAGGGAATCAAAAGAGATAGTGCAGGCAAGTGGAGTTGAGGTAGAAGATCAGCCATGATCTCATTGAATGGTGAAGCAGGCTCGAGGGGCCGAATGGCCTACTCCTGCTCTTATTTCCTATGTTCTTATGTTCAACCAAGTCCTGTGATAAAACGGCCTCATTTTAGAGGGGAGCAAATTATACTCTGTGACCGTGTGACCAATGAACGTCTCAGACGAAGCCCTTATAGCTTCTTGTGCCCGACTGGTTTGACCCGTTGGGGAAGGGGAAGGCCCTGTACGCTTGCAATGGCTGCTGGGAGCGGCAGGCTTTCATCTGAAGGCAGAAAGTCAACAGGAAATAAAGTGGAGCAGAGTTAATATTATGTAAAGACTGAAAGACTTCCATTTGCAGGGCACCTTGTCAGAAACATCTCAAACGCTTGACTTTGAAGTGCAGCGGCTGTCATCGTGCAGGCCAATGTGGCAGCCATTTTGCATAGCCAGATGTGCAGAACAGCCATGATGTGAATGACCAGCTGACCTGTCTCCGGTCATGTTGGTTGTCGAAGAAATGTCAGGGGGAGATGTCCCTGCTCATTGTCCAGTGAACAGTCCAATCGGGGCTTGGTTTAATATCTTACACTTATGCAGCATTAATGTTGTATCCATAGGACAATTGAGTATAAGGCAAGGCGTAGTGTTTTGTCCTTGTACAAGACTTTAGTCAGGCCGCACTTGGAATACTGTTTTGGTCTCCTCACATGGTGGATGATATTGAGGCTCTGGAAATGGTGCAGAGGAGGGCCACTAATTCAAAGTCTAAAGCATCTTTGTTATCAAGATAGGTTAAAAGCATTGGGACTCTATACCTTAGAGTCGCGTAGACTTAGGGGGATCTGATTGAGGTTTATAAGAAAATGAATAGAATAGACAGCTGAACGTTTGTTTTAATTAAACAGGTTAGGCAGGACCAGGGGTCACAAACTTAAGTTGAATAAGGCTTAGATCTAGGTTAGACGTCAGGAGGTGGTTCTTTTCCCAGAGAGCCGTAGACCTCTGGAACAAGCTGCCGTTCCATGCGGTGGTTGCAGATTCACTGAATTCCTTCAAGCGAGAGCTAGATTAGTTTCTGTCTGCGGCAGGGATCACCTCTTACAGAAGGTGGGTACTGCAGGGAATTTAATGGCCAGAGTGATCTCCTGGAGTAGCTTCGATCGCCTAGATGGGTCGGAGAGGAATTTCCCAGATGTTTGTTCCCAAATTGGCCTGGGTTTTTAAATCTCTTTTTTTGCCTCTCCCACGGGGTCACATGGTTTCGGGTGGGGTGGAGAGTGTATATGTTGTGATTCACAAGGTATCGCAATTGTGTGGGACAGGCTCGATGGACCAGAGGGCCTTTACCTGTCCGTCATTGTTCGCATGTTCATATGTTATCCTCTCCTTGCCCGTAGTAAAGTCCGCAGGTCACGATCCCACTGAAAAGCTCGTTTGTAGATTGTGGCTCCCCGTGAGTATGCGTAACACTCATAACCTTCACTGTCCTGTATAATTGTGTATTTTAACTGATAAAAGTGGTCTCCGAGAGTGGTCCTCAAAAAGGGACCCCCCCCCCCCAACTCACTTAGCAAAAGCAAATTACTGCGGATGCTAGAATCTGAAATGCAACCTTGAACGCTAACTCTGTTTTTCTCTCCACAGCCGCTGCCTGACCTGCTGAGTATTTTCAGCATTTTCTGTTTTTATCCCAACTTACATAGTCCGTTCCCGCCCAGTTGCTTTCCTTCTCATTGCCACTCCCGATCAAAGACAGAAAGCTGCTTCACACAATGTTGAACGGGGGGTGAATCTGGCTCTGGGCTTTCAGTCCGAACACTGTAAGTTCGAGTCGCGCTCCAGAGGACTGGAGCCCATAATCTCGGTTGACAATCCCGGTGCCATGCTGAGGGAGTGCTGCACTGTGCCGTCTTTTAGATGAGACGATAAACCTCAAGTGGACCTAAAAGATCCCATTGCACTATTTCGAAGAAGAGCAAGGGAGTATTCCCCGGTGAAGGAGTTTGGACTTTTCAACCTGGATTTCTGACACCTTCTTTTGAGGAAACGACAAGGATGGGCGTGAAATCCTGGATAGCTCAAAGAGCAGTTTTTGGTTAAATGTATTAACAACAAAGGATAGAACGCTGTATTGTCATGGCCCTGATGGAAATTTGGCTGAGGGATGATGAAACCTTACCTTTAAACGAAGCCACATTCAACGCGGCGGCCCCAACCTGCAAGGACCATCAGCAGGTCGGGGCCTTCAAAGGAACATACCACTTCAAGGTACAGCGTGTGCTGGAGAGCAATGGGTGTGAAGGGGGCGACTGTATTGGACGTCACCAAGGTCCAGGTCGCTGATTGGAGCATGGGCAGGTACAGCAGGAGCGGCGAGGTCGGGGCGAGGGAGCGGCGAGTGATCGTGGAGCGAGGTGATCAGGGCCCAGGAGAGGCGAGGGCCCAGGGGCAGCACGGGTCCAGCCCACACTGCGATATGTGTGCGCGCTAGGGTCCGTGCAACGGAGCTGGTCTCAAGTCGCCTTGGATAACCCTTGCCACTGGACCAAGACCTGGCTCTGTCAAGCCCGTGTGGTGGCTGGTGTGCAACGGCCATCCCACGTTAAAAGAATCCACGCACAGGCATCCTCCACCCTTCAACATGTAGTTCGGGATCCGGAATATTATGTCCCTCATTGAAACAACTGTGAACTCATCCCTTTTTAGCGGGGAAGCAAGTCATCCTCGATACGAGGGACTGCCTCTGATGATGTGAAGCTTGACTGTTGAAGACTGAATTCTGGGAAGCTTGACCAAATTCCAGAGGTATTATCGTTACTTCAGACAGCTGAAGGCTAACTGAGATAGATGTTGTCTCGCGGAGGTAAGGGGTGAGGATAAAGATTAAGATAGCTGCCGAGCTGGACCTTGGAAATCCATGAGAAACTGTCGTGAACATCCAAGTGCTGTATTTGTAGCCCCAGCAGCTTGCTCGGGAAAGAGAGGGACTGAAAAACTATCAGCCGCGTATTCCTGGATCAGCAAGGAGGCAGCCATTTCTGTGAGATCGAGGAGACAGTCCAGGGGAAGACCAGACGATGGTCGAGAGAAGTGGAGGATGTAATGTATGCACCTGGGCGTATGCTCACAGGGTTGTGGAGCTTTTGCATTGTGAGTGGCTTCGCCAGTCACGTGATGTTCACAAAACTCAATAAAACCCCAGCCAGTTGGGTCTCGGTCATCCATGATGAGGTATGCAGTTGTGAGCCTGGTGGATGAACTGGTAATGCGTAGTGTGATTGTTAAACCTTTGTTAATAAACCAACTAGTTCTTAATAGCAACGTGTTGCTATGAATTTTTAAGCAACGAACCCATGAAGCAAATACATTACAGATTGGATAAGATAAGAATCCACAACAGTAACAGCCAGCAAATGAGGGGATGGCGGGGGTTTAAGAAGTGGCGCGTGAGGTGATAAAAGGGCTAATCAGGGTGTGAACAGGGCTGAGGGAAAGGTGGGCTAGAGATGGGCAACGTTTCGAAGATAAAAGAAAGGGTCTTGGTACGAGTGCAGGAAAAAAATAGCTTTGTCATTGATATTCAATGATTGTAAATCTACGACTGAAGTGACTAATGGCCAATTTTAAGATGATGACAAGCAACAGACCTCTTATTAAAATGATATCCAGTTGACCAGTTTCAAATCTTGTGCACTTCCCCTCAGGTTTATTGAGGAATTTACATTGCATTCTCAGCACAGACTGTCCCTACTGTTATAGTCAAGCTCCTCACACTATCTCTCCAGGGTACAACGTCAAGTGTCGGCTTGACTTAGCGGATTGCTTGCTCACTTCTTGAAGGTTGCAGGTTCAAATCCCCACTCCAGAACTCGAGAGCATAGTCTAAGCAGATACTCCAGTGCAGTACTGGGGCAGTATGGAACTGACAAAAGTGGTATCTTCTACATAAGAGCACTTAAGAACATAAGAAATAGGAACAAGTCTAGGCCATTCGGCCCCAGGAGCCTGCTCCGCCATTCAACAAGATCATAGTTGATCTTCTCATGTATCCTACATGTTTATTGGTTGTACTATTACAAGGTGTGCCACCAGAGGGCACTACAGTGGGAGACTTGTAGGTTACCTGTACAGGTGTACCTGGCCTAGTATAAAAGGCAGGCCACCAGGTGTGATCCTCCCTCTGGAGTTACATTAAATGGACTAAGGTCACTACAGTTCAAGCACAACACATTGTCTCATACAGTCATTATCAGGGCATCTGAAGACATAACAATTGGTGACAAGATTACAGACTTTTACGTGAAAATGGCTAACTTTGGTACGTTGCAGCAGTTCGCCGATGGTGATGATTGGGATGCCTTTGTGGAGAGGCTCGACTATTTCTTCACAGCTAACGACCTGGCAGGAGACAATGATACTTAAAGGGTTGACAGTGGATAGGCAATGGCAAACATTTAAAGATCACATGAATGAACTTCAACAATTGTACATCCCTGTCTGGAGCAAAATAAAACAGGGAAGATGGCTCAACCATGGCTAACAAGGTAAATTAAGGATAGTGTTAAATCCAAGGAAGAGGCATATAAATTAGCCAGGAAAAGCAGCAAACCTGAGGACTGGGAGAAATTTAGAATTCAGCAGAGGAGGACAAAGGATTTAATTAGGAGGGAGGAAAATAGAGTACGAGAGGAAGCTTGCCAGGAACATAAATTCTGACTGCAAAAGTTTCTATAGATATGTGAAGAGAAAAAGATTAGTGAAGACGAACATAGGTTCCTTGCAGTCAGAATCAGGTGAATTTATAATGGGGAACAAAGAAATGGCAGAACAGTTGAACAAATATTTTGGTTCCATCTTCACGAAAGAAGACACAAATAACCTTCCAGAATTACTAGGGGACCGAGGGTCTAGTAAGAAGGAGGAACTGAACGATATCCTTATTAGGTGGGAATTTGTGTTAGGGAAATTGATGGGATCAAAGGCCAATAAATCCCCAGGGCCTGATAGTCTGCATCCCAGAGTACTTAGGGAAGTGGCCCTAGTATTGGTGGATGCATTGCTGATCATTTTCCAACAATCTATTGACTTTGGATCAGTTCCTATGGACTGGAGGGTAGCTAATGTAAAACCACTTTTTCAAAAAGGAGGGAGAGAGAAAATGGATAATTATAGACCGGTTAGCCTGGCATCAGTAGTGGGGAAAATGTTGGAATCAATTATTAAAGATGAAATAACAGCGCATTTGGAAAACAGTGACAGGATCGGTCCAAGTCAGCATGGACTTATGAAAAGGAAATCATGCTTGACACATCTAGAATTTTTTGAGGATGTAACTAGTAGAGTGGACAAGGGAGAACCAGTGGATGTGGTGTATTTGGACTTTCAAAAGGCTTTGACAAGGTTCCACACAAAAGATTGGTGTGCAAAATTAAAGCACATGGTATTGGAGATAATGTACTAACGTGAATAGAGAACTGGTTGGCAGACAGGAAGCAGAGAGTCGGGATAAACGGGTCCTTTTCAGAATGGCAGGCAGTGATTAGTGGGGTGCCGCAGGGCTCAGTGCTGGGACCCCAGCTATTTACAATATACTTTACTGATTTGGATGAAGGAATTGAGTGTAATATCTTTAAGTTTGCAGATGACACTAAACTGGGTGGCGGTGTGAGCTGTGAGGACGCTAAAAGGCTGCAGAGTGACTTGGACAGGTTAAGTGAATGGGCAAATGCATGGCAGATGCCGTATAATGTGGATAAATGTGAGGTTATCCACTTTGGGGGCAAAAACACAAAGGCAAAATATTATCTGAATGGTAGCAGATTAGGAAAAGGGGAGGTGCAACGAGACCTGGGTGTCATGCTACATCAATCATTGACAGTTGGCATGTAGGTATCGCAGGTGCTGAAGAAGGCAAATGGTATGTTGGTCTTCATAGCTAGGGGATTTGAGTATAGGAGCAGGGAGGTCTTACTGCAGTTGTACAGGGCCTTGGTGAGGCTGCATCTGAAATATTGTGTTCAGTTTTGGTCTCCTAATCTGAGGAAGGACATTCTTGATATTGAGGGAGTGCAGCAAAGGTTCACCAGACTGATTCCCAGGATGGCTGGACTGACTTATGAGGGGAGATTGGATCAACTGGGCCTTTATTCACTGGAGTTTAGAAGGATGAGGGGGGATCTCATAGAAACATATAAAATTCTGACGGGACTGGACAGGTTAAATGCAGGAAGAATGTTCCCGATGTTGGAGAAGTCCAGAACCAGGGGACACAGTCTAAGGATGAGGAGTAAGCCATTTAGGACCGAGATGAGGAGAAACTTCTTCACTCAGAGAGTTGTTAACCTGCGGAATTCCCTACCGCAGAGAGTTGTTGATGCCAGTTCATTGGATATATTCAAGAGGGAGTTAGATATGGCCCTTACAGCTAAAAGGATCAAGGGGTATGGAGAGAAAGCAGGAAAGGGGTACTGAGGTGAATGATCAGCCATAATCTTATCGAATGGTGGTGCAGGCTCGCAGGGGGTGAATGGCCTACTCCTGCACCTATTTTCTATGTTTCTATGTTTCTAATCCGGCCACACTGGCTGATAAGCGCAGAGGCGGGAGTTCCGGGATCGGTTCGTGAGAGGCCTGCAAAAGGCCCAGAGTCGGCGGAGGAGCGTCAAGGAAGGCGGGAGTTCCGGGATCGGTTCGTGAGAGGCTGACTGGTGCAGCTGCAGCAGGGAGAAAAGGCAGAAAAGAAGTAGAAAGAAATTGAAAGGTGACATCACAGCCAAGGGGGTGAGTGATTGACTGGTGATTGGTAAGTAGTTTTTCTTTCTATTTTTTTATCAGTAAGTAACCTTTCAGCATTGTTGTTGCCCAATTAGGTTAATCTAAGGGTTAAGTCATGGCAGGAGAGCTCGGACGTGTGTTATGCTCCTCCTGTACTATGTGGGAAGTCAGGGACGCTTCCGGTGTCCCTGACAATTACGTATGCGGGAAGTGTATCCGGCTGCAGCTCCTGACGGACCGCATTGCGGCACTGGAGCTGCGGGTGGATTCACTCTGGAGCATCCACAATGCTGAGAATGACGTGAGTAGCACGTTTAGCGAGTTGGTCTTACCGCAGGTAAAGGGTACACAGCCAGATAGGGAATGGAAGACCAACAGGAAGAGCAGTGCAAGGAAGGTAGTGCAGGGGTCCTCTGCGGTCATCCCCCTGCAAAACAGATACACCGCTTTGGGTACTGTTGAGGGGCATGACTCATCAGGGGAGAGCAGCAGCAGCCAAGTTCATGGCACCGTGGCTGGCTCTGCTGCACAGGAGGGCAGGAAAAAGAGTGGGAGAGCGATAGTGATAGTGGATTTAATTGTAAGGGGAATAGATAGGCGTTTCTGCGGCCCCAACCGAGACTCCAGGATGGTATGTTGCCTCCCTGGTGCAAGGGTCAAGGATGTCTCAGAGCAGGTGCAGGACATTCTGAAAATGGAGGGTGAACAGCCAGTTGTCGTGGTGCACATAGGTACCAACGATATAGGTAAAAAATGGGATAAGGTCCTACGAGATGAATTTAGGGAGCTAGGAGTTAAATTAAAAAGTAGGACCTCAAAAGTAGTAATCTCGGGATTGCTACCAGTGCCATGTGTTAGTCAGAGTAGGAATGGCAGGATAGCTCAGATGAATACGTGGCTTGAGCAGTGGTGCAGAAGGGAGGGATTAAAATTCCTGGGACATTGGAACCGGTTCTGGGGGAGGTGGGACCAGTACAAACCAGACGATCTGCACCTGGGCGGGACCAGAACCAATGTCCTAGGGGGAGTGTTTGCTAGTGCTTTTGGGGAGGAGTTAAACTAATATGGCAGGGGGATGGGAACCTATGCAGGGAGACAGAGGGAAATAAAATGGAGTCAGAAGCAAAAGATAGAAAGGAGAATAGTAAAAGTGGAGGGCAGAGAAACCCAAGGCAAAAAACAAAAAGAGCCACATTACAGCAAAATTCTAAAGGGGCAAAGTGTATTAAAAAGAGAAGCCTGAAGGCTCTATGCCTCAATGCGAGGAGTATTCGGAATAATACTGCGCAGATAGCAGATAACGGATATGATGTGATTGGCATCACGGAGACATGGCTCCAGAGTGACCAAGGCTGGGAACTCAACATCCAGAGGTATTCAGCATTTAGGAAGGATAGACAGAAAGGAAAAGGAGGCGGAGTGGCGTTGCTGGTTCAAGAGGAAGTTAACGCAATTGTAAGGAAGGACATTAGCTTGGATGATGTGGAATCGGTATGGGTGGAGCTACGGAATAACAAAGGGCAGAAGACGCTAGGGGGAGTTGTGTACAGACTACCAAATAGTAGTAGTAAGGTTGGGGACAGCATCAAACAAGAAATAAGCGATGTGTGCAATAAAGGTACAGCAGTTATCATGGGCGACATTAATCTACATATTAATTGGGCTAACTAACTGGTAGCAATGCGGTGGAGGAGGATTTCCTGGAGTGTTTTAGGGATGGTTTTCTGGACCAATATGTCGAGGAACCAACCAGAGAGCTGGCCATCCTAGACTGGGTGATGTGTAATGAGAAGGGACTAATTAGTAATCGTGTTGTGCAAGGCCCCTTGGGGAAGAGTGACCATAACATGGTAGAATTCTTTATTAGGATGGAGAGTGTCAAAGTTAATTCAGAAACTAGGGTCCAGAACTTAAGGAAAGGTAACTTTGACGGTATGAGGCGTGAATTGGCTAGATTAGACTGGCAAATGATACTTAAAGGGTTGACAGTGGATAGGCAATGGCAAAACTTTAAAGATCATATGGATGAACTTCAACAATTATACATCCCTGTCTGGAGTAAAAATAAAATGGGGAAGCTGGCTCAACCGTGGCTAATAAGGGAAATTAAGGATAGTGTTAAATCCAAGGAAGAGGCATATAAATTAGCCAGAAAAAGCAGCAAACCTGAGGACTGGGAGAAATTTAGAATTCAGCAGAGGAAGACAAAGAGTTTAATTAAGAGGGAGGAAAATAGAGTACGAGAGGAAGCTTGCCGGGAACATAAAAACTGACTGCAAAAGCTTCTATACATATGTGAAGAGAAAAAGATTAGTGAAGACAAATGTAGATCCCTTGCAGTCGGATTCAGGTGAATTTATGATGGGGAACAAAGAAATGGCAGACCAATTGAACAAATACTTTGGCTCTGTCTTCACGACAGAAGACACAAATAACCTTCCGGATGTACTAGGGGACTGAGGGTCTAGTGAGAAGGAGTAACTGAAGGATATCCTTATTAGGCGGGAAATTGTGTTAGGGAAATTGATGGGATTGAAGGGTACTAAATCCCCGGGGCCTGATAGTCTGCATCCCAGAGTACTTAAAGAAGTGGCCCTAGAAATAGTGGATGCGTTGGTGATCATCTTCCAACAGTCTATCAACTCTGGATCAGTTCCTATCGACTGGAGGGTAGCTAATGTAACACCACTTTTTAAAAAAGGAGGGAGAGAGAAAATGGGTAATTATAGACCAGTTAGCCTGACATCAGTAGTGGGGAAAATGTTGGAATCAATCATTAAGGATGAAATAGCAGTGCATTTGGAAAGCAGTGACAGGATTGGTCCAAGTCAGCATGGATTTATGAAAGGGAAATCATGCTTGACAAATCTTCTGGAATTTTTTGAGGATGTAACTAGTAGAGTGGACAAGGGAGAACCAGTGGATGTGGTGTATTTGGACTTTCAAAAGGCTTTTGACAAGGTCCCACACAAGAGATTGGTGTGCAAATCAAAGCACATAGTATTGGGGGTAATGTACTGACATGGATAGAGAATTGGTTGGTAGAGGCTGCAGGGTGATTTGGACAGGTTAGGCGAGTGGCCAAATGCATGGCAGATGCAGTATAATGTGGATAAATGTGAGGTTATCCACTTTGGTGGTAAAAACAGGAAGGCAGAATATTATCTAAATGGCGGCCGATTAGGAAAAGGGGAGATGCAGCGAGACCTGGGTGTCATGGTTCATCAGTCATTGAAAGTTGGCATGCAGGTACAGCAGGCAGTGAAGAAGGCAAATTATATGTTGACCTTCATAGCTAGGAGATTTGAGTATAGGAGCAGGGAAGTCTTACTGCAGTTGTACAGGGCCTTGGTGAGGCCTCACCTGGAATATTGTGTTCAGTTTTGGTCTCCTAATCTGAGGAAGGACGTTCTTGCTATTGAGGGAGTGCAGCGAAGGTTCACCAGACTGATTCCAGGGATGTCTGGACTGACATATGAGGAGAGACTGGATCAACTGAGCCTTTATACACTGGAGTTTAGAAGGATGAGAGGGGATCTCATAGAAACATATAAGATTCTGATGGGGCTGGACAGGTTAGATGCGGGAAGAATGTTCTCGATGTTGGGGAAGTCCAGAACCAGGGAACACAGTCTTAGGATAAGGGGCAGGCCATTTAGGACTGAGATGAGGAGAAACTTCTTCACTCAGAGAGTTGTTAACCTGTGGAATTCCCTGCCTCAGAGAGTTGTTGATGCCAGCTCATTGGATATATTCAAGAGGGAGTTAGATATAGCCCTTACGGCTAAAGGGATCAAGGGGTATGGAGAGAAAGCAGGAAAGGGGTACTGAGGGAATGATCAGCCATGATCTTATTGAATATTTGTGCAGGCTCGCAGGGCCGAATGGCCTACTCCTGCACCTATTTTCTATGTTTCTATGTTTCTCTCCATCTAACCATTTGTGGGCCCACCGTCTATGGCCTCATCAGGGACTTGCTGGCACCAGTGAAGACAACAACCAAGACATACAAGGAGCTTGTAACGCTGATCCAAGAATAACTCAAGCCCAAAGAGAGCATCCTCACAGCCAGACATCGGTTTTATACCCACCGACGGCCCGAAGGCCAGGAAATCGCAAAATATGTCGCAGGCCTCAGGAGGCTGGCGGCACCGTGTGATTTCGGTGACCATCTCACCGAAGCGCTGCGGGATATCTTTGTCATCGGAATCGGCCATGAGGGCCTTCTTCATAAGCTACTACCTGCGGACACCACAGTCACACTGCAGAAGACCATCTCCGTGAGCCAGGCATTCATGACCTCGACCTGTGGCTCCAGGCGGATGACTCATCCTCAGGACTCAAACCCGGCAAGTACTGTGCACAAAGTGGCACCGTTTAGAGGCTGGACTGTAGAACGTGAACCTTCTCAGGGAAGAGAGAACAGGCCCCCGAGTCCCGTAACTCAGAGTCCACCGAGGGGGGGCTAACCGAGTAGCCCCATGCTGGCGTTGTGGAGGAAATCATAGGGCTCACCAGTGCCGCTTAAAGACTATGTGTGTAAAGGCTTCAGCACAAAGGGCCACCTCCAGCGAATTGTAAAAGAAATATGACTCACTGTGTTGATGAAGAGTCTGCAGATGGCCATGAATCCAGCGCGGATTATGAAGCGATAGTCAGAGAGGCAGCTCAGGCCCACGATGAGGTACACAGCATGTTTACCTGCACCACCGAGTGTTCCCCGTTGAGGATGGAAGTCGAGATAAATGGCGTTCCAGTCTTCATGGAAGTGGACACAGGGGCGAGCCAGCCAATAATGAATCAAGAAGCCTTTGAGAGGCTATGGGGCAATCAGGCTGAATGACCCAAGTTGGTCCCGGTTCAGGCAAAGTTGCGCACCTACACTGATGAACTTATCCCAGTCATTGGTAGTGCGGATGTAAAGGTACTCCATGATGGCGCAGTGCACAAGTTACCTCCGTGGATTGTTGCAGGTGATGGACCAACGCCACTTGGAAGAAGGTGGATGGAGAAGATCCATTGGAGCTGGGAAGATCTCATCACTCCAACGATTGACGTCCCCCGTGCTCAGAGGCAAAGCAAGCCCTCACCTGAGGTTGGATCCAGCACCAGGGAGCAGACCAGCACAGCACCCGAGGCACAGACCGCTCAGCACAACTGCGTGGAGAGGATCCAGCTGAGACGACCCGACCACACCTTCCAGGCTCCAGTGGCAGGACTCCGGAGGAAGAAAATCGGATCCAAAGGCGACTTCCCAGCTTCGGTGGCAGAACCCGGGGAGAAGAGGATCACCGCAGTCGACATCGTGGATGGAAGAAAGATGGCGCCCAAACCACGAGGTGCAGTGTTGATGGAGCAACATGTGGTACACAGCAAAGAAGAGGATTGGGGTAAAGATAGCAAGGCTCCTTTAAAGGAAGCCAACAACCCACCTACATTTAAAGGGACAGTTCCACATTCTCAATCAATGTAATAGCAACTGTGAATTAGATGTAAAATGTGTAATTGATGATCAGAGTTTTGTACATGCAATAAGCAAAGAAAAGGTGTGCGATTGCGATTGGAGCTACAGTTTATTTACAATGAATAATGAAACATTGTGCGATGCAGGATTTCAGCTGCATTCAGTTAATGCAGCGGGCAGACACCCATCGGGATCACACAGGTCCAGCGAGCTACCCAATGCTGTAGCCTGCGTCCCTGGGACCAGAGCGATGCACCATGGAGTGTGGCCACAAGCAGCTAATAAAGACAAACTGCAGAGCAAGCGATCTCAGGAGGGCAACGGCACCGGTATCGATACCCCGCCCCCGATCGGCTCCACCTCTCGGGCACCCAACAGCCCCAACCGCCACGAGCCTGAAAAAGCAAAACCGTGCCAAGGCACAGCCCCCAGACCCTATCGCCACCAAGGCCATACCCAGGAATGAAGGGTCACCCGCAACGGTTCTCCCAAGTGGGACCGGCACCAGCCAGGATCCCAAACCAAATAACGCCTAGGCAAGTGAGTCAGCAGTTCCCTGTGCACTGCTAGATGACTGCTCCTCCGGGAGCAGCAGTGCCCCGGGGCGCAAAGAGAGGACAGGGAGGTCACAGGCATCTGTGAACTTGCCCGACGCTAGGAGCAACAGCAAAAGCCCCCAGAGCAGGCAACTTAGGCCAACTGGGTTCCCACTGCCAGCACCGGGCACCAGACTACCTGGACACCAGCCAGTAGTTCTGGCACTAGCTTATCCTCACACACCGGTACTGACTCCAGCACTGACTCCAAGTATACCATTCAAATGTACTTGCCTCACAACGGTACCACAAATGTAATGCTGTAAATGCACATTTTTTTTTCTGGACTTGAAAGTATATGAATACGGCACAATCTGTATGTGGGGCGGGGGGGGGGTGGTGGAGTAGAGAATGGACACACAAACAGAAACCACCAGCACCTCTACTGCCAACGAAACACCACCCACTCACCCAAGATGGAAATGATCCTCCAAGGATCAACCAGATAGAGCTAAGCCCAGAGCACAGTCCAATGCATGAAGGCGATTTGCACTTGGACTTGGGGGAGAGTGATGTCGTGTAGCCTACATGTTTACTGCTTGTACTATTACAAGATGTGCCACCAGAGGGCACTGCAGTGGGAGACTTGTAGGTTACCTGTACAGGTGTGCCAGGCCTAGCATAAAAGGCAGGCCACCAGGTGTGATCCGCACTCTGGAGTTGCATTAAATGGACTAAGGCCACTACAGTTCAAGCACAACACATTGTCTCGTGGAGTCATTATCAGAGCATCTGAAGACATAACAGATCTTCGACCTCAACTCCACTTTCCTGCACTGTGCCCATATCCCTTGATTCCTCGAGAGTCCAAAAATCTATCGATCTATCGATCTCAGCCTTGAACGACTCAGCATCCATAGCCCTCTGGGGTAGAGAATTCCAAAGATTCACCACCCTCTGAGTGAAGATACTTCTCCTCATCTCAGTCCTAAATGACCGACCCATTATCCTGAGACTGACCCCTAGTTCTAGATTCTCCATCCGGGGGAAACATCCTCTCTGCATCTACTCTGTCAATCCCGTTCAGAATATTACCCTTGCCTGACAAAGATTTTGACATTTTCAATTGATCCCCAGCTACAACAGCTTTTTGAGGGAGAGTGCTCGAGATTACAGCCATCCTTTGTGTAAAGAAATATGTCAACCCACACGCGCGGCCCTGGACAACGTGGACCACTTTCCATACCTCGGGAGCCTATTATCAGCAAGGGCAGACATCGACAACGAGGTTCAACACCGCCTCCAGTGCGCCAGCGCAGCCTTCGGCCGCCTGAGGAAAAGAGTGTTCGAAGATCAGGCCCTCAAATCTGCCACCAAGCTTATGGTCTACAGGGCTGTAGTGATACCCACCCTCCTGTATGGCTCAGAGACATAGACCATGTACAGTAGACACCTCAAATCGCTGGAGAAATACCACCAACGATGTCTTCGCAAGATCCTGCAAATCCCTTGGGAGGACAGACGCAACAACGTCAGTGTTCTCGATCAGGCCAACATCCCCAGCATCGAAGCACTGACCACACTCGACCAGCTCCGTTGGGCGGGCCACATTGCCCGCATGCCCGACACGAGACTCCCAAAGCAAGCACTCTACTCAGAACTCCTACACGGCAAGCGAGCCCCAGGTGGGCAGAGGAAACATTTCAAGGACACCCTCAAAGCCTCCCTGATAAAATGCAACATCCCCACCGGCACCTGGGAGTCCCTGGCCAAAGACCGCCCGAAGTGGAGGAAGAGCATCCGGGAGGGCGCTGAGCACCTCGAGTCTCGTCGCCAAGAGCATGCAGAAAGCAAGCGCAGACAGCGGAAGGAGTGTGCGGCAAACCAGACTCCCCACCCACCCTTTCCTTCAACCACTGTCTGTCCCACCAGTGACAGAGACTGTAATTCCCACATTGGTCTGTCGCGTCCCCTGAGAACTCACTTTTAGAGTGGAAGCAAGTCTTCCTCGATTTCGAGGGACTGCCTATGATGATGACGAAAGAAATATGTCAACCCACATATACCCGCCTTTGTTCCATATCCCTCGATAACTTTATGTGTGTGTTTTGCGGATGTCAGGTGAATCGTGCTTGGCTGCGATACACTCCAAGTTTGTCTGGCGTGCCAGCACTCAGGGGGAGTGGGGCTTGAACTTACGGCATGTTTGGCAGGCTCAGTGAATAGGCAGTAGGGACAGTATCAGAATCGGAAAAGGTGCAGACAAGAATCTACAGTGAAAAAGGGCTCGGAGGCAGGAAAAGATATTTCCATGTTGTTTCTGAGAATGAGAAGGAATAAAGGCACGAGTAAAATTCTAAAGAATTAGGTTAGAACGTCTGCCAAGAGGAAATAGAGCAGTGGATTGGGGAGGCCAGGGGTTATTAAATATAGCTCTTGTCTCACTTTGAAATTTCAATTCAATTTGTGGCCTTTCACGTGATGGTTGTCAGCGCTGATGAATGCAAGACTTGCCCCACATTATTTGCACCCACCTTGTGCTCCCAGCCACAGCAGCAAGGCTTCCTCTGCTTTTCAGAGCATAATAACATCGGAAATAAGAGCAGGAGTAGATCATACAGCCCTTCGAGCCTGCTCCGCCATTCAATAAGATCATGGCTGATCTTCGAACTCAACTCCTCTTTCTCGCCCGATCTCCATATCCCTTGATTTCACCGAGAGTCCAAAAATCTATCGATCTCGGCCTTGAAGATACTCAACGATTCAGCATTCACAGCCCTCTGGGGCAGAGAATTCCAAAGATTCACCACCCTCTGAGGGAAGAAATTCCTCCTCATCTCAGTCTTAAATGGCCGACCCCTTATCCTGAGACTGTGCCCCCGAGTTCTAGACTCTCCAGCCAGGGGGAAACAACCTCTCAGCATCTACCCTGTCAATCCCCCTCAGAATCTTGTATGGAAGAAGGTCCTGCCTCAGTACAGGAGCCCCAACTGTGTCTATGTGGCCTTTTGCATTACCTATCCTGGGTGTCAAAACACCTGTTCTCACTTTAAAAAAAAATCTCATTCCTAATATTAATCAAATTGAGTGGTTAGGATCTGGAAAGCACTGCCTGAAAGGGTGGTGGAGGCAGACTCAATCACAGCTTTCAAAGGGGAGTTGGATAAGTACCTGAAGGAAAAAGACTTGCAGGGTTTCGGGGAAAGGGCGGGGGGGAGTGGGACTGGCGGAGGTGCTCTTGCAGAGAGCCGGCACGGGCTCGACGGGCCGAATGGCCTCCTTCTGTGTTGCAACCAATCTATGATTCTAAAAATTTGGGATTTTTGGACTCGAGGGAAATCAAGGTATATGGAGATCGGTTGGGAAAGTATAGGTAGACGATCATCCATGATCGTACTGAATGGCGGAGCAGGCTCGAGGGGCTATATGTATGACCTACTCCTGCTCCTAATTCTTCTGTTCTCAAATGCTGTTGAAATCGCGGAAACGTAGTTCTCCCACTTTCGAGAAATCAATGCATTTTCTATCTACCATCGCATATGCAGTCTGAGAGAATGCAATTTCAGTACATTACTCCCTGAAATTGTAAGTGATAGAGCCATAAAAGGCCAATAACACTTTGGGTATTATAACTAAGGGGTTAACGTGTAAGAGTAACGACATAATGATAGAGCTGAACAAGGCAATAGTTAGTGTAATGTATACACCTGTGCGTATGCTCACAGGCTCGTGGAACAGTTGCCGCGATGGAGTGCCAAGATGATCAGCCATGATCTTATTGAATGGTGGTGCAGGCTCGAAGGGGTGAATGGCCTACTCCCGCACCTATTTTCTATGTTTTTATGTTTCTATGCGGGAGTCCTCCCATTAGCTATTGGGGACTTGGCCTGGAGGGTGGTGCACGGAGCAGTCCCGTGCAATCGGTTTTTAAGCCGGTTCACGGACTCCCAGGCCACCTGCAATTTCTGCGGTCTGGAGGAGTCCGTGTTCTACATGTACGTACAGCGTGTGAGGTTGCAGCCCTCTCTTCCATTATTCGAAATAGCTGCTCCTTGATTTCTGGTTGCACTTCAGTCCCACACCCCTGATCTTTGGGCACCCTGTGTGGAGGGGAGCGGGTAGGTCCGAGGGCCTCCTCGTAGGACTGCTCCTGGGCACGGCCAAGGGGGCCATCAGCCGGTCCAGGCAGCGAGCGGTCGAGGGGGTCGTTCAGCCTGACTGCCTGCCTCTCTTCCGCGGTTACGTTCGCGCCAGGGTGTCCCTGGAGATGGAGCACGCGGTGTCCACCGGTACGCTCTCGGCCTTCCGCGAGAGGTGGGCACCGGAGGGACTGGAGTGCATCATCACCCCCGGCAACCAAATTTTAATTTCAACTAAGTTTCCTTGAAAGTTTTATTTGGACATTAAAGCCTCAGAGAGCATCCAGCCTAGATTCACGAGCAATGGGATGTAATAGTTATGAGGAGAGATTGGGGCTATTTACCCTGGATCAGTGAAAACTAAGAGAAGTTTTAATAGTGACTTTTAAAAAAGAAAAAAGAAACGGACTTGGATTTATATAGCGCCTTTTAAAACCACCAGATGCTTCAAAGCACTTTACAGCCAATGAAGTACTTTTGAAGTGTAGTCACTGTTGTAATGTGGGTAAATGCGGCAGGGAAGTGGATCTGAGTCCATGATTGGATCAGCCATGATCGTATTAAATGGCGGATGGCCTACTCCAGCTCCTATTTCTTATGCTCTTATGTTCTTATGAAAGCAACTGTGTGTCCCCTCAACCAATCAGATTGAAGAATTGTTGATGAGGCATGCAGAGTCTGAACCAGGGAGTGTCAGTTAGAATATTGCATTCACTATCAAATCAGGGACAGAAAGCAAAATAAAGAATGGAACAGAAAGATTTGGATGAAGATAGAGAGAAAAAACAAATATTTAAAATCTCCAACAATAGTTAAAATCTGTAGCAATGAGTCTCCACACTTGTAAAAGCCGGAGAGGTTGTTTGGCAGTAATTAAGACTTAGCATGCTGTTAAAAGAGGTCTTACACTGGAATGGACAAGTCCTAACTTTCCTTGGTGAGTTTAGTCCATACCTCTGAGGTAAGTACAGGAATCAAAAGCTTGGTCAAAGAGGTAGGTTTTGAGGAGTGCCTTAAAGGAAGAAGGAGAGGTAGAGAGGCAGAGAGGTTTATGTAGTGTCCCTGCACCTTACTACAAACTCACACGAGGCAAGGATATATCAGACACGGTCACTCTGTGACCTTCACCTTTATTGCCAGGACCAAGGAGTGCTGACCTTGGGTGGGACCTCCCCTTTTATACCTGGAAACCCAGGTGAGGAGTGTCTCCCGCAAGTTCACCCCCTGTGGTCAGGGTGTGCATTTCAATGGTACAGGTACAGTGTACATGAGTTACAGTTACATGACTATGTCATTGCAAGATGGTTAAATACATGACAGTTTAGAGAGGGAGTTTCAGAGCTTGGGGCCTAGGCAACAGAAGGCACAGCCACCAATGATGGAGCGTTTATAATCAGGGATGCTCAAGAGAGAAGAGTTTGAGGGACGCAGACATCTCGGGGGGGGTTTGTGGGGCTGGAGGAGATTACAGAGATAGGGAGGACCAAGGCCATGGAGGGATTTGAAAACAAGGATGAGAATTTTGAAATCGAGGCATTGTTTAACTGGGAGCCAATGTCGGTCAGCGAGCACCGGGGATGATGGGTGAGCAGGAAACGGTGTGAGTTTGGACACAGGCTGCCAAGTTTTGGATGATCTCAAGTTTACGTAGGGTAGAATGTGGGAGTCTGGCCAGGGAGTGCGTTGGAGTAGTCAAGTCTAGAGGTAACAAAGGCACGGGAATGCCAGTCTCTTTTGTGGCATCTCCAGATGCGGGCGAAAGTTTGGCTCCCAATCAATGGTAAACCGAGGCGCTTTCCTGCCGTGGGCTGGCGCCCGTTTGGCACCGGGTGGAGATGGCAATCAAGCCGTGGCACCGAGGATCTGAACACCCAACAGAGAGAGAGAAAGGGAGATACAAGAGGGAGAAAAAAGACTTTAATGCAATCAGCTGGAGCTGATAGGACAGTGCGCTATCCACAATGATGGATATCGGAATACATTTAAAAAGTAAGAGGGAAAGAGAAGGATAACATGGCCCCAAACACTAAAATTTAATTAAACAGCAATCACGCAAATAGGTAAAAAGAAAATTGAATCCAGGAAAAGGAATGCTAGTCGTGTGTCGTTGGTAATGAATTATCCTTGGAGGCAAAGCACAAGAACATCTGGCACTTGTGTAAATGAGGTAGATAACAGTAAGCGCCTTGGGACGTTTTACTGTGTTAAAGTCGCTATATAAATGAATGCCGTTGTTGTAGATACAGGGCAGGGAATTCACTGACAGACTTACAGCTTTCAATCTTTCTGCATCAGTTCAGGTACCTTTCATATATCTAGCTCCTGATTGCGGAGATATCTCTAAAATCATTTGTCCAACGGTACAAAACATTTTTAACGCACCTTCAGTGGATCTGATGCTCCTCGATTTGATGAACGTCAGTGATGGCAAATGCATTATTTCCTTACATACCTTCTATATGCTCAGCACTGCCAGAACAAAAGTAACAAGGCCAGCTCCCTCTGAGCTCCCCCAACTCTCAGATGGACACCACTTGCCCCAAGTGTGACTATTTCCACTTTACACCCCTCATAGTTTTTCTAAGCTGAACGACCAGCTTGAAGTTTTTTTTAATTCATTCCTGGCATGCGGTGTCGCTGGCAAGGCCGGCATTTATTGCCCATCCGTTGGGCGGGCCACATCCTCTGCATGCCCGACATGAGACTCCCAAAGCAAGCGCTCTACTCGGAACTCCTTCACGGCAAGCGAGTTTCAAGGACACCCTCAAAACCTCCCTGATAAAGTGCAACATCCCCACCAACACCTGTGAGTCCCTGGCCAAAGCCTATCCAATCTTTCCTCATAG
The DNA here is from genome assembly GCF_044704955.1 of Pristiophorus japonicus. Classification (NCBI taxonomy): domain Eukaryota; kingdom Metazoa; phylum Chordata; class Chondrichthyes; family Pristiophoridae; genus Pristiophorus; species Pristiophorus japonicus. Next base: position 84,476,853 of record NC_091995.1, read on the forward strand.
CTAAAATTCTCCAGTCCAGGATACATCCACATAAATCTCCTCTGTACCCTCTCTCATGCAATCACATTTTTCCTGCAACACGGTGACCAGAACTGCACGCAGTACTCTAGCTAGTGATTTATGCAGTTCAAGCAAAACTTCCATGCTCTTATATTCTATGCCTCGGCTATTAAAGGCAAGTATCCCGTATGCCTTCTTAACCACCTTATCCACCTGGCCTGCTATCTTCAGGTAACTGAGGAATGCACTCCCAGGTCTCTTTGGTCCTCTACATCTCCCAGTGTCCTACCATTTAATGTGTATTCCCTTGCCTTGTAGCCCTCCCCAAATGCATTACCTCACACTTTTCCAGATAGAATTCCATTTGCCGCTGTTCTGCTCACCTGACCGGTCCATTGATATCTTCCCGCAGTCTAAAACTTTCTTCTTCATTATCAACCACACGGCCAATTTTTGTACCATCTGCAAACTACTTAATCATACCTCCTACATTCAAGTCCAACATTAGCGTCCTCGATCAGGCCAACATCCCCAGCATCAAAGCACTAACCACACTCAACCAGCTCCGTTGGGCGGGCCACATTGCTCGCATGCCTGACACGAGACTCCCAAAGCAAGCGCTCTACTCAGAACTCCTATACATCAAGCGAGCCCCAGGTGGGCGGAGGAAACGTTACAAGGACACCCTCAAAGCCTCCTTGATAAAATGCAACATCCCCACCGACACCTGGGAGTTCCTGGCCAAAGACCGCCTTAAGTGGAGGAAGAGCATCTGGGAGGGCGTTAAGCACCTCGATTCTCATCACCGAGAGCATGCAGAAAGCAAGCGCAGGCAGCAGAAGGAGCGTGCGGCAAACCAGACTCCCCACCCACCCTTTCCTTCAACCACTGTCTGCCCTACCTGTGACAGAGACGGTAATTCCCGTATTGGACTGTTCAGTCACCTGAGAACTCACTTTTGGAGTGGAAGCAAGTCTTCCTCGATTCCGAGGGACTGCCTATGATGATTTTGATTCAAGTCCAAATCATTGATATAAACCACAAAAAGCAAGGGTCCCAGTACCAAGCCCTGCGGAACCCCACAAGAAACAGCCTTCCAGTCACAAAAACACCCATCGACAATTACTCTTTGCTTCCTGCCTCTGAGCCAATTTTGGATCCAACTTGCCAATTTTCCTTGGATCCCATGGGTTTTTACTTCCCTGTCCTGTCTCCCATGTGGGGCCTTATCAAAAGCCTTGCGAAAATCCATATAGACTACATAAAACGCACTGCCCTCATCGACCTTCTTTGTTACCTCCTCAAAAAAATCAATCAAGTTAATCAGACACAACCTTCCCTTGACAAATCCATGCTGACTGTTATTGATTTATCCTGTTCCTCAAAATTGTCTCTGTCATGTATTCAACCAGCATTGTAACCCATGTATAATCTGACCGAAGTTGTACACTGTGAGAACAATGACCACAAGGTGGTGAACTTGTGGGAGACACTCCTAACCTGGACCTTCAGGTATAAAAGGGGAAGCTCCACCCACTCTTCACTTGAGTGCGAAGGAATAAAGGACAGGTCACAGACTGACCTTCTCTCAAGCATGGGCCTCGTGTGCATTTATACTGTATAGCAAGGACGAATCAATGGCGAGGAGAAACTGGGATTTAAATCACGTGAGCATGGCCACTAGCAGAACAGATGAGAGGTACTGTGTTAAGGAATGGTTGGGACAGAGATTCAACATTGTTAAAGCAGCACACAGTTCTCCAGGCAGACAAGGGCAGTTGGGCATGCCCCAACATGTAGTCGAACCCAGAGGGGGAGTTCGACAGAGACAATGGCAAGCTGAACAGCGATTCACGCCATTGCAAGGGACAATGCGGCCAGTAATGGGGCCATCAACATCTGTCAATGGTGCAATAACAGAGGCAGTCAGGGACGATCGACTGGCAAGGGACCTTTTGTTTCCAACAGCAGCTCATGTTGGAGGCGTGGAGGCACACACTCAGCCGGAGTTTGCAGAGGTGAGCAAAATACCTGCAGAAATTGCAGAAATTAACGCTGGGGGAAATCGCTGGAAACTGAAGTTCAGCGAGTTCATGTGGAGCACGTATACAGTTCATACACCAGGACGCCACCGATAATTATGAAAGTGCTCCTCAATGGCATCCCAGTATCAATGGAGCTAGACACGGGGGCCAGCCAGTCCCTGATGGGTATCAAACAGTTCAAAAAGTTGTGGACATCCAAGGCCAGGAGGCCAAAATTATCACCGATTGACGCACAGCTACGGACATACACAAAGGAGATCATTCCGGTGCTAGGCAGCGCCATGGTAGTCGTGACCCACAAAGATTCGGAGAACAGGTTGCCACTCTGGGTTGTCCCGGGGGACGGTCCCGCACTACTGGGGAGGAGTTGGCTTGCTGTCATGAACTGGAAATGGAGCGATGTCAGTGCAATTTCCTCTGTAGAGCGAGTATCATGCTCACAGATCCTGGACAAATTTGACTCATGATTTCAACCCGGCATTGGCACTTTCATGGGGGCCAAGGTAGTGATTCACATAAACCCGGACGCCATGCCAGTACACCACAAGGCCAGAGCGGTGCCGTACGTGATGCGGGAAAAGATAGAAGGCGAATTGGACCGCCTGCTGAGGGAAGGCATCATCTCGCCAGTCGAATTCAGTGACTGGGCGAGCCCGATTGTGCCGGTGCTCAAGGCAGATGGGTCGGTCAGGATTGCAAGGTGATTACAAGGCCACCATCAATCGAGTGTCACTCCAAGACCAGTACCCGCTATCGAGAGCAGAGGACCTCTTTGCGAAGCTATCCGGTGGCAAACTTTTTTCAAAATTGGACCTGACCTCAGCTTACATGACCCAGGAGCTGGCGAGTGAGTCGAAGAAGCTGACCACCATCACGACACACAAGGGGTTGTTTGAGTACAACAGATGTCCGTTCGGGATTCGCTCGGCCGCCGCGATCTTTCAACAAAATATGGAAAGCCTCCGCAAGTCGATTCCAGGGACGGTGGTTTTTCAGGACGACATCCTCATTACGGGTTACGATACTGAAGAACAGCTCCACAACCTGGAGGAGGTGCTACGCAGACTGGACCGGGTAGGTCTGCGACTGAAAAAGGCGAAGTGCGTCTTCCTAGCTCCAGAGGTAGAGTTCCTGGGGATGAGGGTAGCAGCAGACGGGATCAGCCCTACTGCATCCAAGACGGAAGCGATCCAGAGAGCACCCAGACCCCGTAACACGACGGAGCTGCGTTCGTTCCTGGGGCTCCTGAACTATTTTAGTAACTTTCTTCCCAAATTGAGCACGCTGCTAGAGCTGCTACACGTGCTCCGACGCAAAGGTCGCGAATGGGTCTGGGGGGACAGCCAGGAAAGGGCTTTTAATAGAGCACGCAATTTGTTATGTTCCAACAATCTGTTAATGCTATATGACCCATGTAAGAAACTTGTGTTAACATGTGATGCGTCGTCCTATGGTGTCGGGTGTGTGTTGCAGCATGTCAATGCCAAGGGTCAGTTACAGCCGATAGCTTATGCCTCCAGGAATCTGTCCCAGGCAGAAAGGGGCTACGGGATGGTAGAAAAGGAGGCGCTTGCATGTGTATATGTGGTAAAGAAAATGCACCAGTACCTGTTTGGCAGGAAATTTGAGCTGGAGACAGATCACAAACCCCTAACGTCCCTTTTGGCCGACAACAAGGCCATAAATGCAAACGCATCGGCCCGCATACAGAGGTGGGCACTCACGTTAGCTGCCTATGTCTACACAATTCGGCACAGACCGGGCACCGAAAACTGCGCCGATGCACTCAGCAGGCTCCCACTAGCCACCACTGAGGGGGCTACCGAGCATGGTGCTGAGATGGTCATGGCTGTTGAAGCTTTCGGAAGCGAAAGCTCACCCGTGACAGCCTGTCAGATTAAAGTCTGGACAAATAGAGACCCGCTATTGTCTCTAGTCAAGAAATGTGACCTGAATGGGGACTGGGCAGCCACGTACAGGGCATGCCCTGAGGAGTTTAAACCATTTCACAGGCGCAGGGATGAACTCTCGATTCAGGCCGATTGCCTACTGTGGGGAAACCGAGTAGTCATGCCCCAGATGGGCAGAGAGGCATTCATCAGAGAACTCCACAATGAGCACCCGGGCATTGTCATGATGAAGGCAATTGCCAGGTCACACGTTTGGTGGCCAGGGATAGATGCAGACCTGGAACTTTGTGTTCGCAGGTGCAACACGTGTGCTCAGCTGGGCAATGCGCCCAGGAAAGACCCTCTTAGCCCCTGGTCCTGGCCCGCCAAGCCATGGTCACGCATCCATGTGGACTATGCAGGTCCTTTCATGGGAAAAATGTTTTTGGTTGTAGTAGACGCCTACTCCAAATGGATCGAGTGTGACATTTTAAATTCAAGCACATCCACTGCCACGGTAGAAAGTCTACGGGCAATGTTCGCCACCCACGGTCTATCAGACATCGTGGTCAGCGACAATGGCCCGTGCTTCACAAGCACTGAATTCCAGGACTTCATGGCAGGCAATGGAATTAACCATGTCAGAATGACACCGTTCAAGCCGGCCTCAAACGGCCAGGCAGAACGAGCAGTGCAGATAATCAAACAGGGTCTGCTCAAAATCCAAGGGGGTTCCCTACAAAGCCGCTTATTACGCCTCCTGTTGGCGTACAGATCCCGACCACACTCGCTCACAGGGGTTCCACCCGCAGAGTTGCTAATGAAAAGGACGCTCAAAACCCAGTTATCCCTTATACACCCCACCATGAAAGAAATTGGCGCGAGCAGGCGCCAGTCACAATATGACTACCATGACAGGAATGCGATGGCGCGATGTATTGATGTAAATGACCCTGTTTTTGTCCTCAACTACGCTGCAGGGCCCAAATGTCTTGCAGGCACTTTGATTGCCAAAGAGGGAAATAGGATTCTGGTAGTTAAACTTACCAATGGACAAATCTGCCGCAAACATGTGGATCAAACAAAAAGGAGATTCAGCAACCCCATAGAAGAAGCAGAGGAAGAACACGATGTAGAGTTCACTCCACCACAGATGACCGAACACCGGAACCAAAGGGAGGAGAGCCCAGTCACTGTGGGCAGTCCTGACAGGCCTGAGGCACCGCAAACAGCAGACACTCTGGCCAGCGCCCAACAACTGGAGCCCCAACTCAGGCGTTCTACAAGAGAGCGTAAACCACCAGAGAGACTTAACCTGTGATCCCAATAAGACTTTGGGAGGGGAGGTGATGTCATGTATTCAACCAGAATTGTAACCCATGTATAACCTGACCGAAGTTGTACACTGTGAAAACAATGACCACAAGGTGGTGAACTTGTGGGAGACACTCCTAACCTGGACCTTCAGGTATAAAAGGGGAAGCTCCACCCACTCTTCACTTGAGTGCTAAGGAATAAAGGACAGGTCACAGACTGACCTTCTCTCAAGCATGGGCCTCGTGTGCATTTATACTGTATAGCAAGGACTTATCAGTCTCCAATAATTTTCCCATCACCGTGTTTAGGATGATTGACCTATAATTACTCGGTCAAGCCCTTCCTACCTGTTTAAACAACGGTACAACATTTTTAGTCCTCCGGAACCATTCCTGTAGCCAGAGAGGATTGGAAAATGATGGTCAGAGCCTGTGCTATTTCCTCTCTTGCTTCTCTTAACAGTCTGGGATACATTTCATCCGAGCCTGGGAATTTATCCACTTTCAAAGCTGCTAAGCCCCTTAATACTCCCTCTCTCACTGTGTTTAATTCATCTAATATTTCACATTCCTCCTCCCTGATTGCAATGTCTGCATCGCCCTCTTTTGTGAAAGCAGACACAAAGTATTCATTAAGAACCATACCCGTGCCTGCCTCCTCCACACACAGCTTACCTTTATAATAATAACTTTTATTTATATAGCACCTTTAATGTAGTAAAACATCCCAAGGCGCTTCACAGCAGTGTTACAGACAAACAGATAAATTTGACACCGAGCCATAAAAGAAGAAATTACGGCAGATGATCAAAAGCTTGTTTAAAGAGGTAGGTTTTAAGGAGCGCCTTAAAGGAGGAAAAAGAGGTAGAGAGGCAGAGAGCTTTAGGGAGGAAGTTCCAGAGCTTAGGGCCCAAACAGCTGAAGGTCACCGATGGTTGAGCAGCTATAATGAGGGATGTTCAAGAGGGCAGAATTTGAGGAGCGCAGACATCTTGCGGGGTTGTGAGGCTGTAAAAGAGTACAGAGATCGGGAGGGGCGAGGCCATGGAGTGATTTGTAAACAAAGCTGAGAGTTTTGAAATCAAGACGTTGTTTAACCGGAAGCCAATTCGGTCAGCGAGCACAGAGGGTGATGGGTGAGCGAGACTTGGTGCGCGTTAGGACGCGGGCAGCTGAGTTTTGGATGACTTCAAGTTTAGGCCCTACTCTTTCTTTAGTTATCCTCTTGCTCTTAATCTTTGGGTTTTCCTTGATTTTACTTGCCAATATTTTCCCATACCCTCTCTATGCCTTCCGTGGTTGTGCTGTTTGAAGATCGAATGTTGGTCAGAACTGTTATGTATGTAAACCTGTAATTACCATGTCTTGTCCCCTGGAGTCCCAAGGGATCCCACAATCCTTTGGGAGCACCTGTATATAAGGAGGTCCCCACAGGCTGGAGAGGCACTCTGAGATCTGTAATAAAGGACCAGGGTCACACTTACTTTGAGCTTGCAGTATCTAGTCCGACTCTTTATCACAGACATAACAAGAACAATGGGACAACCCTTGTGCAAATAGTGAGAGAGGAACTGTAACGTACAGCTGAACCAGCCTCAGTTCAACATTGCATTCAATGGGCATCCACAGGCTCCCCAAGACTGTGCGGAAGTCTCAGTCCGTATGCCCCAAATGTCACAGAGGGCATGTGAACAACAACAACAACTTGCATTTATATAGCGCCTTTAACATCCCAAGGCGCTTTACTGGAGTATTATGAGATAAAAAATTTGACACCCAGCTGCATAAGTAGAAATGAGGGCAGGTGACCAAAAGCTTGGTCAAAGAGGTAGGTTTTAAGGAGCGTCTCGAAGGAGGAAAGAGAGGTAGAGCGGCGGAGAGGTTTAGGCAGGGAGTTCCAGAGCTTGGGGCCCAGGCAACAGAAGGGACAGCCACCAATGGTGGAGTGGTTATAATCGGGGATGCTCAAGAGGGCAGAATTAGAGGAGTGAAGACATCTCGGGGAGCTGGAGGAGATTACAGAGATAGGGAGGGGCGAGGCCATGGAGGGAGTTGAAAAAAGGATGAGAATTTTGAAATCGAGGTGTTGCTTAAGGTGTATAAGGTGGCCAAGGTTAGTGGGAAACTAGAGGATTGGGAAGATTTTAAGTAACAGCAAAGAATGACTAAAAAAGCAATAAAGAAAGGGAAGATAGATTACGAAGGTAAACTTGCGCAAAACTTAAAAACAGATAGTAAAAGCTTTTACAGATATATAAAACGGAAAAGAGTGACTAAAGTAAATGTTGGTCCCTTAGAAGATGAAAAGAGGTATTTAATAATGGGAAATATGGAAATGGCTGAGACCTTAAACAATTATTTTGCTTCCGTCTTCACAGTGGAAGACACAAAAACCATGCCAAAGATTGCTGGTCATAGGAATGTGGGAAGGGAGGACCTTGAGATGATCACTATCACTAGGGAGGTAGTGCTGGACAGACTAATGGGATTGAAGGTAGACAAGTCCCCTGGTCCTGATGAAATGCATTCCAGGGTATTAAAAGAGATGGCGGAAGTTATAGCAGATGCATTTGTTATAATCTACCAAAATTCTCTGGACTCTGGGGAGGTACCAGCGGATTGGAGAGCAGCTAATGTAACGCCTCTGTTTAAAAAAGGGGGCAGGCAAAAGGCAGGTAACTATAGGCCGGTTAGTTTAACATCTGTAGTGGGGAAAATGCTTGAAACTATCATTAAGGAAGAAATAGCGGGACATCTGGATAGGAATAGTGCAATCAAGCAGACGCAGCATGGATTCATGAAAGGGAAATCATGTTTAACTAACTTACTGGAATTCTTTGAGGATATAACGAGCATGGTGGATAGAGGTGTACCGATGGATGTGGTGTATTTAGATTTCCAAAAGGCATTCGATAAGGTGCCACACAAAAGGTTACTGCAGAAGATAAAGGTACGCGGAGTCAGAGGAAATGTATTAGCATGGATAGAGAATTGGCTGGCTAACAGAAAGCAGAGAGTCGGGATAAATGGGTCCTTTTCCGGTTGGAAATCAGTGGTTAGTGGTGTGCCACAGGGATCAGTGCTGGGACCACAACTGTTTACAATATACATAGATGACCTAGAGGAGGGGACAGATTGTAGTGCAACAAAATTTGCAGATGACACTAAGATTAGTGGGAAAGCGGGTTGTGTAGAGGACTCAGAGATGCTACAAGGAGATTTGGATAGGTTAAGCGAATGGGCTAAGGTTTGGCAGATGGAATACAATGGCGGAAAGTGTGAGGTCATCCACCTTGGGAAAAAAAACAGTAAAAGGGAATATTATTTGAATGGGGAGAAATTACAACATGCTGCGGTGCAGAGGGACCTGGGGGTCCTTGTGCATGAATCCCAAAAGGTTAGTTTGCAGGTGCAGCAGGTAATCAGGAAGGCGAATGGAATGTTGGCCTTCATTGCGAAAGGGATGGAGTACAAAAGCAGGGAGGTGTTGCTGCAACTGTATAAGTTATTGGTAAGGCCGCACCTGGAGTACTGCATGCAGTTTTGGTCACCTTACTTAAGGAAGGATATACTAGCTTTGGAAGGGGTACAGAGACGATTCACTAGGCTGATTCGAGAAATGAGGGGGTTAACTTATGATGATAGATTGAGTAGACTGGGTCTTTACTCGTTGGAGTTCAGAAGGATGAGGGGTGATCTTATAGAAACATTTAAAATAATGAAAGGGATAGACAAGATAGAGGCAGAGAGGTTGTTTCCACTGGTCGGGGAGACTAGAACTAGGGGGCACAGCCTCAAAATATGGGGGAACCAATTTAAAACCGAGTTGAGAAAGAATTTCTTCTCCCAGAGGGTTGTGAATCTGTGGAATTCTCCGCCCAAGGAAGCAGTTGAGGCTAGCTCATTGAATGTTTTCAAGTCAAAGATAGATAGATTTTTAAGTAATAAGGGAATTAAGGGTTACGGGGAGAGGGCGAGTAATTGGAGCTGAGTCCACGACCAGATCAGCCATGATCTTATTGAATGACGGAGCAGGCCCGAGGGGCTAGATGGCCTACTCCTGTTCCTAATTCTTATGTTCTTATGTTCTTAACCGGGAGCCAATGTAGGTCAGCGAGCACAGGGGGTGATGGGTGAGCGGGACTTGGTGCGAGTTAGGGCACGGGTTTTGGATCACCTCTAGTTTACTTACGTTAGAATGTGTGCAGTCGCCCACAGGTCTTCTGATTCAGGCTTGAACATGCAACCCACTGAGAAAAGCCAGCAGCACATCACAGTGTCCACTTTTATTGAAATTCGGAGTCAAACACTTGGGCCACATATGGGCCGCAGAGGAACGAGCCTCACTGATTGAAATAATCCAGCAGCTGTCACAAATTGCTGTCAGCCGTGACTCAGTGGGCCGCTCCCTCGCCTCCACATCAGAAGGTTGTGGGTTCAAGTCCCACTCCAGAGACTTAGCGACATAATCCAGGCCGACGCTCCAGAGCAGTCGTGGGGCTGGTGCATTATTTTTAGCACTTTGATCGACTCATTCGCCATTCTAATCTGGGATTATTTTAAGATAAACGGGCTGTGAACATAAGAACATAAGACCATAAGAAATAGGAGCAGGAGTTGGCCATCAGGCTCCTCGAGCCTGCTCCGCCATTCAATAAGATCATGGCTGATCTGATCTTGGCCTCAACTCCACTTCCCTGCCCGCTCCTCATAACCCTTTATTCCCTTATCAATCTGACTATCTCCGCCTTAAATATATTCAATGACCCAGCCTCCACAGCTGTCTGGGGCAGAGAATTCCACAGATTCACAACCCTCTGAGAGAAGAAATTCTTCCTCGTCTCAGTTTCAAATGGGCAGCCCCTTATTCTGAGACTATGTCCCCTAGTTCTACTTTCCCCCACGAGTGGAAATATCCTCTCTGCATCCACGAGCCCCCCTCATTATCTTACATATTTCGATAAGATCACCTCTCATCCTTCTGAACTCCAATGAGCCCTGCAAATCCGTGCGTTAAAACAGCGGACAATTAAAACCTACACCACCCCCCACCCCCCGGCCCCCACTCAACCCCCATCCGAGAGCGACTGGATCTCAGAGGCAGCTCCTGTCTCTGCCTCTTCGTTCTTGTCAGGATTGAGAAATAGATGTGCTCTAGACTGATAGAAGCATTCAATATGAATCTCCAAAGGACTTGAACTGGAAATTAAAAGTCAGCACATGCATCGTGAAGGTAATTAAATTTAATTTTATATCTCCGAGCTCACGAGCTGACTCAGGGTGGCTCGCACTATAAATCCTGGCATCAATCTCATTCACTTCAAGTCACGCTGCTGCGAATCTCAAGGCGGGGAGGGGATCGAAAAAGGACTGGACAATAAATGCCATAGTGGAATCTTCGGAAAGAGCTCATTTGTAACAGTAATACTATGATAGCATCTGCAGGAAGATGTTTTTTAAATTGAGAAATACAAGTGAAGGGACAAGAGAGAGATGGTCCCATTCCATGCTATACTATTCTACGATTCATTGGGGCGGAAATTTCGTTGTGCCCCGTTTTTGAGGGCGGTAACATCCAGGAGGGGGACATTTTGTGCCAGGCGTGGCAGCCCCACCCCACTTGTGATGTATTTGCTTCGTGGGTTCTTTGCTTCAGAATTCATCGCAACACATTGCTATTAAGAACGAGTTGGTTTATTAGCAACAGGTTTAACAATCACACTACACATTACCCGTTCATCCACCAGGCTCACAACTGCATACCTCAGCGTGGATAATCTAGACACAACTGCCTGGGGTTTTATTGAGTCTTGTGAACATCATGTGACTGGCTTAGCACATCACAATGCAACAGCTCTACAACTATTTTTGTAAAGCAATAAATCAAGTGACCCCCCCCCCCCCCGCCCCTCCCTACTGGAAGGGCACTAAAACCGACAACTTAAACAAATGCAACAGCTCGACAACTATTTTTAGTTGAACCTGTAAATCAAATGCCCCCTGATTAAAGGGGCACTAAAACCGATAAATAAACAAATTAACGTTTGACTCTCAACTTAAATCAAATTAAAATTTGGTGGCCGGGTGTGATGATGCACTCCAGTCCCTCCGGTGCCCACCTCTCGCGGAAGGCAATAGCTGTACAAACATGTGATGATACTGCAAGTGCATACATCACACCGCTCAAAATATTCGGGTTAGCTTCCCCGAAAGGAAGCGGTGCACAAAATGAACGCGCTCCACTTCCCTCCTGGGGTGGCAGTGCGGCGGACGTGTCGGGGGCGCGGTGCGATGGGCCGCGTAGAATGGGGCGCTCCCCTTCATTAAAGGGGAAGGGCCCAAGCTATAAACTCTGCAGGTAAGAAAAGGGCTTCCCTGGACCACCAGGGAGCAGGGGAGGGGTCACCGTGTCAAGGCGACCGAGGCGCCCGCGGACGGCAGATGGTTTTGGTAACGTGGCCGCCACCTCCCCTTTCCTGATGCTCTCATCGCCGAGAGCATGCAGAGATCACGCGCAGGCAGCGGAAAGAGCGTGCGGCAAATCTGTCCCACCCTCCCCTTACTCTGAAGGTCAACATGCCATTTGCTTTCTTAACCGCCTGCTGTACCTGCATGCCAACCTTCAATGACTGATGTACCATGACACCCAGGTCTCGTTGCACCTCCCCATTTCCTAATCTGTCACCATTCAGATAATAGTCTGTCTCTCTGTTTTTACCACCAAAGTGGATAACCTCACATTTATCCAGATTATACTTCATCTGCCATGCATTTGCCCACTCACCTACCCTATCCAAGTCGCTCTGCAGCCTTATAGCATCCTCCTCGCAGCTCACACAAGAGAGAACCAGTTGATGTGGTGTATTTGGACTTTCAGAAGGCTTTCGACAAGGTCCCACACAAGAGATTAATGTGCAAAGTTAAAGCACATGGGATTGGGGGTAGTGTGCTGACGTGGATTGAGAACTGGTTGGCAGACAGGATGCAAAGAGTAGGAGTAAATGGGTACTTTTTAGAATGGCAGGCAGTGACTAGTGGGGTACCACATGGTTCTGTGCTGGGGCCCCAGCTGTTTACATTGTACATTAATGATTTAGACGAGGGGATTAAATGTAGTATCTCCAAATTTGCGGATGACACTAAGTTGGGTGGCAGTGTGAGCTGCGAGGAGGATGCTATGAGGCTACAGAGTGACTTAGATAGGTTAGGTGAGTGGGCAAATGCATGGCAGATGAAGTATAATCTGGATAAATGTGAGGTTATCCACTTTGGTGGTAAAAACAGAGAGACAGACTATTATCTGAATGGTGACAGATTAGGAAATGGGGAGGTGCAACAAGACCTGGGTGTCATGGTACATCAGTCATTGAAGGTTGGCATGCAGGTACAGCAGGCGGTTAAGAGAGCAAATGGCATGTTGGCCTTCATAGCAAGGGGATTTGAGTACAGGGGCAGGGAAGTGTTACTACAGTTGTACAGGGCCTTGGTGAGGCCACACCTGGAGTATTGTGTACAGTTTTGGTCTCCTAACTTGAGGAAGGACATTCTTGCTATTGAGGGAATGCAGCGAAGGTTCACCAGACTGATTCCCGGGATGGCGGGACTGACCTATCAAGAAAGACTGGATCAACTGGGCTTGTATTCACTGGAGAAGATGAGAGGGGATCTCATAGAAGTGTTTAAAATTCTGATGGGTTTAGACAGGTTAGATGCAGGAAGAATGTTCCCAATGTTGGGGAAGTCCAGAACCAGGGGTCACAGTCTAAGGATAAGGGGTAAGCCATTTAGGATCGAGATGAGGAGAAACATCTTCACCCAGAGAGTAGTGAACCTGTGGAATTCTCTGCCACAGAAAGTTGTTGAGGCCAATTCACTTAATATATTCAAAAAGGAGTTAGATGTAGTCCTTACTATTAGGGGGATCAAGGAGTATGGCGAGAAAGCAGGAATGGGGTACTGAAGTTGCATGTTCAGCCATGAACTCATTGAATGGCGGTGCAGGCTAGAAGGGCCGAATGGCCTACTCCTGCACCTATTTTCTATGTTTCTATGTTTCTATGTTATCCTCAACGACTATCTGTCCCACCTGTGACAGGGACTGAGGCTCTCGTATTGGACTGTTCAGCCACCTAAGGACTCATTTTAAGAGTGGAAGCAAGTCTTCCTCGATTCCGATGACGGTGATGATTTAAGTAGCGCCCCGCGAGCGGTCCGCAACCACCGCGGCTCACGTCCCCTGACGCTGCCGCTGTCGTTACCCGCCCTAGTTTCAGGGGGCACGCTCCAACTTTTGTTGCCGGGGTGATGACGGGGCGCTGCGCACGGTGATGACATCATGCCCTCTAGGCTCCTCCGTACTGTCGAGTTGTTTCAATAAAAATGTCACTGCAGAATATTTAGGTGGGTTGACTCTTCAAAATGATGAGGGCTATTGATAGAGCAGACAGGGAGAAACAGTTTCCACTGGCAGGGGGGTTTGGTAACCAGAGATTACAGATTTAAGTTAATTGGCAAAATATCCAGAGGGGGCAAAAGAGGAGAATTTATTTTATGCAGCGAGATGTTGTGACCTGCAAACCTGCAAACTTTGCACTGCCTGCAAAGGTGGTGGAAGCAGATTTAATAGTAACTTTCAAAAGGGAATTTGATAAATACTTCAAAACGAAAACACGTGCAGGGCCATGCGGAAAGGGCAGGTGAGCGGGACTAATTCGACAGCTCTTCCTAAGAACTCGCACAGGCACGAAGGGCCTCCTTCTGTGCTGTACAAATCCAGCAAGTAATTCAGGAGAAGCTTCTTCACCCAGAGAGTGGTGAGAATGTGGAACTCGCTGCCACAGGGAGTGGTTGAAGCGAATAGTATCGATGCATTTAAGGGAAGGCTAGACAAGCATATGAGGGGGAAAGGAATGCAAAGGATGTGTTGCTGGGGTGAGATGAAGAGGTGTGGGAGGGGGCTCACATGCAGCATAAACACCGGCACGGACCTGTTGCTTTATTGCAGCAATTCCTACATCTACAAATGCCTCCTCTTGGAGCTTGGCAGAAACAAGAGAGGAAGGTTCACAGAGAGCACACTGTCCATTGTCTCAGCCAATGAATTGGAGGCAGGGGTGGACTTACGGCAAACAGTCAATTTACTCAGCAAAAAAAATTAAAATCTATTTATTCATCAAACAACAAACAGAGTCTATTTAAAACGAGTCCCTGCTAACTACAGCAAGCCGAACTCATGAACGAAACTGCAGCAAAGTCTCCCGATAAAAGCAGGGCTATTTAACCAGCAGCATATGCAGTGAGTGGAGGAATGCTACATAATACAATTTCTGCACATAAAACCAATGCCAGTGTGGTCTCCAGGCGTGATAGATTGGGGGGGGTGGTGGGTGGGGAATGAACCAACCATCACCATTCTGGCCAGGAATAGTGGTGCCCCTCGATGCAGCCAAGAAAGTGTTAACCAGAGTGATATTTATACAAGAGAGTAACCCAAGAAAGGTTGCAATTGACACAGAGTCAATTCTACCCTAACTGGCCAGTCAAGAAAGTGATGGGGTCAGGTGCAATGCTGGTTAATGAAGTCAATGGAAATAAAAGTCGGGGGAGATTCACTATCACCCATTTTACACTATCGCTCAAATAACATAAGAACATATGAAATAGGAGCAGGAGTAGGCCATACGGCCCCTCGAGCCTGCTCCGCCATTCAATAAGATCATGGCTGATCTGATCCTGGCCTCAACTCCACTTCCCTGCCCGCTCCCCGTAACCCTTCACTCCCTTATCGTTCAAAAATCTGTCGATCTCCACCTTGAATATATTCAATGATCCAGCCTCCACAGCTCTATGGGGCAGAGAATTCCAAAGATTCACAACCCTCAGAGAGGAAATTCCTCCTCATCTCTGTTCAAAATGGGCGACCCCTTATTCTGAAACTATATGCCCCCTAGTTCTAGATTCCCCCATGAGGGGAAACATTCTCTCTGCATCTACCCTGTCGAGGCCCCTCAGAATCTTATACATTTCAATCAGATCACCTCTCATTCTTCTAAACTCCAATGAGTACAGACCCAACCTGCTCAACCTTTCCTCATAAGACAACCCCCTCATCCCAGGAATCAACCGAGTGAACCTTCTCTGAACTGCCTCCAAAGCAAGTATATCCCTCCTTAAATAAGGAGATCAAAAACTGTACGCAATTAAGATTACCCCCAATGTCTGTACCGATAGCCACTCAACAAAAAAACTATCAGAAACGGAGCAAAATCTCCATCTACAATTAAACTGTCCGTCTATGTAAAGCATTAAAAGTCTGGTATATGCCACACATTTGCTGCAGCTCCTTCCTGTCGCACTTTGTTAAGAGCAACCCAATGGTTATAAAACAACAAAGCTTCCAACTCACTGTGAGTAGTGCCATGGGATGTCTGCAAACTAAATAAATAACAGACACTGGGGTCTAACTTCAAGGCTGTAATCTGATCGTTGGTCCATTTTGTGCCGTAGTTATCAACTGCTTGAGTTGCGCTTGTAATTTCTGAGGTTTTGTGTAAATCTCTTGATTAAATATGGTCTTTGCAACCTCATTAAATCCAGTCCAGAGTGATGGAAAGTCACTCGCTGTCTCTTGCTATCGATTTCTCTGTCTCTCACTGTCTCGCTCCTTCTCTCTCTGTCTCTCTCCCCCTACTTGTACTAACTGCTCGGGTCGACTTCAAGTGATTGTTTGAACCCATTTACTTGTGCGTTGACACCCAATCGGAATCCCCCAAAGATTAGTTTCAAGAGCTGCTGGCGACCTGATATATTTTTTTTTCTAAACTCCAAAACCCAATTGAAATGACTAAATCCGCTGTAATTTATCCTCCGCCAGACCCTGACAATCCTGCAAGCGTACTCAGAAACCAAGACTCTTTGCTCGCTGATCCACTTTAGGACCTCAAACACTGAGCATCTTATCTCCCTTAACCTTCCTTTCCCTCCTACAAACTTCAACTTCAACTTCAAGTTGCTGGAGAAATATCACCAACGATGTCTCTGCAAGATCCTACAAATCCCCTGGGAGGACAGGCGCACCAACATCAGCAACCTCACTCAGGCTAACACCCCAGCATTGAATCACTGACCACACTCGATCAGCTCCGCTGGGCAGGCCACATAGTCCACATGCCAGCCACAAGACTCCCAAAGCAAGTGCTCTATTCGGAGCTCCTTCACGGCAAACGTGCCAAAGGTCGCCAGCGGAAACGCTACAAGGACACCCTCAAAGCCTCCCTGATAAAGTGCAACATCCCCACTGACACTTGGGAGTCCCTGGCCCAATACCGCCCTAAGTGGAGGAAGTGCATCCGGGAGGGAGCTGAGCACCTTGAGTCTCATCGCCGAGAGCATGCAGAAACCAAACGCAGACAGCGGAAAGAGCGTGCGGCAAACCAGTCCCACCCTCCCTTACCCTCAACGACTGTCTGTCCCACCTGTGACAGAGACTGTGGCTCTCATATTGGACAGTTCAGCCACCAAAGAACTTACTTCAGGAGTGGAAGCAAGTCTTCCTCGATTCCGAGGGACTGCCTATGATGATGACAAACTTCACAACGCTTGGCTCGGTCCACTACTTCTTCATTGATGCCAACTTCCCTCCTACTCTTTCTCATCTCTCTGACCTCTGCTTTATGGGTCCTCAACCTTCACGGCAACCGCAAGTCTACATTGCAAGTATAATTCGGAGGTCTATCCCACTACCTGTGATGATAAGGACAGGCAGCCGTGCTCTTGTATCAACAACAACTTGCATTTATATAGCGCCTTTAATTAACGTGGTAAAACGTCCCAAGGCGCTTCACAGGAGCGCTATCAAAATAAAATTTGACACCGAGCCAGTTAAGCTTGGCCAAAGAGGTAAGTGCGTCTAAAAGGAGGAGAGAGAGGTAGAGAGGTGGAGGTGTTTAGGGAGGGAATTCCAGAGCTTGGGGCCCAGGCAGCTGAAGGCACGGCCCCCTATAGTGGAGCGATTATAATCGGGGATGTTCAAGAGGCCAGAATTGGAGGAGCGCAGACATCTCGGGGAGGTTTCAGGGCTGGAGGGGATTACAGAGATAGGGAGGAGCGAGGCCATGGAGTGATCTGAAAACAAGGATTTTAAAACGGAGACTTTGCTTAACTAGGAACCCATAGGTCAGCGAGCACAGGGGTTGATGGGTGAGCGGGACTTGGTGCGAGTTAGGTCACGGGCTTCAGAGTTTTTAGATAACCTCTAGGTTATGGAGGGTAGAAAGGGAAACCGGTACTATTCCTAGTGCTTTGGAATCGTCAAGTCCAGAGGTAACAAAGACATGGATGAGAGTTTCAGCATCAAATAAGCTGAGGCAGGGGCGGAGATGGGCGATGTTACAGAGCTGGAAATGGGCAGTCTCAGTGAAAGTTACTTAATAAATGCGCCAATACGCGAACTGTCCTCAAACCCATCTGGACCACTTCAAAGAGTACGGAGAGTTCAACTGTGCCACGCAAAAAGGCACGTTCAATGTAGCATCAATGCCATGTGTAAATTTATGAGAAGAATAGCCATCAGGCTCTTATCTGCTCACCGCCCCCACCGCCCATCCTTTGGCTGATCCCATACCAACCCTCCCATCCCCCAAGTCCCAGGAGAAACATAAACAAAGCATTCGGAAGGCTCAAATAAATGTAGAGAGGGAGGGAAGGAGTGAAGGAAGGAAGGAAGGAAGGAAGGAAGGAAGGAAGGAAGGAAGGAAGGAAGGAAGGAAGGAAAAGGAAAAGAAAAGGAAGGAGGGAAAAAGGAAAGGGGAGGGAAAGGGAAAGATGGAAGGAAGACTTACATTTATATAGCGCCTTTCACGACCACCGGACGTCTCAAAGCGCTTTAGGGCCAATGAAGTACCTTTGGAGTGTAGTCACTGTTGTAATATGGGAAGCACGGCAGACAATTTGCGCACAGCAAGCTCCCACGAACAGCAATGTGATAATGACCAGATCATCTGTTTTTGTTATGTTGATTGAGGGATAAATATTGGCCCCAGGACACCGGGGATAACTCCTTTACCCTTCTTCGAAAAAGCATCATCGGATCTTTTACGTCCACCTGAGAGAGCAGACGGGGCCTCGGTTTAACATCTCATCCAAAAGACGGCACCTCCGACAGGGCGGCGCTCCCTCAGCACTGCACTGGGAGTGTCAGCCTAGATTTATGTGCCCAAGTCCCTGGAGCGGGACTTGAACCCACAACCGTCGTATTAGCAGGGATGAGAGTGCTACCCACTGAGCCACGACTAACACTTTATTCTCGGAGACGGGCCAAAAATGTCCCTTTTTGCGCCCCGCTAACGCCACCGGTGGGCGCTAACAGGGCGCCATTGCCTTTTCGCCCAGGGGCGGACGCGGTGGCGACTGAGGCGAAATTGCCCCCGAGATTTTGCGGCCGATTTGATGTCAGCGTCGCTCCTCGCGATTTGCGCCCTGGGCCGCCGCGTATCCGCCGATGATGTCATCGCCATGCGTGCCGGCCCTTTTGCCCCCCCCCCCCCCCCACCCCTCCCACCGGAGGCGCGAACGGGCGTCACAATTTCGATCCCAAGTTATTTTTTTTTTAAGGCTGCAATGATTTTCCCTCCCGGGTGTCGCTGGCTGCAGCGTACAGGGGGGATTAACCCTTTAATTCCTGGAGACTCCAGGGCATTCCCGCGACCCCGTGCACGGCTCCCGGTGCAGAACTGCGCTCTGCGGCGTGATCCGCGGATGCTCCAGCAGCCGAAAAAATTGCGGGTCAAAAGGCTCGCCGATCCCAAAGTATGAGCGATGAAACTTTGGGTTCAGAATTGGATTAAAGGGGAGGTTCAGTGGACTGCGGTGCATCGTAGCTCCGCTGTGGCTCAGTGGACCTCCCCTTTAGCCTATGGCTGCTTCCTTTCTCTCCGAATGCAAAAGCTAGCACTTTTTTTTAATCTCCTCTGACGCAAATCCTTCAGTGCAGATAGCTGGAATGAGATTAATACCCAGGGTCGAATACAGTAAGCTGTATTATCTTTCAATAATAAAAAAAAGCACTGCACATTACCAAAAGAAAAAAAAAGCTTTCTGGATTTGCCTTTCGGTCCGAGCTTTGTGTCTAAAAGCCCCATCGCTCACGGATTTAGGGGGAAAGAAAGGTTTAAATAAAAAAATAAAATTGTTGCAACAAATTTCAGTGTCATCTTATGCAAGAACAAGGCTGCTTTCCGCAAGGAAGCTAAATTGATTCAATCTGCGTGCTTTTTATTTTGCTTTCTGAGGCTGGAGATAAAGATGTGCGCACATACACATGCTTTATTAAAAAAAAATCCCATTCGGTTTTGAGTGGCATTCAGCTGGAATCTATTTCCTTGCCAAAATTCGGCTGAACGTTTCTACAAAAGAAAAAGAAAGACTTGCATTTATATAGCGCCTTTCACGACCACCGGACATGCCAGAGTGCTGTGCAGCCAATGAAGTACTTTTTGAAGTGCGGTCACTGTTGTAATGTGGGAAACACGGCAGACTAGTTGCGCTCAGCAAGCCCCCAAAACAGCAATGTGATAATGACCCAGATCATCTGTTTTTTCAATGATGTTGATTGAGGGATAAATATTGGCCCCGGGAATAACTCCCCCGCTCTTCTTCTAAATAGTGGCCGTGCGATCTTTTACGTCTGCCTGAGAAAGCAGACAGGGCCTCGGTTTAACGTCTCATCCGAAAGACGGCACCTCCGACAGTGCAGCACTCCCTCAGCACTGCATTAAATTGTCAGCTTAGATTTTGTGCTCAAGTCCCTGGAGTGGGACTTGAACCCATAACCTTCTGACGCAGAGGGTAGAGTGCTACCCACGGAGCCACGGCTGATGCACTGGCTTGTCATTCCTTTTAAACAGAGAACTGCGGGGAATTGCGATTAACGTTCCATTTTGTTTTCTCTTTTTCCTTTCATGTGCATTGTCATTTGAAAGATATATATATTTATTGCTGAGTGCAGCCTCCTCACAATAAGCTTGGGGCTGATGCATCTTTGGGATTTTAACGGTGGGCTGCGTTTTATCTCTGCTGCTCTACTCAGAATCGCTTGAGGTGGTTCCAGCCAGTTCCCCCAGCCCCTGCTCCGATAAACGGCGTCTCCAAATTTCCTTGCCCCTCATCTCCTCTCCGCCCTAACAGGAAAGACAGCTGACTGCCCCTTGACTGGCCCGCTGATGACAGGGAGCGAGGATCCAGAACACCACCCGATAACTAAAACTGCCTATTTCTGTTATGCTCATAATAAATGGTCAGACCAAGCACTGTGTTTATTGTAGTTCCAGAGTGCAGGTACCTCGTGGGTGGCCTGCTTATATACTGTGCTCCCAAGGGATGCTGGGATCCCTTGGGACTCCA
This sequence comes from Pristiophorus japonicus, assembly GCF_044704955.1. NCBI lineage: Eukaryota > Metazoa > Chordata > Chondrichthyes > Pristiophoridae > Pristiophorus > Pristiophorus japonicus. The sequence goes on from NC_091995.1 coordinate 84,497,502, forward strand.
ATAAGTAGGCTCTCTGGTGGACAGGTGTGATGCAGGTTACAAGGGGTTAAATACATAACAATTTCCACCTCCCTAACATCGCCAGTCTCCGCCCCTTGCCTCAGCTCATCCGCTGCTGAAGCCCTCATCCATGCCTTTGTTACCTCCAGACTTGACTATTCCAACGCTGGCCTTCCACATTCTACCCTATGTAAACTAGAGGTGATCCAAAACTCAGCTGCCCGTGTCCTAACTCTCACCGAGTCCCGCTCACCCATCACCTCCTATGCTCGTTGAACTACATTGGTCCCAGTTAAGCAAGGCATCCTTTCAAAATTCTCATCTGTGTTTACAAATCCCTCCATGACCTCGTCCCTCCCTATCTCTGTAATCTCCTTTCAGCCCCAAAACCACCCCGCCCCCCCCCCCCCATTCAAAGGAGATTGGTATTAACCGATGAACCCCATCAATGACTATCGGGATCACACACTGTTCAAATCTAATGCCCAAAGAGTACCAGCCTTATCGCAGATCACCCTACTATGCCCCTCCCTCGCTCCAGCCAAAGAATACACTGGCCAAGGAGTGACACTCACTGCCAATGGGATGAATGGTCACTTCAGCAAGGAAGTTGAGAGGAAGGAGCAGTCACTGTTGTATTGTGGGAAATGCAGCACACAAGCTGGGCACAGCAAGCTCCCACAAACAGCAATGTGATAATGACTAGATCAGCAGTTTTCATTCTGTTGATTGAGGGATAAATATTGGCCAGGACACCGGGTATGTACTCCCCTGCTCTTCTTCGAAATAGTACCACGGGATCTTTTACATCCACCTGAGAGGGCAGAGGTTTAACATCTCATCTGAAAGTCAGCACCTCCGACAGTGCAGCACTGCACTGGGAGTATCGGCCTAGATTCATGTGCTCAAGTCCCTGGAGTGGGACTTGAACCCACAACCTTCTGACTCAGAAGCGAGTGTGCTGCCCACTGAGCCATGGCTGATACTCTGAAACTGGAGCCGAGCCTTCGGGAGAGGAGAGGAGAAAATTGAGAAAAACAAAACAGAACTCCTGCTGGCCTGTGCTTGTTGGCAGAGTCCAGAATCAATAGCAGCAAGCAGCTCCCATCTCCCTGCGGCCCTTTAACCTTTTCTGTGTCTATCTCATTTACTTTTCTCTTAACTACCTTCCAGTTTGAGAGCTTTATAAGGAGCAGAACAAATATGACAGGCTTTGGTTAACAGAAAGTTGCACAAGCGAGAGATTCTCATTTGTAAGCAAATTGTTGATTTGGGGCATCAGTAATGGATGGCAAATTGTAAATCTGTCACTATCTATGTAATGACAATGTGTTTCGGAGAGGTGCTGAAGCGTGCTCACCATGTAACAGGTTTTGAGATCAAGATTGTGGTGTTTCAATGTATTGCTGAGATTCGGGGCAGGTACGCGATTCCATCACTGTCCACGCAAAGTAGCACTGAGCTGTCTGTTCCCATGTCCCAGAGTCTCCCCACCCTCTCTCCGGGGCAATGGGCCAACACACAGCTTAATCAGCTGGGTACACAGAAAGAATCACACACAGGCGGAGGGAGACACACACAGAAATGTAAACTGGGAGGTAGAGAGGCAGATACACGCACGCAGAAGCAAATACACACACAGGCAATCACACACAGGCTAGATAGTCTTGGGTAATCCTTGCCACAGGACCAAGACCTGGCTCTGTCAAGCCCGTGTGGTGGCTGGTGTGCAACGGCCACCCCACGTTAAAACAATCCACACACAGGCATCTTCCACCCTTCAACATGTAGTTCGGGATCTGGAATATTAGGTCTTTCATTGAAACACCTGTGAACTCATTCCCTTTTTGGCGTGGAAGCAAGTCATCCTCGCTTCGAGGGACTGCCCATGATGATGATGAGATAGCGAGAGCAAATGGCAGCTTCAGAGCTCACATGATTCGGACACGGAGACGGAGATTAAAGAAGCTCACACTGCTCCCTGAAGTAGTACGCCCCCGCGCTGCTCCCGAGGTCGCTCGCCGCTCCCGGGAGGCCCCGACCTGCCGCGGGTGTTCTCACGCAGGGCGGGGCCTCCACCAGGTTGAGCTGGTCCAGGAGGGCGACGGCAGCGAAGAGTGATTTCATCAAGTCCAGGTCGGTTATTGGAGCGTGGGCTGATAAGAACATAAGAAATAGGAGCAGGAGTAGGCCATACGGCCCCTCGAGCCTGCTCCGCCATTCAATACGATCATGGCCGATCTGATCATGGACTCAGCTCCACTTCCCTGCCCGCTCCCCATAACCCCTTATCCCCTAATAGAAACATAGAAACATAGAAAGTAGGTGCAGGAGTAGGCCATTCGGCCCTTCAAGCCTGCACCACCATTCAACAAGATCATGGCTGATCATTCACCTCAGTAACCCTTTCCTGCTTTCTCTCCATACCCCTTGATCCCTTTAGCCGTAAGGGCCACATCTAACTCCCTCTTGAATACATCCAACGAACTGGCATCAACAACTCTCTGCGGTAGGGAATTCCACAGGTTAACAACTCGATGAGTAAAGAAGTTTCTCCTCATCTAAGTCCTAAATGGCTTACCCCTTATCCTTAGACTGTGACCCCCGGTTCTGGACTTCCCCAACATCGGGAACATTCTTCCTGCATCTAACCTGTCCAGTCCCGTCAGAATGTTATATGTTTCTATGAGATCCCCTCTCATCCTTTTAAATTCCAGTGAATAAAGGCCCAGTCGATCCAGTCTCTCCTCGTATGTCAGTCCTGCCATCCCGGGAATCAGTCTGGTGAACCTTCGCTGCACTCCCTCAATAGCAAGAACGTCCTTCCTCAGATTAGGAGACCAAAACTGAACACAATATTCCAGGTGAGGTCTCACTTAGGCCCTGTACAACTGTAGTAAGACCTCCCTGCTCCTATACTCAAATCCCCTAGCTATGAAGACCAACATAACATTTGCCTTCTTCACCGCCTGCTATACCTGCATGAAACTTTCAATGACTGATGTAGCATGACACCCAGGTCGCGTTGCACCTCCCCTTTTCCTAGTCTGCTGCCATTCAGATAATATTCTGTCTTCGTGTTTTTGCCCCCAAGGATAACCTCACATTTATCCACATTATACTACATCTGCCATGCATTTGCCCATTCACCTAACCTGTCCAAGTCACCCTGCAGCCGCTTAGAGTCCTCTTCACAGCTCACACCACCACCCAGCTTAGTGTCATCTGCAGATTTGGAGATATTACACTCAATTCCTTCATCTAAATCATTCATGTATATTGTAAATAGATGGGGTCCCAGCACTGAGCCCTGCGGCATCTCACTAGTCACTGCCTGCCATTCTGAAAAGGACCGGTTTATCCCGACTCTCTGTTCCTGGCTGCCAACCAGTTCTCTATCCACCTCCAATACCATGTGCTTTAATTTTTCATACCAATCTCTTGTGTGGGACCTTGTCAAAAGCCTTTTGAAAGTCCAAATACAACACATCCACTGGTTCTCCCTTGTCCACTCTACTAGTTACATCCTCAAAAAATTCTAGAAGATTTGTCAAGCATAATTTCCCTTTCATAAATCCATGTTGACTTGGACCGATCCTGTCACGCTTTCCAAATGCACTGTTATTTCATCTTTAACAATTGATTCCAACATTTTCCCCACTACTGATGTCAGGCTAACTGGTCTATAATTCCCTGTTTTCTCTCTCCCTTCTTTTTTAAAAAGTGGTGTTACATTAGCTACTCTCCAGTCCATAGGAACTGATCCAGAGTCGATAGATTGTTGGAAAATGATCACCAATGCATCCACTATTTCTAGGGCCACTTCCTTAAGTACTCTGACTATCAGGCCCCGGGGATTTATCGGTCTTCAATCCCATCAATTTCCCTAACACAATTTCCCCCCGAATAAGGATGTCTTTCAGTTCCTCCTTCTCACTAGACCCCCGGTGCCCGAGTACTTCCGAAAGGTTATTTGTGTCTTCCTTCGTGAAGACAGAACCAAAGTATTTATTCAACTCGTCTGCCATTTCTTTGTTCCCCATTATAAATTCACCTGAATTTGACCGCAAGGGACCTGCATTTGTCTTCACTAATCTTTTTCTCTTCACATATCTATAGAAGCTTTTGGAGTCAGTTTTTATGTCCCCGGCAAGCTTCCTCTATTTTACCCGGGCTAATTAAAGCCTTTGTCCTCCTCTGCTGAATTCTAAATTTCTCCCAGTCCACAGGTTTGCTGCTTTTTCTGGCCAATTTATATGCCTCTTCCTTGGATTTAACACTATCCTTAATTTCCCTTGTTAGCCACAGTTGAGCCACATTCCCCATTTTATTTTTACTCCAGACAGGGATAGAAACATAGAAACAAAGAAAATTGGTGCAGGAGCAGGCCAGTCAGCCTGCACCATCATTCAATAAGATCATGGCTGATCATTCCCTCAGTAACCCTTTCCTGCTTTCTCTCCATATCCCTTGATCCCTTTAGCCGTAAGAGTCATATCTAACTCCATCTTGAATATATCCAATCAACTGGCATCAACAACTCTCTGTGGTAGGGAATTCCACAGATTAACAACTCTCTGAGTGAAGAAGTTTCTCCTCACCTCAGTCCTAAATGGCCTACCTCTTATCCTAAGACTGTGTCCCCTGGTTCTGGACTTCCCCATCATCAGGAACATTCTTCCCGCATCTAACCTGTCCAGTCCCGTCAGAATCTTTTAAGTTTCTATGAGATCCCCTCTCATCCTTCTAAACTCCAGTGTATAAAGGCCCAGTTGATCCAGTCTCTCCTCATATGTCAGAACCGCCATCCCGGGAATCAGTCTGGTGAACCTTCGCTGCCTCCCTCAATAGCAAGAACATCCTTCCTCAGATTAGGAGACCAAAACTGAACACAGTATTCCAGGTGGGGCCTCATCAAGGCTCTGTACAACTGCAGTAAGACCTCCCTGCTCCTATACTCAAATACCCTAGCTATGAAGGCCAACATACCATTTGCCTTCTTCACCGCCTACTGTACTTGCATGACGTTCTTGCTATTGAGGGAGTGCAGTGAAGTTTCAACAGACTGATTCCCAGGATGGCAGGACTGATCTATGCGGAGAGACTGGATCAACTAGGCCTTTATACACTGGAGTTTAGAAGGATGAGAGGGGATCTCATGGAAACTTATACTTGGTTTTTCTTTTATTGTTTTTTGAGATTTATGTTGTGGTGGCGTGGACTATTGGGAATGTTTTTGGTGGTTTTTTTCAGGGGGGGGGGTTTCTCCCTCGGCCTCTTTTAAATCGTTCCAAGGTCGGCTGTTTAGCTCGGGACTTTAACTTGCTCAACCGGCCTAACTTCTTAAGAGAGATTTGGAACACTTCCCTTAGCGCTCCGTCCCACTATCAGGGCCCAGATGTCCAATTTCGCTGACTGGCGCAAACTGTTCCCGGTGCAAACTTTACCGCCCGAAATGAGCAGAACCTAAAAACCAGCCCCTTGTATCGGAAATGCGTGGGTTAGGCTCGATGGAGAGTCTTTACTTGTCCGTCATTAGTCATATATTCGTAAATACACACACAGACACAGGAGAATACACAGCACAGAAACACACACACGTACACACATACAAATATACGTACATTCGTGCACACATCTACACACAAATGCACACTCACACTCATACACACAGACATGCACAAACACACACAAACATACAGACATGGACAGAAGGAGACAGATAAAAACAGACCAGCACAGTCAGAGGAATGGAGAGAGAGATGTGGAAAATAATGCAAATAAGCTGACGGAATGAGTTGGAGTTAGGCTACTGGTACCTCGAGATATGGATCGAAAGAGACACTGAGTCAGAAGTATTTATACGAATATCATTTATTACTAGTAAGTCAGATAAAATGTAGATAGGTTTTTCAGGTCGATGGTTAGAGATATATTACAAAATGTCTCTTCACCTGCTCAGCAAAACACAGATTTTAATCCTGAATAAATCTGTAGCTGGATAGATAGATAGATCGATAGATCGATAGATACAGACAATAGAGTGAGAAAGATAGCGATAGAGAGATAGAGATTGATGGAGAGTTTGAGAGATGGAGAGATGGAGAGAGAGAGATGGAGAGATGGAGAGAGAGAGATGGAGAGATGGAGAGAGAGAGAGATGTAGAGGGAGAGATGGAGAGGTGGAGAGAGGGAGAGGGGGAGAGATGGAGAGGTGGAGAGATGGAGCGAGAGATGGAGAGAGACAGATGGAGAGGTGGCGAGATGGAGAGATGGATAGTGAGAAAGAGACATCAGAAGAAAGACAGAGAGAGACAAATAGTCAGATCGAGCTGAATTCCAGAGGTGAGGTGAGAGTGACTGCTCTCAAGGCAGCATTTGGACCGAGGAGCCCTAGTTAAAATGAATTGAATGGGAATCAGGGAGGAAACTTTTCACTGGCTAGAGTTATACCTAGCACAAAGGAAGATGGTTGTGGTTGTTGGTGGCCAATCATCTTGGCCCCAGGACATCGCTGCAGGAGTTCCTCAGGGCTGTGTCCTCGGCCCAACCATCTCACCTGCTTCATCAATGACCTTCCATCATAAGGTCAAAAGTGGGGATGTTCGCTGAGGATTGCACAGTGTTCAGTTCCATTCGCAATCACTCAGTTAATGAAGCTGTCCATACCCGCATGCAGCAAGACCTGGATGACATTCAATTCATTTTACTTGGGCTAATAAGTGGCAAGTAACATTCGCGCATCAACTACTCCTTGTTCCACATTCTTACCACTCTTTAGGTAAAGAACTTTTTCCTGAATTCCCTATTAGGTTTATTACTGATTGTTTTATATTTATGACCGCTAGGCCTAGAAATTCGGGTCATTTGCCCCACGTTAGCGTCCCCCGGCAAACGACTTTGCGACCGGGCACGGCGCAAATAGCGACTCCCAGTAAATTCGGCGGGAAAACCAGGCTGTTGGCGTAGCACCCCCCCTACTCCCCAGCGGTCCAGGCAGGACCCTTTTCCCTTCTGCAGAGTATGCCACTTGGGGCCTCCCCTTCAATTCAGGGAAGAGCCTCTCCCACGCGGCAGCGCTACGTGGTCCAGTGCGCCCCGTTCCCGAACCGTCCGCCGCGCTCCCTAGCGCTGCGCTCCGCTCCCGAGCCATCCGACCCGCCTCCGACACATCCGCTCCACTCCCGACCTGTCCGCCACGCTCCCGACACGTCCGCTCCGCGCCCTAGCCGTGCGTCCCGCTCCCAACCCATTTGCCCCGCTCCCTCGTCTTGTGCCCGCCCCGCCGACCCGTCCACCCCGCTCCCTAGCGTTGCGCCCCACTACCTAACCGTGCGGCCGGCCCCCCCCCCCCCGAACCCGTCCGCCCTGGCCCCTCCCCAGGAAGGAAGTGAAGCACTTGATTTAGCGCTTCACTTCCTTTCGGGGGGCGGGCGGGGGCGAGGGCGCGGTGACCCCAATTCCCCACGAGAGGCGAGACTTCTATGCCTGGCACAACGTCTCATGCCTGGCGAGTGGTATGGTACCGAATTTTTCCCCGCTAGCTTTGGGAACATTTTCTCCGCTTCTACCCTATCGAACCCTTTCATTATCATAAAACACCTCGCTCTGGTCGACCCTTAGCCTTCTCTTTTCTGGAGAAAGGAAGCTCAGGCCGTTCTCTTTCTTGTGATAGTTGTCACCTCCTTGCTCTGTGATCACCCGGGTGCTATCATTTTGCAGTCTTATCTCTGACAAGACGCTCTCTCAAACATGCCTCCAAACTTGCAGTTGGAATGAGCAAACTGATCCTTCGAGCTACGTATTTTGATGGATTCGACTTTGACGTGTGAATTATCAGAGAGGAGTTCTAGTTAGAGATACATCAGAAAACCAAGCGATGGCCACAGCTGCTCTTTGTGGATGTAAACCAAGTCCCTGCAAAGCGCAACAGCTCCCTTCCTTTGAACACCCTCCAAGTGTTTCCTTTTATAAGAGTCTTTCTTTTTCCATTCCAATAACCAGGCTGCAACTGCAACCAAACTGCATTTGCTTCAGCGAGATCACGAGCTGATAACTGTCTAATGGATAGCCTGTATCCTTGAGAAAATTGCCATTTAAAAATGATCCTACCAATAACAGCGCGCGGATTGGAATGTATTTCCGAAAATGGGAGATGCCATTAGGCGCCAGGAGCCCATCTCTTTCTCAACCCTGCCTGCTCGCTTGCTCACCAGATCCCTCAAACCCTTCGCTCTCCAGCGATCGCCACAGTGTTCCTCAATAACCTTCACTGCTGATTTATTCTTCAGCCTTGCTGAGGGGGGATTTAATTGAGGCGTGTAAAGGTGAGCGGCGGTGGCCATGGGCAGCGTGGCAGCATACCACTGCAAGGTACAACGCGAGCTGGTGCAGGGGGGTGACGGCAGTGAAGAGTGACGTCATCAAGGTCCAAGTCGCTGATTGGAGCGTGGGCAGGTACAGCAGGAGCGGCGAGGTCGGGGCGAAGGAGCGGCGAGAGATTGTAAAGGGACGTGATCGGGGCCCAGGAGAGGCGTGAGTTTGGGACACAGAAGAGCCGAGGGCCCAGGGGGCAGCACGGGCCCAGCCCACACTGTGCGATATGTGTGCGCACTAGGTCCGTGCAGCAGAGCACGTCTCCAGTCGTTTTGGATAACCCTTCCCACTGGACCAAGACCTGGCTCTGTCAAGCCCGTGTGGTGGCTGGTGTGCAACGGTCACCACACGTTAAAAAAATCCACACACAGGCATCTTCTACCCTTCAAGATGTAGTTCAGGATCTGGAATATTAGGTCCTTCATTGAAACACATGTGAACTCATCCTTTTTTGGCGTGGAAGCAAGTCATCCTCGTTTCGAGGGACTGCCTATGATGATGATGATCATAAAACTATGAGGGGCCGAGATAGAGTGGATAGGAAGGAGCTATTTCCCTTGGCAGAGGGGTCAACAACCAGGGGGCATAGATTTAAAGGAGTTGGTAGAAGGATTAGAGAGCAGATGAGGAAAGATTTATTCAACCAGAGGGTGGTGAAGGTCTGGAACTCACTGCCTGAAAGGCGGGGTAGCGGCAGAAACCCTCATCAGGGTACTTGGATGTACATGTAAAGAGCTGTAACCTACAGGGCTATGAACCTATTGCTGGAAGATGGGATTAGGCTGGGTAGCTCTTTTTCAACGATGGGCCGAATGGCATCCTTTTCTATGATTTGATCTATGTATTTTTTCTATGATTTGATTTCCCTTCCTACTCCCAAATTCCTCCATACCATGTGCTAACAACTGTGAAATTATATAGAATGTACGGCACAGAAACAGGCCATTCGGCCCAACAGGACCATGCCGGTGTTTATGGTCCACACGAGCCTCCTCCCACCATTCTTCATCTCGCCCTATCAGCATAAACCTCTATTCCCTTCTCCCTCATATGCTTGTCTGGCCTCCCCTTAAATGCATCGATATATTCACCTCAACCACTCCCTCTGGTAGCGAGTTCCACACTCTCACCGCTCTCTGGGTAAAATTTCTCCTGAATTCCTTATTGGATTTATTAGTGACTATCATATATTTATGCCCTCTAGTTTGGGAAGCCCCCACTAGTGAAAACATCTTCTCTATCCTAGCGAACCCCTTCATCAATTTATCTATTGGGTCACTTCTCTTTTCTAGAGAACAGAGCCCCGGCCTGTTCAATCTTCCCGACAATGATAAATCCGCGGAATATTTTGGCACATCTGAACCTTCTCTGAAACCAGAATCAACCACGAGCACAGATGTGGGATAGGAGGTTAGAGGTCAATCAACAGACTGAGATAGCTCACAGCATTGAGAGCAATGGATGGTGCAATGTATTTGCCTCATGGGTTCTTTGCTTAAGAATTCATAGCAACACAGTGCTATTCAGAACTAGTTGGTTTCTTAGCAAAAGGTTTTAACAATCACACGACACATTACCAGTTCATCCACCAGGTTCACAACCACCTGCCTCATCGTGGATCCCCCGAACCCAACTGGCTGGGGTTTTATTGAGTCTTGTGAACATCACGTGACTGGCTAAGCCACTCCCAGCTCAACAGTTCTACCAGCCTGTGAGCATACTCATAGCTGCATACATTACAGGGGGGAGGAGTTATTTCACTTGTGGTAGTCCATATAATTATGTCTGTAATGTACTTATGAATGACTCCACGAGGCAATGTGTTGCAGTGACCTTGGTCCTTTATTCCAAACTTGAGAGTGAGACACAAGCATGGTATGCAGCCTTTTATACTGGGCCCTGCCACCAGGGCAGGAAAGCCCGGTCTCCACCAGTTGCACCCTCTAGTGGTGCCGGCATGAATATAGACAGTGCAATCCTTATTGACAGTGCATCAGGTAAACAAGTCTCCATCTTATGCAACCACACAGTGACTACACAGAGAGTACATCCATAGTCTGCATACACAACACATATAATAGGTCAAATGGAAGGGTTGCCATTGAGCCAGGACTGTGAACTCAGAAAGGAAAATAAAAGTGAGGGCATTTTAAGGTCATCCAATGTAGCGGTAGTGGTGCATCCGATGGTGTGAGTACCTATTAACCTGGGAGAGAATTTACTAGATAAAACAGCCAGCCTTTCCACTGCTAATTGCTAGGCCAGTCGGCCATTGTTGGAAAGCGCATGTGTGCGCGGATATCACGAAAGACAGTCCGTAAGCGTGACCCCGAGCTTCCGGTCGCCTGTTACTTTAATTCCCCGCTCCACTCCGACCTCCTCTCCATCCTCGGCCTCCTACACCGTTCCAATGAAGCTCAACACAAGTTCGAGGAACAGCACCTCATCTTTCAGTTAGGCACTTTACAGCCTCCTGGACTCAACATCGAGTTCAACAATTTCAGAGCATAATCTCTGCCCGTATTTTTTTTCCATTTCCTCGTTTTTTTTTTACAACCCCCCTTTTTTGCTCCTTCCCAGGGCAGCTGGTGATGATTTCACCATTCACACCCTATCTAGACTCATCTTTTGTTTCTTAACTTGTGCCTTTGCCATCTCATTCTTGTCCATTGTCCCTTTTGTCTCTCTAATCTCTCCTGCCTTCCACTCTATCATCGGCCTTCCTTTTTTGTTCTTTCCTCCCGCTCCCCCTTTCCCTGCCCCTGCACATTCTTAAGAATCTGTTACATCACGAATCTTTCCTGTTCTGACGACGGGTCACCGACCTGAACCGTTAACTCTACTTCTCTCCACAGCCTGCCCTGCTGAGATTTTCAGCATTGTCTGTTTTCATCACTAAAGACAGGCTTGGTTCGGACACCCTCAGCTGGAGATTAGCCTGCTGACCCTCATTACCTAGGCCCACACAGGAAGAATGATCAATTGGGTGAGGCACTGGAGGGTTATTGGCGGTGTAAGAATTGTATTGCCACAAAAGCCATTGCCTTCGGAGAAGGATAGGAGAGATGACCTTAAAATGCTCTCACTTTCAGCTTCCTTTCTGGTTTTGAAACATAGAAACATAGAAAATAGGTGCAGGAGTAGGCCATTCGGTCCTTCGAGCCTGCACCACCATTCAATATGATCATGGCTGATCATTCACCTCAGTATCCCTTTCCTGCTTTCTCTCCATACTCCTTGATCCCTTTAGCCGTAAGGGCCACATCTAACTCCTTCTTGAATATATCCAATGAACTGGCATCAACAACTCTCTGCAGTAGAGAATTCCACAGGTTAACAACTCTCTGAGTGAAGAAGTTTCTCCTCATCTTGGTCCTAAATGGCTTACCCCTTATCCTTAGACTGTGACTCCGGTTCTGGACTTCCCCAACATCGGGAACATTCTTCCCGCATCCAGTCCCGTCAGAATTTTATGTTTTTATGAGATCCTCTCTCATTCTTCTAAACTCCAGTGAATACAGGCCCAGTCGATCCAGTCTCTCCTCATATGTCAGTCCTGCCATCCCAGGAATCAGTCTGGTGAATTTTCACTGCACTCCCTCAATAGCAAGAACGTCCTTCCTCAGATTAGGAGACCAAAACTGGACATAATATTCCAGGTGAGGCCTCACCAAGGCCCTGTACAACTACAGTAAGACCTCCCTGCTCCTATACTCAAATCCCCAAGCCATGAAGGCCAACATACCATTTGCCTTCCTCACCATCTGCTGTACCTGCATGCCAACTTTCAATGACTAATGTACCATGACACCCAGGTTTCGTTGCCCCTCCCCTTTTCCTAGTCTGCCGCCATTCAGATAATATTCTGCCTTCGTGTTTTTGCCCCCAAAGTGGATAACCTCACATTTATCCACATTATACTGCCATGCATTTGCCCACTCACCTAACCTGTCCAAGTCACCCTGCAGCCTCCTAGCATCCTCCTCACAGTTCTCATCGCCACCCAGCTTAGTGTCATCTGCAAACTTGGAGATATTACACTCAATTCCTTCATCCAAATCATTAATGTATATTGTAAATAGCTGGGGTTTCACAGCCCTGGCTTAATGGCAAGCCTTTCATAATGGCTTTAACCTATTTTATTGGACGATCACACGTGACAGAGCTCCTCCCGCCCACGATTGGTGCGGTCAGCCATTACTCCTGATGCTGTGCATCACCTCAGTCATTTGATCGACTCGAAGCCTCGTGTGCAGCTGTGACTGAGCTCATAATTGCTTCTGGTTTCAGAATAGGCTCAATCATTAGAGGATTTGTTCCATCTCCTTCTCCCATGAAATCGTGCTAACCAGACCTGCCATTTGAAGGCTAGACTATAATGAGAAACTTCCAGTAGCGAAGATCTGAATCTTCATTAATTGAAGATTAATTGGGGGAAAAAATTCCAATTAATTCATTCGGAAAAAAATGCAGTTTGAAAATAACCATGAGAAAATGGAAATGGAGGGAAAGTAAATAACATTTCTAGTCCACAGCTTGTGCGTAGTCATCAATACTGGCTGAGAAATTATAGGTCCCGTTACAATTACTGTTATACGCATTCTTCAGAAATAATACTGCCTATTCACCTTCCTTTTGCCATGCTGTGTGTCACAATTTAGCATTGAAACTACCTATAGAAACATTTGACATATAAATCCAGTACGTGAAGGCTTTGGAGAAAGTACAGAAAACATTTACTAGACTGGTTGCAAGGATGAGGGATGGCAGTGGTGTAGATATGGACTGAAGAAGCTGGGGTTCTCCGAGCACAGAAGAAGAAGCAGAGAATTTTCTCAGATTTTTTTTTTCCCCAAATTGGACTGGGTTTTTATCTGGTTTGTGCCTCTCCCAGGAGATCAAATAGAAACATAGAAAATAGGTGCAGGAGTAGGCCATTCGGCCCTTTGAGCCTGCACCACCATTCAATATGATCATGGCTGATCATGCAACTTCAGTACCCCATTCCTGCTTTCTCTCCATAACCCCTTGATCCCTTTAGCCATAAGTGCCACATCTAACTCTCTTTTGAATATATCTAATGAATTGGCCTCAACAACTTTCTGTGGTAGAGAATTCCACAGGTTCACAATTCTCTGGGTGAAAAAGTTTCTCCTCATCTCGGTCCTATATGGCTTACCTCTTATCTTTAGACTGTGACCCCTGGTTTTGGACTTCCCCAACATCGGGAACATTCTTCCTGCATTTAACCTGTCCAGTCCCGTTGGAATTTTATATGTTTCAATGAGATCCCCTCTCATTCTTCTAAATTCCAGTGAATATTAGCCTAGTCAATCCAGTCTTTCTTCATATGTCAGTCCTGCCATCCCAGGAATCAGTCTGGTGAATAGTTCCCGTTGGGGTGGAGTGTAGAATATTTTGGTGTAAGGGGTGTCGCAGTTGTGTGGGGCAAACTGGTTGGGCTATGTGCTCCTTACCTTTCCACCATTATTCATTGTTCATTGGTTTACATGGAACCTTCAGGGCTGCTGACTGAGGGCTGTGTGCAGACACGATGGGCCGAAATGGCCTCCTTCTGCGCTGTAAATTTCTACATTTCGATGTTAAGAGGAGATTTGATCGAGGCGTTTAAGATCATGAAGGATTTAGATAGAGCAAATAAAGAGAAACTGTTTTCAATGGCTGAGGTGTCGATAACCAGAGGGCACAGATTTAAGGTGCTTGGCCAAAGAACTAGAGGCGACATGAGGAAAAACCTTTTTACGCAACGAGTGGCTAGGATTTGGAATTCAATGCCTGCTAGGGTGGTGGAAACAGATTTAATAATGGGTTTCAAAAGGGAATTGGATAAATATTTGAAGGAGAAATAAATTGCAGGGATATGGGAAAAGAGCGAAGGAGTGGCGGGAACTGGATTGCTCTTCGAAAGAGCCGGAGCACTCGATGGGCCGAATGTCCTCCTTCTGTGCTGTACAATTCTTTAATTCTGTCATGTAGTTTCAGGCTCTGGCCAGTAGGCAATGCTGTGGAGCACGTTTCTATCATCTCTCGCCCAACCCTGTCACCACCTTGTTTATACAAACATAGAAACATAGAAAATAGGTGCAGGAGTAGGCCATTCGGCCCTTCGAGCCTGCACCACCATTCGATAAGATCATGGCTGATCATTCCCTCAGTACCCCTTTCCTGCTTTCTCTCCATACCCCTTGATCCCTTTAACCGTAAGGGCCATATCTAACTCCCTCTTGAATATATCCAATGAACTGGCATCAACAACTCTCTGTGGCAGGGAATTCCACAGGTTAACAACGCTCTGAGTGAAGAAGTTTCTCCTCATCTCAGTCCTAAATGGCCTACCCCTTATCCTAAGACTGTGTCCCCTGGTTCTGCACTTCCCCAACATCGAGAACATTCTTCCCACATCTAACCTGTCCCGTCCCCTCAGAATCTTGTATGTTTCTATGAGATCCCCTCTCATCCTTCTAAACTCCAATGGATAAAGGCCCAGTTGATCCAGTCTCTCCTCATATGTCAGTGCGGCCATCCCGGGAATCAGTCTGGTGAACCTTCGCTGCACTCCCTCAATAGCAAGAACGTCCTTCCTCAGATTAGGAGACCAAAACTGAACACAATATTCCAGGTGAGGCCTCACCAAGGCCCTGTACAACTGCAGTAAGACAGAAAATGTGCTTTGATCAACTGAGCATGAGCAATGATGCAGTGAATTTACTGGTATTGTAAAAGAACATAATATCAATGCGGCATATGGATTGGCAAAAAAGAAAATATGAAAAGAAAGATTTTCATTTATTTTGCTTCTTACCAGAAATAATGAATTACTTCCTGCCTGTTGTTACGTTGGCCATTTTGTGCACAGAACAATTCCAAAAAATAGCTGAATAGTGGCATTGATCGAGGGAGTTATTTTGGCCTGGATATTTCATGCTCTTCTTCTATTAATACCAGAGAATCTTTAACATCCAGCCATCACCTTAAACATTCACTCCCTCCACCACCAGCGCCCCCTGGCTGCAGTGTGCACCATCTACAAGATGCACTGCAGCAACTCGCCAAGGCTTCTTCGGCAGCACCTCCCAAACCCGTGACCTCTACCCCCTATAAGGACAAGGGCAGCAGGCGCTTGGGAACACCACCAACTCCACGTTCCCCTCCTAGTCACACACTATCCTGACCTGGAAATATATCGGCCGTTCCTTCATCGTCGCTGGGTCAAAATCCTGGAACTCCCTCCCTAACAGCACTGTGGGAACACCTTCACCACACGGGACTGCAGTGGTTCAAGAAGGCAGCTCACCACCACATTCTCAAGGGGCAATTAGGGATGGGCAATAAATGCCGGCCTTGCCAGCGACGCCCACATCCCCGGAACGAATTAAAAACAAAAACAGGCAGCTGGATCTCCTCCAAAGGATGGCACCTCTGGCAATGCAGCGTTTTGCCAATACTGCACTGGAGTGTGGAGCTAGGATTGTGCCCTGCAGTGCATCTGAATTCTGAGGTCACAAATGAGGTTTAAGCGGACGTAAACCAGTCAGTGCGAGAGGAGTTTATACCCAACGATAATTAAAATCATAAATTTGAATGCGGTAAACGTGCGTGGTTCACACAGGCAAAAAGAGTGAGAAAACCACTGGGGTTTAATTCCAATGTTAATGGAGAGAAGATTGAATAATGTAGTGGAAGCAATTGATTCCTCGCTGTGGTCTGGTACCCCTTTCAGTATAAAAAAGAAACAATAGATGGAGATAAATGACTTCATTTCAAGTGCCAAGTGCAGTTGCCAATTTTTTCTCTGCAAACAGATTACTTCAAACGAATTCCTGAAATGGGGTTCATATCAAAATCCCTGCTTCAGAGAGACACCTTGCCTTTGTTACACTAGCAAACAGCACAAACCATTACCATTGATATAACTGGTAAAAGAAAGAAAGCCATTCATTTATATAGCGCCTTTCACAACCACCAGATGTCCCAAAATGCTTTAACAGCCAATGAAGTACTTTTGAAGTGTAGTCACTGTTGTAATGTGGAAAACACAGCAGCCAATTTGTGCACAGCAAGCTCCCACAAACAGCAATGTGATAACAACCAGATAATCAGTTTTGTTTCGTTGATTGAGGGCTAAGTATTAGCCAGGACACCAAGGATGACACCACTGCTCTTTGAAATAGTGCTGTGGGATCTTTTACATCCACCTGAGAGAACACAGTGGGGGTGGTGGCCTCAGATTAACATCTTACCCGAAAGACGGCACCTCCGACAGTGTAGCACTTCCTCAGTACTGCACTGGGAGTGTCAGCCTGGATTTATGTGCTCAAGTCGCTGGAGTGGGACTTGAACCCACAACCTACTGATTCAGAGGCGAGTGTGCTGCCCACTGAGCCACAGCTGAAATAGAAACATAGACATAGAAACATAGAAAATAGGTGCAGGAGTAGGCCATTCGGCCCTTCTAGCCTGCACAGCCATTCAATGAGTTCATGGCTGAACATGCAACTTCAGTACCCCATTCCTGCTTTCTCGCCATACCCCTTGATCCTCCTAGCAGTAAGGACTTCATCTAACTTCTTTTTGAATATATTTAGTGAATTGGCCTCAACAACTTTCCGTGTTAGAGAATTCCACAGGTTCACCACTCTCTGGGTGAAGAAGTTTCTCCTCATCTCGGTCCTAAATGGCTTACCCCTTATCCTTAGACTGTGACCCCTGGTTCTGGACTTCCCCAACATTGGGAACATTCTTCCTGCATCTAACTTGTCTAACCCTGTCAGAATTTTAAACGTTTCTATGAGGTCCCCTCTCATTCTTCTGAACTCCAGTGAATACAAGCCCAGTTGATCCAGTCTTTCTTGATAGGTCAGTCCTGCCATCCCGGGAATCAGTCTGGTGAACCTTCGCTGCACTCCCTCAATAGCAAGAATGTCCTTCCTCAGGTTAGGAGACCAAAACTGTACACAATACTCCAGGTGTGGCCTCACCAAGGCCCTGTACAACTGTAGCAACACCTCCCTGCCCCTGTACTCAAATCCCCTCGCTATGAAGGCCAACATGCCATTTGCTTTCTTAACCGCCTGCTGTACCTGCATGCCAACCTTCAATGACTGATGTACCATGACACCCAGGTCTCTTTGCACCTCCCCTTTTCCACATCTGTCACCATTCAGATAATAGTCTGTCGCTCTGTTTTTACCACCAAAGTGGATAACCTCACATTTATCCACATTATACTTCATCTGCCATGCATTTTCCCACTCACCTAACCTATCCAAGTCGCTCTGCAGCCTCATAGCATCCTCATCGCAGCTCACACTGCCACCCAACTTAGTGTCATCCGCAAATTTGGAGATACTACATTTAATCCCCTCGTCTAAATCATTAATGTACAGTGTAAACAGCTGGGGCCCCAGCACAGAACCTTGCGGTACCCCACTAGTCACTGCCTGCCATTCTGAAAAGTACCCGTTTACTCCTACTCTTTGCTTCCTGTCTGACAACCAGTTCTCAATCCATGTCAATACACTACCCCCAATCCCATGTGCTTTAACTTTGCACATTAATCTCTTGTGTGGGACCTTGTCGAACGCCTTCTGAAAGTCCAAATATACCACATCAACTGGTTCTCCCTTGTCCACTCTACTGGAAACATCCTCAAAAGATTCCAGAAGATTTGTCAAGCATGATTTCCCTTTCACAAATCCATGCTGACTTGGACCTATCATGTCACCTCTTTCCAAATGCGCTGCTGTGACATCCTTAATAATTGATTCCATCATTTTACCCACTACCGATGTCAGGCTGACCGGTCTATAATTCCCTGTTATCTCTCTCCCTCCTTTTTAAAAAAGTGGGGTTACATTGGCTACCCTCCACTCCATAGGAACTGATCCAGAGTCAATGGAATGTTGGAAAATGACTGTCAATGCATCCACTATTTCCAAGACCACCTCCTTAGGTACTCTAGGATGCAGTCCATCAGGCCCTGGAGATTTATCGGCCTTCAATCCCATCAATTTCCCTGACACAATTTCCCAACTAATAAGAATTTCCCTCAGTTCCTCCTCCTTACTAGACCCTCTGACCCTTTTTATATCCGGAAGGTTGTTTGTGTCCTCCTTAGTGAATACCGAACCTAAGTACTTGTTCAATTGGTCCGCCATTTCTTTGTTCCCCGTTATGACTTCCCCTGATTCTGACTGCAGGGGACCTACTTTTGTCTTTACTAACCTTTTTCTCTTTACATATCTATAGAAACTTTTGCAATCCGTCTTAATGTTCCCTGTAAGCTTCTTCTCGTACTCCATTTTCCCTGCCCTAATCGAACCCTTTGTCCTGCTCTGCTGAGTCCTAAATTTCTCCCAGTCCCCGGGTTCGCTGCTATTTCTGGCCAATTTGTATGCCACTTCCTTGGCTTTAACACTATCCCTGATTTCCCTTGATAGCCACGGTTGAGCCACCTTCCCTTTTTTATTTTTACACCAGACAGGAATGTACAATTGTTGTAATTCATCCATGCGGTCTCTAAATGTCTGCCATTGCCCATCCACAGTCAACCCCTTAAGTATCATTCGCCAATCTATCCTAGCCAATTCACGTCTCATACCTTCAAAGTTACCCTTCTTTAAGTTCTGGACCATGGTCTCTGAATTAACTGTTTCATTCTACATCCTAATGCAGAATTCCACCATATTATGGTCACTCTTCCCCAAGGGGCCTCGCACAATGAGATTGCTAATTAATCCTTTCTCATTACACAACACCCAGTCTAAGATGGCCTCCCCCCTAGTTGGTTCCTCGACATATTGGTCTAAAAAACCATCCCTTATGCACTCCATAAAATCCTCCTCCACCGTATTGCTTCCAGTTTGGTTAGCCCAATCTATGTGCATATTAAAGTCACCCATTATAACTGCTGCACCTTTATCGCATGCACCCCTAATTTCCTGTTTGATGCCCTCCCCAACATCACTACTACTGTTTGGAGGTCTGTACACAACTCCCACTAACATTTTTTGCCCTTTGGTGTTCTGCAGCTCTACCCATATAGATTCCACATCATCCAAGCTAATGTCCTTCCTAACTATTGCCTTAATCTCCTCCTTAACCAGCAATGCTACCCCACCTCCTTTCTTTTATTCTATCCTTCCTGAATGTTGAATACCCCTGGATGTTGAGTTCCCAGCCCTGATCATCCTGGAGCCACGTCTCCGTAATCCCAATCACATCATATTTGTTAACATCTATTTGCACAGTTAATTCATCCACTTTATTGCGGATACTCCTTGCATTAAGACACAAAGCCTTCAGGCTTGTTTTTTTAACACCCTTTGTCCTTTTAGAATTTTGCTGTACAATGGCCCTTTTTGTTCTTTGCCTTGGGTTTCTCTGCCCTCCACTTTTCCTCATCTCCTTTCTGTCTTTTGCTTTTGTCTCCTTTTTGTTTCCCTCTGTCTCCCTGCATTGGTTCCCATCCCCCTGCCATATTAGTTTAACTCCTCCCCAACAGCACTAGCAAACACTCCCCCTAGGACATTGGTTCCGGTCCTGCCCAGGTGCAGACCGTCTGGTTTGTACTGGTCCCACCTCCCCCAGAACCGGTTCCAATGCCCCAGGAATTTGAATCCCTCCCTGCTGCACCACTGCTCAAGCCACGTATTCATCTGCGCTATCCTGCAATTCCTACTCTGACTAGCACGTGGCACTGGTAGCAATCCCGAGATTACTACTTTTGAGGTCCTACTTTTTAATTTAGCTCCTAGCCCCTTAAATTCGTTTCGCAGGACCTCATCTCTTTTTTTACCTGTGTCGTTGGTACCAATGTGCACCATGACAACTGGCTGATCTCCCTCCCTTTTTAGAATGTCCTGCACCCGCTCCGAGACATCCTTGACCCTTGCACCAGGGAGGCAACATACCATCCTGGAGTCTCGGTTGTGGCCGCAGAAACGCCTATCTATTCCCCTTACAATTAAATCCCCTATCAATATCGCTCTCCCACTCTTTTTCCTGCCCTCCTGTGCAACAGAGCCAGCCACGGTGCCATGAACTTGGCTGCTGCTGCCCTCCCCTGATGAGTCATCCCCCTCAACAGTACTGACACACGCAAGTTAGGAGACGCTTTTGATTAAGGGATTCCAATAAGTCAAGGCACCAGAGATAATATTAGCAGCAAATGCATTAACTTGCTCATATAAAATTCCTTCATCCACTTTTTTTTTAAACAAAGGTGTTAACCCGTTTAATATTAATCGGTCAACACTTCCATTAAGCTAGCAGTCAGAGGAATTTCATACAAATGTGCTGGCATAATCCTCACTGATACCACACAATGCGATCGTCATCCGCAAGAATTGATTTTGGAAGAGGCATATTATGAATTTTTTTTTTAACTGTTCAAAAAGATCTTTGATATCAAAAATAACCTGGTGTGACCTTTAAATCCACTAAATTTACCTCAGTTCTTCAACTCACTTCTTTCATGCCTCTGACAAGACCAATCAACAGCTACCGCCTTCTTACGTCTGATGTCTGCTCCCCTGAACCTTCTTCACCATGTGTCATCCTTATAGAATAGAATTGTACCACATACAAGTAGGCCAATTGCTCCATGCAGGCTGTGCCTGCTCTTTGGTAGAGCTATCCAATTAGTCCTGCTCCCCACTCCGCTCTCCCCCATCCCTGCCCTTTCCCCATAGGCCTGCAAAAAATTTCCTTTCCAAGTATAAGAACATAAGAAAGAGGAGCAGGAGTAGGCCATTTGGCCCCTCGAGCCTGCTCCGCCATTTAATAAGATCATGGCTGATCTGATCATCGACTCAGGCCCACTTCCCCGCCCGCTCCCCATAACCTCTGATCAATTAAGAAACTGTCTATCTCTGTCTTAAATTTATTCAATGTCCCAGCTTCCACAGCTCTCTGAGGCAGCGAATTCCATAGATTTACAACCCTCTGAGAGAAGAAATTCCTCCTTATCTCAGTTTTAAATGGGCGGCCCCTTATTCTAAGATCATGCCCTCTAGTTCTAATCTTCCCCACCAGTGGAAACATCCTCTCTGCATCCACCTTGTCGAGCCCCCTCATAATCTTATACGTTTCGATAAGACCACCTCTCATTCTTCTGAATTCCAATGAGTAAGGGCCAAACTACTCAACCTTTCCTCATAAGCCAACCCCCTCATCTCTGGAATCAACCTAGTGAACCTTCTCTGAACTGCCTCCAAAGCAAGTATCAATCTAATTGCCCTTTTGAAAGTAATTATTGAATCTGCTCCTGTCGCCCTTTCAGGCGGTGCATTTGCTATGTAAACAAACTTCCCTTAATCTCACCCCCCGCCCCCACCACCCCACTGCTTCTTTTCCCAATTATCGGAGACCTGTGTCTTCTGGTTCCCTACCTTCCTGGCAGTGGGAACAGTTCTTCATCGCATTATTCTCTCTGATCTCGCAAGGAGTTCCCACATCTCCTCCATTGTTAACACTGCCTCCGAGAAAGTCTTTCATTCTCCATGCATTTTTTTTTTCCTTTCAAGAGCACTTACTGCTCCATAATGCTAATGTTTGTCCAAGGCTTGAATATCTGGGGAGCCTCCGTACTACTCTATTCTCCAGTAATGTCTGTAATGTATTTGCTTCATGGGCTCTTTGCTTAAGAATTCATAGCAGCACATTGCTATTGAGAACGAGTTGGTTTATTGGCAATGTTTTAACAATCACGCTACACCGGCCCGGAAATCGGCACGGTCCCGGCCTGCAAGACCATCAGCAGACCGGGACCATTGGAGGGAGCAGCGTGCGGTGGTATACCACTGCAGGGAGCAGCGCGTGCTGCTGCAGGAGGGCGACGGCTGCGAAGCCAGGTCGCTGGTTGCAGTGCGGGCAGGCACAGCAGGAGGGGCGAAGGAGCGGCAAGAGTCCGTAGAGGGAAGTGACCGGGGCCCAGGAGACGCGTGAGTCTGGGTCCCAGAAGAGGCGAGGGGCCAGGGACCGCACGGGCCAGCCCCCACTGCGATATGTGTCCGTGCAGTAGAGCTGGTCTCTAGTCGTCCTGGGTAATCGGTCAGCGTCAACGGGAGGCCCAGCAGGGAGTCGGGAGGTGGAGCGGCAGCGTTGGTGAGGCCTCTAAAGGCCAGCATCGTCGCGAGGCCCTGCAGGGAGTCGGGAGGCGGAGCGGCAGTGTTGGTGAGGCCTACAAGAGGCCAGCGTTGTCGGGAGGCCCAACAGGAAGTCGGGAGGCGGAGCGGGACATCGGAGAGGTGAGCCTGTGCAGCTGCAGCAGGGAGGCAAAAAAGAAATAGAAAGAAATTGAAAGGTGACATCACAGCCAAGGGGATAAGTGATTGGCTGGTGATTGGTAAGTAGTTTTTCTTTTTCTTTTCAGTATCAGTAAGTAACTTCTATATCAGTAAGTAACCTTTAGCATTGTTGTTGCCAATTTAAATTTATCTAAGGGTAAAGTCATAGCAGGGCAGCTCTGACGCGTGTTATGCTCCTCCTGTACCATGTGGGAAGTCAGGGACACTTCCGATGTCCCTGACGACTACGTGTGCGGGAAGTGCATCCGCCTGCAGCTCCTGACAGACCGCATTGCGGCACTGGAGCTGCGGGTGGATTCACTCTGGAGCATCCACGATGCTGAGAATAACGTGAATAGCACGTTTAGTGAGTTGGTCTTACTGCAGGTAAAGGGTACACAGCCAGTTAGGGAATGGAAGACCAACAGGAACAGCAGGGCAAGGAAGGTAGTGCAGGGGTCTCCTGCGGTCATCCTCCTGCAAAACAGATACACCGCTTTGGGTACTGTTGAGGGGGATGACTCATCAGGGGAGGGCAGCAGCAGCCAAGTTCATGGCACCATGGCTGGCTCTGCTGCATAGGAGAGCAGGATAAAGAGTGGGAGAGCAATAGTGATAGGGGATTCAATTGTAAGGGGAATAGATAGACGTTTCTGCGGCTGCAACCGAGACTCCAGGATGGTATGTTGCCTCCCTGCTGCAAGCGTCAAGATTGTCTCGGAGCAGGTGCAGGGCATTCTGAAAAGGGAGGGTGAACAGCCAGTTTGTCGTGGTGCATATAGGTACCAACGACATAGGTAAAAAACGGGATGAGGTCTTACAGACGAATTTAGGGAGCTAGGAGCTAAATTAAAAAGTAGGACCTCAAAAGTAGTAATCTCAGGATTGCTACCAGTGCCACGTGCTAGTCAAAGTAGGAATCACAGGATAGCTCAGATGAATACGTGGCTTGAGGAGTGGTGCAGAAGGGAGGGATTCAAATTCCTGGGACATTGGAACTGGTTCTGGGGGAGGTGGGACTAGTACAAACCGGACGGTCTGCACCTGGGCAGGACCGGAATGAATGTCCCAGGGAGAGTGTTTGCTAGTGCTGTTGGGGAGGAGTTAAACTAATATGGCAGGGGGATGGGAACCTATGCAGGGAGACAGAGGGAAGTAGAATGGGGGCAGAAGCAAAAGATAGAAAGAAGAAAAGTAAAAGTGGAGGGCAGAGAAACCTAAGGCAAAAAGTAAAAAGGGCCACATTACACCAAAATTCTAAAGAGGCAAAGTGTGTTAGAAAGACAAGCCTGAAGGCTCTGTGCCTCAATGCGAGGAGTATTCGGAATAAGGTGGATGAATTAACTGCGCAGATAGCAGTTAACGGGTATGATGTAATTGGCATCACAGAGACATGGCTCCAGGGTGACCAAGGCTGGGAACTCAACATCCAGGGATATTCAACATTTAGGAAGGATAGACAGAAAGGAAAAGGAGGCGGGGTGGCATTGCTGGTTAAAGAGGAAATTCATGCAATAGTAAGAAAAGACATTAGCTTGGATGATGTGGAATCGGTATGGGTGGAGCTACAGAATACCAAGGGGCAGAAAACGCTAGTGGGAGTTGTGTACAGACTACCAAACAGTAGTAGCAAGGTTGGGGACAAGGTTGGGGACATCAAACAAGAAATTAGGGAAGCATGCAATAAAGGTACAGCAGTTATCATGGGTGACTTTAATCTACATACTGATTGGGCTAACCTGGAGTGTATTAGGGATGGTTTTCTCGGCCAATATGTCGAGGAACCAACTAGGGAGCTGGCCATCCTAGACTGGGTGATGTGTAATGAGAAAGGACTAATTAGCAATCTTGTTGTGCGAGGCCCCTTGGGAAAGAGTGACCATAACATGGCAGAATTCTTTATTAAGATGGAGAGTGACACAGTTAATTCCAAAACTAGGGTCCTGAGCTTAAGGAAAGGTAACTTCGATGGTTTGAGGCGTGAATTGGCTAGAATAGACTGGCAAATGATACTTAAAGGGTTGACGGTGGATAGGCAATGGCAAACATTTAAAGATCACATGGATGAACTTGAGCAATTGTACATCCCTGTCTGAAGTAAAAATAAAACGGGGAAGGTGGCTCAACCGTGGCTAAAAAGGGAAATTAAGGATAGTGTTAAATCCAAAGAAGAGGCATATAAATTGGCCAGAAAAAGCAACAAACCTGAAGACTGGGAGAAATTTAGAATTCAGCAGAGGAGGACAAAGGGTTTAATTAAGAAGGGGAAAATAGAGTACGAGAAGAAGCTTGGCGGGAACATAAAAACTGACTGCAAAATCTTCTATAAATATGTGAAGAGAAAAAGATTAGTGAAGACAAAAGTAGGTCCCTTGCAGTCAGAATCAGGTGAATTTATAATGGGGAACAAAGAAATGGCAGACCAATTGAACAAATACTTTGGTTTTGTATTCATGAAAGCAGACACAAATAACCTTTCGGAAGTACGAGGAGACCGAGGGTCTAGTGTGAAGGAGGAACTGAAGGATATCCTTATTAGGCGGGAAATTGTGTTGGGGAAATTGCTGGGATTGAAGGCCGATAAATCCATGGAGCCCGATCGTTTGCACCCCAGAATAATTAAGGAAGTGGCCCTAGAAATAGTGGATGCATTGGTGATCATTTTCCAACAGACTATCGACTCTGGATCAGTTTCTATGGACTGGAGGGTAGCTAATGTAACACCACATTTTAAAAAGGGAGGGAGAGAGAAAGCAGGTAACTATAGATCAGTTAGCCTGACATCAGTAGTGGGGAAAATGTTGAAATCAATTATTAAGGATGAAATAGCAGTGACAGGATCGGTCCAAGTCAGCATAGATTTATGAAGGGGAAATCATGCTTGACAAATCTTCTGGAATTTTTTGAGGATGTAACTAGTAGAGTGGACAAGGGAGAACCAATGGATGTGGTGTATTTGGACTTTCAAAAAGCTTTTGACAAGGTCCCACACAAGGGATTGGTATGCAAAATCAAAGCACATAGTATTGGGGATAATATACTGACATGGATAGAGAACTGGTTGGCAGACAGGAAGCAGAGAGTCGGGATTAACGGGTCCTTTT
The DNA here is from genome assembly GCF_044704955.1 of Pristiophorus japonicus. Classification (NCBI taxonomy): domain Eukaryota; kingdom Metazoa; phylum Chordata; class Chondrichthyes; family Pristiophoridae; genus Pristiophorus; species Pristiophorus japonicus. The sequence goes on from NC_091995.1 coordinate 84,523,291, forward strand.
CAGAATGGCAGGCAGTGACTAGTGGAGTGCCGCAGGGCTCAGTGCTAGGACCCCAGCTCGTTACAATATACATCAATGATTTGGATGAAGGAATTGAGTGTAATATCTCCAAGTTTGCAGATGACACTAAACTGGGTGGCGGTGTGAGCTGTGAGGGGGATGCTAGGAGGCTGCAGGGTGACTTGGACAGGTTAGGTGAGTGGGCAAATGCATGGCAGATGCAGTGTAATGTGGATAAATGTGAGGTTATCCACTTTGGGGGCAAAAACACGAAGACAGAATATTATCCGAATGGCGACAGATTAGGAAAAGGGGAGGTGCAACGAGACCTGGGTGTCATGGTTCATCAGACATTGAAAGTTGGCATACAGGTACAGCAGGCAGTGAAGAAGGAAAATGGTATGTTGGCCTTCATAGCTAGAGGATTTGAGTATAAGAGCAGGGAGGTCTTACTTCAGTGTACAGATGAGGCCTTACCTGGAATATTGTGTTCAGTTTTGGTCTCCTAATCTGAGGAAGGACGTTCTTGCTATTGAGGAAGTGCAGCGAAGGTTCACCAGACTGATTCCAGGGATGGCAAGACTGACATATGAGGAGAGACTGGATCAACTGGGCCTTTATTCACTGGAGTTTAGAAGGATGAGAGGGGATCTCATAGAAACTTATAAGATTCTGACAGGACGGGACAGGTTAGATGGGGGTACAATGTTCCCGATGTTGGGGAAGTCCAGAACCAGGGGACACAGTCTTAGGATAAGGGGTAGGTTATTTAGGACTGAGATGAGGAGAAACTTCTTCACTCAGAGAGTTGTTAACCTGTGGAATTCCATGCCGCAGAGAGTTGTTGATGCCAGTTCACTGGATATATTCAAGAGAGAGTTAGCTATGGCCTTTACGGCTAAGGGGATCAAGGGGTATGGAGAGAAAGCAGGAAAGGGGTACGGAGGGAATGATCAGCCATGATCTTATTGAATGGTGGTGCAGGCTCGAAGAGCCGAATGGCCTACTCCTGCACCTATTTTCTATGTTTCTAATCCTTGCCACTGGACCAAGACCTAGCTCTGTCAAGGCCGTGTGGTGGCTGATGTGCAATGGCCACCACACATCCATGCTCATGCATCTTCCACCCTTCAAGATGTAGTTCGGGATCTGGAATATTAGGTCCTTCAATGAAACAGCTGTGAACTCATCCCTTTTTGGCGTGGCTGCAAGTCATCCTCGTTTTGAGGGACCGCCTATGATCATGACACATTAGCAGTTCATCCACTAGGCTCACAACTGCATACCTCATCGTGGATGACCGAGATCCAACTGGCTGGGGTTTTATTGAGTCTTGCGAACATCACGTGACTGGCTAAGCCACTCACAATGCAACAGCTCAACAATCCTGTGAGCATACTCACAGGTGCATACATCGCAATGCCGAACCTGAAGTCCTCACCCAGCTCCTCAATGTTGTGGCATGGCAAAGATTGAGAAGGACATTGGAGGAACAAAACCCAGGCCCACACCACTGGTGTTATAAGTTGAGAAAAACTTTTACTGTATTCTTAATTGAAGTTGTTGCCGATGTTGGGAGCAATGGGGTTGGAATTCGTGGTCGGATGCTTGCCGCGGACGAACAACTCCAAACCGCAAGAAAACTCCACACTTTATCGTCATCGTAGGCTGTCCCTCGGAGTCGAGGAAGTCTTACTTCCTCTCTAAAAGTGAGTTCTCAGGTGACTGTACAGTCCAATACAGGAAATACGGTCCCTGTCACAGGTGGGACAGACAATGGTTGAAGGTAAGGGTGGATGGGACAGGTTTGCTGCACGCTCCTTCCGCTGCCTGCGCTTGATTTCTGCATGCTCTCGGCGACGAGATTCGAGGTGCTCAGCGCCCTCTCGGATGCTCTTCCTCCACTTAGGGCGGTCTTTGGCCAGGGACTCCCAGGTGTCGGTGGAGATGTTGCACTTAATCAAGGAGGCTTTGAGGGCGTCCTTGAAACGTTTCCTCTGCCCACCTGGGGCTCGCTTGAGCTTTGAGTAGAGCGCTTGCTTTGGGAGTCTTGTGTCGGGCATGCAAACGATGTGGCCCGTACAACGGAGCTGGTCGAGCGTGGTCAGTCCGCAACTACCTGATCGTTCTGAACCTTTGAAGATCCGCGCTCCCGGGCATATACGTGTAGGCCTGCGTAAAGGCCCGCACATCCCAGGGGCACAGGCAGTTCGCAAGTTTCCTTGGGATCACGTGGGCCGGCCCAACCAATCACAAAGGGCGATTCACATTATGCTTATGAGGGATTACGTGCGGAATCCCCTAGCACATAATTGAGGAATCCCCTAAAAAATATAGTTCACAACACTAAAATAAAAATAAATGTTCACAGGTTCAAAATTAATTAAAATACAATCTATTTAAACATTTAAAACAAAAATATTATTTTTTGAAAAATAAACTTAAAACAGGGAATTAGCCTGACATCGGTAGTGGGGAAAATGTTGAAATCAATTATTAAAGATGAAATAGCAGAGCATTTGGAAAGCAGTGACAGGATCGGTCCAAGTCAGCATGGATTTATGAAAGGGAAATCATGCTTGACAAATCTTCTGGAATTTTTTGAGGATGTAACTAGTAGAGTGGACAAGGGAGAACCAGTGGATGTGGTGTATTTGGATTTCAAAAGGCTTTTGACAAGGTCCCTCACAAGAGATTGGTGTACAAAATTAAAGCACATGATATTGGAGGTAATGTATTGACATGGATAGAGAACTGGTTGGCAGACAGGAAGCAGAGAGTCGGAATAAATGGGTCCTTTTCAGAATGGTAGGCAGTGACTAGTGGGGTGCCGCTGGGTTCAGTGCTGGTACCCCAGCTATTTACTATATACATTATTAATTTAGATAAATGAATTGAATGTAATATCTCCAAGTTTGCAGATGACACAAGGCTGGGTGGTGGTGTGAGATGCTAAGAGGCTGCAGGGTGACTTGGACAGGTTAGGTGAGTGGGCAAATGCATGGCAGATGCAGAATAATGTGTATAAATGTGAGGTTATCCACTTTAGTGTCAAAAACAGGAAGGCAGAATATTATATGAATGATGGCAGATTAGGAAAAGAGGAGGTGCAACGAGACCTGTGTGTCATGGTACATCAGTCATTGAAAGTTGGCATGCAGGTACAGCAGGTGGTGAAGAAGGCAAATGGTATGTTGGCCTTCATAGCTAGAGGATTTGAGTATAGGAGCAGGGAGGTCTTACTGCAGTTGTACAGGGTCTTGGTGAGGCCTCACCTGGAGTATTGTGTTCAGTTTTGCTCTCCTAATCTGAGAAGGGAGGTTCTTGCTATTGAGGGAGGTGCAGCGAAGGTTCACCAGACTGATTCCTGGGATGGCAGGACTGACATATGACGAGAGACTGGATCGACTGAGCTTGTATTCACTGGAGTTTAGAAGAATGAGAGGGATCTCATAGAAACATATAAAATTCTGATGGGATTGGACAGGTTAGAGGCAGGAAGAATGTTCCCGATGCTGGGGAAGTCCCGAACCAGGGGTCACAGTCTAAGGATAAGGGATAAGCCATTTAGGACTGAGATGAGGAGAAACTTCTTCACTCAGAGAGTTGTTAACCTGTGGAATTCTCTACCACAGAAAGTTGTTGAGGACAGTTCGTTGGATATATTCAAAAGGGAGTTAGATATGTCCCTTACTGCTAAAGGGATCAAGGGGTATGGGGAGAAAGCAGGAAAGGGGTACTGAAGTTGCATGATCAGCCATGATCATATTGAATGATGGTGCAGGCTCGAAGGGCCGAATGGCCTACTCCTGCACCAAATTTGTATGTATGTATAAATTGCCCTTAGGGACATACTGATGTCAGTTCAAGGCTGATTGATGGGAAAGATTCACTGTAGTTTGCCAGCTGTTTCTAAATCACGGGATCCTCCTGAAGGGAAGAAAAAAACATGGGGCAGAAATTCATTATAGTCCAGTAATCATCATCATCATAGGCGGTCCCTGGAACGAGGATGACTTGCTTCCACATGAGTTCACAGATGTTTCATTGAACGACCCGATGTTCCAGTCCTGAACTGCAATTGAAGGGGTGGAAGCTGCCTGTGCGTGGATTTTTTAACGTGTGGTGACCGTTGCACATCAGCCACCACACGGGCTTGACAGAGCTCGGCCTTTATCCAGTGGCAAGGGTTAACCAGGACGACTGGAGACCTGCTGTGCTGCACGGACCTAATGCGCACACATATCGCAGTGTGGGCTGGCCCGTGCTGCCCCTGGGCCCGCGGCTCTTGGGGGACCCGTACTCTCATTCGCCCCACCTTCGCCCATGACCTTGGCACTAACCTGACAGCTGCGACTCATTACTCATGATCTATTTAAGTAGCGCCCCTGGAGCCGGCATCTGCCTGCTCGGCACCTCCTCTCCCTGTCACTGGTGGGGCAAGGAGCTGAGGCCGGAGGGGATGGGGGAGGCGACAATTAATTTTTGCAGATCAGGTGCCCAGTGAGCGTTGCACACTCACTGACGTCACGGGCTGCCTGGCGCTGAAGTTCCCGCCGGTAAGTCATGGCGGGAGAGGGACGGATTTGCCTTGCATCGCTGGATTCGTCTCGCCGTGGTGCTACTGCCTCAGCGCCCCATTAGCGCCCCCCGCCAGTCACTAACTGGAGGCGCTAAGGTACCGAATTTTGCACCCAAACTGCTTCCTTCTTTTTTTATATACTTTAGCTTAAATGTGACACAAATAATGTTCCTATGTGGCAAAGACTAAAGTGAGATGGATGCATCTCAAATGTGTTTTATTTTAATATTAGAATACAATGGGTTCCTTTCAGCAGTATCTTTACAACTGCTGAGCCAGCTGAAATGTTCAAGAGATATGCGATAAATAATGATCCAGCCACGAGACAGGACCAATTTCACTCATTTTCCTGAGGCAGGATTTTAAATTAACGTGACTTTGCAAAGATATGTCTAAAGCTAATTAAACTACCAGAATATTATGTTTTCAATTTAGAAGGATTCCTATTGCCAATAATTAATATCCAGAGTTCTACAAATCTGGATTATTTGATATCACTGGTCAGGCTCTGCCCCTCTCATTGCCCAATTCGATTATGAATTTGTTTTTTTATTCACTCATGGGATTAGAACATAAGAATTTGGAGCAGGAGTCGGCCACCTGGCCCCTCGAGCCTGCTCCGCCATTTAATAAGATCATGGCTGAATTCGGCCCATCATCCCTTTTGTCTCTCTAATCTCTCCTGCCTTCCACCCTATCGGTGCTCCTTAAAAGTCTGTTCTTTCTGAACACTCTCCAGTTCTGCCGAAGGGTCATCGACCCGAAACGTTAACTCTGCTTCCCCTCCACAGATGCTGCCTGACCCGCTGAGTATCTCCAGCATTTTTTCTGTTTTTATTCCAGATTCCGGCATCCGCGGCATTTTGCTTTTGTATGGCTGATCTGATCATGGACTCAGCTCCACTTCCCTGCCCGCTCCCCATAACCCTTCACTCCCTTATCGCTCAAAAATCTGTCTATCTCCACCTTAAATATATTCAATGACCCAGCCTCCACAGCTCTTTGGGGCAGAGAATTCCACAGATTCACGACTCTCTGAGAGAAGAAATTGCAGCCCTTGTCAGTTCTAAATGGGTAACCCCTTATTCTGAAACTATGCCCCCTAGTTCTAGATTCCCCCACGAGGGGAAACATCCTCTCTGCATCTACCTTGTTGAGCCCCCTCAGTATGTATGTGGGCACTGCAGGCAACCCCAGCATTTATTGCCCATCCCTAATCGAGAAGGTGGTCACCAACACAGGCAGTCCCTCGTATCGAGGATGACTTGCTTCCACGCCAAAAAGGGATGAGTTCACAGGTGTTTCAATAAAGGACCTCATATTCCGGATCCCAAACTACATCTTGAAGGGTGGAAGAAGCCTGTGGTGGCCATTGCATCACACGGGCTTGACAGAGCTAGCCCTTGGTCCAGTGGCAAGGATTACCCAAGACGACTGGAGACCTGCTCTGCTGCACGGACCTAGTGCGCGCACATATCGCAGAAAAGGTGGTGGCAAACCACTGAAAGATATTAATACTAAAATCCAGTGTCCCATTGAGATGCACAACATTTCTAACTACAGCAACAACTTGCATTTATATAGCAGCACCTTTAAAGTGGGAAAATGTCCCATAGCTCTGCAGGGTCAAAAGGGGCAAAAATGAATGCCAAGCCGAAGAAGAAGATATAGGAGCGATGGGCAGAAACTTTAGTCAAAGAGGTGGTCTTAACCGGAGAGAGAGGAGGAAGTTTTTAGAGAGGGAATTGTCATGTATCCTAGATGGTTACTGTTTGCACTATCACAAGTGTGCCACTAGAGGTCACCATAGTGAGCGACTTGCAGGTTACCTGTACAGGTGTGCCTGGCCTAGTATAAAAGGCAGGCCACCAGGTGTGATCCTCACTCTGTAGTTATCAATAAAGGACTAAGGTCACTACAGTTCAAGTACAACACATTGCCTCGTGGAGTCATTATCAGAGCATCTAAAGACATAACAGGAATTTCATAGATTGAAGCTTAGATGGCTTATGGCAGGGCCACTAATAGTGGTGTGCAGAATAGTCAGAGGAAGGAAGAGTTCCAGGGCTAGAGGAGAAATAGGGAGGGGTGAAACCATGGAGGGATTTAAACACACAGATGAGAATTCTAAATGTGAGGTGTTAAGAGAACTGGATGCCAGTGTAGGTCGGCACAGATGGGATGATGGGAGCTGGACTTGGTGTGGGGTAGGATACAGGCAGCAGAGTTTTGGATGAGCCAAAGTTAACAGAGGGTAATGAGTTGGAGGCTGGCCCTAAGAGCATTGGAGAAGGGGAATCTAGGTGACAAAGGCATGAGTGAGGGTTTCATCAGCAGCTAGGTAGGGGCCATAAAAGGAGCAGTGTGATGCCCAGGGAGCAGCGTGGAGGCAGGCTACTACAAGGTACAGCGCGAGCTGGTGCAGGAGGGCAACGGCAGCGAAGAGTGACATCAGCAAGGTCCAGGTCGGTGATTGGAGCATGGGCAGATGCAGCAGGAGCGGCGAGATTGGGGCGAAGGAACGTGGATCGGGGCCCAGGGGAGTCGTGAGTTCGAGGCCAGGGGCCCAGGGGCAGCACGGGCCCAGCCCACACTGCGATATGTGTGCGCACTAGGTCCGTGCAGCAGAGCTGGTCTCCAGACATCTTGGTCAACCCTTGCCACTGGACCAAGACCTCGCTCTGTCGAGCCCCGTGTGGTGGCTGGTGTGCAACGGCCACCACACGTTGAAAAAATCCACGCACAGGCATCTTCCACCCTTCAGGAGGCAGTTCGGGTTCTTCATTCAAAACGCCTGTGAACTCATCCTTTTTTCTGGCATGGAAGCAAGTCATCCTCATTTCGAGGGACCGCCTATGATGACTCTAACAGTGAGTTCGTCACAGCAGTTTTTACAACTGCGTGTCTCGCTGGGCCATTTCAGAGGGCAGTTAAGAGCCAACCACATTGACTGTGGGTTTGGAGTCACATATAGGCCAGACCGGGTAAGGACGGCAGATTTCCTTCCCTTAAGGACGTTAGTGAACCAGATGGGTCACCACTACTGACGCTTGCTTTTCATTCTGGATTTACTTAATGAACTGAATTTAAATTCTCCCAGCTGCCTTGGTGGGATTTGAACTCAGGTCTATCGGATCATCAGTCCAGGCCTTGGGATTACTAGCCCAGTAATTTAAGCACTCTGCTACCGTTTCCATATTACGACACCAGATTGTGAATGTGTGGTATCCTAGAAGCAGCAACAAGATGAGCGGGGGAGTTTGGCACGGGGATGAAGTTGTGATTAATGGTTGTGGATCATTTGAAGAGTTTAAATATTTTGATATATACTGGCAGATGGAAAGCACATGTTGTTAACCTCTGGAGAATGGTGATGAGAGAGCAGAGAGATAGTGATTTAGACAGTCTGGGTGATGTGAGCGTTTAGCAAAAAAGAAAATATGAATTTCCTCAATTGCCGAGTTGGGAGCAAACATCCCGGAATGACAGGTAGGAAATATATCTAGGAACAAAATAAGGTAAAGTTACATTTGGGGATATGTACGCATATTTATTTTCTTAAAATCATAGGCGGTCCCTTGAACGAAGATGACTTTCTTCCACAAGAGTTCAAGATGTTTCAATGAAGGACCCGATGTTCCAGTCCTGAACTCCAATTGAGGAGGTGGAAGATGCCTGTGCGTGGATTTTTTTAACGTGTGGTGATCGTTGCACATCAGCCACCACACGGGCTTGACAGAGCTAGGTCTTTATCCAGTGGCAAAGGTTAACCAGGACGACTGGAGACCTGCTCTGCTGCGCGGATCTAGTGCGCGCACCTATCGCACAGTGTGGGCTGGCCCGTGCTGCCCCTGGGCCCTCGGCTCTTCTGGGCCCTGTACCCTCATTCACCGCACCTTCGCCCACATAGCTCCAGGGCCCAGCACTCCAGCTCTATTTATAGCCCCGAGCTGCGGTGGTGTTCTCACACAGGTCGGGGCGGCCCACGATCTTAAAATAGAGTTTCCATGACAATACTCACAATCATTGTCAAAAGGACTCTAACTAGATTATAGCAAGGTCCTAAAGGCCTTTAAGGCCGGGAATGGTAGCACAGTGGTTATATTACTGGACCAGTGATCCAAAGGTCTGGATCCAGAACCATGAGTTCAAAACCTCATCACAGCAGCTGGGGAATTTAGATTCAGTTAATTAAATACATCTGGAATTAAAAAGCTGGTATCATGACCATGTAACTACCGAATTGTCAGGGGAAAATCCCCATCTGGTTCACTAATGTCCTTCAGTGAAGGAAATCTGCTGCCCTTACCTGGTCTGGCCTATATATGACTCCAGACCCCACAGCAATGTGGTTGACTCTTAACTGCCCTCTGAAATCGCCCAGCGAGACACTCAGTTGTAACAAACCACTACGACAAAGTCAGCACTGTGTGGGAACACTTTCACCACACGGACTGCAGCGGTTCAAGAAGGCGGCTCACCACCACCTTCTCAAGGGGCAATTAGGAATTGGCAATAAACGCCGGCCTTGCCAGCAACACCCACATCCCGTGAACAAATATATATATTTTTTAAAAAGTCCTATTTGAAATAGAATGGCAGTTTTCCTTACTGAAAGAGTGAGAAATAAGGCGACGGGGACAGATGGAAACAAACAAAGATAAATGAGAGAAAGTGTGTTGCCGCCCAATAGAGAGAGGAACAGAAAGAGGTGGAAGACAATCAGAGAGTGAGGTAACAGAGGGAATTGGAGAGTGAGCGAGAGAAGCAGAGAGACATTTACAGCAAGGAAGAACTTGCATTTATATAGTACCTTTCACAATTTCACGGCATCCCGTAGATGTTCACGGGATGTGGGCATCGCTGGCAAGGGCGGCATTTATTGCCCATCCCTAATTGCCCCTTGAGAAGGTGGTGGTGAGCCGCCTTCTTGAACCGCTGTAGTCCGTGTGGTGAAGGTGTTCCCACAGTGCTGACTTTGTCACTGTGGTTTAGTACAACTGAGTGTCTCACTGGGCCATTTCAGAGGGCAGTTAAGAGTCAACCACATTGCTGTGGGTCTGGAGTCACATATAGACCAGACCAGGTAAGGGCGGCAGACTAAAGGACATTAAGGACATTAATGAACCAAATGGGTTTTTACGGCATTCCGATAGTTTCATGGTCACCATTACTGACACTAGTTTTATTTTTAAATCACAGATTTATTTAATTAACTGAATTTAAATTCCCCAGCTGCCGTGGTGGGATTTGAACTAGCGTCTCACGGATTATTAGTCCAGGCCTCTGGATTACAGGTCCAGTGACATAACCAAGATAAAATAAGAACATAAGGATTCGGAACAGGAGTAGGACACTCGGCCCCTCAAGCCTGCTCCACCATTCAATGAGATCCTGGCTGATCTTCTACCTCAACTCCACTTTCCTGCACTATCCCCATATCCCTTGGTTCCCTTAATATCCAAAAATCTATCGATCTCTGTCTTCAATATACTCAACGACTGAGCCTCCAGAGCCCTCTGGGGCAGAGAATTCCAAAGATTCACCCCCCTCCTCATCTCAGTCCTAAACGGCCGACCCCTTATTCCGAGACTGTGACCCCTGGTTCTAGACTCCCCAGCCCGGGGGGAAACATCCTCCCTGCATCGACCCTGTCAAGCCCGGTAAGAATTCTGTATGTTTCAATGAGATCACCTCTCATTCTTCTAAACTCCAGAGAATTTAGGTCTAGTCTACTCAATCTACCGCACTCCATTAAAACATCATATTCTAACGTGCCGCTGTGTTATAAATGAGTCTGGTATCCCAGACGCAACCATCTTTCTTGGCAACCCAATCCAGCCATTGATCATTCTCTATGTAAAGATATGCTTCGTGGCATCCATCATAAATCCAAATACTTTGTACCTAATTGTAAGGTTATTGAAGTAAATTAAAAGGAATACCGGTTGGAATAGGAAGCATAATACCAACTAAACGATGTCGGGACACCCATTAGCAATAGTGGAAGGGCAAAGGATTTGGATCTGATAATTGGCCTCTGAAAGTATCTCGTCAATATGAAGCTTAATATCAATAAGTCCAATTAAGTACTGGTCTGCATCTCAAACGTGACATCTGAAATTTGACAGACTCAAATTTTTATATATGTATAGAGGCTTTACAGGATAATGCAAGCCTCTGACAGTAAAAGGAACTATGCCTGGCTTGATTTTTTTCAACAGCCCTATCTGTTCCATAAATTTATTGACCGCAAAAGATTTCACTTGTAGAATAGTCAGTCATCGCTGCACTCCTGTAAAGTGTGGCTGTGGTTAGACACAAAAGAGCTCGGCACCCTATGATATCCAATGATTTTATGGCAGTAATTCATCTGACTGTTGCTCTGTCTCAGGATATTATGTCCATACAAAAGCAAAACACTGCGGATGCTGGAATCTGAAATAAAAACAGAAAACGCTGGGAAACAACTCAGCAGCTCAGCAAGTACCTGTGGAGAGAGAAACAGAGTTAACCTTTCAGGTCGATGACTCTTCGTCAGAACTGGAAAAAGTTAGAGATGTAACCGTTTATTTAGCAAGTGTAGGGGCAGGGAACATAAGAACATAAGAAATAGGAGCAGGACCTGGCCCCTCGAGCCTGCTCTGCCATTCAATAAAATCATGGCTGATCTGATCATGGACTTAGCTCCACTTCCCTGCCCACTCCCCATAATCCCTTACTCCCTTATCACTTAAAAATCTGTCTATCCCCGCCTTAAATATATTCAATGACCCAGCCTCCACAGCTCTCTGGGGCAGAGAATTCCACAGATTTACAAACCTCCGAGAGAAGAAATTCCTCCTCATTTCAGTTTTAAATGGGCGGCCCCTTATTCTGAGACTATGTCCCCGAGTTTTAGTTTCCCCCATCAGTGGAAACATCCCTTCTGCATCTACCTTGTCGAGCCCCTTCGTTGTCTTAGACATTTCAATAAGATCACCTCTCATTCTCCTGAACTCCCATGAGTATAGGCCCTATCTACTCAACCTATCTTCATAAGTCAACCTCCTCATCTCCGGAATCAACCTAGTGAACCTTCTCGGAACAGCCTCCAATGTAAATATCTCCTTCCTTAAATACAGAGACCAAAACGCAGTACTCCAGGTGTGGCCTCACCAATACCCTGTACAGTTGTAGCAGGACTTCTCTGCTTTTTATACTCTATTCCCCTTGCAATAAAGGGAATGATATCTATAGTTAGGTGTAATATATTTATGCTTGGGGTCACCTGACACCAGAGGGCGCCATTATCGGATGTCATGCAGGCAACACAGGAAGTCAACTCTTGTACTTATCCGAAGTGGGAGTAAAAGAGATCAGGTACACACCCGAGGCAGTTTATAATGTAACAGGACACTTGTGTTATTACATTGGCGACGAGGTAAACTAAGAACTTTCCTATTTACAATGGGCACTATTGGAATTCTGCACAAAGTCCTGGATGGCAAGGATTGGGCGGATTTTGTCGACTGCCTGGATCAATATTTTGTTGCCAACAAAATGAAGGAGGAGGCTGATGCAGTCCGTTGCAGGGCGGTTCTCCTCACCATCTGTGGTCAGAAGGCTTACGGCATCAAGAAGAACCTTCTCTCGACTTTACGTCCAACTGCCAAGTCTTACGAGCAATGGTGTGATTTGGCGCGTGACCATCTAAAGCCAAAGAAAGGGATCATCATCACACGCTACCGCTTCTACACGCATGTCCATGCTGAGGGCCAGGACGTGGCGGGATTCGTCGCTGACCTACGATGTCTTCCTGAGCCGTTTAAGTTGAGGAACATGCTGGAAGATATGTTGAGAGACTTTATCGTGATAGGCATCAACCATGATGTGATTCTTCAGAAGTTATTGGCCGAAGAGAAACTGGACTTGGAAAAGGCCATCGCGATTGCCCAGGCATGTATGACGACTGATGAGAACGTGAGGTAGATATCATCCAAAGGTCGGAGCTCCACGGCAGGCCTGTCAGGTACTGTAAACAAGATTGTGTCGTCTTCTGGCAAAGCTGCTCATGGCAGGGCCAAGTCAACTGTTTTACATGAAACCTGTAGCTGCTCAGAGCCCGACAACTGGTACGCAGCTGAGTTCACCCTGTTGGCGTTGTGAGGGCAATCATCGGCCTCATCAGTGTCAGTTTAAACAATACTCCTGTAATGGCTGATCGAAAGTGGGACATCTCCAGAAAATGTGCCCACAACTGAGCAAGCGTGCTGCTGCTGCTCATCATTTTGTTGATGATGACCAGTCCACTTTGATACACAACTTGAGGAGGAAGTATATAGTTTGTATTCATTTGCATCAAAGAGCCAGCCAATAACTGTTAATGTGAAGCTGAATGGCGTGCCTGTATCAATGGAGCTGGACACGGGTGCAAGTCAGTCCATCATGAGCCAAGTGACATTTGACAAGCTGTGGGACACTGAGGCTGTGAAGCCTAAGCTGAGTGCAGTCAAGGCCAAGTTGCGTACTTATACTAAGGAACTCATACCTGTGATGGGCAATGCAGTAGTCAAGGTGTCGTCTGATGGCGTGATGCAAGATCTACCATTATGGAGGCCCCAGTGAGATGCATCAGTACCTGTCTGGTCTCCGTTTTGAACTCGAAACGGATCACAAGCCACTCATTTCATTGTTTGCTGAAAACAAAGGTATTAATACCAATGCATCATCCCGTATTCAGAGATGGGCGTTGACATTGTCCGGCTATAATTACAATATCCGTCATAGGCCCGGTACTGAGAATTGTGCCGATACGCTGAGTCATTTGCCTTTGCCTACACCCAATGTGAAAACGCCTCAGCCCGCAGATCTACTGTTAGTATTGGATGCTTTTGAGAGTGATGAAACTCCTGTCACTGCTCAACAAGTTAGGATCTGGACCAGCCATGACCCTATTTTGTCGGTTGTGAAATGTTGCGTCCTTGGCGGTGATTGGTCTGATATACCCACGAAGATTTGTGAAGAGACCAAACCTTACACCCGTCGCAAAGATGAGCTGCCCATTCAGTCAGATTGTTTGCTGTGGGGTAATCATGTCATCATGCCTAAGAAAAGTTGAGAAAGATTTGTATGTGAACTACACAGCACTCATCCTGGTATTGTCATGACGAAAGCCATCGCCAGGTCTCATGTATGGTAGCCTGGAATTGACTCTGATCTGGAATCATGCGTGCATCAGTGCAACACTTGAATGCAGCTAAGTAAAGTATCAGCGGAATCTCCGCTGAGTCTTTGGTCGTGGCCATCCAAACCATGGTCGAGGATCCACATCGACTTTGCGGGACCTTTCCTTGGAAATGATGAGCTTGATTGGTCTCCCAGAGGGTTGTGAATCTGTGGAATTCTCTGCCCAAGGAAGCAGTTGAGGCTGGCTCATTGAATGTATTTAAATCACAGATAGATAGATTTTTAACCAATAAGGGAATTGAGGGTTACGGGGAGCGGGCGGGTAAGTGGAGCTGAGTCCACGGCCAGATCAGCCATGATCTTGTTGAATGGCGGAGCAGGCTCGAGGGGTTAGATGGCCTACTCCTGTTCCTAATTCTTATGTTCTTATGTTCTTATGTAAAGATGTTTTTTGTTGTGCTGGATGCATATTCAAAGTGGATAGAGTGTATTATTATGTCATACAGTACATCTACAGCCACTATTGAGAGCCTACGTGTCATGTTTGCTACTCACGGTTTACCTGACATTGTTGTGAGCGACAACGGATCTTGCTTTCACAAGTCTGGAGTTTCAGGAGTTCATGAAACTCAATGGTATTAGACATGTGAGGTCAGCACCATTCAAACCTGCTTCTAATGTGTGCGTGCTGTTCAAACTATCAAACAAAGTCTGGAACGTGTAACTCTGGCTTCACTTCAAACTCGTTTGTCATGTATTGCTCAGTTATAGGACACGACCTCATACTGTTACTGGTGTTTCCCCTGCTGAACTACTGATGAAGAGAAATCTCAAGACCAAGCTTTCTCTTGTTCGTCCTGATTTGAATAATCGTGTTGAAAACAGACGTCAAAGTCAGCAATGGCATCATGATCGTACTGCTGTGTCACGAGATATCTCGGTCAATGATCCAGTGTTTGTACTGAACTATGGTCGAGATCCAAAATGGATCACTGTTACTGTTACAGCTAAGGAGGGTAACAGAGTGTTCATTGTCGTGCTCTAGAATGGCCAAACATGCAGAAAACATGTTGACCCGGTAAAACTGCGGCACGCAGATGAACTGGAACCGTTTGAGGAAGATCCAGTCAGTGAGCCACCAACTATCGTTCATTCACCAGAGGCCTCTGTTGTCATTCCTGAACCTGGACCTTCAGTCACTGATGTTGTTATTACCACTCCCACCAGAACTGTCACTCAACCTCCCGTCACAACTGACTTAGAACGTTCACCTAGAACTAATGTTGCACTGAGACGATCAACTGGTGAGCGAAAAGCCCTGGATCGTCTTGTATTGTAAAATGACTGATACTAAGATCTTGAAAGGGGGATGTTGTAATATATTTATGCTTGGGGGTCACCAGACACCAGAGGGCGCCACTGTCGGATGTCATGCAGGTAACACAGGGTCAACTCGTGTACTTATCCGAAGTGGGAATAAAAGAGATCGGGTACACGCCCGAGGCAGTTTATAATATAACAGGACTCTTGTGTTATTACATTAGGTTCCACTCACAATATGCAGAATGTATAAAACTGCTGTCGGAGCACAAGTCCATGAAGGATGAATCTTTGTCGCAGGCTGTGTGGTGAAGCGTATCTTACTGCCCCAGCGTCAGTCTTTTGGCCCCAGTTCTCCTCCCTCTGCTCCCCTTCCCTTTCGAGGATGCTGACTGTAATGTATCTGCTTCATGTGTTATTTGCTTAAGGATCCATAGCAACACATTGCTATTAATGCCACTATCCAGGGGCCCAAATACTCCTTCTAGGTGAAACAGCGATTTACGTGTACTTCTTTCAATTGAGTATACTGTATTCACTGCTCACGATGTGGTCTCCTCTACATCGGGGAGACCAAACACAGATTGGGTGACCGCTTTGTGGAACACCTCCGTTCAGTCCGTAAACGTGACCCCGAGCTTCAGGTCTTCTGTCACTTTAATTCCCCGCTCCACTCCCACTCTGACCTCTCCGTCCTCGGCCTCCGACACTGTTCCAATGAAGCTCAACGCAAGCTCGAGGAACAACATCTCATCTTTCGTTGAGGCACTTTACAGCCTTCTGGACTCAACATCGAGTTTAACAATTTCAGACCGTAACCTCTGGCCATCTTTGGCTCCCTTACCCCGCTCCCCCCACCCTCCCGCCCCGATCTTATGGTTTTTTTTCACTTTGTCTCCAATGGCAGCTGGTCATTACTCTGCCATTCACACCCTATCCAGAATAACCGTTTTCTAACATCAGCCATTATAATTTCAATTCGGCCCATCATCCCTTTTGTCTCTCTAATCTCTCCTGCCTTCCACCCTATCACAGACCTTCCCTTTTGTTCTTTCTTCTCCTCCCCCTTTCAGTGCTCCTTAAGAATCTGTTCGTCTCGAACATTCGCCAGTTCTGACGAAGGGTCATCGACCCGAAACGTTAACTCTGCTTTCTCTCCACAGATGCTGCCTGACCCGCTGAGTATTTCCAGCGTTTTCTGTTTTTGTTTGCTATTAAGAACAAGTATCAGCAAAGGTTTAACAATCACACGACACATTACAGTTCATCCACCAGGCTCACAGCCACCTGCCTCATCGTGGATCGCCTGAACCCAACTGGCTGGGGTTTTATTGAGTCTTGTGAACATCACGTGACTGGCTAAGCCGCTCCCAACTCAACAGCTCTACAACTATATTGATAGAAACTTTCATTCAAGTGCTGCTCCCTTGTTTTTTTGAGGGCACCAAAAACACAAATTAACAATTGAACATAAAGAGAACCTTTGTCAAATCAAATCAAATGAAATCAAATTAAAATTCTGTTCCCGGTTGAAATGATGCATTCCAGTCCCTCCGGCGCCCACCTCTCGCGGAAGGCCGCGAGCGTACCGGTGGACACCGCATGCTCCATCTCCAGGGACACCCTGGCTCGGATGTAACCACAGAAGAGAGGCAGGCAGTCGGGCTGAACGACCCCCTCGACCACCTGCTGCCTGGACCGGCTGATGGTCCCCTTGGCCGTGCCCAGGAGCAGTCCTACGAGGAGGCCCTCC
Organism: Pristiophorus japonicus; assembly: GCF_044704955.1. NCBI lineage: Eukaryota > Metazoa > Chordata > Chondrichthyes > Pristiophoridae > Pristiophorus > Pristiophorus japonicus. The sequence continues at coordinate 84,540,114 of NC_091995.1, forward strand.
GACCTGCCTGCTCCCCTCCGCACAGGGTGCCCAAAGATCAGGAGTGTGGGACTGAAGTGTAACCAGAATTTGAGGAGCAGCCTCTTCAACTAATGGAATAGGGGCTGCAACTTTGCACATACAACATACACATGGAACACGGTCTCCTCTAGACTCAACAGCTCTACCAACCTGTGAGCCTACTCACGGGTGCATATATTACACTGACTCAACAGAGATTGTGTGAGGGCTGAACAGGATGGATGGTTGCACCAGTGACAGGAATGGATGAGCTTGATTGGCCTGGTGCACAGTCTTTACACAAGTTCATGCTGGGGTGTGGTTCCATGGGTATTGGCATTCAAGTGGCCATTTTTATGGGTGGGCTTACATTGTGAGTGTACTATTTTTCCACGGGAAGGAATCACACGTGAGCCCGATCCCATTCTTACACAGTCTCTGTATGCACGCACTTTACGAGAGTGATCGCTGCATAGTGATTGCGGTTAGATTCCTAGCCGGTGTACAATTCACGCCAATTGTAATAACCCTACTGGGATCCTGGTTGTGATCAGAATTTTCCAGAGTATTTTTTTCTATTATTGGTCCTGTTTTTTTTTTCCTGTATTTTTTTGCCTTTCCCAAGAGATTAAAATGAAAGACTTGCATTTATATAGCGCCTTTCACGACAACCAAACATCCCAAAGCTCTTTACCGTAAATGAAGAACTTTTTGGAGTGTAGTCCCTGTTGTAATGTAGGAAACGCGGCAGCCAATTTGCGCACAGCAAGCTCCCACAAACATCAATGTGATAATGACCAGATAATCTGTTTTTTCAATGATGTTGATTGAGGAATAAATATTAGAGGGATAAACATTGGAGAGAGCAGTGTGTGACAGCATACCACTGCAGGGAGCAGCGCGTGCCACTGCAGGAGGGCGACGGCTACGAAACCAGGTCGCTGATTGCAGTGCGGGCAGGCACAGCAGGAGGGGCGAAGGAGAGTCCGTGGAGGGAAGTGACCGGGGCCCAGGAGCGGAGTGAATCTGGGGCCCAGAAGAGGCGAGGGCCGATCGGCAACACATGCCCAGCCCAAACTGCGATATGTGGGCGCGCTCAGTCTGTGCAGCAGAGCTGGTCTCCAGTTAGTCTTGGGTAATCCTTGCCACTGGACCAAGACCTAGCTCTGTCAAGCCCGTGTGGTTTCTGGGGTGCAACGGCCACCCCACGTTAAAAAAATCCACACACAGGCATCTTCCACCCTTCAGGATGTAGCTCGGGATCTGGAACACATGTGAACTCATCCCTTTTTGGCGTGGAAGCAAGTCGGCCTAGATATTTGTGCTCAAGTCTCTGGAGTGGGACTATGAACCCACAACCTTCTGACTCAAAGGTGAGTGTACTGCCCACTGAGCCATAGTTGACTCAGATACATTACTGTGGAGTTGGGGCAAAGGGAGCGTCGAAACGTTTAGCCATGATCGTCTGGCCATCTGGTGTGGGGAAGGCTTGAAGGGCTTGCTGGTCCTTTCCTGTTCTCTGGTTAGCTAACTCGGTACAAACCATGGATCAAAACATGAGGTCAATGTGGAAGGGGCTGCTTTCTCCTATCAGAAAGTATTTGTCTCCTTGGTGAAGGAGTTATGAAGCAGGGTCTCGAGGTGTACTTTTTTGGGCAAAATCTTGTGCTCATTAGCCGTGCTTGCAAATGCACTCATTGAAGTAAGGGAGGAACTTCCCAGTTTAGGCAATCATTGTCAACTAGCATTCCCAAGTCAGATGCAACACAAGCAGATAAAGACCAAAGTTCCCTCCATTCTTCTGCCTTCAGTGGACCTCAGTCACCAGCCTCATAAAAGCACCCACTGTGATATGTTCTTAACGACATCACTAACACAGCACATCGCAAAAAATGGCTCCAAAGTGTTATCATGTGACCTTGCCACATGATCCTTAACTATTAATATCAGTAATTGCATTGCCACAGTAGTCCACTAGGGGGCCGCTCTACTACATCCGCCTACCGCAGCATGTGACAGTATACAATACTGCCTTGTAGCCTTTCAGTTTAGCGCTAACGTGGAACGTGAGAAGTTCACAGCACAGAAGGCGTTGGTTTGACTATCTCGTCCGCGCCAGCTCTTCGCCGGAGCAATCCAAAATTAACCCCGCTCTTGTGCCATCTCCCCATAGCCCCTGTACCTTCATCAGCTTCAAATGCTTACCCATTTTTTTCCCCTAAAAAAAGCTGCAATGATTTCTGCCTGAATGCATCAAAGGTGTCAATTCAGATGATGTGGAATCCGTTGGGATTGGCACTGGCTAAAATTAGTTCATGTAAGATCTCGGAGTTCGCTGAGAGAGAGAGATGAAGGAGACCTTCATTCTATTGTTCTTGGCTAGATCCTAACCCAGTTCCGAGAGGGGAAAGGTCAAAACCAATGCATTATGCAAACTCTCAACAATCCCCTTATGTAGGATGCAAAGCCCAGTTGAGACGTATCATAATTCACATAAATATGATAATCCTTAATGAGAATTTTATAATTGACATTCACCCCAACACATATCAAAAGCTGTTTCTCAGACATAATTCCTTTAGGGAATACTAAAATTTTGGAATTTTGTCCTTGAGAATATACCCTACGAATAAACAAATCACTAGTTCCAAAACCAATCTCGCTCAATCTGGTCAACACTTTATCTTGTCACCAAACGTTAAATAAATCTGCACTATCTTCTCTAACACATTCAGATCTCAGTCCTGCTAGCAGGAGACGTTGTTTTTTTGCATATTGTCCCCAGTGTCAGCTGTGGCTCAGTGGGTTGCACTCTTGTGTCTGAGTCAGAAGGTTGTGGGTTCAAGTCTTGCGCCAGGGACTTGAACACAAAAATCCAGGCTGATGCTCGCAGTACTGCACTGTCAGAGGTGCTGCCTTTTGGATGAGATGTTAAACCGAGGCCCCGTCCGCCCTCTCAGGTAAAAGATCCCATGGCACTATTTTGAAGAAGAGCAGGGGAGTTATCCCTGGTATCCTGGGGCCAATATTAATCCCTCAATCAACATAACAAAAAAAACCAGATGAGCTAGTCATTATCATATTGCCGTTTGTGGGAGCTTGCTGTGCACAAATTGGCTGCTGTGTTTCCCATATTACAACAGTGACTACACTCCAAAAATTACTTCATTGGCTGTAAAGCGCTTTGAAGCGTCCAGTGGTTGTGAAAGGCGCTATATAAATGCAAGTCTTTCTTTCAGTTGCAAATGAGAAGCAAAAGTGTTAACCCTTTCATAATTTGCCCCTGGACCAGCTATTTTATTTTAATGTAACTATTATTTTAATGGTCATTGTAAAGATTCTTAGTTGCATGGCGGAGTTGTATCCTCCTCCCACTCCTGGCAAAGGGCAGGGGTAAGTTGGGTATGGACAGGTTAGATGCAGGAAGAATGTTCCCGATGTTAGGGAAGTCCAGAGCCAGGGATCACAGTCTAGGGATAAGGGGTAAGCCATTTAGGACCGAGATGAGGAGAAACTTCTTCACTCAGAGAATTGTGGACCTGTGGAATTCTCTACCACAGAAAGTTGTTGAGGCCAATTCGTTAGATATATTCAAAAGGGAGTTAGATGTGGCCCTTACGGCTAAAGGGGTCAGGGGGTATGGAGAGAAAGCAGGAATGGGGTACTGAGGTGAATGATCAGCCATGATCATATTGAATGGTGGTGCAGGCTCGAAGGGCCTATTTTCTATGTTTCTATGTTTCTATCTCAGGCAAAAACTTAGAAGTTAGAGGGTGAAGAGTTCAAGCCACACTACAGAGACTGGAGCGCATAATCTAAGGTGACATTTCAGCACTGTACATTTATTCCACAACCACTATAAAACAGATTATCCAGTCATTGTTTGTAGGATCTCATTGTACACAAGTTGGCTGCTGAATTTGCCGACATTACAACAGCGACTACATTCCTTGGCTCTCAGGCTTTTTGGGACGTCCGATGGGAGTGAAAGATGCTCCATCAATTGGAGGTAAGATCCAGAAATTGCCTCATTTTATAGCCACAGGGGGCCGTTAACGGGGGTGCAATGCCGTTTTCCCATGGGGGGGGAAGGGGGCCGCTACCGCCACCCGGAAAATTGCCCCGGGGGTTTTGGGGTGAGGGGGCGAGGAGGCTGTCCCAGTAGCACCCTGACCGGCGCGCAACCAGCGATGGTGTCGTGGGTGCCGACACCGCACCGTCCTGCGCTGACCCCTTTCCGTCCCGTTGGGGGGTGGGGGGAGGGGTGGGGAACAGCCCCGTGTGCCGCGAGCGGATATCAACTCATCGACCGGGCCACCGTCGTGCAGCCCAACTGATCGCATCCCCAGTGGCGGCCACCAGAGGGCCCGCTGCACGCGTAAGCGGCCATTGACTTTCACGGGAGGCGCGAGGCAGCGCGGTGTGTCGGCTCTCCCCCCCCCCCCCCCCCCCCGGTGCTGCCCCTCAAAGGAAGCGAAGAGCCAGAGACAACGCTCCAATTCCGTGTCGGGGGGGCGGGACTTCTGAGCTGGGCACAGGAAGCCCCGCCCTGGAAGGTTACTGGCCCCCAATCGGGACGTGGGGCAATTTCTAGCCCACTTTGTTCTCGATACACACGTACGTTGGGAGTGGAAGAGCCTGTTACCCAGTGTTTTTGTGAGGCAGAAGCTTTACTGTGTGCTGACTTCCGTATCTGAGTCGACACAACAACCAGGAGTAAAGGGCACAGATAAAGTGCTGTACGGAGAACCACATCTTGGGGGAGCAAGGTGGTTTGTGTCCTTCAAATGGAAGCCCACCTAGTTAGTTGTGCTGAGTGCTTTTCATAAGGACATAAGAATTAGGAGCAGGAGTCGGTAATAGTCCCCTCGAGCCTGCTCAGCCATTTAATAACATCATGACTGCTCTTCAATCGCAACTCCACTTTCCTGCCCCATCTCCATATCCCTCGATTCTCTTCGAGTTCAAAAAGCTATCTAGCTCAGCCTTGAATCTACTCAACGATTCAATATCCACAGCCCCTTTGGGGCAGAAAATTGCAGAGATTCACCACCCTCTTACTGAAGAAATTGCTTCTCATCTCAGCCTTAAATGGCCGACCCCTTATCCTGAGATTGTGACCCAACTGGTGCCAAAGGTCTCTTCCACATTTCGCTGCCAATCAGCTACTCCTTCCCCATCCCCACCCACACCTCCCCCCCTCCCCCGCCCCCTACACTAGTACAAGCACTAACCCCTATCCATTATTAATGTGGAGCGAAAAATGCTAGCATATCTCACACTATATAATTACTTCCATTGTCATGAGCTCCAGGACTAGGAATTATCCACCATTGTGCACACGGCAACTTATTTGTTGCTATTCGCTTACTTTAATCTCTAACGTTGTAACTTTCATCCGTCTGACTCCTTTCCAAGTCATCGCGCCCGTCTCAAGCCTCAACCTTCACCATCTTTCCAAGCCAATCCCTCAGCTGGCAACGCCGTTTGCGAAAACCCTGACGGGCAGGTAACTTATTAAAACCCACAGCCTGGAAATGGCGCTGTGTGATATTAACACACGCATGCCAAACTCCTGTGTGTGCGCTGTTTTAGCGGAGGAGCTAATGGGCTTCAACAAAACAGCCCTGACATTGCGGTCGGAGGCTTCCCGCAGGCGGATGTCTCCGAGCGCAATCATTTCTACAAATGTGCCTGGTGGCCCGGGAAGTTTCGGAGGCTTGTGGTCCTGGGGCTCTAGGCAAAGGTCAGCGTAGGGGCTCACGTATCCCAGGAGCATACGGGTTCCATACGGATCTCTGGGATCACGTGGCCGGCCCAACCTAGCAGAGATGGGGAAATCCCCATTCGTATTTACGTGAGTTCCGCATGTACCAGCGTAAGAATTCGCAGGAGTTAATTAACCCAACTCTCCGCCCGCGGAGGCCCTTTCCCTTCGCCTGCACGCGATCCTCTGTCAAAAGATTTTTTTCGCCAGATCGCAAGTGCCGGGATTTGGTCGCATGCGCTTCGCTTACCCAAACCCGGAACTTGTGGGGTACGCCACAGGATGCGTGCGCACCTCGTAAACGCCCGTGGGGAAAGCGGTTTCAGGCCCAACGTCCCTGTTGAAATAGCGACGGAGGGATTAGCCTAACTATCTCCCAAGACTCGACTACTGCTCCCATATCTCGCACCTCGAACAAACTCCTGGACAGGGTACAAGAAATTGCTTGTTATCGCACCACTAATCTGCAGCCAGCCACTGCGATGTTCTTTATCTTTCTTTTTATTGATAATACTACCATCACCATTCCTGTGAACTTCTTGTTCCTTTTAAGCCCCAAATACAGCAACCTACATGCTCTTTGACCTTGCTTTTCTGAATCAAGGCTCATCGAACTGTCTGCTGCGCTAACTGATTAAACAATAATATCGCCCAGCATAACTCCCCTGCACACCCATGGCTGCTGTAGCCTAGACGCACAGGAAAGGTGTGCCTTGCACACTAAGTTATCAATGTTATCGAGTAGTGCAGCACAGAACATAAGAACATACGAACATAAGAATTAGGAACAGGAGTAGGCCATCTAGCCCCTCGAGCCTGCTCCGCCATTCAACAAGATCATGACTGATCTGGCCGTGGACTCAGCTCCACTTACCCGCCCGCTCCCCATAACCCTTAATTCCCTTATTAGTTAAAAATCTATCTATCTGTGACTTGAATACATTTAATGAGCTAGCCTCAACTGCTTCCTTGGGCAGAGAATTCCACAGATTCACAACCCTCTGGGAGAAGAAATTCCTTCTCAACTCGGTTTTAAATTGGCTCCCCTGTATTTTGAGGCTGTGCCCCCTAGTTCCAGTCTCCCCGACCAGTGGAAACAACCTCTCTGCCTCTATCTTGTCTATCCCTTTCATTATTTTAAATGTTTCTATAAGATCACCCCTCATTCTTCTGAACTCCAACGAGTAAAGACCCAGTTTACTCACTTTATCATCATAAGCTAACCCCCTCATCTACGGAATCAGCCTAGTGAATCGTCTCTGTACCCCCTCCAAAGCTAGTATATCCTTCCTTAAGTAAGGTGACCAAAACTGCACGCAGTACTCAGACATGTTGATGCTTGATAAAGTTAGAAGAAAGAACAGTGGGATGTTTTGGAGTCTAGCAGGAACAAGAGAAGACAGTTCAGAGGCATAATGTTATCAATTAAGTAGAGAAAGACAAAAGGTATTGCGCGGGAGAGAGAGAGGTTGGACGAGGTGGTGAAAGAAAGATTGTCCGTGAGATAACAAGGGAGGGGAAAATTCAGTTGCCCCTCATTAGGGGGCGGTAACTCAGGTACTTTTAGCGCCTTGTAAAAGTTTGCGCCCTCCGCCCCAGAAATTCATCAGAATCGGTCGAAGAGCTGACTGGGGCGCTAAATCAACCGTGACACATCAGAGCTGCAGGGGGCGCTAACGAAAATGCCGGCGCTAAATTTAACCGAGTCATTGCGCACGCGCGGAACTCCCGATTCAGATCCCGGGAAAAAGTCCAGTTTTAAAGGCAGGGCGTAGCAACCCGCCCGTTAAAGTTTTCAAAATCACTTGTTTTTTTCAAGCTGAACTCTTATGTCTGTCTGCCGCTGCAAACGCGGAGGCTCACGCACCGAGCTGTGTGTAAACGTTGCACTGACTGTGACCTCCCAGGGAAGCGCTTCCTCATCCCTTTAAGTAGCCGCCAGTTAACGACTCTGCAAGTCCAGACGTTGTTCTTGGCGGGCACTCAAGGAGGCGGCCTCCCCGAATTTATGACCGGGGCGCAAGTGCGGGCGTTGCACCGGGAATACGTCAGGATCGGAGCGATCGTCGGCAGCCAGGCACGACTGGTTTGCACCCCCGGTGAGCCTCTGATGAATTTTCCGTCGGGGCGCTAAAAGCTGTGCTCCCGGCCGGTAACCTCTTACGCCCCCATTAACGAACCCCTCTGGCCGCTAACTGAGGCGTTAGACAACCGGAAATCCAGCCCCAAGTATCTTCCTGCATCCAGTCTAGATATGGGAGCTATATTCAAGTCTTGGGCTTTAAAGTGAACTAACTGTTGAGGAGCAAAATATACAGCAAGAAAGAGGACATTAAGCTCCTCAGAGGCGGCAATTAACCCTTATTCTTTGAAGCAGCTGGGGTGGAGATCACCTTATAGAGGGTAGGTACTGCAGGGAATTCAAAGCCAGAGTGGTTTTGGAATAGTCCCGATCGCTGAGGTGGGTCGGAGAGGAATTTTCCAGATTTTTTTTCCCGAAATCTGTTTGTTTTTTTTTTCCTCTCCCAGGATTTCGGGTGGAGTGTCACACATAAGGTAATGCAATTGCGTGGGACAGGCCCAATGGACCAGAGAAAGAAAGCAGAAAGAAAGACTTGCATTTATATAGCGCCTTTCATGTCCACTGGATATCCGAAAGCGCTTTACAGCCAATGAAGTACTTTTTGAAGTGTAGTCACTGTTGTAATGGAAGAGGGTCTACACCAGAACGTCATTGTTCATATGTTTATATGTCCATCTCTTCGGAAAAACCAAGAGTTGCCCAAAAAGAAAGGCAGCTGGATCTGTTGAGCCAGGCCAGGCCCCCTCAGTTTGAAAGATCTCAGCCAAGTATTTGGATAGGTTCACAAGAGGGGGTTCTTCTCTTCGATCGGGCATTCTATACCAGCGTGCCAATCTCACTTTTGCAAAACATTCCTCCTTCGTGAAACACCCAGAACGTTCATCCCAGGTGATTTGCGTTATTTTATACAGCTAACCCTCTTTCAACATATGTATTGGCTGAGAGAGAATAAGATGAAGAATGAGTTCAAATGTTGTCAATACTCATAAATTAGTAACAACATAGAATGGAGTCAGCTTGATTCTCTCCCCTATCCCTTCATTCTCTTTCTCACTCGTTCCCTCTTTTCATTCCCTATCTTTTCACCTATTTCATCCTTTCACAGTTAGTAAGACTCGAGCACAAAACCTCGGCTGGCACTCCCAGTGCAGTGCTGAGGGAGTGCCGCACTGTCAGAGGTGCCGTCTTTCGGATGAGACGTTAAACCGAGGCCCCGTCTACCCTCTCAGAAGGAGGCCAAAGATCCCATGGCACCCATGACCAATATTTATCCTACAACCCACATCACCAAAACAGATTATCTAGTCATTATCACATTGCTGTGTGTGGGAGCTTGCTGTGCGCATTCTGGCTACTGTGTTTCCCACATTACAACAGTGACTACACTTCCAAAGTACTTCATTGGCTGTAAAGTGCTTTGGGACGTCCTGAGACCATGAAAGGCGCAATAGAAATGCAGGCCTTTCATTTTTCTTTACGTTTTACAATCCAACCGTCCTACTTTAGGCAGTTAATCTCCTGCTTTCCCCAATTCTGATACACTGAGTTACATTGAAACCTGTGGAACTGACGCTGTGAACAGAGGCTTTCATAGAATGGTTGCAGCCCGTCGAGCCCATGCCGGCTCTCTGCAACTTTGACATAAGAACTTAACATAAGAAATGGGAGCATAGAAACATAGAAACATAGAAAATAGGTGCAGGAGTAGGCCATTCGGCCCTTCGAGCCTGCACCACCATTCAATAAGATCATGGCTGATCATTCCCTCAGTACCCCTTTCCTGCTTTCTCTCCATACCCCTTGATCCCCTTAGCCGTAAGGGCCATATCTAACTCCCTCTTGAATATATCCAATGAACTGGCATCAACAACTCTCTGCGGCAGGGAATTCCACAGGTTAACAACTCTCTGAGTGAAGAAGTTTCTCCTCATCTCGGTCCTAAATGGCCTACCCCTTACTGTGTCCTCTGGTTCTGGACTTCCCCAACATCGGGAACATTCTTCCCGCATCTAACCTGTCCAGTCCCGTCAGAATCTTATATGTTTCTATGAGATCCCCCCTCATCCTTCGAAACTCCAGTGAATAAAGACCCAGTTGATCCACCTCGAGCCTGCTCCGCCATTCAGTAAGATCATGGCTGATCTGTTCTGTTCTAAACAAATGCCGGGGAATTCATGCTTGGGGACACCAGCAGTGCTATCTTACCCTCCCACCACAGTGGCAGAGTCAAGCATCGACACACTGTGATGGTAAATCCTACCATTTCTCTTGGTCTCTTTCCATAGAGAGTAAGACAAAGGAAGAGGTCACGATGAAGGTTAGGCTGTCCCAAAATTCAGAGACTTTGAAAGCTCTCTATTTAAAGTATAAGCGTAATCGTTTTAATTGAAGACTTTTACGACCTCTGTGGATACTGAGACTGCCCTGCCTCCATATTGTCCTCTTGTTTTTGATAGCACTATCCAGTGGGAGAAAAAAGAAAGACTTGCATTTATATAGCGCCTTTCGGAATCACCAGTAATCTAAACGCACTTTACAGCCAATGAAGTGTAGTCACTGTTGTAATGTAGGAAACACAGCAGCACAGCAAGCTCCCACAAACAACAATGGGATAATGACCAGACAATCTGTTTTTGTTATGTTGATTGAAGGATAAATATTGGCCCCAGGACAACTCCCCTGCTCTTCTTTGAAATAGTGCCCACAGGATCTTTTACTTCCACCTAAGAGAGCAGACGGGGCCTCGTTTTAACACCTCATCTGAAAGACAGCACCTCCAACAGTGCAGCACTCCACTGGAGTGTCAGCCTAGATTTTTGTACTCAAGTCTCTGGAGTGGGACTTGAACCCACAATCTTCTGACTCAGAGGCGAGAGTGCTACCCACTGAGCCACAGTTGACACAGAAAAAGCATAAATGAGGGGCCTCGATATGGTGGATGCAGAGAGGATATTTCCACTCATCGGGGAAACTAAAACTAGGGGACATAATCTCAGAATAAGGGGCTGCCCATTTAAAACTGAGATGAGGAGAAATTTCTTCTCTCAGAGGTTTGTAAATCTGTGGAATTCTCTGCCCCAGAGAGCTGTGGAGGCTGGGTCATTGAATATATTTAAGGCGGAGATAGACAGATCTTTGAGCGATAAGGGAATAAAGGGTTATGGGAAGTGGAGCTGAGTCCATTATCAGATCAGCCATGATTGTATTGAATAGCGGAGCAGGCTCGAGGGGCCAAATGGCCTACTCCTGCTCCTATTTCTTATCTTCTTGTGTTCTTATTTCTTATGTTCTTATAACAATCCTTCATTGTGCAAAGGGAGAAAGACAGAAGGGAGCAAAAGAGGATACGAAAGAGGGGATGTTTGTGACACTCAGCCAACACCCCTGTGGCCAGCTTGCCAGCTGTTAAGACGTATCTTTTGTTCTGTCCATGCTAACCAACCCCTTGGGAACACGGCACGTGATGGAAAGGCTTCAGATTTTGTCTGGGTCTTGACAGCTCTGACTGTACTGAAAAAGTTAAAGTCGTCATGCAGTCCTGAGACTGCTGTCAGGGCGGGCTGGGGTCGGGGGTGGGGGGGGGGGGCGGGGGAGGGGTGAGGGGTGGGTTGGAAAGCGCGTTTGATTTTAATGGCACAACGAACAGGCGACATGTAACGGCTCTTTCATTCCATCTGAGCCGGGCCAACACCGCTGAACCTGAAACTGATTCAACCCAATTAAAGTGCGCGTCCCTTCGACAGCTCCATGCCAGCTTGGAAAGGTTAGACTTGGTGCCAACCTAAAGTAGTTTTACACGTCTTCATCACAAAAAAAAAACAGCAATGGGAACTAATGAAGGATCATTGTTCTGTGCAATGTCAGTGGCCAAATTTGGGGAGATTCAGATATTTGTCCCAGCTTTGCACATCACTACTGGTGATTATGGTAATAGCTTGGACTAGCCTACCCTGTTGCTATAGCAATGCATTTTATGATACATCATCTTGAGTACTAGATTGGACATCTCAGTAATATCAGAAATAAGAGCAGAAAATGCAAGCGTGGTGTTTTCTTTTGAGAATTGCTGATCGATGGGACGCGTCAAAGGTCAGGCTTTCCATAAAACTTATTTTTATGAGCATTACATTTAGATTATTGATCAGAATTGCGTTTGTTTCTAGATGTGCAGGTTTCATCTTTTTCTTTTAAGTGTGTAATGTATTTGCTTCATGGGTTCTCTGCTTAAGAATTCATAGCAACACGTTGCTATTAAGAACGAGTTGGTTTATTAGCAAAAGGTTTAACAATCACACTACACATTACCCGTTCATCCACCGGGCTCACAACCACCTGCCTCGTTGTGGATGCCCCGAACCCAACTGGCCGGGGTTTTATTGAATCTTGTGAACATCACGTGACTGGCTAAGCCACTCCCAACTCAACAGCTCTACAAACCCCCGTGAGCATCCTCACCAGGTGTAGTAATTAAAAGGGTATTCTCGACACTCCCTCTGCAGAAACCGTTTCCAATGGCGGAAGGGTCGAGAACCAGAGGGCACAGATTTGAGGCGATTGGCAAAAAGAACCACAGGCGACATGAGGAAAAACTTTTTTTTACGCAACGAGTGGTGATGATTTGGAATGCGCTGCCTGATAGGGCGGTGGAGACAGATTCAATGGCAGCCTTCACATGGAGAATTGGATAAATACTTAAAGGAGAAAAAAGTGCAGGGATATAGGGAAAGAGCGGAGGCTGGGACTAACTGGATTGCTCTTCGAAAGAACCGGGGCAGACTCGATGGGCCGAATGGGCTCCTCCTGTACTACACTATTCCATGATTCGATGATTCTCCAGTCTCACAGTACTCTCTTAAGTTCTTCTCTAATTTGTCCGTATGAGGCTCGGTGTCAAATCTTTTGTCGCATAATACTCCTGTGAAGCACCTTGGGACGTTTTACTGTGTTAAAGGCGCTATATAAAGGCAAGTGGCTGATGTTACATAAGAACATAAGAAATAGGAGCAGGAGTAGGCCATATGGCCCCTCGAGCCTGCGCCGCCATTTAATACGATCATGGCTGGTCTGATCATGGACTCAGGTCCACTTCCCTTCCCGCTCTCCATAAGCAGGGAGTAGGGAGGTCTTGTTGCAGTTGTACAGGGCCTTGGTGAGGCCTCACCTGGAATATTGTGTTCAGTTTTGGTCTCCTAATCTGAGGAAGGACGTTCTTGCTATTGAGGGAGTGCAGCGAAGGTTCACCAGACTGATTCCCGGGATGACTGGACTGCCATATGAGGAGAGACTAGATCAAATGGCCTTTATACATTGGAGTTTAGAAGGATGAGAGGGGATCTCATAGAAACGTATAAGATTATGACGGGACAGGACAGGATGTGGGTAGAATGTTCCCGATGTTGGGGAAGTCCAGAACCAGGGGACACAGTCTTAGGATAAGGGGTAGGCCATTTAGGACTGAGATGAGGAGAAACTTCTTCACTCAGCGAGTTGTTAACCTGTGGAATACCCTGCCGCAGAGAGTTGTTGATGCCAGTTCATTGGATATAATCAAGAGGGAGTTACGGCTAAGGGGATCAAGGGGTAGGGAGAGAGATCTGGAAAGGAGTACTGAGGGAATGATCAGCCATGATCTTATTGAATGGTGATGCAGGCTCGAAGGGCCGAATGGCCTACTCCTGCACCTATTTTCTATCTTTTTATGTTTCTATATGTAACCCCTTATTCCCTTATCATTTAAGAAACTGTCTATTTCTGTCTTAGCTTCCACAGCTCTCTGAGGCAGTGAATTTCACAAATCCACAACCCTTTGAGAGAAGAAATTTCTCCTCATCTCAGTTTTAAATGGGTGGCCCCTTATTCTAAGATTATGCCCACTAGTTCAAGTCTCCCCTATCAGTGGAAACATCCTCTCTGTATCCACCTTGTCAAGCCCCCTCATAATCTTATACGTTTTGATAAGATCACCTCTCATTCTTCTGAATTCCAATGAGTAGAGGCCCAACCAACTCAACCTTTCCTCATAAGTCAACTCCCTCATCTCTGGAATCAACCTTGTGAACCTTCTCTGAACTGCCTCCAAAGCAAGGATATCCTTTCGTAAATATGGAAGCCAAAACTGCACGCAGTATTCCAGGTGTGACCTCACCAGTATAACTGTAGCAAGACTTCCCTGCTTTTATACTCCATTCCCTTTGCAATAAAGGCTAAGATTCCATTGGCCTTCCTGATCACTTGCTGTACCTGCATTCTTATCTTTTGTGTTTCATGCACAAATACCCCCAGGTCCTGTTGTACTGCAGCACTTTGTAATCTTTCTCCATTTAAATAATAACTTGCTCTTTTATTTTTTTTTCTGCCAAAGTGCATGACCTCACACTTTCCAACATTATACTCCATCTGCCAAATTTTTGCCCACTCACTTAGCTTGTCTATGTCCTTTTGCAGATTTTGTGTGTCCTCCTCACACATTGCTTTTCCTCCCATCTTTGTATCGTCGGCAAACTTGGCTACGTTACACTCGGTCCCTTCTTCCAAGTGGTTAATATAGATTGTAAATAGTTGGGGTCCCAGCACTGATCCCTGCGGCACCCCACTAGTTACTGGTTGCCAACCCGAGAATGAACCATTTATCCCGACTCTCTGTTCTCTGTTCATTAGCCAATCCTCTATCAGAGTTGTTGAACCTCTGTCTCCGAGGCTGATTGTAGAGCCTGTGCTAGCCGAGGCTAGATAGCACAGCCGAGCAGAGCCTGATGATTGAACCTGGAGATCTCCCTGTGACTCAGCTGCTCGCAATAAACCTGGTGAGCCGTGAAGAGGTCAGATGACTTGGCCCTTCTCTGCTGCGTGGCCTCTCCTCCCTCTGCTGTGTGCTCAGAGTTGCCGTTACTTGGGGGGAGAACTGCAAGGCTTTAATTCAATCAAGGGGTTCCGACGATGTAATTAACTGCATTCTGGCAGTGTCTCAGCATCAACAGTCCAGGCTGAATTGCAATCTTTCCCAGCCAACGTGTTTTTCTACATATACCATATATATATATATATTTAACACTTTTATGTGTCTTTTTTTATGTGTCAATTCTCAACCCTCCCCTTCTAATGATGTTGACTCGTGCCTCCACATGTATTGGCCGCCCCCACTATCTCGCCCAAGCATCTATTCAACATGTGCAAGCCCAGATAGTGAGCGCGGACAGGCATTTTGGTCATATTTGCGGCAGTGCAGATGGTCCCACTTCTGTCGTCATTGGGTATGCACACGCGTGCACACGCGCACATAGACAGGGACATACACAGCGACACATACAAACATGCATGCACACGCACGCATACACACACACATGTGCACATAAGCAGATGACCATACACACATGCATAGGCACACATGCATGCACACGCACGCACACACACCTACATACACACACGCACATACACACAAGTGTACAAAAGCATATGCACAAAAACACATACACACAAGCATGCACACATGCACATACACATGCATGCATACATACATGCACAGACGTACATACACACATGCATGTACACACATACACGCACACACATGCGCACACACCTACATACACACACGCGCATACACACACGTGTACAAAAGCATATGCACAAAAACACATACACACAAGCATGCACACATGCACATATACACATGCATGCATACATACACGCACAGACGTACATACACACATGCATGTACACACATATACACGCACACACTACGCACCTATACACATTTTCAGACACACACACATACACAGACGCATGTACACACACATACACACTCGCACACACACAACACACACATGCATGCACACACACACACACACACTTTCCAAAAAGGGCAACTGGGTAGCCAATCAGGAGCAGGAATCCGGATTGGTGCCTCCTTTCCCTAGCCTGGGGAGCTGGAGACAACTAGAATACCCAGCTGACAGCCAGACGAGTGAGCTCAGCACCGACCTTTGGCCTTGCTGGCCTGAATGACTCAGTTCCACACCAGCCTGAGCCCTGAACACCAGGGATACCAAGAAAATCAGCAGTATTTAAATGTTGATCCAAGTGAGCCAGTGTGATTGGAACATGCGCTTGCATCAGCTCGACAACTCTCAATTGCAACACCCTCACGGGGCCATGGAGCAGAACCATTAGTAGTGAGGCCTAATACAACTGTGAGCACTAAGTGCTGCCTTTGACAGGCCGAGTGAGCAGAGGATGGTTGAACGTAGGAAGAGGGGTAGGTGATCCACCACCTCGAGCCTGTTCCACCATCAGTTTCATAGTGTTGATTCAACTGGGCTTGTATTCCCTTGAGCATAGAAGATTAAGGGGTGATCAAATTGAGATATTTAATATGATTTAGAGAGAAACCATTTCCTCTGGTTGGTGGGGGCGGGGTGGGGACAAGGGGGCATAACTTTAAAATTGGAGCTAGGCCATTCAGGGGTGATGTCAGGAACCACTTCTTCACACAAAGGGTAGTGGAAATCTGGAACTCCCTCCCCCAAAAAGCCGTTGAGGCTGGGGGTCGATTACAAATTTCAGAACTGAGGTTGTTGGAATTTTGTTGGGCAAGGGTATTAAGGATTATGGAACCAAGGCGGGTAGATGGAGTTAAGATACAGATCAGCCATGATCTAATGGAACAGGCTCAAAGGGCTGAATGGCCTGCTCCTGTTCAACAGTCATCTGCTCTAACTTTCTCAGTAACTCCTTACCTCCCTCAGACTTCGTTTGCCGCAGATATGATGGTAAGTACTTCAGGGAATCGAATGCGGCCAGGGTGATCTCCTGGACTAGTTTCGATTGCCTGGATGGGTCGGAGAGGAATTTTCCCAGATTTTTTTTCCCCCGATTGGCCTGGGTTTTTAATCTGGTTTTTGCCTCTCCCAGGAGATCACATGGCTCGAGTTGGGGTGGAAGGGGTGCAAGGGGTGTCACAGTTGTGTGGGGCGGACTGGTTGGGCTGGGTGCTCTTTACCTTTCCGCCATTGTTCATTGTTCATGGGTTTATATGTAACCTTTAGGACTGTTGACCGAGGGCCGTGTGGCTCTTTGTCGGCCGGCGCGGACACGATGGGCCAAAATGGCCTCCTTCCACGCTGTAAATTTCTATGTTTCTATGTTTTCACATTCTAAAGTCAAACCCAAATCTAACATCACCGAATCAGTATTTCTTGACTGATCTCACCCACGCTTTTCAACCTGGGTGTTGGTCTGGCCCAGATCGGTTGCTTCATAATTAAATAAAACATTGATGGGAAAATATGGGAGATCCAGAGAAACTATTTCCTGTGGTGGGTGAATCCAGAACTAAGGGGCATAATCCTAAAAGAAGAGCTCAGCCATTTTGACTTGAAAGCAGGAAGGGGAGCGGAAAAGTAGAACTCGGCTCAGCAAACGTCTGTGAATAAAAACTGTTATATATGCAGACTATAGATATACTCTTTGTGTAGTCACTGTATAGTTGCATAAGATGGAGACTTGTTACCTGATGTACTATCATTAAGGTTTACACTGTGTGTATACTATGCTGGCACCACTAGAGGATGCAACTGGTGGAGACCGTGGTTTCCTGCCCCTGTGGCAGAGGCTGTCCACCAGAGGGCACTGCGGTCGGAGACCTGAGGGTCACTTGCATAAGTGTGCAGGGCCCAATATAAAAGGCTGCCCACCATGCTGTGCCTCACTCTGGAGTTACGAATAAAGGACCAATGTCACTATGGTTTGAGTACAACACATTGCCTCGTGAAGTCATTCATAAATACATCACAGTCATAACAAGAACATAAGAAATAGGACCAGGAGTAGGCCATATGGTCCCTTGAGCCTGCTGCACCATTTAATACGATCATAGCTCATCCGATCATGGACTCAGGTCCACTTCCCTGCCGGCTCCCCATAACCCCTTGTCCCCTTATCGGTAAAGAAACTGTCTTTCTCTCGCTTAAATTTATTCAATGTCCCAGCTTCCACAGCTCTCTGAGGCAGCGAATTCCACAGATTTACAACCCTCTGAGAGAAGAAATTCCTCCTCATCTCAGTTTTAAATGGGTGACCCCTTATTCTAAGATTATGCCCCCTAGTTCTAATCTCCCCCATCAGTAGAAACAACACCTCTGCATCCACCTTGTCAAACCCCCTCATACCATATCTTTCGATAAGATGCTGAGGGTCAATTGACATTTTCCAGACTGACGTCGCTAGGTTTTTGTTGGGTGAGGATATCAAGGGATACAGAACAAAGGCGGGTCAATGGATTGAAGGTATAGATCGGCCGCAATCTCATTGAACAGTGGAACAGGCTTGAGGGGCTGAATGGCCTCCTCCTGTTGCTAATGGTCACACAGCATATTGGACGCATGAGATAGATGCTCGTGACCCACATGATGCCAGCCAAGCAACCAATCATCGCAACAAATAAGAATGGTACCAGAACTGAGAGGTTATATCTGTCAGGAAACATTGAACGGACTGGGACTTTCTTCTCTAGAAAAAAGAAGATTAAAGAGTGACCTGATAGAGGTCGTTCAGATAATTGGAGGAGTTTGATAGGGTAGCGATATGTTTCCACTTGTGGGGAGTCCAAATATATCTAATGAGAATTCAAGAGAAATGAAAAGAGCGGTTAGAATGTGGAACTCGCTACCACAAGGAGTAGTTAATATAAGAAATAGGAGCAGGAGTTGGCCATTCGGCCTCTCGAGCCTGCCCCGCCATTCAATGAGATCATGACTGATCTTCTACCTCAACTCCACTTTCCTGCACTATCCCTATATCCCTTGATTCCCTTAATATTCAAAAATCTATCGATCTCAACCTTGAATATACTCAAAAACTGAGCCTACACAGCCCTCTGGGGTAGAGAATTCCAAAGATCCACCCCCCTCTGAGTGAAGACCTTTCTCCTCATCTCAGTCCTAAATGGCCGACCCCTTATTATGAGACTGTAACCCCTGGTTCTAGACTCCCCAGCCCAGGGGGAATCATCCTCCCTGCATCTACCCTGTCAAGCCTTGTAAGAATTTTGTATTTTTCAATTAGATCACCTCTGATTCTTCTTAACTCTAGAGAATATCGGCCTAGTCTACTCAATCTCTCCTCATAGGACAATTCCCCCATCCCAGGAATCAGTCTGATGAACCTTTGTTGCACTCCCTCTGTGGCAAGTATATCCTTCCTTAGGTAAGGAGACCAAAACTGTGCACAATACGGTGCAGTATCACCAGGGCCCTGCAGTAAGATGTCTTTACTCTTATACTCAAATCCTCTTCTAGTAAAGGCCAACATAACATTTGCTTTCTTCTTCTCCCAGAGGGGTGTGAATCTGAGGAATTCTCTGCCCAAGGAAGCAGTTGAGGCTAGCTCATTGAATGTATTCAAATCACAGATAGATAGATTTTTAACCAATAAGGGAATTAAGGGTTACGGGGAGCGGGCGGGTAAGTAGAGCTGAGTCCACGGCCAGATCAGCCATGATCTTGTTGAATGGCGGAGCAGGCTCGAGGGGCTAGATGGCCTACTCCTGTTCCTAATTCTTATGTTCTTATGTTATGTTCTTAATCGCTTGCTGTACCTGCATGTTAACTTTCAGTGATTCGTGTACAAAGACTCCCTCTGAACAGTTGCATTTCCCAATCTCTCACCATTTAAAAAATGCTCTGTTTTTCTATTTTTCCTACCAAAGTGGATACCTTCACTTGAGGCGAAGAGCAGAGGTGCATTTAAGAGGAAGCTAGATAAACACACAAGGGAGAAAGGAATAGAAGGATATGCTGAAAGGGTGAGATGAAGTGGGGTGGGAGGAGACTCGTGTGGAGCATAAACACCGGCACGGATCAGATGGGCCGAATGTCCTGTTTCTGTGCTGTATGTTCTATGCATTCATTATTGCTCAGCAGTTACAATGTATAGTGCCTTGCCTAATGTATATAGACAATGAAGCTAAATCCTAATACCTCTGGCTGTTAATATAATACAATCTAATTGCATACAAGTGGGAAGCGATTATCAGTCTCTGCCATGATACCCCTAAGATGAAGAAAAAACAACAAAGGGAAACTAGAGAGATAGCAAGAAAACTGCATCTCTATACATGGCAAAGAACATCCTCTAAAGCATGTTTGTATAGCATACAGAGGGTTATACAGTAGTGCAACATCCCAGTGTACTAATGTGGGAGAATATAAGAATATAAGTACAAAAAAATTAGAAGCAAGAGTCGGCCATTGGGCCCCTCGAGTCTCCTCCACCATTCAATAAGATCATGACCAATCTTGTACCTCAACTCCACTTTCCTGCACTATCCCCATATCCTTTGAGCCCTTAATATTCACAAATCTATCGATCCCTGTCTTGAATTTACTCAACAATTCAGCATCCACAACCCTCTGGGTTAGACAATTACAAAGATTCAACCCCCTCTGAGTGAAGATACTTCTCCTCATCTCAGTCCTAAATGACCGACCCCCTAATTCTGAGACTGTGACCCCTGGTTCTAGACTCCCCAGCCCGGGGGGAAACATCCTCCCTGCATCTACCCTGTCAAGCCCCGTAAGAATTTTGTATTTTTCAATGCGGTCACCTCTCATTCTTCTAAACTCTAGAGAATATCGGCCTAGTCTGCACAATCTCTCCTCATAGGACAATCCCCCCCATCCCAGGAATCAGTCTGGTGAACCTTTGTTGCACTCCCTCTATGGCAAGTATATCCTTCCTTAGGTAAGGAGACCAGAACTGTGCACACTACTCCAGGTGTGGTCTCACCAGGGCCCTGTATAATTGCAGTAAGATGGCTTTACCCTTATACTCAAATCTTCTTGTTATAAGGAATGTCTATGCCCCTGCCTTGCTATCCACTTTAGCGCTTTTACAAGTAAGTCGAACACTTTGCTTCCACACTCAGCATACCAGCCATGTAATGGTAAAATATGTAAATGTCCAACGTAAGTAAACAAGGACTACATTTGATGGAGGCTCGGTAATATGTCAGCCTGTTTGAGATAGCAATTCAGCTGATGACACAGTCAGAACTATTCGATTAACTTGCTGCCATTCCGTGTACTGTATAGTGACACATGAAATGGAATTTGTTTGCATGTACTACAAGGTATCCCGTATTGGACCGAATTCCACTTGAACTGGAAAACAAGGGAATGTAACGAACGGAACTGCCGTCAGCACCCAAATAATAGTGTATGGGATTGCTGGCCGCAGCTAAAGGTATTGAAATGCCTTTGAATGTACTGTACAGATTTTTTTATGAATAAAGTATATTTTGAAATTTAAAAAAAAACTCGCTGCCTCATAAGTCACCGCCAGCCACCTATTATCCTCCATTTACTTAACCAATTAAACGGATGTAAATAAGTCTCACAAGTTTCAAAAACAAACCCTTGCTTCCCGAACCTTGCCCTAAATCAATTTGATGACTCAAGCAAACTAAGCACTAAATAGGAGGGGGTTTAAAGGGAGACTTGCAACCCAAAATTTATGGAGATGGCCAATTAGCCTATTGACTCCTGCGCTGTGTGCCTTTTAAGTCTGAGTTGTTCTGATAATTAAGTGGGCTTAATGATTGAACCCCTCCCCCAGTCTGATTTCGCAGCGTTGAATATTTTCCTCTCCAAAGTCGCCATCATTAAAACGGCATCTAAAGTAACCCAGAGTTATCAGCCAATCTGATATCTCTTCACAGTTGTGCAATAAGTGATTGCAAAGGCCGGCGATTATAGCGTTATTAGCCCCGATTTTAACTCCAGGCGGATTCCCCACTCTCAGGCTGGCGTTAGAATTACAGCTGGAGTCTCGATGATGTCATCGTGCCGTAAAGAAGGGCCCCATTGGCTCCGGGCGCCTGTCCGTGCTGCCTGCTTAGGAGAGCAGGTGGACGTTGCGATCGTGGCGGCTTTCGGACAGGTAAGAGCCATGGGGCGATTTTAACTGCCCGCCCTCTCTGGGGTCAAGGGTCGGCAACTCTGATTGGACTTATTCCTGGAGGTTTAATCACATGACCTCCCACCTCCAACTGCCCCACCTGGTCAAACGGCCTTTCCCTCCCAACACTCCCCCACCATCTGCAATATTTTTATGAGTAGAAGACAAAAGTGTTCAAAGACAATTTAATAAAAACCTTTTTTAAATTCCCCTGGAATTTTTCTTCTGGAGTCATCTTTCATTCCTGGAGAGTCCAGGGCAACTCTGGAGGGTTGGCAACCCCTACTCAATAGAAATGGTGAACACGCAGGTTTTGCTGAGGTTGGTGTATGTAATGTATTTGCTCCATGGGGTTTTTTGCTGAAGAATTCATAGCAACACATTGCTGCTAAGAACTAGTTGGTTTATTAGCAAAAGGTTTAACAATCATACTACACATTACCAGTTCATCCACCAGGCTCACAACCACCTGCCTCATCGTGGATCCCCCAAACCCAACTGGCTGGGGTTTTATTGAGTCTTGTGAACGTCACGTGACTGGCTAAGCCACTCCCAACTGAATGGCTCTAACAACCAGTGAGCATCCTCACAGGTGCATACATTATAGGGTGCACTTCTCATCCCTTCTAGGGAACATCCCGTTAGAACGGGACAGTTAAAAGATGTGAGCTGGACATGGCAGCAAGAACCAAACCCAGAGACAGCCAGCTTCAGATCCAGATTATACAATCACACAACACAGTGAGAGGCCAATGAGCCCATTGTGCCTGTGAGAATACTATCCAATTAGGCCCACTCCCCCTTGCCCTTTCCCCATAGCCCCTTTCAAGTACTCATCCAATTCCCCTCTTGAAAATTACGATTGAATCTGCTTCCACCGCCCTTTCCAGATCGCAACAACCCGCTGCATGAAACAAATTCTCCTCACCGCCCCATGTGGTTCTTGTGTCAGCTATCTTAAAGCGGTGTCCTCTGGTTACCCACCCTCTCACCAGTGCAGACAGCTGCTCTCCATTTACTCGATCGCAACCCCTCAGAATTTTCAGCGCCTCTATTCTATCGAGAGAAAGGCAAGGCTCCTGAAACCGACTGGCATCGCGTGACCACAATTTTGCTCGTCCACGGTTTTGCTTTCATTCAATTTTTTTTAAATGAATGATTAAAGAAATTCAGTTCGTATTCCAGTGGCAGCTGCAACTCAGAGGGTCCGGAATCTCCGAGAAAGGTTGTCCGTTTCCCACGGACTTGAAACATCTCCCAGCCAATCGCAACTTTCCTTTAAGCCACGCCATGAAGGGACTTTTCCAGTCCTTTCATACACACGCTACACGAAGCACCATCAGGGAATACCAGCAAAAAAGCCCTTTTATGCAATAGCTATGTATTAAAATGATGCATTAAGGCTAGGGATTAAATGCCTTTCTGATATACAAGGAAATATAATGACTTTGTCTATACATATTAATCACGAATCATAGAGAAAACACGCTTATTGACAAGATATTAAAAATATGCCTTACCTTCTTGATTAGTTAAGTTCAGAACCTATTATATCCTTGGGCATTTCAGTCCCTATCACAGCAGATTAAAATCCCCTGGTCCTCTTAATGTCTATTTTGTTTAACCAAAAAGGTACCCGATTGCCTTTAAAGGATTCAGGGTCCTTTTACCAGGAGTCTGGGTCTCAGTTCCAGAGGCTGGAATTCGAACCCTGCAAGGAAAATAAATTTTACAAAAAAAAATTGATGAAATCGCAGAGACACATACCTTATCTCGAACAGCAACTCAGAACACGAGTGTACGACACAGGCAGTAAATGAGGAAAATGATACATACGTGTATACAGAGGGAGAAATCTAAATAGATGGATGAATGGAAACGTACATCGAGAGAGAGAGAAATAAAAAAGGCTACAAGCATAGAGGGAGAATATATTTAGATACATGCATCAAAAGAGAAACATACAATGGAATAGATATAGATAGAGAAATATAATTAGAGATATAGAGATAGACATAGATACATGCATAAAGATAAAGAAAGAAATGTAGATAAATACACATAGATAGATGGATAGATAGATAGATAGATAGATAGATAGATAGATAGATAGATAGATAGATAGATAGATAGATAGATAGATAGATAGATAGATAGATAGATAGATAGATAGAAAGATAGATAGATAGATAGATAGAGAGTAAAAGAGAGATAGAAATAGAAAGAGATAGAAAGAGAGATAGAAATAGAAAGAGATAGAGAGATAGAGAGGAAGAAAGAGAGATAGAGAGATAGAAATAGAGATAGAGAGGGAGAGAGAGAGAGAGAGAGAAAGAGAATGAGAGAGAGAGAGAGAGAATGAGAGAATGAGAGATAGAAAGAGAGAAAGAGAGATAGAAAGAGATAGAAAGAGAGAAAGAGAGATATAAAGATAGAGAGAGATAGATAGATAGATAGATAGATAGATAGATAGATAGATAGATAGATAGATAGATAGATAGGTATAGATAGATAGATAGAAAAATAAATAGGTGGATAGATTGTTCGATGAGATATCTAGATAGATAGAATTTATGTAGCCATATAGACTTCAAAACAGATTGACAGCCAGATTGTGTTAGTATACATCAGTAGATGGTTGATGTCTTGATAGACATGACAGAATATATACATAGCTTCTCTGTATATTATAT
The DNA here is from genome assembly GCF_044704955.1 of Pristiophorus japonicus. Lineage (NCBI taxonomy): Eukaryota > Metazoa > Chordata > Chondrichthyes > Pristiophoridae > Pristiophorus > Pristiophorus japonicus. The sequence goes on from NC_091995.1 coordinate 84,564,607, forward strand.
ATAAGATCTAATACAATATATATTTAGTGCAAGTAATGCATAACATCCTATAGACAACACATTTTTATCATGTTTTCATTCACATTCTAGTTAGCTTGCTAGCAAATGGTAATATGTATTAGGTGTATATTTTACACACCTCTCTAAATAGATACAGGTGCAGGCATACATGTAGAAACAGATAGTTATGCCCATGTGCCGTGATTCATACAATTCATGCATTATAGATCAGAACACTCAAATCAAGATTCCCCTTATTCGGTTGCACACAGCTTTGCAAATTTGTTTAACAGTCTCAGATCATAGGTCTTCCACATCTGGTAATCAAAGCAGAATACTAAAGAACTCCACAGCATTACCACATCTCCAGGAGATGCTGGCGGCCAAGTTCCTGAAGTTAAAACCATTCCGCACAAACTTTTTGTTTTACCTATGTATCGATCTCCACATCTGATTCTCTATCTGTCCATTCATCCATATCATTCCAGATGTGACACCTGGCCAATGCTTCCATATACCCCAACATTCCCTGGGTCCAACATATTCTCGATCTTGTCTGGCTGGTTGTGATTGCCAAACAAATTTCTGGGCATAACATGCAATGTCCAACATGCAACAGTCTGTAGCTGCACATCCATACATGCAGTCACCAACCCATAGCATTTGTTGTAGGTTGATACATCTATCGTTCTACAGATGTGTGCCCGTTACAGATGCACTTCGCTCGTACAAATCAAGGTAATAGCCCTAGTTTCATCATCGTTTCAGACACCTTAATTCAAGGGCTATTAGGGTGAGAATATGAATCAGTCGCCTGCTGAACACATCAGTCCTATGTTACAGTACATGTCAGTGGTTCTGCACACTGCATGGAGCAGGATCATTCAATCCGTGGTCACCTAAACTTACAGCCCAGCCATTGAGACTTGACTGACTGTTCGAAATGAAAGATCCCGGGTAGAGATTCCAACTCAGTGAATCTGAGTGGGGCATTTTCTCTCTTAAATACACAGTGTCGCTGCAAGGCTATGTCCCTTCATTACAGAGTAAAAGATTGCAGCAATATATATCACCCATGCAATCATCAGTCATGCCCCTGAATTAAGTATTACAAGATTTTCTTTTGGGTAGGAATACAATGTAATCATACTCATGTTCCATTTAATCAAAGTCACATACACACGTACACACACACACACACACACACACACACACACACACAGACATACACAGACACACAAATCACTTCTCGTTAAGGTGTAGCACTCACAGTTTTAAAAGCCCTTAAGACTTGCAAATTTCATTACAACACCATGATCCATCAACCACTCAGCCCCTGTGAACCCAATGACTGAGGGCTAAGCAAATAGATTCCACATCAGATCATGGACACAAATTTATATTGCTTTTTTTTCTCTCTCTCTCTCTTCCCCCTCTGCTGATAATTTATTCCTCTGCTATTTCTACTTTAGTCAACCACTGTTGCATTTTTTTTTTTATTCCAGTCCCCAGAAAGCTTTCATTTTTTAAAACCAGATCCTTGATATCACAGATCATCTTTTAATTTTTTTTAAAAGCCAACTTGAGGCTTCAGGTCTACACACACACACACACACACACTTGCACTGCATGCAGAAATAAGGAATAGAGAGATTTTATTTTCCTCTTCCTCAGAGAGCGAGGTTGCAAATATTCCATACCTTAAACAGAAAGGCTGCTTCCATCGCCAAGGCTGACCCACAAATGGCTCCCCTTGCCAACGTGTGAAGGAAAAATCCCCTTAAATGAAATTTTGAGGACTGAATGGATAATAGCTGCCGTGAGTTCTGCAGTGCCGCTGGTTGGATGTGTGTTTGAGCAGCTAACTCCACTCGTAGTCTCTCGCTGGCTGGCTGGCTGGCTCTGTCTCTCTCTCTCTCTCTCTCTCTCTCTCACTCAATCTCTCTCGTATACACACACACACACGCACACATACATAGAGAGAGAAGGCTGCTGCTGATGCTGTCGCTCAGAGATCCTGCACCAGCCTGGAATGTTATTGGCATTTAAAAGAAAGTGATTAATTCAGGCTGGCTTGATTGAAAAGGTTTAGCTTAACCAGCTGGAGTGAGGCTTTCCGAGACAGCCAGACTGAATTGGGAAGATATCAAATATTCCAAAAAAAGGTATCATTCGTCCACCTCCATAATTATGTTCTCGCCCCTGACAAGTCTGGCCTGGCCACAAGACGATTTATTTTAAAGGGGTAATGCGCTCCTCCTCTTTCTGGGTGACTCCCCAAAACACGATGTGCGATGCGCCCAGCGGCGTGGGTAAGGCTTTCCATTAAGGCCTCCGTCCTGAACGCTTGATAGCCAGCAGGTTTGAGCAGATGGCCCAAGGGTGATTGACCCTGCCGCGTTGCTCCAGCTCTCGTGGAACAAGCAACCAATCTCTGCCCTGGCGCCTCCCCGTGACTGGGTTACACAGCAAACTAGTCTTAGAAACATAGAAACATAGAAAATAGGGGCAGGAGCAGGCCATTCAGCCCTTCGAGTCCTGCACCACTATTCAATATGATCATGGCTGATCATGCAACTTCAGTACCCCATTCCTGCTTTCTCTCCCTACCCATTGATCCTTTTAGCCTTGGATCGGGTGATCTGTTTTTTGAGAGGGTTACCCAGAAACTTTCATAAGGTAACGTCATCATCAGAAGGGTGGTATTAAAATACAAGTCCATCATTATCCGTCGTTCTTCATGGTGTGGAAGCATTAATCGTTGAGATTATTAAGCTCTGCGATTCCTTATTATCAGAGAATCATAGAAATTTACAGCTCAGAAGGAGGCCATTTCGACCCATCGTGTCCGCGCTGACCGACCAAGAGCTATCCAGCTTAATCCTACTTTCCGGCTCTTGATCCATAGCCCTGTAGATAACGGCACTTGAAGTGCACATCCAAATACTTTTTAAATGTGGTGAGGGTTTCTGCCTCTACCACCCTTTCAGACAGTGAGTTCCAGACCCCCACCACCTTCTGGGTGAAAAACATTCTCCTCAAATCCCCACTGAACCACCTACCAATTACTTTAAATCTATGCCCCCTGGTTCTTGACCCCTCTGCTAAGGGAAATAGGTCCTTCCTATCCACTCTGTCTAGGTCACTCATAATCACCAAGACAGGAATACTCAGAACTCAAAGCCATTATCCAATCCTTGGCCTGGCCCTGTCTTTTACTTGGGAAAAGGGTAGCAAGCCAACTCCACAATCCTATGGTTGAGATTAGGAACTCAAGCAGAGGGGATCCAGAATTACATCGAATGTACAGCACTGGAAAGGACCGATACAAAAGCAGATCACTACGGATGCTGGAAATCGGGAAGTAAAAAACAGAACGTGCTGGAAATACTCAGCGGGTCGGGCAGCTTCTGTGGAGAGAGAGAGTTAATGTTTCCCCTCATCAGTTAGAGATGTAACAGATTTTTAAGCCAGTGCAGGGGCAGGAAAAGGGGGAAAGAACAAAATGGAAGGTCTGTGATAGGGTGGAAGGCAGGAGAGATTAGAGAGAGACAAGGGATGATGGTGCGAGGCGAAAGGAGATGGTAATGGGACAAGTTAAGGAACAAAAGATGGGTCTAGATCGGGTGTAAATGGGAATGGCAGGATCATCAACAGGGTGCCGTCTGAAACAATGAGGGCTGAGATTATGATCTGAAATTATTGAACTTGATGGTGCGTTTGGAAGTGCCTTAACAAAAGATGAGGTGCTGTTGCTCGAGCTGATGTTGAGGAGAGGTCAGAGCGGGAGTGGTCCGTAGATATTAAAATGGCAGATGACTAGAAGCTCAGGGTCATGCTTGCGGACTGAACGGGGCTGTTCCGCAAAGCACTCACCCAATCTGCACGGAAAGAGGCCATTCAGCCCAACTTGACTACTCTGGTATTTTTTCCCCACAGATTAATTCACAGGGTGTGGCCATTACTGGCAAGGCCAGTGTTGTTCAGCGCCAGGCCAAGCCATTCAGCAGCAAGTTTACAACAACAACTTTTGTTTATATAGCGCCTTCAGCATAGTAAAAGGTCCCATGGTGCACCACAGCAGTGTTCTAAGACAAAACAGATACATTTGATACCGAGCCACATAAGAAGAAATTAGGGCAGGTGATCAAAAGCTTGGTTAAAGAGGCAGGTTTTAAGGAGCGTCTTAAAGGAGGAAAGAGAGCTAGAGAGGCAGAGAGGTTTAGGGAGGGAGTTCCAGAGCTTGGGGGCCTAGACAACAAAAGACACGGCCACCGATGGTCAAGCGATTATAATCAGAATGCTCAAGAGGGCAGAATTTGAGGTGCGCTGACATGTCTGGGGGGTTGTGAGGCTGTAGGAGATTACAGAGATAGTGAGGGCGAGGCCATGGAGGGATTTGTAAAGAATTTTGAAATCATGAGATCAAAAGTCTAGGTCAGTGCTGCAATTATGTAAATGAGCAGGTAGCATGAATTTTGCGTGTTGCCTGCCCTACTTTGAACGAACACAGGCAAATAGCACTGGGCGATGCCCTCCGCCTGTTTTGGGGCCTTATCAGATTTCTGGGCCCTGGTGTTATAAATATTGGGCTGAGTTACAATAATTTCATTAGTTTGATCCCAATTGTTTTTGTTGGAAACTTTTTCTCGATTTACTAATTGTTTCTTCTCAATCCCAATGTTTGATTACCCTCTCTGGCCCCAGGCCCACCAAATAAATGTAGGAAAACAAATAAAAGGCCTCCCAAATAGGTTGAATAGAATAGACAATGAGCAAGGAAAAACAAGATGGAGGAAAATATTGTTTATTGGCCTAACATGTACATACCTATTTTTGCAGATCTTCATTATTTATCCATTATTATTTAACTGTGTTGTCAGAACCAGAATATGTACCTACTTGATACAAAATATATGCTTTCATTGTTGAATATGCTGGCCTATGTTTTCATACTCAGAATCAGAATCATACACGTAATGTAATGAACATGAATAAACATAACTAGAGGCCGAGGCCCATCAGGCCCTTAATCTGGCCCTGCTCTCTGGTTACCCAGAGTGCCAGATGTCTGATACTCTCTCTGGTTACCCAGAGTGCCAGATGTCTGATACTCTCTCTGGTTACCCAGAGTGCCAGATGTCTGATACTCTCTCTGGTTACCCAGAGTGCCAGATGTCTGATACTCTCTCTGGTTACCCAGAGTGCCAGATGTTTGATACTCTCTCTGGTTACCCAGAGTGCCAGATGTCTGATACTCTCTCTGGTTACCCAGAGTGCCAGATGTCTGATACTCTCTCTGGTTAACCAGAGTGCCAGATGTCTGATACTCTCTCTGGTTACCCAGAGTGCCAGATGTTTGATACCCTCTCTAGTTACCCAGAGTGCCAGATGTCTGATACTCTCTCTGGTTACCCAGAGTGCCAGATGTTTGATACCCTCTCTGGTTACCCAGAGTGCCAGATGTCTGATACTCTCTCTGGTTACCCAGAGTGCCAGATGTTAGATACTCTCTCTGGTTACCCAGAGTGCCAGATGTTAGATACTCTCTCTGGTTACCCAGAGTGCCAGATGTTAGATACTCTCTCTGGTTACCCAATGCCAGTTTACAGAGCAACCCACAGTTTCCTGCTGCTCATCGATTGTAGGTTTATCTGGAGCCGACTTGGGGAGGATCCCACCCCCTTGTGCCAAGACCTTCTCTCCAGATCCCACCGATGAACCACCCTGGCTGGTCCATCATTAACAGTGGATTGTGTTGTATTACTGTAAATTCAAACTCCAATCTGCGTTGTTCACAATAAATGCTCAACAATGGCAGGGCGGGGCATGTCCGACAATGCCTCGGTTTCAAAATGTTCACCCTCGTCTTCAAATCCCTCTATGGCCTCTCCCCCCGCTGTCTCTGTAACCTACTCCACCGTACGACATTCCGAGAATTCAATGTTCCTTCAACTCTGGCCTCTTGTCCGTCCCCATTTCCTTCACTTCACCATTAGTGGATGTGCCTTAAGCCATCTAGGCCCTAAGCTCTGGCAGTCCTTCCCCAAACCTTTTCGCCTCTCTACCTCTCTCTCCTCCTTTAAGATTAAACCCTGCCTCTTTGACCAAGCATTTGGTCATCTGTCCTTCTTTGGCTCTGTGTCAACTTTTGTTTGATTTACGTTCCTTCAAACACCTGAAGATGTTTTACTACAATAATGATGCTAGCTAAAGGGAAAGGGCACCAGTGAATGGGTGGATAGGGAGGGGCACCAGTAAATGGGGGGATAGGAGAGGGGCACCAGTAAATGGGGGGATAGGAGAGGGGCACCAGTAAATGGGGGGATAGGAGAGGGGCACCAGTAAATGGGGGGATAGGGAGGGGCACCAGTAAATGGGGGGATAGGAGAGGGGCACCAGTAAATGGGGGGATAGGAGAGGGGCACCAGTAAATGGGGGGATAGGAGAGGGGCACCAGTAAATGGGGGATAGGAGAGGGGCACCAGTAAATGGGGGATAGGAGAGGGGCACCAGTAAATGGGGGATAGGGGAGGGGCACCAGTAAATGGGGGGATAGGAGAGGGGCACCAGTAAATGGGGGATAGGGAGGGGCACCAGTAAATGGGGGATAGGGGAGGGGCACCAGTAAATGGGGGATAGGGGAGGGGCACCAGTAAATGGGGGATAGGGAGGGGCACCAGTAAATGGGGGATAGGGGAGGGGCACCAGTAAATGGGGGATAGGGGAGGGGCAACAGTAAATGGGGGATAGGGGAGGGGCACCAGTAAATGGGGGATAGGGAGGGGCACCAGTAAATGGGGGATAGAGAGGGGCACCAGTAAATGTGCAATGATATTTGTGAGTGAAAGAAGGTCAGAATGTTTTCATGGGTTAAACATAGAAATAAGGAGCTCCCCCTGATGGCTGAGTCGGTAGATGCTGGACCACGCAGACTAGTGAGGTCGGAGATGCAATACCTGGTCTATGGTGAGTTCGCTGATCGCGAGTCAGGATAGCGGTAATTGCGCTAAGAGGTCAGCAGAGGTCGGGCCCCGAGGCCAGAATAATACGCGAGGTATCCAACCACCAAAGCGCGAGCAGCTGGAGGAAAATCATAGCGGAGCTTGTACATGGAGAGCAATGAGCTGGAGCCGGGGGGGGATGGGGTACAGGGTCAGTATTCACCTTGAAAGAATTCACACACAGCCATCTTCCACCCTTTAAAATGAAGTTCGGGACCCGGCCCACATTGGGCTCATCAGTCACCTTAGAACTCCGGAGAATTGCCTAAGAAGAGAAGAAGGTCAGTATTTATTGCCCATCCCCAATTGCCCTTGTTGAGCTGCCGTCATGGCTTCCTAGGCCATTTCAGAGAGCAGTTAAGGGTCAACCACCTTACTGTGGGTCTGGAGTCACATATAGACCAGACTGGGTAAGGGCAGCAGAGTTCCTTCCCTAAAGAACATTAGTGAACAATTTGGGTTTTGTCCCAATAGCTTTATGGTCACCATCAATGACAGGATTTTTATGTCAGCTTTATTTAATGAATTGAACTCAATTCCCCAGCTGCCATGGTGGAATTTGAACTCAGGTCCCTGGATCATTAGTCCAGGCCTCTGGATTACTTGCCCAGTAACATAACCGCTATGCCACCGGACACATGATTTATGCGCTACCTCCTCCCAACTTACTTCATCTGTAGAAGAAAAGTTGTGTCCTGCATTTCGAGTTCCCAATCCCGCGGTGTGTCGGATGGTAAAGGTTGTGAAGCTTCAAGTTGTTGTTAAGCCAAGGACAGTATTTTTTGGTTCCTAGTTTTGGTCCCTGTAATGTATTTGCTTCATGGCTTCTTTGATAACCTCTTGTTGGCTGGTGCAGATACAATGGTAAGTACTACAGGGAATCGAATACAGCCAGGGTGATCTCCTAAACTAGTTTCGATCGCCTGGATGGGTCGGAGAGGAATTTCCCCAGATTTTTTTTTATCCCCCAATTGGCCTGGCTTTTTATCTGGTTTTTGCCTCTCCCAGGAGATCACATGGCTCCGGCTGGGGTGGAGTATAGAATGTTTCAGTAGAAGGGGTGTCGCAGTTGTGAGGGGCAGACTGGTTGGGCTGGGTGCTCTTTACCTTACCGCCATTGTTCATTGGTTTATATGTAACCTTCAGGGCTGCTGACCGAGGGCTGTGCAGCTCTTTGTCGGCCGGCGCAGACACGATGGGCCGGAATGGCCTCCTTCTGCGCTGTAAATTTTATGTTTCTATGTTTGCTTAAGAATTCATAGCAACACATTGTTATTAAGAACTAGTTGGTTTATTAGCAAAGGTTTAACAATAACACTACACATTACCAGTTCATCAACTAGGCTCACAACTGCATACCTCATCGTGGATGGCCGAGACCCAACTGGCTGGGGTTTTATTGAACCTTGCAGACATCACGTGGCTGGCTAAGCCACTCACAATTTAACAGCTCTACAGAGCTGTGAGCATACTCACTGGTGCATACATTACAGTCCCCTTTCTAACATTATTGGTATAATTGTACAGTGCATGGATCAGCATGTTCTGCAATTGTTATGTGCTGCCTCGATGTTAACACAGGTGTGATTTGCCCGTAGAATCACTTTTGAGAGACACAGGCTGGGATTTTCCTCCTCAATGAGCCTGGTGCGCACATAGAGCCAATATCAGAAAATTGCACACCCCAGTCCATAATTTTCCAACCATTAAGCCTGAAAAACTGAAGTGACAATTTTCAGCCACAGTATCTAGTTTGCGTGCATGTAGGAGAAGCTGTCAAAAGAAAGTTAACCTTGCAGAAATAGGGGAAGACAACTGTAGTGTGTGAAATGATACAATGAACTCCGTACTGTGAGCCAGTGACTAGGTGTAACCTGGTCAATCTTTAATGGCTTCCAGAAGTGAAGATACAAAGGTGAAGTTCAGGAGTGTATCTATGACCCTAGGACCTCCGACAGTATTGCCCCCTGGTGGTGGGCAGACCTTATGTACGTACATTACATCATTCCCCCCCAGTTCTTGCCACAACTCCATATTACAAGTTCAGACGGTCCAGAGCCCATCGCTCTCTGGTTGACCGTCTCAGTACAATCCCAGTGCTTTCCGAGTCTCTCACAACTTGGGGCTGGGCATTGACCACAGTGGGTTCTTCTGATGGTTGGACGTGAGTTGGTTGGTCGTCTCAACTCGCGGTGTCTTCTTCCAACTGTTCCGATTCGTCAGTGTGTCTTAGCTTGATTTGATCAATGTGTTTCCTGCACATCTGCCCATTCTTGAGCTTAACCATATACACCCGGTTACCCTCCTTATCCGTAACATTGCCCGGAAGCCACTTGGGCCCTTGACCGTGGTTAAGTACATACACTGGATCATTTGCAGATATGTCGCGTGACACTGCGGCGCAGTAATGATACCACTGCTGGCGTTGACGTCAGGTTTCGACATGATCTTTAAGGTCAGGATGGACTAGAGAGAGCCTGGTTTCAAGGCCTCTCTTCATCAATAGTTCCGCAGGCAGGACCCCGGTGAGTATGTGTGCCCTTGTCCTGTAACTGAGCAGTATGCGTGACAGGCTTGTCTGCAAGGAACCATGAGTTACACGTTTCAGACTCTGCTTGATGGTTTGAACTGCCCGCTCCTCTTGACCATTGGACGCGGGTTTGAATGGGGCTGACCTCACGTGTTTTATGCCATTGCATTTCATGAACTCTTGAAACTCCAGGCTCGTGAAACACGGTCCGTTGTCGCTGACAACGATGTCTGGCAGACCATGTGTGGCAAACATGGCTCTCAGGTTCTCAATGGTGGCAGTGGAAGTGTTGGATGACATGATCACACATTCTATCCATTTGGAGTATGCATCCACCACCACAAAAAACATTTTACCGAGGAAGGGGCCCGCAAAGTCGATGTGGATTCTAGACCATGGTTTGGATGGCCATGACCACAGACTGAGCGGAGCTTCCTTTGGGGCATTGTTTAACTGAATTCAAGTGCTGCACTGATGCACGCATGACTCTAAATCCGAGTCAATGCTAGGCCACCAAACATGGGACCTGGCGAAGGCCTTCATCATGACAATAGCGGGATGCATACTATGTAACTCCTGTACAAATCTCTCCCTGCCTTTCTTGGCATTACAACACAATTACCCCAAAGTAAACAGGCAGACTGGATGGAAAGCTCATCTTTGCGATGGCTGTATGGTTTGGTTTCATCACCTATTTCCTTGGTGATGGTCAACCAGTCCCCGTTAAGAACACAACGTTTTACAACCGATAGGGTCGGATCCGGGCTGGTCCAGGTCTTAACTTGTTGAGCAGTGACAGGCGACCCTTCACTCTCAAAGGCATTCATGACCATGAGTAGCTCTGCGGGCATTGGTGTTTCCACCTCCGGTGTGGGCAACGGTAACCGGCTCAATGCATCAGCGCAGTTGTCGGTGCCTGATACATGGCGAATGACATCATCGTAGGCAGACAATGTTAGCGCCAACCTCTGGATGCAGGACGACGCGTTGGTATTGATACCTTCATGTTCCAAGAACAACGATATAAGCGGTTGTAGTTTGCCTGACTCCAGCGCTCTTTCAGCACTGCACTGGAGTGTCAGCCTAGATATTGTGCTCAAGTCTCTGGAGTGGGATTTGAACCCACAACCTTCTGACTCAGAGACAAGTGAGCCCTCTGAGCCACGGCTGACATATATGTAAAGTTAGAATGTTTTCATAACCAAACTCTCACATAGGGATGTGAATGAATGTTGAGAGACCAAATCAATGTGTTTTAATAGCAGATAAAGGATATATGTGGAATCGAAGTGAAGGGGTATAGTTTCAAAAATAGTATGCGCACACTGAGAAATGGGTAACTGTTTGCTAACTTACCACTACTTTTAAACGCAAAACTTGTAATAGGAGTAAAGCTTTGGTCTCCATTCCTAAGGAAGGATATACCTGCCTTAGAGATGGTGCAATTAAGGTTTACTAGATTGATTCTTGGGATCAGAGGGTTGTCTTATGAGGAGAGATTGAGTAGATTGGGCCTATACTCTTTGGAGTTTAGAAGAATGAGTGGTGATCTCATTGAGGCATATAGGATTCTGAAGGGGGATTGACAGGGTAGATGCAGGGAGGATATTTCCCCCATGGCTGAAGTAACTAGAACTAGGGGGCACAGTCTCAGGATAAGGGTTCGGCCATTTAGGACTGAGATGAGGAGGAATTTCTTCACTCGGAGGGTGGTGAATCTTTGGAATTCTCTGCCCCAGAGGGCTGTGGATGCTCAGACATTGAATATAGTCAAGGTTGAGGTTTTTTGGGCACTAAAGGAAAGTAGGAATATGGGGATCGGGCGGGAAAGTGGAGCTGAGGTTGAAGATCAGCCATGACCTTATTGAATGGCGGAGCAGGCTCGAGGGGCCGAATGGCCGACTCCTGCTCCTCTTTCTCATGTACTTGTGACAAGCAGTGGAACAGGTGGGAGGGACCCTCCAGTATCTTTCTAATAGAAACCATGAATGTCATGGGAGCTGAGAATTGTGGCATAAGGAAAGCTGTTCTCCAAGGCTTTGCACTTGACAAGGTTGAATAAGCAGTACGTGTCCCATATATTAATCATATGTTTCATAGTTTCCGCTATATGATGCATCAAAATGCCCCTACGCACTGATTGTATGCGAGCGCTTAACACTTCGTGTGGTGATATTACAATAGGTGAAATGTCACCACATGAATAAGATCCCATCTGTTGTCTTCACAGAACAGGGGGAATTAAATAGTCTGCTGTGCTCAGCTGGAGCAGCACAGAAAGGTACCAACCAACATCACATGGACTTCAACTGAGCAGCAGAGCGCTACAATAAATAATGATGTGGTTGAGGGAGCACACAGTAAAACACAGGACATTGGTGATACATAACTCGGCGAGCTTGGTTGATGAGAGTCACGCAAGTTAAAGATCTTTTGCTTCCTAACTTCTGCCATTACCATCTCAATATTTTCCCATCATCCCCTTTTGTCTCTCAAATCTCTCCTGCCTTCCACCCTACCACAGGCCTTCCCTTTTGCCCTTTCCTCCTCCCCACCCCTCCCCCCCACCCCCTTCCAGGGCTCCCTGCACTTCCTTAAGAATCTGTTACATTTCGAACTTTTGCCAGTTCTGACGAAGGGTCATCGACCCGAAACGTTAACTCTGTTTCTCTCTCCATAGATGCTGCCCGACCCGCTGAGATTTCCAGCATGTTCTGTTTTATTCAAGATGTGGGAGTCTCGTCTGTCACCTGCCTCTCATGACTTGTCAGGCTACAAAGCTTGGTGGGCCTGCTTCTCGAAGGAGGGATGTCACATGGACCACGTTGACCCTGCTTGCACAGAGAAGTGGATGGTGGCGTGCGCCTTTCACGACCACTGGGCGTCTCAAAGCGCTTTACAGCCAATGGAGTACTTTTTTGGAAGTGCAGTCACTGTTGTAATGTGGGAAACGCAGCAGCCAATTTGCGCACAGCAAGCTCCCACACACAGCAATGTGATAATGACCAGGTCATCTGTTTTTGTTCTGTTGATTGAGGGATGAATATTGGCGCTGAGCACCTCGAGTCTCGTCGCCGAGAGCGCGCAGAAATCAAACACAGACAGCGGAAGGAGCGTGCGGCAAATCAGACTCCCCACCCACCCTTTCCTTCAACCACTGTCTGTCCCACTTGTGACAGAGACTGTATTTCCTGTATTGGACAGTTCAGCCACCTGAGAACTCATTTTTAGAGTGGAAGCAAGACTTCCTCGATTCCGAGGGACTGCCTAAGATGATGAAATATTGGCCCCAGGACATTGAAAATATGCCCAATAAATAAGGATAGCAAGCAATGGTGAATCCCACACAAAGAAGGCATGGACCAGTTAGGCTGAACGGCCTGGTTCTGTGTTGTACCTTCTATGTAAGAAGTCAACAAGCAGCTTCCAGCAGTGGTTAGTTTGTTGCTTGGGCCTGCAGGACAACACCGTCCTCCAGAGGTCTTCCATAGCTTGCCTCTGGTCCTCGTTCAAGTCCACTCCGATATCACAGTACATACCGTTGGAATGTTGCCAATGTTCTCTGGGGGTACACTGGAAGGCTGTACTGATGAAAGTTTTTTGTTTTTTTAATACGGGGTGGTAAATAACATAGCAACTACCTCCTGTGACGTTCATGTAGGTACCTGGAGGGACCATGCACGATAAAGGTTGAGGCCAGTGGTGGGTGGTTGAGTGTCCCTAGAAGGTGCGTAGACCAAGTGGCAACTGCCCCACAGATTCTGATCCTTATAACGCCACACGCCTCCATCCTGCCTCTGTAGCTGCCTCGAGCGCTGTAAATCAGCTGCGTGGGATAGTTGGTTGTGTGAGTGGTGCATCTCCCATCTTCCCCTATCACACGGTAGTTTACGATGGCTGCTGCTCCTGTAAGACTGCTCTCTACAATCCACTTACTTCAGCGGTGGCGGGAAACTTTGTCCTTCGTTCAGTTGATTAACCGCAGTCACCTCCAGAATTACACCGACAGCATACATGCAGCGGTCCCATCCAGCAAGACCATCAGCAGGCCGGGGCCATCAGAGGGAACAGCGTGCGGGGGCATGCCACTGCAGGAGCAGCGCTTGTTGCTGCAGGAGGGCGACGGCTGACTGCAGTGCGGGCAGGTACAGCAGGAGCGGCGAGGTCGGGGCGAAGGAGCGGCGAGAGTGCGTAGAGGGACGTGATCGGGGCCCAGGAGAGGCGCGAGTTCGGGGCCCAGAAGAGCCGAGGGCCCAGGGGGCAGCACGGACCAGCCCACACTGTGCGATATGTGCGCGCACTAGGTCCATGCAGCAGAGCTGGTCTCCAGTTAGTCTTGGTTAACCCTTGCCACTGGACCAAGACCTGGCTCTGTAAAGCCCCGTGTGGTGGCTGATGTGCAACGGCCACCACAAGTTAAAAAAATCCACGCACAGGCATCTTCCACCCTTCAGGATGTAGTTCGGGATCCGGAATATTAGGTCCTTCATTGAAACACCTGTGAACTCATCACTTTTCGGCGTGGAAGCAAGTCATCCTCGTTTCGAGGGACCGCCTATGGTGATGATGACAACCGCAGATAAACACATGAGGGAGAAAGGAATAGAAGGATATGTTGATGGGGTTAGATGAAGTGGGGAGGGGGGGAGAGGGAGAGGAGGCTCATGTGGAGCATAAACACCACATGAATCTGATGGGCTGAATGGCCTGTTTCTGCACTGTATATACCATGTAATACTATGAGTATTGAATGTATCCTAATCCAGCAACAGCTACATGTTTGTCAGAATATAATGGCCCAGAAATTGCGGTCGGAGGCTTTCCACGGGTGGACGCCTCCAACCTGAAAAATTACTACCAATCTCCCTGGTGGTCCGGGAGGTCCGGAGACTTGTGGTCCTGCGAAGGCCTGTGTAGAGGCCCACATATCCCAGGAGCATAGGGATCATGTGGGCCGGCCCAACCAATCAAAGTAGGGCTACTCCCATTCATACTTGTGCTGATCAGGGAACCGCTGTAAGTATGAATGGAAATACTCCCAAAAAGACACAAACACTTAAAATAATGTATTTTTTTTAAATCACATATGCAAAATTAATTAAAATGAAATATAATTCATTATTTAAAACAAAAATTTAATTTTTTGACAAATAAACGTACATGTTTTAAAGAGTCTAAAAATATGTAATGGAATTTTAACTGTTTACATTATTGAAAGCAATGTATTTTTTTCTGTCCTTTATAAGTCTTATGCTGACAAAAGCAGGCCTTCCGCCTGCTTTTATCAGTCATAAGAATTTCACGGGCCTTTGCTGGGCAAATAGCCCAACTCTCCGCTCGCGGAGGCCCTTTACTTCCAGATGCATGCAGATTCGTGACAGCTCACAAGTTCCGTGATTCGGCACATGCGCAATGCATGTCTAAACCCGGAACGTGCGTGGCTCCGATAGTCGCGTGCGTACCTCGTAGCCGCCCGCAGGGGCCCGTGAATTCAGGGCCAACGTAATTTTGTTAACTAGCATATCTATTTATAGATATAAAAATTCCTTCAGTTGGAAGTGGAGCCACACCCTCAGTTCCGTGAATGTTAACGTCTGATATTCTTATTTCCTCCACTGTTACCGCCAGACAATATTGTGAGAATGCCTGTCATTCTAACTTACTCCAGAGATGGCGCCATCCCCTCCCTCCGCCTGTTACAACAAACACAGTTAAAAGGTAAGGTCACCATCCTGAAGCGTTAACTCTGTTTCTCTCCCACAGACGCTGAGTATTTCCAGCATTTTCTATTTATATTACTGCCAAAACAAATCTTCTTTCGTACGGTGGTGGCAAAGAAAATCAAATGCCAATATCTAAGTCAGATATCCAGGCCGAAGCTCCCGGTGTAACAGCGTGGATATCTTGTAGGCTGCCCATGAATTCCCTCTGGGGGGCAGTGCTCAGTGATGTGCTCCAGGGTCTGATTAGCAGCTCCAC
The DNA here is from genome assembly GCF_044704955.1 of Pristiophorus japonicus. Taxonomy (NCBI): domain Eukaryota; kingdom Metazoa; phylum Chordata; class Chondrichthyes; family Pristiophoridae; genus Pristiophorus; species Pristiophorus japonicus. The sequence goes on from NC_091995.1 coordinate 84,580,120, forward strand.
AGTCGCATGATGGGGATGGTTTAAGCGTCTGTGTCAGTGTCAGCTGTGGCTCAGTGGATAGCACTCTTGCCTCTAATTCAGAATGGCTGTGGATTCAAGTCCCACTCCAGGAACTTGAGCACTGAAATCCAGCGCTGAGAGAGTGCTGCACTGTCGGAGGTGCCGTCTTTCGGATGAGACGTTAAAACTGAGGCCCCATTTGCTCTCTCAGGTGGATGTAAAAGATCCCATGGCACTATTTGAAGAGGAGCAGGGGAGTTATCCCTGGTGTTCTGGCCAATATTTATCCCTCAAACAACATAACCAAAACAGATTATCATGTTGCTGTTTGTGGGAGCTTACTGTGCGCAAATTGGCCGCTGCATATTACAACAGTGACTACACTTTATTGGCTGTAAAGTGCTTTGAGACATCCAGTGGTCGTGAAAGGCACCATATAAATGCAAGTCTTTCTTTTCATCTATGGAGAAGGTGACAGCATCGACCGTGACCGGTTCTGAGGCGGTTGATGGTTGTCCACTGTTTGCGAGGAAGGTTTGATCCTTCAGGTTCTGTGGGGTCTGTTATGTATGTGACTGTGTAATACTTGCCACCAGAGGGCGCGACTGTTGGAGTCCTAATGGTCACCTGCACACACGCACGGGGCCAGTATAAAAGGTTGGCTGCCATGTTGTTTAGGCAAATTGGCCGCTGCATTTCTCTGGCCGATCAGACAACAAGCTGTCACAAAGTGTTCTACTCATCCTCGTGCGTTCCTCTAAGTGCCACATAGATTGCATTGTTGTAATAAAGAAGACTAAGGTCACACTAAGTTTAGCTCACAGTACTCAGCCTCGAGGAGTTCTTGTGTACACAATAGGGTCCTCGATAAGGAATCCATTCACGTACGTCACAGTTCTTCCAAGCATCCAAAATAAGTACCATTTGCTCTGGCAAGAGCTGGCCAACGTCATTGACGAGTCAACCCGAGTGTCCAAGGCTGGGTTAACAGCATGCCCGCCATTTTCTGACACCTGCTGTCGGTGGCCATTTTGAATGAAATGGGAAAATTTAACTCACATAATGTAAAATAAGGCAGGTATGCCATTACACTGCTGTGCACAGGCACATACTGTGGAGCTGTTGTGGTGCCAGGGGAGTGCAGTGCATCATCACCCCCGGCAACCACATTTTAATTTGATTCTTCAATGCTAAAAGTTTAATTTGATTAATCTGTCGGATTTAGTGCCTCTTTAATAAGGGGGCACTGGATTTATAGTTTAAACCAAAATAGTTGAGGGGATGTTGCGCTGTGAGTGGCTTCGCCAGTCACGTGACGTTTGCAGGACGCATTAAAACCCCGCTTAATTGAGTTCAGGTTCTCCACGATGAGACGTGCGATTGTGAGCCTGGTGGATGGACTGGCCGTGTTCAGTTCGATTGCCGAATAATTGCGAATAAACCAGCTACTGCTTCACAGCAAATGTGAAGCAAATACACTACACATACAAAACGAAGTCACAAACCTTGAGAGTTTTTTTTAAGCGCTGTGAATTTTAGTCAAATGGTACCTTGCTCAATATGCTCGCTCACATCAATACAAAAAGGCCCCAAAATTTTTTGAATGCATTGCTTTGTGCTTGTAATCATTTATATATGACCCTGCAAAGCACCGTGGGAATGAGTTAAGTATTCCAATGAGACTGATCAGACAACAAGCTGTCACAAAGCGTTTTACTCATCCTCGTGCGTTCTTCTAAGTGTCACATAGATTGCATTGTTTTTATCGGAAACTCCTTCCAGTCCTGACGTGCGGCAGTGTGGAGAAGGTTGCACAACAACATCTCTGTCAATCTTCATTCTCCTGGCTTCTGACAGGTTTGAAAAATAGGATCAGCGCCCTTTTACCTTTCCAACTTGCTCCCACTTCCCAAATGGACTGAATTTATCGGATACTGCTGGTATTGAGCACTCTGCTGGTATTGAACACTCTGCTGGTACTGAACACACTCTGCTGGTACTGAACACTCTGCTGGTATTGAATACACTCTGCTGTTATTGAATACACTCTGCTGGTACTGAACACACTCTGCTGGTACTGAACACACACTGCTGGTATTGAACACTCTGCTGGTACTGAACACACTCTGCTGGTACTGAACACTCTGCTGGTATTGAATACACTCTGCTGGTACTGAACACACTCTGCTGGTACTGAACACACACTGCTGGTATTGAACACTCTGCTGGTACTGAACACACTCTGCTGGTACTGAACACTCTGCTGTTATTGAGGTCTCTGTTGGTACTGAACTCTCTGGTTAGCTTACTTCCTCCTAGCTCTAACATTCAGTACCACTAGAGAGTTTTATACCAACCAAGTTCAGGAGTGGAATTTCTATCGGAGGGGTGGGCTGGAGGGGGAGGGTTCTCTCAAAATCCGTGGAAAACCCGGAAAAATTACATTAGCAGCAGTTACCCAGGGTTCCCGCTGCTCTTCCTCCAAAGCTACAGCAGCTGACCGCGGATGTGCATTGCACTGGTACTGAACTCTCTGCTGGTACTAAACTTGGTTGGTATAAAACTCTCTAGTGGTACTGAATGTTGGAGCTAGGAGGAAGTAAGCTAACCAGAGAGTTCAGTACCAACAGAGACTTCAAAACCAGCAGAGTGTTCAGTACCAGCAGAGTGTGTTCAGTACCAGCAGAGTGTTCAATACCAGCAGAGTGCTCAATCCCAGCAGAATGTGTTCAGTACCAATAGAGTGTGTTCATTACCAGCAGAGTGTGTTCAATACCAGCAGAGTGTGTTCAGTACCAGCAGAGTGTGTTCAGTACCAGCAGAGTGTGTTCAATACCAGCAGAGTGTGTTCAATACCAGCAGAGTGTTCAATACCAGCAGAGTGTGTTCAATACCAGCAGAGTGTGTTCAACACCAGCAGTGTCCAATATCAGCAGAGTGTGTTCAACACCAGCAGTGTCCAATACCAGCAGAGTGTGTCCAATACCAGCAGAGTGTGTTCATTACCAGCAGAGTGTGTTCAATACCAGCAGAGTGTGTTCAATACCAGCAGAGTGTGTTCAGTACCAGTAGAGTGTATTCAATACCAGCAGAGTGTTCAGTACCAGCAGAGTGTGTTCAATACCAGCAGAGTGTGTTCAATACCAGCAGTGTCCAATACCAGTAGAGTGTGTTCAATACCAGCAGAGTGTGTTCAATACCAGCAGAGTGTGTTCAGTACCAGCAGTGTGTGTCCAGTACCAGCAGTGTGTGTTCAATACCAGCAGAATGTCCAATAACAGCAGAGTGTGTTCAATACCAACAGAGTGTCCAATACCAGCAGAGTGTCCAATACCAGCAGAGTGTCCAATACCAGCAGAGTGTGTTGAGTACCAGCAGAGTGTGTTGAGTACCAGCAGAGTGTGTTCAATACCAGAAGAATGTGTTGAGTACCAGCAGAGTGTGTTCAGTACCAGCTGAGTGTATTCAATAGCAACAGAGTGTCCAATACGAGCAGTGTGTGTCCAATACCAGCAGAGTGTGTTCAGTACCAACAGAGTGTCCAATACCAGCAGTGTGTGTCCAATACCAGCAGAGTGTGTTCAGTACCAGCAGAGTGTGTTCAATCCCAGCAGAGTGTGTTCAATACCAGCAGAGTGTGTTCAGTACCAGCAGAGTGTTCAGTACCAGCAGAGTGTGTTCACTACCAGAGTGTTCAACACCAGCAGAGTATGTTCGATACCAGCAGAGTGTGTTCAATACGAGCAGTGTTCAATACCAGCATAGTGTCCAATACCAGCAGAGTGTTCAGTGCCAGCAGAGTGTGTTCAATACCAGCAGATTGTTCAATACCAGCAGAGTGTGTTCAGTGCCAGCAGAGTGTGTTCAATACCAGCAGAGTGTGTTCAGTACCAGCAGAGTGTGTTCAATACCAGCAGAGTGTGTTCAATACCAGCAGAGTGTTCAGCACCAGCAGAGTGTTCAGCACCAACAGAGTGTTCAGCGCCAGCAGAGTGTGTTCAATACCAGTAGAGTGTGTTCGATACCAGCAGAGTGTGTTCAATACCAGCAGAGTGTTCAATACCAGCAGAGTGTCCAAAACCAGCAGAGTGTCCAATACCAGTAGAGTGTGTTCAATACCTGCAGAGTGTTCAGTACCAGCAGATTGTGTTCAATACCAGCAGTGTCCAATACCAGCAGAGTGTGTTCAATACCAGCAGAGTGTGTTCAATATCAGCAGTGTGTGTTCAGTACCAGCAGAGTGTTCAGTACCAGCAGAGTGTGTTCAATACCAGCAGAGTGTGTTCAATACCAGCAGAGTGTGTTCAATACCAGCAGAGTGTTCTATACCAGCAGAGTGTTCAGTGCCAGCAGAGTGTGTTCAATACCAGCAGAGAGTGTTCAATACCAGCAGAGCATTCAATACCAGCAGAGAGTGTTCAATACCAGCAGAGTGCTCAATACCAGCAGAGTGTGTTCAATACCAGCAGAGTGTGTCCAATACCAGCAGAGTGTCCAATACTAGCAGAGAGTGTTCAATACCAGCAAAGTGTTCAGTACCAGCAGAGTGTTCCGTACCAGCAGAGTGTGCTCAATGCCAGCAGAGTATGTTCAATACCAGCAGAGTGTGTTCAAACCAGCAGAGTGTGTTCAATACCAGAAGAGTGTGCTCAATAGCAACAGAGTATTCAGTACCAGCAGAGTGTGGTCAATACCAGCAAAGAACTCAGTACCAGCGCAATGATTTTCCGCAGTCGGCTGCCATAACTTCGGCAGAAAGGCAGCGTAAACCCTGGGGAAATGATGTCGCTGCTGCTAATGTCAGTTATCTGGGTTTTCCTCGGATTCTCGTGGCAGCGCTCTGTAGGTTCCGCCCTACACCTTCCAGTGGGGCGTGGGTAAACCCATCTCAAAAGCCAAATGTAAAACAATCTTCCACCCACACTCTCAGCTGCAGACATTGCCGCTCCCATTAAGATCTGTACTGGCAGATAGAGGGTCTCCATACCTTAAAATGGAATATTAAAAACAGCAGGTAGCTATTGGGGCAGGTTTCCTCGTGAGGTTAGCTATAGCTGTGATATTTTCTCACCGCCTCACTAACAAACACACTCTACAGGATGGCTCCAAGATAGAAAACCTGTCAGTTTGTACATGTCCCTTTTATTGTAGTTACATCAGTAGTTGCATTACCACAGTAGTCGACCAGAGTGAGCTCTATCACACTAGGGAAACTGGTCCTGACAAACTCCACTTCAGGCCCGGAAGAGATAACCCTCCCATGTGCCGGTGACTTCATAAAGAGCTGGAGAATTCCCGCTGGTTACTATCCCGCGTTGAAATCCTCCCTCTCCCCTCGAGATGTCACAAACGGGAAAAACCTCTCCCCCCAAAAAAAGAAAGGTGTCAGTGAAAAGTGCGCTGACGTTACAACTTCAACATTTCTGTTGCTGCAGTAACTCGAGAATTGGCGTGAGAATCGGGAGTTAGAACCCGACCTGACTCCGGATGGAACTGCTACGGGTGTCCCACCCGCTCCCCGAGGCAGTCATACCACGTTGCTTAAGATTGGCGTGTATGGTGTTGAAAAAAAGAAATACTTGCATTTATATAGTGCCTTTCACATCCACTGGACATCTCAAAGCGCTGTACAGCCAAGTAAGTACTTTTTGGAGTGTAGTCAGTGTTGTAAGGTAGGAAACGCGACAGCCAATTTGCGCACAGCAAGCTCCCACAAACAGCAATGTGACGAAGACCAGATCATTTGTTTGATGTTGATTAAGGGATCAATATTGGCCAGGATACCAGGGATAACTCCCCTGTTCTTCAAAATAGTGCCATGGATGGAATCTTTTATATTCAGCTGAGAGAGCAGACGGGGCCTCGGTTTAACGTTGCATCCGAAAGACAACACCCCCGACAGTGCAGCACTGCACTGGGAGTGTCAGCTTAAACTTTTCTGTTCAAGTCCCTGGAGTGGGACTTGAACCCACAGCCTTCTGACTCAGAGGCACGAGTGCTACCCACTGAGCCACAGCTGATACCTAAATACAGTAAAATATGCTGAGCAAACTCAAGTAACGGATTAAAAACAGGCAAAAGTGCGAGTGCAATTTGGTGCAGATTATTACCCTGACAATATAGAGCTGAACTCCCATCAACCCGGATGAAATGAATGTCCACTCCATTAAATTAATTTATTCTTAATACACTATCAAGAAGATTAGGGTGGGAACTTACCCTCAACTAAAATAATAAAAAATCTATCAAAAAAAATAATGAGCAGCTAAATTTTTATCGCAATAGTTATGCCTCTTTGTTAGAACCAGCATTTTATTAAACGGACGTCACTCCTCCAACTATACACCCTCAGCTTGCTGTTCACACACGACCAGCTCCGTTGGGCGGGCCACATTGTTCTCATGCCTGACACAAGACTCCCAAAGCAAGCGCTCTTCTCGGAACTCCTACACGGTAAGCGAGCCCCAGGTGGGCAGAGGAAACGTGACAAGGACACCCTCAAAGCCTCCCTGATAAAGTGCAACATCCCCACCTGGGAGTCCCTGGAAGTCCCTGGCCAAAGACTGCCCTAAGTGGAGGAAGAACATCCGGGAGGGCGCTGAGCACCTCGAGTCTCGTCACCGAGAGCGTGCAGAAAACAAAACCAAACGCAGGCAGCGGAAGGAGCGTGCGGCAAACCAGACTCCCCACCCATCCTTTCCTTCAACCACTGTCTGTCCCACCTGTGACAGAGACTGTAATTCCCATATTGGACTGTTCAGTCACCTGAGAACTCACTTTTAGAGTGGAAGCAAGTCTTCCTCGATTCCAAGGGACTGCACATGAGGATGATGATGATGATGATGGCACCCTTAGTGTGCTCCCCCGCGGTCTGAGCAGGCAGAGGAAACAGTGCGGAGAACCCAAGCATTATACAACCAATGTCACCGACGAAGTAGATGATGTAGGGAAGCGAGCAAAGCAGCGAGAATTACCTTGGGGAAAACAGTGGGATTCATTGAGCAGCAATGATAGACTCTGCTGGAACTGCGTGTGGATCACAGGGCTCATTCAAATGTGCAAATTATTTACAAGTTACTGCAGCCGCCCAGGCTGGATCCCCAGCTCCGTCGATCAGCTGAAGAAGGCAGAAGCCAGATATACTGTTGGTCCTGCGGTGTATTGAGTGGGAAGCTCTGATGTTTATTACCTGTGTACAGGATATAAAGGGCTTTCTTTGTATGCTCTCACTGCTGAAGTTCGATTACTTCTGGAGTACTTTGGAGTGTTTTCATTAACCTTCACCAGCTGAGAACCTTGCCATTGAACTAAGCAACAACAACTTGTATTTATATAGCGCCATTAACATAGTGGAACGGCCCAAGGCGCTTCACAGGAGTATTAGGAGATTTTAAAAATTTGACACCGAGCCGCATAAGTAGAAATTAGGGCAGGTGACCAAAAGCTTGGTCGAAGAGGTAGGTTTTAAGGAACTTCTTGAAGGAGGAAAGCGAGGCGGTGAGGTTTAGGCAGGGAGTTCCAGAGCTTGGGGCCCAGGTAACAGAAGGCACGGCCATCAATGGATGAGCGATTATAATCACGGGCTGCTGAGTTTTGGATCACCTCCAGTTTAGGTAGGGTACACAAGAACATAAGAAATAGGAACAGGAGTAGGCTACCTGGTTCCTCGAGCCTGCTCCGTCATTTAATACGATCATGGACTCAGCTCCACTTCCCTGCCCGCTCCCCATAACCCTTTATTCCCTTATCGCTCAAAAATCTATCTCCACCTTAAATATATTCAATGACTCAGCCTCCACAGCTCTCTAGGGCAGACAACCCTCTGAGAGAAGAAATTCCTCCTCATCTCAGTTTTAAATGGGCGGCCCCTTATTCTAAGATTATGCCCCCTAGTTCTAGTCTCCACCATCAGTGGAAATATCATCTCTGCATCCACCTTGTCGAGCCCCCTCATTACCTTATACGTTTCGATAAGATCACCTCTCATTCTTCTGAACTCCAATGAGTAGAGGCCCAACCTACTCAGCCTATCCTCATAAGACAACCCCCTCATCTCCGGAATCATACTAGTGACCCTTCTCTGAACAGCCTCCAATGCAAGTATATCCTTGCAGGGTAGAATGTGGGAGGTCAGGCAATGAAAGTCTAAGATCAATCATAGAATATTCTACAGCCTAGAACAAGACTATTTAGCCCATTGTGCCAGCATCAGCTCTCTGAAAGAACGATCCCGGGCAAAAGCACCTTCACACCTCGTTAGCACACCCCAGTAGGCGCTAACGAGAGGCGCACAACCGGGGAATTTGGACCCACCCCCGCCAATTTCCCTGATTTTTTTCCTCATTACATAAGAACATAAGAAATAGGAGCAGGAGTAGGCCATACGGCCCCTCAATCCTGCTCCACCATTCAATAAGATCATGGCTGATCTGATCATGGACTCAGCTCCACTTCCCCGCCCACTCCCCATAACCCCTTATCCCCTTATCGTTTAAGAAACTGTCTTAAATATATTCAATGTCCCAGCTTCCACAGCTCTCTGAGGCAGCGAATTCCACAGATTTTCAACCCTCCGAGAGAAGAAATTCCTCTTCATCTCTGTTTTAAATGGGCGGCCCCTTATTCTAAGATACTGCGCACTAGTTCTAGTCTCTCCCATCAGTGGAAACATCCTCTCTGCATCCACCTTGTCGAGCCCCCTCATAATCTTATACGTTTCGATAAGATCACCTCTCATTCTTCTGAATTCCAATGAGTAGAGGCCCAACGTACTCAACCTTTCCTCATAAGCCAACCCCCTCATCCCCGGAATTAACCCTTCCATCGTAATGAATCAAAAAATAAACAGAAGTTTAATTCTTGCTCCATGCTGAGTCTGCTGATTTCAGTAGAGTGGCTATAATTGAGCTCACAACTCCCCGGGGACGAGGGGGGTGGGGGGAGTGTGGGGGGGGTGCGGGTGGGAGAGGGAAGAGAGGGAGGAACGTTACCCGCTGGTGATTGCTATCCGTTAACTGGTGCTAGAAAGTGGGCATGTGTGGATGTCGAGTAAAGGACACGATACACAACCCTGATGAGCCTCTGTCCTGGCTTGCACAAGAAGAGCGGGCAAAGTAGTACTGGAGGAGTGGTATACCCGTGGAGCTGCCACTAAGTAAAGGAACAACAACGTTAACGTAGTAAAACATCTCAAAGCGCTTCACAGGAGTATTGTAAAATAAAACAAATAAATCCATGCCGAGCCACATAAGAAGAAATTACGGCAGGTGACCAAAAGCTTGGTCAAAGAGGTAGATTTTAAGGAGCGTCTTAGGAGGAGGAAAGTGAGGCGGAGAGGTTTAGGGAGAGTGTTCCAGAGCTCGGGGCCCAGGCAACAGAAGGCACGGCCGCCGATGGTTGAGTGATTATAATCAGGGATGCTCAGGAGGGCAGAATTAGAGGAGCGCAGACATCTCGGGGGGGGGTTGTGGGACTGGAGGAGATTACAGAGATAGGGAGGGGCGAGGGCCATGGAGGGATTTGAAAACAAGAATTTTGAAATTGAGGTGTTGCTTAACCGGGAATGGAAAAGGAATGTACAAACCCTAATTACTGTCCCCTTAAGGGCATTGCTCCAAAGTAATGGTTCGGATCGGGAATGCACTGCCTGATCGGGTGGTGGAGACAGATTCAACAGTAGCCTTTAAAAGGAACTGGATAAATACTTGAAGGAGGAAAAAACTGCAGGGATATGGGGAAAGAGCGGGGGAGCGGGACTGACTGGATTGCTCTTCGAAAGAGCCGGCACAGACTCGATGGGCCAAACGGCCTCCTTCTGTGCTATGATTCTAGCCTATGGTTCTATAGCCAGACTCCCAGAAAATGCACAGCTTAGCACCAGAACTGAGGTGTTAGTCATGCCAAAGCACCTATAGTAGTTAGATTAATGGGCTGACCTGTGATTCTGAGATCCTCATGTTCGCCAAAGTTCCCCTCTTCTCTCCTGAAGGGGCGCATGTCTTTGGTACTTTGTCCAAGGTGCCATTTTTCATGTGTGTGTCGTGACAGCGATTACGGACCTTCAGCACAGTTAAGCTCAATTCTGTCCTCGCCCAAAATTCTAGCAAAGGCCATTGGATAGTGACCAGGAATTGAAAGCTCCCTTTGGCCTTTGACCTTTGAGTCCGAAGGTTGTGGGTTCAAATCTTCACTCCAGGGACTTGAGCATCGGATTGCCCCAAAGCGTTTCACAGTCAGTGAAGTACTTTTGATGTGTTGCAATGTAGGAGACGTGGCAGCTAATGTACGCACAGCAAGCTCCCACCAACAACAATGAAATAAATGACCAGATAAAAATGTGGGATAAAAATCTAGGCTGACACTCCCAGCACAGTGCTGAGGGAGTGCTGCACTGTCGGAGGGGCCGTCTTTTGGATGAGGCATTAAACTGAGGCCCCGTCTGCTCTCTTAGGTGGATGTAAAAGATCCCACGGCGAACATCTTGAAGAACAGCAAGGGAGGTCTCTCTGGTGTCCTGGACAATATTTATCCCACGACCAACAGGTAAAAATCAGATCATCTGGTCATTTATTTCATTGCTGTTTGTGGGAGCTTGCTGTGCGCATATTAGCTGCCACATCTCCTACATCGCAACACTTCAAAAGTACTTCATTGGCTGCGAAACGCTTTGGGGCGCCCGGTGGTCGTGAAAGGCGCCATAGAAATGCAAGTCTCTCTTTCAGCGAGGTTTGAGTTGCATTTATTCCACGAGGAGAGAGTCAATGTTTGCTGCCAGAGGCTTGAGGTAGTGGAGCTTGGATAATGGATAAGGGGGCAAGTCATTGTGCACTGCACCAGACTCTGCCCTCACACAGAACAAAAGCTTGCTGTTTGTGTTCATACTCTATTTGTTACAGCTCACAGGACAGGCATTAGGACCCTACGGGAGCTATTCACAGTTGCTGTACTCGCGCTGGTTCATGTTGGTTCGGATGAGGACACCTTTTTGGGTTGTTGCACAAAGCACACGGTTTCAGTTACTTTTCTCCTGGCTCAGTTTGTCTGTTACTTACCGCGTACACAACATTTGCCAAATGCTTTTTTTCTGAATGACTGCACTCCTTAACTATATGTGTGTGTGTGTTTATGACAGGATGCAGGAAAAGCTTGGCATCAGATGGGGAGTTCTTTACTCACCTCCAGCCCGCAATCCCCCTCTGGGTCACAATCTTTCCTGTCTGTTCCACTTGACTGAAACTGTGATGATCTTTGACGCTCCGAATTCACCGCTCTTCTTGCTCGCAAACTCTTAAAGCACGCCTCCTCCTTGTCTGTGTCCTCACTGTGATGAAAATCAAGTGGCCTCCTGCTCTCACTCATGCTTTCCCCGTACCTCAAGACTTTGTAACGCCTCAGTGTTCGATAACCAGAGGGCACAGAATTAAGGCAGAAAACTATTTTTTTACGCAACGAGTGGTGAGAATTTGAACGCACTGCCTGATAGGGTGGTGGATACAGATTCAATAGTAGCCTTCAGAGGGAGTGGGATAGATATTTGAAGGATAAAAAAAACTGCAGGGATAATGACATATTCCTTACGACATCACAAACACAGACCACAAGATGGCTCTATAGGGACCTGCCACGTGACTTTGTCATATGATCCTTTTATTATATACATCAGCAGTTGTATTACCGCAACAGTCCACTAGGGGGAGCTCTATATCAGAGGGATATGGGGGAAGGAGCAGGGGGGGGGGGGGCGAGTGGGACTGACTGGGTTGCTCTTCGAAAGAGCCGGCGCAGATTCGATGGGCCGAATGGACTCCTTCTGTGCCGTACTATTCTATGATTCTATATTTCCCCACTCTTCCCTTCTGAACCCAAGCTTACCATCATTAACTACTGCTTCTTGATTTAACTCATTTTCTCTCCCAGCAATAGCCCTGGTGCTCCGTCTGGTTTTCTTACCAAAATGTCCACTTATAATATAGACACGTTGGCCCCGATATTTTACTCAGTTTTGGGAAAAGAGCGGGGTGTCGTGGTGGGGGAAGGGGGGGAATTCTGGATGGGTAACCCAGGAGTAAGGATTTCCGAGCCATCCTGCAGAAATTAACAACAGGACGTCTTTTAGATTTATTTTAAGGTTTCCCACCCGACTGCGATTAACGGACTGAAATTTTCCTTTATTCGTTTCAGGGTTGTGGGAAAGGCCGGCATTTATTGCCCATCCCTAATCGCCCCCTTGAGAAGGTGGTGGTGAGCCGCCTTCTTGAACCGCTGCAGTCCGTGTTGTGAAGGTGCTCCCACAGTGCTGTTAGGAGGGCGGGGGGAGTTCCTGGATTTTCACCCAGCGACGATGAAGGAACGGGAGATATATTTCCAGGTCAGGATGGTGTGTGACTGGGAGGGGAACGTGGAGGTGGTGGTGTTCCCATGCGCCTGCTGCCCTTGTCCTTCTAGGGGGTAGGGGTCGTGGGTTTGGGAGGTGCTGTCGAAGAAGCCTTGGCGAGTTGCTGCAGTGCATCTTGTAGATGGTACACACTGCAGCCAGGGGGCGCCGGTGGTGGAGGGAGTGAATGTTGAAGGTGGTGGATGGGGTGCCGATCAAGCGGGTTGCTTTGTCCTGGATGGTGTCGAGCTTCTCGAGTGTTGTTGGAGCTGCACTCATCCAGGCAAGTGGAGAGTATTCCATCACACTCCTGACTTGTGCCTTGTAGATGGTGGAAAGGGTTTGGGGAGTCAGGAGGTGAGACACTCGCCGCAGAATACCCAGCCTCTGACCTGCTGATTGACAGGCAGGCAGGCAGCCTCTGAGGAGCGAATCTCTCTTTCCTCCTTTAAGACGCTCCTTAATAACCTATCTCTTTGACCAAGCTTTTGGTCACCGGCACTAATTTCTACTTAAGCGGCTCAGTGTAAAAATTTTTTCATCTCTTAATACTCCTGTGAAGCACCTTGGGACATTTCACTACATTAAAGGTGCTATATAAATACAAGTTGTTGTTGCTTCCTTCTTCTTTGACTTCAAGAAAATCAGGAAGGGTGGAGAACCGGAGGGCACAGGTTTAAGGTGGTTTTTTGCAGAAGAACCAAAGGCGACACGAGGAAAAACTTGATGTTATCCCCAAGGCCAATGCAACCTCCTGAGACTCCGATACACGCCCCTGCAATCCTGTGGCCCCTATTTTAACTCCAGGCGGATCCCCCCACCCCCCCCCCCCCCCCCCGCCCCCACTCAGGCCCTGAGTTAAAATTACAGTCGGGTCTCGATGATGTTATTGGGCCGCGACACGGCCCGTGTGAAGAAGGACCCCGTTGGCTCCGGGCACCCGTGCGTGAAGCCTGCTCGGGAGAGCGGGGTTGAGATGGCGGATATTGCGATTGTGGCGGCTTTTGGGCAGGTCAGAGCCCAGGGATGATTTCAAGTGCCTGCCCGCCAGGTCTCTGCTGAGCGAGTCGGGCTAAAATCACCCTCGCCAGTGCCTGGTTTTAGTCAGCGACGCATTGCGGAGGCCGGTTTTGCTTGCTTGTTTTTCTTTCATCGAGGGACATGGTCTAAACTAAAACAAAAGCGAGCACAATTACTGAGCATCACAGTGTAAATCTGTTCCCCTGCCATATTGCTTTATCCAATTAAGTGTAAAATTGTGTATGTTCAGGAGCAGTGTTGATGTGCTGAATGGCCTCTCCTGTATGGTGAAACGAAAAATACAGACTTTCATTTCTACAGCAGGTTGTCCCAAAGCGTTTAGGAAGCAGAAAATATTTACGAGAATGATTCCAGGAATGAGAGACTTCAGTTACGTGGATAGACCGGAGAAGCTGGGGTTGTTCTCCTTAGAGCAGAGAAGGTTGAGAGGAGATTTGATCGAGCTGTTCAAAATCATGAGGGGTCTGGACAGAGTAGATAGAGAGAAACCGTTCCCATTGGCGGTGTTATATATGCAGACTATGGGTGTACTCTCTGTGTAGTCACTGTGAGATTGTATAAGATGGAGACTTGTTTACCTGATGTACGATCAATAAGGTTCACACCGTGTACATACATGCTGGCACCACTAGAGGGTGCAACTGGTGGAGACCGGGGGTTTCCTGCCCTGGTGGCAGGGCCCAGTATAAAAGGCTGCCCACCATGCTTGTCCCTCACTCTGGAGTTTGGAATAAAGGACCAAGGTCACTACAGTTCTTGTACAACACATTGCCTCGTGGAGTCGTTATAGACATAACAGTTGGAAGGTTCGAGAACCAGAGGACACAGATTTAAGGTGATTGGCAGAAGAACCAAAGGCGACATGAGAAAAAGCTTTTTAACGCAGCGAGTGGTGAGGATCTGGAACGCACGGCCTGAGAGGGTGGTGGAGGAAGACTCAATCGTGGCTTTCACAAGGGGAATTGGATAAGTACCTGAAGGAAAGAAATTTGCAGGGTTACGGGGAAAGGGCGGGGGGGGAGTGGGACTGGCTGAGGTGCTCTTGCAGAGAGCCGACACGGGCTCGACGGGCCGAATGGCCTCCTTCTGTGTTGCAACCGTTCTAGGATAATTTTAACATCGGAACAGGAGGAGACCATTCAGCCCCTCGAGCCTGTTGCGCCATTGACTGAGATCATGGCTGATCTGTGACCCAACTCCATATACCTTTAGCCCGTATCCCTTAATAACTTTGGTTAACCAAAATCTGTCAACCTCTGATTAAAAATTAACAATTGGCATAGCATCAGATGCTGTTTACGGAAGAGAGTTCCAAAATTCTATCAGCCTTTGTGTGTCGAAGTGTTTGGCAGCCAATGAAGTACAATACTTTTGAGCCATGGTCACTGGTGTAATGTTGTTATTTTGAACCATTCATAGGTGACAGATTAAGAATCAGAAGATTCTTCTTTGCATATTTTTAGAGCCTGATTGCCTCCCTATCTCCACACTTTTACATTTCTCTCCCTTTGGGTTTTGGATATACCTGACTAAAACCGTAGTCAGCTGACGGTTGCTAGGCGATGCCTCAAATAATCTGCTTTTTTTCCCCCTTATTTTTCACTTATTAAAAAACAAAAGTCTTGCATTTATATAGCGCCTTTCACGACCACCGGACGTCTCAAAGCGCTTTACAGCCAATGAAGTACTTTTGGAGTGTAGTCACTGTTGTAATGTGGGAAACGGGGCAGCCAATTTGCTCACAGCAAGCTCCCACAAATAGCAATGTGGTAATGGCAATATGGTGGCTGATGTGCAACGGCCACCCCGTGTTTAAAAAAATCCACGCACAGGCATCTTCCACCCTTCAGGATGTAGTTCAGGACCTGGCATATTAGGTCTTTCATTGAAACACCTGTGAACTTGGCCCTTTTTGGCGTGGAAGCAAGTTATCCTCGCTTCGAGGGACCGCCTATGATGATGAATGACCCAGATAATCAGTTTTTTGATATGTTGATTGAGGGATAAATATTGGCCAGGACACCGGGGATAACTGCCCTACTCTTCTTTGAAATAGTGCCCGTGGGACCTTTTTACGTCTGCCTGAGAGGGCAGACAGGGCCTCATCCAAAAGACAACACCTCCGACAGTGCAGCACTCCCTCAGTCCTGGGAGTATCAGCCTGGATTTTGTGCTTTAGTCTCTGGAGTGGAGCTTAGAACATAAGAACATAAGAAATAGGAGCAGGAGTAGGCCATTTGGCCCCTCGAGCCTGCTCTGCCATTTAATAAGATCATGGCTGATCTGATCTTGGTCTCAACTCCACTTCCCTGCCCGCTTCCCATAACACTTGAGTCCCCTATCGTTCCAAAATCTGTCTATCTCCACCTTAAATATATTCAATGACCCAGCTCTCTGGGGCAGAGAATTCCTCAGATTTACAACCCTCTGAGAGAAGAAATTCCTCCTCATTTCCGTTTAAAATCAGTGACCCCTTATTCTGAAACTATGCCCCCTAGTTCTAGATTCCCCCACGCAGGGAAAAATCCTCTCTGCATCTACCCTGTTCAGCTCCTTCAGAATCTTATACGTTTCAATAAGATCACCTCTCATTCTTCTAAACTTCAATGAGTACAAACCCAACCTGCTCAACCTTTCTTTATAAGTCAACCCCCTCATCTCAGGAATCAACCTCGTGAACCTTCTCTGGTCCATTGCAAGTATATCTCTCCTTAAATAAGGAGACTAAAACTGTACGCCGTACTCCAGGTGTGGCCTTACCAATACCCTGTACAGTTGCAGCAGGATTTCCCTACTTTTATACTCTATCCCCCTTGCAATAAAGGCCAACATTCCATTTGCCTTCCTGATTACTTGCTGTACCTGCATACTAACTGTTTTTGTTTCATGTACAAGAACTCCCAGGTCCCTCTGCACATCAGCATTTTGTAATCTCTCCCTGTTGGACCAACAAACTTCTAACACAGAGACAAGAGAGCTTGCTGCCCACTCATCATCATCATCATCATCATCATCATAGGCAGTCCCTCGAAACGAGGATGACTTGCTTCCACGCCGAAAAGGGATGAGTTCACAGGTGTTTCAATGAAGGACCTGATATTCCGGATCCCGAACTGCATATTGAAGGGTGGAAGATACCTGTGTGTGGATTTTTTAACATGGGATGGCCGTTGCACACCAGCCACCACACGGGCTTGACAGAGCCAGGTCTTGGTCCAGTGGCAAGGGTTAACCAAGACGACTGGAGACTTGCTCTGCTGCACGGACCGAGTGCGCACACATATCGCAGTGTGGGCTGGCCCCGTGCTGCCCCTGGGCCCTCGCGCCTCTTCTGGGCCCCAAACTCGCGCCTCTCCTGGGCCCCGGTCACTTCCCTTTACAATCTCTCGCCGCTCCTTCGCCCCGACCTCGCCGCTCCTGCTGTACCTGCCCGCAACTGCAGTCCCGTCGACCTCCTGCAGCAGCGCGCGCTGCTCCCTGCAGTGGTATGGCTCAGCTACCCACTGAGCCTTGGCTGGCTCTTTATTCTCCCACATGTAGATTCAGCTGGATTGCTACAGTGCAAGTTACACATTACATATTTAAACACTTTTCACAGGCGTCATTCAGCACACCAGCTTTCACAGAACGATGCTGAATGTGGGATAAAACCTTGCTCTGCTGAGCTCTCAATCGCGGCCTTTTCGAGAGAGGAAGGCACAAAGCAGAACGAAGGGCGAACTAAAGGGCATCAGGTCTCTGGCACTGAGCTGCAGGGGGCAGTCTCTGAGGAACTGGCCTGGTGGCCACGCTCTCCACTAAGGGTCAGACGAAGAAATGGGGATGCAAGACTAAAGGAGAAACACTTGCCCTACTCCCCAAAAAAAACCATAAAGGTGAGTAAAACAAACATACGCACAGTACAGTGCAAAGTTCAGATTTTTGGAATTTATGGCACAGAAACAGGCCATTCGGCCCATCTTGTCTGTGCCACTGTTTATACTCCACACAAGCCTCCTCCCACCCTTGCCCTATCAGCATAACCTTCTATTCCTTGCTCCTTCCTGTATTTATCCAGCTTCCCCTTAAATGTATCTGCGCTATTCACCTCAACTACTCCCCGTGAAAAGAAAGAAAGACTTGCATTTATATAGCGCCTTTCAGGACCACCTGACGTCTCTGAGCACTTTACAGCCAATGAAGTACTTGTGGAGTGTGGTCACTGTTGTAATGTGGGAAACACGGCGGCCAATTTGCGCACAGCAAGCTCCCACAAACAGCAATGTGATAATGACCAGATAATCTGCTTTTTTTGTTATGTTGATTGAGGAATAAATATTGGCCCCAGGACACTCCCCTGCTCTTCTTCGAAATAGTACCATGGGATCGTTTATGTCAACCTGAGAGAGCAGATAGGGCCTCAATTTAACATGTCATCCAAAAGACAGCACCTCTGACAGCAAAGTGCTCCCTCAGCACTGCACTGGGAGTGTCAGGCTAGATTTATGTGCTCAAGTTCCATGGAGTGGAGCTTGAACCTACAACCTTCTAACTCAGAGGCAAGTGTGCTGCCCACTGAGCCACAATGAGTTCCATATTCTCACCTGCCTCTGGGAAAAGTAGTCATGATATCTGTACAATGTGAATACATCGATAGGGATTCAATAGAGATATTTTCCTTTTCATTCTGTAGGAATCAATGGTTTATTAAGTGATCAGAACTGCTCAATTGGTTAAAAAAATCTTGAAACCATTCCTCGCAACGTTCCTTTCCTTGTTTAATATTTCAGGGTTTGAACAGTCCCTCGCTGCTTGCTGATCTATTTTTAGAGTTTCCTCTCTGCTCGAATCTGACAGCCGCTTCTCGTCTGATCAGAAGCAAAACATTTCTCTGCACAAAGAGGCAAGTAAGAAACTTCAGATTAAAAAGCAAACGAGCTGCACTGTCAGAAAGGGGGCAGGTGCCTGTTAAAGGGGCCAACCCTGCCACTCTGTGGTACCAGTTCTCATTTCGGCTGATCATAGAACCGTAGAAATTTACAGCACGGAAGGAGGCCATTCGGCCCATCGTGTCCGCGCCGGCCGACCAAGAGCTACCCAGCCTAACCCCACTTTCCAGCTCTCGGTCCGCAGCCCTGTAGGTTACGGCACTTCAAGTGCACATCCAAGTACTTGTTAAATGTGGTGAGGGTTTCTGCCTCTACCACCCTTTCAGGCAGTGAGTTCCAGACACCCACCACCCTCTGGTTAATCTACGTAGTATATACAAGGTACTTTTTTTTCTGTCTTTAATAAATGTGAGGTTGGTCAATCAGAGTGAGGCCTGGTCTACTCTTCCCTCCACTGCCATCAGCGGGCATTTATCTCTCCAGAAATACATATACCAGCTCTTCCGCTCCTATCCCTTAAAGTACTCAAAACTAGGATGAAATGTAGACTATTAATGGCCTCGCCCCTCTCCATCTCTGTACTCTCCTCCAGCCCGACAACCTCCTGAGATATCTACGTTCCTCTAATTCTGCTCTCTTGAGCATCCCTGATTATAATCGCTCAACCATCGGTGGCCGTGCCTTCTGCCTAAACCTCTCCGCCTCTCTACCTCTCTCTCCTCCTTCAACGGATATGATGTCATTGGGATTACGGAAACATGGCTCCAGGGTAACCAAGGCTGGGAACTCAACATCCAGGGGTATTCAATATTCAGGAAGGATAGACAGGAAGGAAAAGGAGATGGGGTAGTGTTGCTGGTTAGAGAGGAGATTAACGCAATAGTAAGGAAGGACATTAGGATGGGTGATGTGGAATCTGTATAGGTAGAGCTGCGAAACACCAAAGGGCAGAAAATGTTAGTGGGAGTTGTGTACAGACCACCAAACAGTAGTAGGGAGGTTGCGGATGGTATCAAACAGGAAATTAGGGACGCGTGCAATAAGGGTACAGCAGTTATCATGGGTAACTTTAATCTACATATTGATTGGGCTAACCAAACTGGTAGCAATACTGTGGAGTGTATAAGGGATGGTTTTCGAGACCAATATGTCGAGGAACCAACTAGAAAACAGGCCATCCTCGACTGGGTCTTGTGTAACGAGAGAGGATTAATTAGCAAACTGGTCGTGCGAGGCCCCTTGGGGAAGAGTGACCACATTATGTTAGAATTCTTCATTACGATGGAGAGTGACACAGTTAATTCAAAGACTAGGGTCCTGAACTTAAAGAAAGGTAACTTCGACAGTATGAGACGTGAATTGGCTAGAATAGACTGGCGAACGATATTTAAAGGGTTGACGGTGGATAGGCAATGGCAAACATTTAAAGATCACATGGATGAACTACAACAATTGTACATCCCTGTGTGGCGTAAAAATAAAAAAGGAAAGGTGACTCAACTGTGGCTAACAAGGGAAATTAGGGAAAGTGTTAAAGCCAAGGAAGAGACATATAAATTGGCCAGAAAAAGCAGCAAACCTGAGCACTGGGAGAAATTTAGAATTCAGCAGAGGAGGACTAAGGGTTTAATTAGGAGGGGAAAAATGGAGTATGAGAGTAAGCTAGCAGGGAACATAAAAACTGACTGCAAAAGCTTCTATAGATATGTGAAGAGAAAAAGATTAGTGAAGACTAATATAGGTCCTTGCAGTCAGAATCAGGTGAATTCATAGTGGGGAACAAAGAACTGGCAGACCAATTGAACAAATACTTTGGTTCTGTCTTCACTAAGGAAGACACGAATAACTTCCTGAAATTACTAGGGGACAGAGGGTCTAGCGAGAAGGGAGAACTGAGGGAAATCCTTGTTAGTCAGGAAATGGTGTTAGGGAAATTGAAGGGACTGAAGGCTGATAAATCCCCAGGGCCTGATAGTCTGCATCCCAGAGTACCTAAGGAAGTGACCTAGAAATAGTAAATGCATTAGTGATCATTTTCCAACATTTCATGGACTCTGGATCAGTTCCTATGGATTGGAGGGTAGCTAATGTAACCCCACTTTTTAAAAAAGGAGGGAGAGAGAAAACAGAGAATTATAGACCGGTTAGCCTGACATCGGTGATAGGGAAAATGCTGGAGTCAATTATAAAAGATGTAATTGCAGTGGAAAGCAGTGACAGGATCTGTCCAAGTCAGCATGGATTTATGAAAAGGAAATCATGCTTGACAAATCTTCTAGAGTTTTTTGAGGATGTAATTTGTAGAATAGATAATGGAGAACCAGTAGATGTGGTGTATTTGGACCTACAAAAGGCTTTTGAAAAAGTCCCACACAAGAGATTAGTGTACAAAATTAAGGCACATGATATTGGGGGTAATGTATTGACGTGGATAGAGAAATGGTTGGCTGACAGGAAGCAAAGAGTGGGAATAAATGGGTCCTTTTCAGAATGGCAGGCAGTGACTAGTGGGGTGCCGCAAGGCTCAGTGCTGGAACCCCAGCTATTTACAATATTCATTAATGATTTAGATGAAGGAATTGAATGTAATATCTCCAAGTTTGCAGATGACATTAAGCTGGGTGGCAGTGCGAACTGTGAGGAGGATGCTAAGAGGCTGCAGGGGGACTTGGACAGGTTAGGTGAATGGGCAAATGCATGGCAGATGCAGTATAATGTGGATAAATGTGAGGTTATCCACTTTGGTGGCAAAAGCAGGAAGGCAGATTATTATCTGAATGGTGACAGATTAGTAAAAGGGGTGGTGTAACGAGACCTGGGTGTCATGATACATCAGCCATTGAAGGTAGGCATGCAGGTATAGCAGGCGATGAAGAAGGCAAATGGCATGCTGGCCTTCATAGTGAGGGGATTTGCAGATAGGAGCAGGGAGATCTTGCTGCAGTTGTACAGGGCCTTGGTGAGACCACAGCTTGAGTATTGTGTGCAGTTTTGGTCTCCTAATCTGAGGAAAGACATTCTTGCTATTGAGGGAGTGCAGCGAAGGTTCACCAGACTGATTCCCGGGATGGCAGGGCTGACATGAGGAAAGACTGAATCAGCTAGAAGAATTTAAAAGAATGAGAGGGGATCTCATAGAAACGTATAAAATTGTGACGGGACTGGACAGGTTAGATGCAGGAAGAATGTTCCCGATGTTGGGGAAGTCCAGAACCAGGGGAAACAGTCAAAGATAAGGGGTAAGCCATATAGGACCGAGATGAGGAGAAACGTCTTCACTCAGAGAATTGTGAACCTGTGGAATTCTCTACCACAGAAAGTTGTTGAGTCCAGCTCGTTGGACATATTCAAAAGGGAGTTAGATCTGGCCCTTACGGCTAAAAGGGATCAGGGGGTATGGAGAGAAAGCTGGGGTGGGGTACTGAGGTTGAATGTTCAGCCATGATCATATTGAATGGTGGTGCAGGCTCGAAGGGCCGAATGGCCTGGTCCTGCACCTACTGTCTATGTTTCTATGTTTCAAGACGCTCCTTAAAACCTATCTCTTTGACCAAGCTTTTGGTCACCTGCGCAAATTTCTAATTATGTGGCTCGGTGTTAAAATGTTATCTCATAATACTGCTGTGAAGCGTCTTGGGACGTTTCACTGCGCTATATAAATACAAGTTGTTGTTGTTGTTAATGGGCAGCCATTTTATTCATCTACTTACCATGTACACAAAAGATGAGTTTTCACGCCTCCTCAGTCCTCCCCTCCTCCTGAGATCGACAGGCTTTTAAACACATCCATTCCTACTTCATCTTCGGTCCCCTACTTCAGCGCCCTTACTCTTTTCAAACTACACAATGGGCCTCGGGCCTTTTGCCTCGGCTTCTCAATGTCTGGAACAAAGTTGGTGGTGGATTACATTATAATAGGCATATCAGAGAGAGACACGGAGCCAGTGAGTCTCCTGGGTTCTGAGGGAACGTCGACTATTAATGAAAAATACATTATTTATCAGACGAAATGCTAATCCGTAAGTAGCATATTTTGTATACAATCTTTACAGGATAACTGACACAGTAATGCAGCCGGATTATCCTTGTTAACCAGACAATGGCCCAGGTTCGTCAGCTATTCCTTAAAGGCTTGTTTGCACAGAGGCTGAAGCAAGGTCCATAACAGATCAGAGATTGAAAATATGAGGACACTGGAACTCTGTCCATATAATACATATCAATGTGCCCATGTTATCACAGGAAGTGCAAGAAGGGCAGGAGGAAGGGAGGCAGGAAGACAGACAGACAGGCAGACATAGATAGAGAAATAGGGATGGATAGAGAGATAGGGATGGATAGAGGCAGAGAGAGAGAGAGAAAGAGATGATAGAGAGAGGAGCAGAAAGAAATGGATAGAGAGAAAGAGATGGATAGATGGCTAGAGAGAGAAAGGGATGGATAGAGAGAGAAAAAAAGATGGATAGATAGATGGATGAATGAGGAATGAGTAAATAGGTATCTGGAGAGATAGAAAGTGTAGATAAAAAGATAAAACTCCAAGTGCAGGAATACACAGCAGCAATGTAAAGGGAGAATGGGCAGGGGAAGACACTTCATCAGGCCCAGAACCAGAAATTCAAGTCCCTTCATGACACTGACTGGGCTCTCTGCCTGGGTAACAGACAGTAGATGGTGAATTCAGACAAGTGTTTCAGGTGATTCAGCCAAAACTCCACTGCCCGTATCCTGTCCCTCACCACTTGCTGCTCACCCATTACCCCCATCCTCAATAAGCTGTACTGACTCCCAGTCCCCAGTGCTTCACATTTATAACTCTCAACCTTTAAATCCCTCTGTGGCCTCACACCTCTCTATCTCAGTAACCTCCGCCAGCCCTATAATCCCATCACCCACAAACTTTCCATTTGATTCCTCTGATTCTGGCCTCTGATGCAGCCCACCCCCCCCACCCCACCATTGGCTGGACTGTCTTCAACTGCTAAGGCCCCACGAAAAGGAATTCTCTCCCAAGTGTCAGCCAATGGCTCGGTTGGTAGCACCCTTGCCTTTGAGTCAGAAGGTTGTGGGTTCAAGTCCCACTCCAGGAACTTGAGCACAAAAATCTAGGCTGACACTCGCAGTGCTGAGTGAGTGCTGCACTGTCAGAGGTGCCATCTTTTGGGTGAGATGTTAAACCGAGGCCCTGCCTGCTCTCTTGGGTGGAAAAGGTCTTCACGGTAGAGGATACAGTCTTTGTGGTAGAGGACACTAAAAACATCCCAATAATTGATAATCAAGGAGCTTTTTTGGGGGGGGAGGGGTGAACTTAAAACAACCACTATCACTAGAGATAAAGTACTAGATAAACTAAAGCTGGACAAGTCCCCTGGACCTGATGGCCTGCATCCTAGGGTCTTAAAAGAAATGGCTGCAGAGATAGTGGATGCATTGGTTGTAATCTACCAAAATTCCCTGAATTCTGGAGAGATCCCAACGGACTGAAAAACCACAACGGTAACTCTCCTATTTAAGAAAGGAGGGAGACTGTAGACCAGTTTGCCTCACATCTATCGTTGGGAAAATGTTGGAGTCCATCATTAAGGTAGTAGTAGCAGGACATTTAGAAAATCATATTGCAGTCAAGCAGAGTCAGCATGGTTTTATGAAAGGGAAATCATGTTTGACAAATTTGCTGGAGTTCTTTGAGGATGTAACGAGCAGGGTGGATAAGGGGGAACCAGTGGATGTGGTGTATTTGGATAGAAAACATTCGATAAGGTGTCACATAAAAGGTTACTGCACAAGATAAGAGCTCATGGGGTTGGGGGTAATATACTAGCATGGATAGAGGATTGGCTCACAAACAGAAAGCAGAGAATCGGGATAAACGGGTTATTTTCAGATTGGCGAACAGTAACTAGTGGGGTGCCACAAGGATCAGTGCTGGGGCCTCAACTATTTACAATTTATATTAATGACTTGGATGAAGGGACTGAGTGTAATGTAGCCAAGTTTGCTGATGATACAAAGATGGGTGGGAAAGCAAGTTGTGAGGAGGACGCAAAGAATCTACAAAGGGATATAAAAGTGGGCAAAAATTTGGCAGATGGAGTATAATGTGGGAAAATGTGAGGTTATCCACTTTGATAGGAAAATTAAAAAAGCAAATTATTATTTAAATGAGGAGCGATTTCAAAGTGCTGCAGTACAGAGGGGCGCTTGTACATGAAACACAAAAAGTTAGCAAGCAGGTACAACAAGTGATCAGGAAGGCAAATGGAATGTTGGCTTTTATTGCAAGGGGAATAGAGAATAAAAGTAGGGAAGTCCTGCTACAACTGTACAGGGTATTGGTGAGGTCACCTCTGGAGTACTGCGTACAGTTTTGGTCTCCTTTGTTTGCCGAGTCCCTGTGTCGGGGTGAGGGAGCGATTCTGTCAGCTGACCCTTGGGCCCGGTAAGGTGGTGGAGTGGTACTTTGAAAAAAATCTAAAATTAAAGAATTGCATTAGACTTCGTTGCTCCAAATGTCCTCATTGAATGCTGAGCTTCCCGTTCTAAGCAAGCCTCTTGAACATGTGCAGACCACGGTGTGGTCCATACTAGGCAATTGACCTTGGGGAGATAGAGTGGAGAGAAGGTTTAACTCCTTGTCCTGCTGTTTTGAGCTTCTTGCAAAGGTACAATTTAATTATGGGGGCAATATTGACAATGCCTTCTGCATGATGGTGCTGCAGAGGAGACGATTGATTCGACGTCATCGCATGA
This sequence comes from Pristiophorus japonicus, assembly GCF_044704955.1. NCBI lineage: Eukaryota > Metazoa > Chordata > Chondrichthyes > Pristiophoridae > Pristiophorus > Pristiophorus japonicus. The sequence goes on from NC_091995.1 coordinate 84,605,152, forward strand.
GGGATCTTAGAGCACGAAGGATGATGGGCAGGAGGCCTTACCCATGTCAGGTATATCGAGACAGGTGTTAATACCTGCACCTGAGTGATGCAGACTGTGTGAGAAGACTGCGTTTCCGCAAAGAAGTTGTAACTGAGATCTGTGAGTTAATAAAAGCAAACCTGCAATCTAGAAGCGTCAGGAGGACTGGTTGTCAGTTGAAGTGAAGGTTACAGCTGCACTTTCATTCTATGCATCTGGATCATTCCAGGCAACAACTGGGGATGTGTGCACCATTTCTCAACAGGCAACACATGTCTGCATTCGGCAGGTGACTGCTGCACTATATGCCCAGAGGAATGACTACATAAAGTTCCCCATGACCGCTCAGGCAATGCGTGAAAGGGCTGTGGCTTCTCCAGGCTTGCTGGCTTCCCAAAGGTACAGGGCTGCATTGATTGTACCCCACATCGCCTTGCGAGCACCTTTGGAGGATTCCGAGATATATGGGAACAGAAAAGGTTTCCACTCCATTAATGTGCAACTCGTGTGTGACGACACGCATTGCGTCATGTCAGTTAATGTGAGATACCCTGGGAGCATCCTACATAAGAACATAAGAACATAAGAAATAGGAGCAGGAGTAGGCCATATGGCCCCCCGAGCCTGCTCCGCCATTCAATAAGATCATGGCTGATCTGATCATGGACTCAGCTCCACTTTCCTGCCCGCTCCCAATAACCCCTTAGCCCCTTATCGTTTAAGAAACTCTCAATTTCTGTCTTAAATTTATTCAATGTCCCAGCTTCCACAGCTCTCTGAGGCAGTGAATTCCACAGATTTACAACCCTCTGAGAGAAGAAATTTCTCCTCATCTCTGTTTTGAATGGGCAGCCCCTTATTCTAAGATCATGCCCCCTAGTTCTAGTCTCCCCTATCAGCGGAAACATTGTCTCTGCATCCACCTTGTCAAGCCTCCTCATAATCTTGTTCATTTCGATAAGATCACCTCTCAATCTTCTGAATTCCAATAAGTAAAGGCCCAACCTATTCAACCTTTCCTCATAAGTCAACCCCCTCATCCCCGGAATCAAACGAGTGAACCTTTTCTGAACTGCCTCCAAAGCACGTATATGCTTTTGTAAATATGGAACCCAAAACTGCACGCAGTATTCCAGGTGTGGCCTCACCAATACCTTATATAGCTGTAGCAAGACTTCCCTGCTTTTATACTCCATCCCCTTTGCAATAAAGGCCAAGATACCATTGGCCTTCCTGATCACTTGCTGTACCTGCATACTATCCTTTTGTGTTTCATGCACAAGTACCCCCAGGTCCCGCTGTACTGCGGCACTTTGCAATCTTTCTCCATTTAAAATATAACTTGCTCTTTGATTTTTTTTTCTGCCAAAGTGCATGACCTCACACTTTCCGACATTATACTCCATCTGCCAAATTTTTGCTCACTCATTTAGCCTGTCTATGTCCTTTTGCAGATTTTTGTGTCCTCCTAACACATTGCTTTTACTCCCACTTTTGTATTATCAGCAAACTTAGCTACGTTACACTCAGTCCCTTCTTTCAAGTCGTTAACGTAGATTGTAAATAGTTGGGGTCCCAGCACTGATACCTGCGGCACCCCACTGATTGCCAACCAGAGAATGAATCATTTATCCTGACTCTCTGTTTTCTGTTAGTTAGCCAATCCTCTATCCATGCTAATATATTATCCCCAACCCCGTGAACTTTTATCTTGTGCAGTAACCTTTTATGTGGCACCTTGTCAAATGCCTTCTTGAAGTCCAAATACACCACATCCCCTTTATCCCCTGTTCATTACATCCTCAAAGAATTCCAGCAAATTTGTCAAACATGACTTTCCCTTCATAAATCCATGTTGACTCTGCCTGACCGAATTTTGCTTTTCCAAATGTCCTGCTACTGCTTCTTTAATAATGGACTCCAACATTTTCCCCACCATGCGAGAGTGTTATATCTGCCATGTTTCAGCAGCAGCCAGATGGGCAGAGCTGGTTGCTGGAGGCAAAAAATACGGCCTCGCCACCTGGCTCATGACGTCCCTACGCGTAACCCCGATGGAAGCTGACCGGGAATACAACATGTCTCACATTGCGATGCACAGCATCATAGAGAGAACAATCGGCATCTTGAAACAACGTTTCCGATGCCTGGACCATTCTGGAGGTGACTTGCAATACTCCCCTGAGATTGTCGGTCAGTTCACTGTTGTGTGCTGCATGCTGCATAACTTAGCCATCATGAGGCAGCAGCAGCTGGTAGTAGAAGACCCACCTGAGGTGAAAGTGGCTGATGATGATGAGGAGGAAGATGCAAATGATGAGGAGGAGGAGGAGGAGGAAGCCATGCAACTACCTCAACCCGGAGCATGATGGCGGATGAGGGCGGGCCATCGTGCCCCTTTAATGATTGCTCGAGCCTTGTGCCAGCAGCTCATCCATGAACACTTTGCTGCCTGAAGGCTCAGTGGCAACTATTCCACATGGACCATGTTTACTGTTTGGAGCTGTTCCGTAATGTTGTGTTGTGTTCATGGAACAAATAATGGAAATGATTCAGTTATAATTGAAAATATATTTTATTCAAAAGTTTAACACTTGTCTGTACTTAACTTTAATAAAAATATTCTTGTATCAAACTTTAAAGTTTTCAGTTAAGATCACTTACAAACTTTAAAATCTCTTACAAACTTTAAGATCACTTACAAACCTTAAGATCATTTACAAACTGTTAAACTTGAAAATTTACATAACTTACAAAAAACTTTTAATTTGAGAATAGTTACTATAGTAACAATAATAATAATAACAACAACAACAGCAACGAAAGGCTGCACCCATCTCTCCTCCATATTCTAAGACCGCCCGCTACACTTGGTCTTGGTGACTCCACCCCTGCAGTGGCACAGCGTTTCTCTGATTGGTACCAAGCTTATTCTTTCGAGCATCTCGGGCAATGCGCACTTCTTGATGGGGGGTGTGTGGGCAGGCGGTAATGTGGAGGGCCCGGCTTGGGCCTCTTCAGAGGCTGGTCTGGGGATTGGAGTGGGAGTGGCAGTTGATTGTGTCAGTGGCTGCGGGATCTGGACCCGTTCCCTTATCGCAGCAGCTAACTCCAACATTCCATCCCTCATGTGCACCGACATTGTATCAGCTGCCTGCAACATTCCCTCCCTCATGTTCACCGACAGTGTATCAACGACCTGAAACATTCCCTCCCTCATGTTCACCGACAGTGTATCAACGACCTGAAACATTCCCTCCCTCATGTTCACCGACAGTGTATCAATGATCTGAAACATTCCCTCCCTCATGTGCCGGGACAGTGTTCCTATTTCTCGAGAGTGTTGTTACTTCTCCCGACAGTCCTGATACCTCATCACCCACCTACATCATCGGGGCCAAAAAAAACGGGCGTAACTCTTGCAATATGCCAAAAAATGGCATTGGGGAAAATTGAGCCCTTACTGTTGCAGTTTTGGTCATAGCTACTTAATCAACAAAAATGTTGAGGCAGGTTCATAGAATTTAAATCCAACGAAGTGGCATTGTCACTCTGCGAATGGCCTCTTAATATTCTTACTATTTTCTGTACTTTTACACAGATTTGTCAACAACAACTAAAATTTGTATTTATATAGTGCCTGTAATGTAGTAAAACATCCCAAGCAGCTTCACAGAGTTATTATAGCACAAAAATTTGACACCGAGCCGCATAAGAAGAAATTAGCACAAGTGACCAAACGCTTGGTCAAAGAGGTAGGTTTTAAGGAGCATCTTGAAGGAGGAAAGAGAGGTAGAGAGGTGGAGAGGTTTAGGCAGGGAGTTCCAGAGCTTGGGGCCGAGGCAACAGAAGGCACGGCCACCAATGGCTGAGCGATTATAATCAGGGATGCTTAAGAGGGCAGAATTAGAGGAGTGCAGACATCTCGGGGGGGGGGGGTTGTGGGGCTAGAGGAGATTACAGAGATAGGGAGGGGGGGTGAGGGCCATGGAGGGATTTGAAAACCAGGATGAGAATTTTGAAATCGAGGCATTGCTTAACCGAAAGCCAATGTAGGTCAGCGAGCACAGGGGTGGTGGGTGAACGGGACTTGGTGCGAGTTAGGACATATTTTGGATCACCTCTAGCTTACGTCGGGTAGAATGTAAGCCGGCCGCAATATGGGGTAAGGACAAACAAAATTAATCTTTTACCCCCACCTGAAACAGGCATTTTACTGAAGCAAAAAGGTGAGTATGCTCACAGCTACACATTTACCAGAGTTCTTTGACAAGCTATTAGTTGCTTTTATATCCACTCAATTCTGATTCTTGAAGAGTAGTTGGACAGATAAATCTCGTTGCCTTTTTTCTGATATCAGAACTGTCCACTAACCTGGCAGACTGTGATAAATTACTTTCCAACCAAAGGTGTTAAAATACCAAGAGTTACAAAACTTAGCTCCGTTTACCATAACCAATAGCTTCAGCACCATCTACTGGACATCTCCATCAGCTACGATCTATTTTCTTGCCATCGCCATTTCTGCCTTGGAACGGAAGATTGAACTTGCCCCGAAGTTGTTGCTTTGATCCTGTTGCCATGGAGTTGAATGGGTAGGATCAACACATATGGCACACCTCACTGATTATCTCCATTCAGCTCCCGAACAAGCACCCACAACATAAGAACATAAGAACATAAGAATTAGGAACAGGAGTAGGCCATCGAGCCCCTCGAGCCTGCTCCGCCATTCAACAAGATCATGGCTGATCTGGCCGTGGACTCAGCTCCACTTACCCGCCCGCTCCCCATAACCCTTAATTCCCTTATTGGTTAAAAATCTATCTATCTGTGACTTGAATACATTCAATGAGCTAGCCTTAACTGCTTCCTTGGGCAGAGAATTCCACAGATTAACAACCCTCTGGGAGAAGAAATTCCCTCTCAACTCAGTTTTAAATTGGCTCCCCTGTATTTTGAGGCTGTGCCCCCTAGTTCGAGTCTCCCCGACCAGTGGAAACAACCTCTCTGCCTCTATCTTGTCTATCCCTTTCATTATTTTAAATGTTTCTATAAGATCACCCCTCATCCTTCTGAACTCCAACGAGTAAAGACCCAGTCTACTCAATCTATCAGTAAAGACTCAGTCTACTCAATCTATAGGAGCAGGAGTCGGCCATTTGGCCCCTCGAACCTGCTCCGCCATTCAATAAGATCATGGCTGACGACTATATTTGCAGGAAGTGTGTCCACCTCAAGCTCCTGACGGTCCGCGTTGCGGAGTTGGAGCTGAGGGTGGATTCACTCTGGAGCATCCACGATGCTGAGAATGACGTGAGTAGCCCGTGTAGCGAGTTGGTCGTACCGCAGGGAAAGGGTCCACAGCCAGATAGGGAATGGAAGACCAACAGGAAGAGCAGTGCAAGAAAGGTAGGGCAGGAGTCCCCTGTGGTCATCCCCCTGCAAAACAGATACACTGCTTTGGGTACTGTTGAGGGGGATGACTCATCAGGGAAGGGCAGCAGCAGCCAAGTTCATGGCACCATGGCTGGCTCTGCTGCACAGGAGGGCAGGAAAAAGAGTGGGAGAGCAATAGTGATTGGGGATTCAATGGTGAGGGGAATAGATAGGCGTTTCTGCGGCCGCAACCGAGACTCCAGGATGGTATGTTGCCTCCCTGGTGCAAGGGTCAAGGATGTCTCGGAGCGGGTGCAGGACATTCTAAAAAGGGAGGGAGAACAGCCAGTTGTCGTGGTGCACATTGGTACCAACGACATAGGTAAAAAAAGGGATGAGGTCCTACGAAACGAATTTAAGGAGCTAGGAGCTAAATTAAAAAGTAGGACCTCAAAAGTAGTAATCTCGGGATTTCTACCAGTGCCACGTGATAGTCAGAGTAGGAATCGCAGGATAGCGCAGATGAATACGTGGCTTGAGCAGTGGTGCAACAGGGAGGGATTCAAATTCCTGGGTCATTGGAACCGGTTCTGGGGGAGATGGGACCAGTACAAACCGGACGGTCTGCACCTGGGCAGGACCGGAACCAATGTCCTAGGGGGAGTGTTTGCTAGTGCTGTTGGGGAGGATTTAAACTGATATGGCAGGGGGATGGGAACCAATGCAGGGAGACAAAGGGAAACAAAAAGGAAGCAAAAGCAAAAGACAGAAAGGAGATGAGGAAAAGTGGAGGGCAGAGAAACCCAAGGCAAAGAACAAAAAGGGCCACTGTACAGCAAAATTCTAAAAGGAAAAAGGGTGTTTAAAGAACAAGCCTGAAGGCTTTGTGTCTTAATGCAAGGAGTATCCGCAGTAAAGTGGATGAATTAACTGTGCAAATAGATGTTAACAAATATGATGTGATTGGGATTACAGAGACGTGGCTCCAGGATGATCAGGGCTGGGAACTCAACATCCAGGGGTATTCAACATTCAGGAAAGATAGAATAAAAGGAAAAGGAGGTGGGGTAGCATTGCTGGTTAAGGAGCAAATTAAGGCAATAGTTCGGAAGGACATTAGCTTGGATGATGTGGAATCTATATGGGTAGAGCTGCAGAATACCAAAGGAAAAAAAACGTTAGTGGGAGTTGTGTACAGACCTCCAAACAGTAGTAGTGATGTTGGGGAGGGCATCAAACATGAAATTAGGGGTGCGTGCTATAAAGGTGCAGCAGTTATAATGGGTGACTTTAATATGCACATAGATTGGGTTCACCAAACTGGAAGCAATACGGTAGAGGAGGAATTCCTGGAGTGCATAAGGGATGGTTTTTTAGACCAATATGTCGAGGAACCAACTAGGGGGGAGGCCATCTTAGACTGGGAGTTGTGTAATGAGAGAGGATTAATTAGCAATCTCGTTGTGCGAGGCCCCTTGGGGAAGAGTGACCATAATATGGTGGAATTCTGCATTAGGATGGAGAATGAAACAGTTAATTCAGAGACCATGGTCCAGAACTTAAAGAAGGGTAACTTTGAAGGTATGAGGCGTGAATTGGCTAGGATAGATTGGCGAATGATACTGAAGGGGTTGACTGTGGATGGGCAATGGCAGACATTTAGAGACCGCATGGATGAACTACAACAATTGTACATTCCTGTCTGTCGTAAAATTAAAAAAGGGAAGGTGGCTCAACCGTGGCTATCAAGGGAAATCAGGGATAGCGTTAAAGCCAAGGAAGTGGCATACAAATTGGCCAGAAATAGCAGCGAACCCGGGGACTGGGAGAAATTTAGAACTCAGCAGAGGAGGACAAAGGGTTTGATTAGGGCAGGGAAAATGGAGTACGAGAAGAAGCTTGCAGGGAACATTAAGACGGATTGCAAAAGTTTCTATAGATATGTAAAGAGAAAAAGGTTAGTAAAGACAAACGTAGGTCCCCTGCAGTCAGAATCAGGGGAAGTCATAACGGGGAACAAAGAAATGGCGGACCAATTGAACAAGTACTTTCGTTCGGTATTCACTGAGGAGGACACAAACAACCTTCCGGATATAAAAGGGGTCGGAGGGTCTAGTGAGGAGGAGGAACTGAGGGAAATCCTTATTAGTCGGGAAATTGTGTTGGGGAAATTGATGGGATTGAAGGCCGATAAATCCCCAGGGCCTGATGGACTGCATCCCAGAGTACTTAAGGAGGTGGCCTTGGAAATAGTGGATGCATTGACAGTCATTTTCCAACATTCCATTGACTCTGGATCAGTTCCTATGGAGTGGAGGGTAGCCAATGTAACCCCACTTTTTAAAAAAGGAGGGAGAGAGAAAGCAGGGAATTACAGACTGGTCAGCCTGACATCGGTAGTGGGTAAAATGATGGAATCAATTATTAAGGATGTCACAGCAGTGCATTTGGAAAGAGGTAATATGATAGGTCCAAGTCAGCATGGATTTGTGAAAGGGAAATCATGCTTGACAAATCTTCTGGAATTTTTTGAGGATGTTTCCAGTAGAGTGGACAAGGGAGAACCAGTTGATGTGGTATATTTGGACTTTCAGAAGGCTTTCGACAAGGTCCCACACAAGAGATTAATGTGCAAAGTTAAAGCACATGGGATTGGGGGTAGTGTGCTGACATGGATTGAGAACTGGTTGTCAGACAGGAAGCAAAGAGTCGGAGTAAATGGGGACTTTTCAGAATGGCAGGCAGTGACTAGTGGGGTACCGCAAGGTTCTGTGCTGGGGCCCCAGCTGTTTACACTGTACACTAATGATTTAGACGAGGGGATTAAATGTAGTATCTCCAAATTTGCGGATGACACTAAGTTGGGTGGCAGTGTGAGCTGCAAGGAGGATTCTATGAGGCTGCAGAGCGACTTGGATAGGTTAGGTGAGTGGGCAAATGCATGGCAGATGAAGTATAATGTGGATAAATGTGAGGTTATCCACTTTGGTGGTAAAAACAGAGAGACAGACTATTATCTGAATGGTGACAGATTAGGAAAAGGGGAGGTGCAAAGAGACCTGGGTGTCATGGTACATCAGTCATTAAAGGTTGGCATGCAGGTACAGCAGGCGGTTAAGAAAGCAAATGGCATGTTGGCCTTCATAGCGAGGGGATTTGAGTACAAGGGCAGGGAGGTGTTGCTACAATTGTACAGGGCCTTGGTGAGGCCACACCTGGAGTATTGTGTACAGTTTTGGTCTCCTAACCTGAGGAAGGACATTCTTGCTATTGAGGGAGTGCAGCGAAGATTCACCAGACTGATTCCCGGGATGGCGGGACTGACCTATCAAGAAAGACTGGATCAACTAGGCTTGTATTCACTGGAGTTCAGAAGAATGAGAGGGGACCTCGTAGAAACGTTTAAAATTCTGACGGGGTTAGACAGGTTAGATGCAGGAAGAATGTTCCCAATGTTGGGGAAGTCCAGAACCAGGGGACACAGTCTAAGGATAAGGGGGAAGCCATTTAGGACCGAGATGAGGAGGAATTTCTTCACCCAGAGAGTGGTGAACCTGTGGAATTCTCTACCACAGAAAGTTGTTGAGGCCAATTCACTAAATATATTCAAAAAGGAGTTAGATGAAGTCCTTACTACTAGGGGAATCAAGGGGTATGGTGAGAAAGCAGGAATGGGGTACTGAAGTTGCATGTTCAGCCATGAACTCATTGAATGGCGGTGCAGGCTAGAAGGGCCGAATGGCCTACTCCTGCACCTATTTTCTATGTTTCTATGTTTCTATGATCTGATCTTGGCTTCAACTCCACTTCCCTGCCCCCTCGCCATAACCCTTGACTCCCTTATCGTTCAAAAATCTGTATCTCCACTTTAAATATATTCAATGACCCAGCCTCCACAGCTCTCTGGGGCAGAGAATTCCACAGATTTACGACCCTCTGAGAGAAGAAATTCATTCTGATCCCTGTTTTAAATGGGCGAACCCTTATTCTGAATCTATGCCCCCTAATTCTAGATTCCCCCACGAGGGGAAACATTCTCTCTGCATCTACCCTGTCAAGCCCCCTCAGAATCTTACACATTTCAATAAGATCACCTCTCATTCTTCTAAACTCTAATGAGTTTAGGCCCAACCTGCTCAACCTTTCTTCATAAGACAACCCCTTCATCTCAGGAATCGACCTTGTGAACCTTCTCTGAACTGCCTCCAATGCAAGTATATCCCTCCTTAAATAAGGAGACCAAAACTGTACGCAGTATTCCAGCTGTGGTCTCACCAATACCCTGTACGGTTGTAGCAAGACTTCCCTACTTTTATACTCCATCCCCCTTACAATAAAGGCCAAGGTGCCATTTGACTTCCTGATTACTTGCTGTACCTGCATACTAACTTTTTGTGTTTCGTGTAAAAGGACCCCCCAGGTCCCTCTGTACTGCAGCATTTTGTAATCTCTCCCCACTTAAATAATAATTTACTTTTTTGTTTTTCCTGGTGATTAAAATCGGGCATGTGCAAGGTGCCAGAATTGGAGGAGAGGAGATATCTCGGAGGGTTGTAGGGCCAGAGGAAGTCACAGAAATAAGGTAGGTTTTAAGAGCATATTAAAGGAGGAAAGAGAGGCCGAGTGCCTCATATAGAATGATACAGCACAGAAAGAGGCCATTCGGCCCATCTTTGAAAGAGCGACCAATTATTCCAATCCCCCCGCTCTTTCCCCACAGCCCTGAAAATTTTTCCCCTTCAAGTATTTATCCAATTCCCTTTTGAAAGTCCATCTCCCTGGCAACGGTCTGAGGCTGACAGTTCACAACCTTGGTGTCATATTTGACCCCGAGATGAGCTTCCGACCACATATCCGCTCCATCACAAAGATAACCCACTTCCATCTCCGTAATATCGCCTGTCTCTGCCCCTCCCTCAGCGCATCTGCTGCTGAAACCCTCATCCCTGCCTTTGTTACCTCCAGACTTGACCATTCCTGGCCGGCCTCCCATCTCCCACCTTCCATAAGCTTAAGGTCATCCAAAACTCTGCTGCCTGTATCCTAACATATTCCGTTCACCCATCACCCAAGTGCTGGCTGACTTAATTCTCATCCTTGTTTTTAAGACATAGCCTCACTCCTCCTTAATTCTGTCACCACCTCCAGCCCTACAACCCCCCCCCCCGAGATATCTACTCTCCTCCAATTCTGGCCTCTTGCGCATCCCCGATTGTAATCGCTCCACCATCGGTGGCCGTGCCTTCAGCTACCGAGGCCCCAAGCTCTGGAATTCCCTCCCTAAACCTCTCCACCTCTCGACCTCTCTCTCCTCCTTTAAGACACTCCTTAAAACCTACCTTTACATTAGAACATAAGAAATAGGAGCAGAAGTCGGCCATACGGCCCCTTGAGCCTGCTCCGCCATTCAATAAGATCATGGCTGATCTGATCATGGACTCAGCTCCACTTCCCCGCCCGCTCCCCATAACCCCTTATCCCCTTATCGCTCAAAAATCTGTCTATCTCCACCTTAAATATATTCAATGACCCAGCCTCCACAGCTCTCTGGGGTCAGCGAATTCCACAGATTTAGAACCCTCTGAGAGAAGAAATTCCTCCTCATCTCAGTTTTAAATGGGCGGCCCCTTATTCTAAGACTATGTCCCCTAGTTTTAGATTCCCCTATGAGTGGAAACATCCTCTCTGCATCCACCTTGTCGAGCCCCCTCATTGTCTTATAAGTTTCAATAGGATCACCTCTCATTCTTCTGAACTCCAATGAGTACAGGCGTAACCGACTCAACTTTGGTACTTTAATAGAGAAAAGGAGACCGTTATGCTCATAACTGATTCTTGCATCGGGCTTGCTGGGGGCTCAATCAATGCAACAGGGTACTGGGGAGATTATCCACTTGAGCACTCCTAGCACATGCTGGGGTGGTATATTAGAAAACTGTATGCACAAAAACACAGGAATTGGATTAGGCCATTCAGCCCCGCAAGCCAGTTCCACCATTCAATTGTGGCTCACTGTACCTCAACTCTATTCACCCACCTTTGCGGCATATCCCTTACCCAACAAAAATTTATAGATCTCAGTCCTGAAAATTTCAATTGCTCCATTGCATTTTCGGGGAGAGAGTTCCACATTTCCACTGCCCTTTGGAGCCCTTAGCCCAAGTCCATAACAGGCGGGCTATCACGGGCTGTGTGTAAACTATCTCCTGATATGCCAGGAGAACTGGAGGGAGATATCTTCCCTGACAGTAATCTAGCTCACAATTCCATTCTTTCTCTCTGTGTGACAGGCTGTTGGCCCCCGTCTCAAGGTTACAGTAACACCACTGACATAATCCTAGAACGGTTACAGCACAGAAGGAGGCCATTCGGCCCGTCGAGCCCGTGCCGACGCTCTGCAAGAGCACCTCAGCCAGTCCCACTCCCCCCGCCCTTTCACCATGGCCCTGCACATTTTCTTTCCTTCGGGTACTTATCCAACTCCCTTTTGAAAGCCGCGATTGAATCTGCCTCCACCTCCCTCTCAGGCAGTGCATTCCCGAGCCTAACCACTCGCTGCGTAAAAAAGAATTTCTTATATCGCCTTAGGTTCTCCTGCCAATCACCTTAAATCTGTGTCCTCTGGTTCTCGACTCTTCCGCCAATGGGAACGGTTTCTCTCTAGCTACTCTGTCCAGACCCCTCATGATTTTGAACACCTCGATCAAATCTCCTCTCAACCTTCTCTGCTCCAAGGAGAACAGCCCCAGCTTCTCCAGTCACAAGTGGTAACCGAAGTCCCTCATCCCTGGGATCATTTTCGTAAATCACCTCTGCACCCTCTCCGAGGCCTTCACATCCTTCCTAAAGTGCGGTGCCCAGAATTGAACACACTACTCCAGTTGAAGCCGAACCAGATTATCTGGTCATTATTACGTTGCTGTTTGTGGGAGCTTGCGGTGTGCAAATTGGCCGCCGCGTTTCCCACATTACAACAGTGACTATACTCCAAATGTACTTCATTGGCGGTAAAGCCCTTTGAGACGTCCGGTGGTCGTGAAAGGCGCTATAGAAATGCAAGTCTTTCTTTTTTTATAAAGGTTCACCATAACTTCCTTGCTTTTGTACTCTGCCGCTAATTATGAAACGCAGGATCCAAAATGCTTTTTTAACCCCTTACTCAACTTGGCAGCCACCTTCAACAATATACCCCCAGGTCTCTCTGGTCATGCATGTAATGTATGCACCTGCGAGTATGCTCACAGGTTCGTAGAGCTGTTGCACCATCTTGCCGTCCGGAGGAGGCAGGGTCCCCAATGGAGTGCACTCTACGCGGGAGTCCTCCCTCTATTTATTGAGGACTTGGCCTGGAGCGTGGTGCACGGAGCAGTCCCGTTCAATAAATTTTTAAGTCGGTTCACGGGCTCCCAGGCCGCCTGCAATTTCTGCGGTCTGGAGGAGTCCGTGTTCCATGCTTTTATGGAATGTGCGAGGTTGCAGCCCCTGTTCCAATATTTGAAGGGGCTGCTCCTCAATTTCTGGCTGCACTTCAGTCCCACACTCCTGATCTTTGGGCACCCTGTGCGGAGGGGAGCGGGTAGGTCTGAGGGCCTCCTCGTAGGACTGCTCTTGGGCACAGCCAAGGGTGCCATCAGACGGTCAAGGCAGCGGGCGGTCGAGGGGGTCGTTCAGCCTGACTGCCTGCCTCTCTTCCGCGGTTACATCCGGGCCAGGGTGTCCCTGGAGATGGAGCGTGCGGTGTCCACCAGTACGCTCACGGCCTTCCGCGAGAGGTGGGCGCCGGAGGGACTGGAGTGCATCTTCACCCCTGGCAACCAAATTTTAATTTGATTTAAGTTTCCGTTAAAGTTTTATTTGAAACTTTGTGGGTTCTCGTGCCCTTGCCTAAAGGGGGCACTTGATTTAATGTTCTACTTAAAATGGTTGTCGAGCTATTGAGTTGGGAGTGGCTTAGCCAATCACGTGATGTTCACAAGGCTCAATAAAACCCCAGCCAGTTGGGTTCGGTGGATCCACGATGAGGCAGATGGTTGTGAGCCTGGTGGATGAACTGGTAATGTGTAGTGTGATTGTTAAACCTTTTGCTAAGAACCCAACTAGTTCTTAATAGCAATGTGTTGCTATGAATTCTTGAGCATAGAACCCATGAAGCAAATACATTACATACAGCCCCTTTAGAATGTTACCCTTTAGTTTATATTGCCTCTCCTCATTCTCCGCTGACCTGTATTTGGATGCAGGACCGAACATTGGACAAACTGGCAAGGAAACCGAGAGCATCTCATTAAGAGGCTATTAACTGGTTGTAGTGATTTGAAAACTGAAACATTACAGGGTCGGCAAAACAGAACTGGCCTTGATGGAGATGTAACTAGACATTACTAAACAAGCAATTTTCTGGCTAAAATGGGAGCACCATGGTGGAATGGAATCATGTGCACTGACAAGGTGCATCGGTTACAATCAGAAAGCTCCTCAGGATGTCTCAACATGCTTTGAAAGAAAGACTTGCATTTATATAGCACCTTTCACGACCACCGGACGTCTCAAGGTGCTTTACAGCCAATGAAGTACTTTTTTGAAGTGTAGTCACTGTTGTAATGTGGGAAATGCGGCAGCCAATTTGCGCACAGCAAGCTCCCACATACATCAATGTGATAATGACCAGACATTCTGTTTTGGTTATATTGATTGAGGGATAAATATTGGCCAGGACAGTGGGGATAACTCCCCCTGCTCTTCTTTGAAATAGTGCCATGGGATCTTTCACATCCACCTGAGGGGGCAGACGGGACCTCGGCTTAACGTCTCATCTGAAAGACGGCACCTCCGACAGTGCAGCACTCCCTCATTTTTGCAATGGGAGTGTCAGCCTGGATTTACTTGTTCAAGTCCCTGGAGTGGGACTTGAACCCAAAACCTTCTGACTCAGAGTTGAGGGTGCCGCACACAATGGGTGAAGCATGATCAGATCCTGCTAAAGGTCTCCTGGTTTTTGCCACTCTCACCACACCTTCAGGAGTCTCCATTCCAATCTCCACAACTTTGAGTTTAATTAAGAGGCTTTCAAGTGGAACTTTATCAAAGCCTTATGGACATCAAGGCACACCACATCATAGGGTATTCCTCGATCCACTTGCATTTTCACACAGGATTACATATGATATACAGCACAGAGACAGGCCATTCGGCCCAACCAGTCCATGCCGACGTTTATGCTCCACTCGAGCCTCCTCCCGTCTTTCCTCATCTAAGTCTATCAGCATAACCCTCTATTCCCTTCTCCCTCATATACTTGTCCAGCCTCCCCTGAAATGCATCGATACTATTCGCCTCAACCATTCCCTGTGGCAGCGAGTTCCACATTCTCACCACTCTCTGGATAAAGAAGTTTCTCATGAATTCCCTATTGGATTTCTGGGTGACTAACTTATATTGATGGCCTCTAGTTATGCTCTTCCCCACAAGTGGAAACACTCTCTCTGTGTCCACTCTATCAAAACCTTTCATAATTTTAAAGACCTCTATTAGGTCACCCCTCAGCCTTCTTTTTTCAAGAGCAAAGGGACCCAGCCTGTTCATCCTTTCCTGATATGTATACCCTCGCATTTCTGGTATCATCTAGGAATTGCTCGACGACGGAAATCCATCTAGTTCGTCATCTTCTACTATCCTGGTGGTTGCAGGATACAACGAAAATGAAGTCTTTGACTAATCATGCCAATCGGTCTCCATCAATGGGTCTACAACAGACCCAGACACGAGACGAGGAAAACCCCTGGTGGGGGAGAGCTTTGAGAACCACAGGTCCAATGTCACCTGTTCCTACCCGCACACACTACACTCACTGTAATGTACGCACCTGTAGGCATGCTCACAGCTTTGTAGAGCTGTTGTGAAGGGACTGCTCCTCAATTTCTGGTTGCACTTCAGTCCCATGCTCCTGATCTTTGGGCCCTGTGCGGAGGGGAGCGGGCAGGTCGGAAGGCCTCCTTGTAGGACTGCTCCTGGGCCTGGCCAAGGTGGCCATTAACCGGTCCAGGCAGTGGGCGGCCGAGGGGGTCGTTCAGCCCGACTGCCTGCCTCTCTTCCGCGGTTACATCTGAGCCAGGGTGTCCTTAGAGATGGAGCACGCGGTGTCCACCGGTACGCTCACGGCCTTCCACGAGAGGTGGCCGCCGGAGGGACTGGAGTGCATTATAACCCCCGGCAACCAAATTTTAATTTGATTTTATTTATTTTACAGTTTAATTTGTTTTAATTGCCGGTTTTAGTGTCCCCCTCCTCTTTTATAGGGGGCACTTGTAAATTATATGATTTAATGCCCCAAAAAAAATCACAAAAGGAAAAAAAAACACAAAAAAAACCCCCAAAAAAACCAAAAAAAAGAGGGCAGGTCCTCCAGATCGGGGGGCACTTGATTTAATGTTTATTTTGTCTCCCCCGAAAAGAGTTGTAGAGCTGTTGTGAAGGGACTGCTCCTCAATTTCTGGTTGCACTTCAGTCCCATGCTCCTGATCTTTGGGCCCTGTGCGGAGGGGAGCGGGCAGGTCGGAAGGCCTCCTTGTAGGACTGCTCCTGGGCCTGGCCAAGGCAGTGGGCGGCCGAGGGGGTCGTTCAGCCCGACTGCCTGCCTCTCTTCCGCGGTTACATCCGAGCCAGGGTGTCCCTGGAGATGGAGCACGCGGTGTCCACCGGTACGCTCGCGGCCTTCCGCGAGAGGTGGGCGCCGGAGGGACTGGAGTGCATTATAACCCCCGGCAACCAAATTTTTATTTGATCTGTTCAATGTCTAAAGTTTAATTTGTTCATTTGTCGGTTTTGGTGCCCCTTTAATAAGGGGGCATTTGATTTGCAAGTTCAACTAAAATAGTTGTAGAGCTGTTGCATTGTGAGTGGCTTAGCCAGGTCACATGATGTTCACAAGCCTCAATAAAACCCCGGCCAGTTGGGTCTAGGTCATCCACAATGAGGTATGCAGCTGTGAGCCTGGTGGATGAACTGGTAATGTGTAGTGTGATTGTTAAACCGTTGTTAATAAACCAACCAGTTCTTAATAGCAATGGGTTGCTATGAATTCTTAAGCAAAGAACCCATGAAGCAAATCATCATCAAGCAGTCCCTTGGGATCGAGGAAGACTTGCTTCCACTCTTAGCATGAGTTCTTAGGTGGCTGTACAGTCCAATACGAGAACCACAGTTTCTGTCACAGGTGGGACAGATAGTCGTTGAGGGAAGGGGTGAGTGGGACTGGTTTGCCGCACGCTCCTTCCGCTGCCTGCGCTTGATTTCTGCACGCTCTCGGCGACGAGACTCGAGGTGCTCAGCGCCCTCCCGGATGTACTTCCTCCACTTAGGGCGGTCTTTGGCCAGGGACTCCCAGGTGTCAATGGGGAGGTCGCACTTTATAAGGGAGGCTTTGAGGGTGTCCTTGTAACGTTTCCTCTACCCAACTTTGGCTCGTTTGCCGTGGACGAGTTCCGAGTGGAGCGCTTGCTTTGGGAGTCTCGTGTCTGCCATGCGAACTATGTGGCCTGCCCAGTGGAGCTGATCAAGTGTGGTCAGTGCTTCAATGCTGGGGATGTTGGCCTGGATGAGGACGCTAATGTTGGTGCATCTGTCCTCCCAGGGGATTTGCAGGATCTTGCGGAGACATCGCTGGTGGTATTTCTCCAGCGACTTGAGGTGTCTACTGTACATGGTCCACGTCTCTGAGCCATACAGGAGGGCGGGTATTACTACAGGCCTGTAGACCATGAGCTTGGTGACAGTTTTGAGGGACTGATCTTCAAACACTCTGGTTCTGTAGTTTAGCTCCACTCCAGCGGGGAGCTTTATAAGCTGTGAGGTGGAGCATGACAGCGAGGAAGATTGAGAAGAGGGTTGGGGCGATGATGTAGCCCTGCTTGACCCCGGTCCGGAAATGAATTGGGTCTGTGATGGATCCGTTGGTAAGGATCACGGGATGCATGTGGTCGTGGAGCAGGCGGAGGATGGTGACGTACTTTTGGGGGCATCCGAAACGGAGGAGGACGCTCCATAGACCCTCGCGGTTGACAGTGTCAAAGGCCTTTGTAAGGTCAAAGAAGACCATGTATAAGGGCTGGCTCTGCTCCCTGCATTTTTCCTGTAGCTGTCGTGCTGCAAAGATCATGTCCGTTGTTCCCCGGAGGGGACAAAATCCGCACTGCGACTCCGGGAGGAGTTCCTCGGCCACAGGGAGAAGACGGTTGAGGAGGACTCTAGCGAAGACTTTTCCAGTGGCTGATAGCAGGGAGATTCCCCTGTAGTTGCCGCAGTCGGACTTGTCCCCTTTTTTTAAGATGGTCACGATCACTGCATCTCTGAGATCTCCCGGCATGCTCTCCTCCCTCCAGATGAGAGAGATGAGGTCGTGTATTCGCGCCAGTAGCGCCTCTCCGCCATACTTCAGTGCTTCAGCAGGGATTCCATCCGCTCCCGTAGCCTTATTGTTTTTTAGCTGCCTTATGGCCTTACCTACCTCGTGCAGTGTTGGGGTCTCACTGAGCTGGTGGCGGGTAACGTGCTGCGGAATGGAGTCGAGAACACTCGAGTCAAAGGCAGAGTCTCAGTTGAGGAGATCTTCGAAGTGTTCCTTCCAGCGGGCCCTGACTGCCTCGGTGTCCTTGATGAGTGTTTCCCTGTTCTTGGCCAGGCTGCCATTTACACAACCATCAGGACGTCAGAGTAGCAGCTTCCCAGGGAGCTCCGCTGCTAAGCAGCTCCTCGGCCCTCAACCTCCCCCCTCCCACTGCCTAAACTTCCCCAAGCCCCAGCCCTAGCCCTGATAGACCCCAATCGGGGGTCTTAAAGACTTAAATCCCCACCCTAACCCCAACCCCGCGATTCCCAAAGTTCGGGCCTACCTCAGGCCTCCCGCCACATGCGCATCGCCGTTTCCTGGCTGGACCTCCTGCGGCGACTCAACGTGACCTGGACCTCCCGGCTGGACCTCCTGCGGCGACTCTACGTGACCTGGACCTCCCGGCTGGACCTCCTGCGGCGACTCTACGTGACCTGGACCTCCCGGCTGGACCTCCTGCGGCGACTGGGCGGCTGGACCTGGCTATCGGCCCTCCACCTCCTCCCCCTGGACCTCTCCTTCCCCACTGATGGCCTGGTCTCCTCTCCTCCTCCATCACGTGGTGAATACAATGGCTGTGACCCCCCCCCCCCGGCCCCCCCCGCTCTGAACCCCAGAGGGCCAGTGGCCCTCCCCAATGCCTGCCACCAAACAAACCTTGGACCACCTACCACCACGGACGCTACCCAACGTCGAGCCTGCGGCCAACGCCTCGCCGTAGGCAATTAGGCCCATACAGCAGTGCCTGGTCTCCAGTCGTCCTGGACCCCCTTGCTACTGGACCAAGACCTCGCTCAGCTCAGCCCGTGTGGTAGCCGGTGTTCAACAGCCACCCCATGTTAAAAGAAATCACGCACAGGCTTCTTCCACTCCTCTAACATGAAGTTCGGGACCTGGAACATCAGGACCCTCATGGACAACCCCAACAGCGACAGGCCGGAACGCCGCACCGCCCTAGTTTCCCGGCAACTTAGACGCTTTGATATCGACATCGCCGCCCGAAGCGAGACCCGGCGGGCAGGGGAAGGCCAGCTCAAGGAACAAGGTGGAGGTTACACCTTCTTCTGGAAAGGGAAACCAGAGAAAGAACGCCGCCTCCACGGAGTCGGCTTCACCATCAAAAACGAGCTGGTCGACCGCTGCGGGGCTAACGAACGTCTCATGACTCTCCGGTTCACCCTATCCCGGTACCAATGCGCCACAGTCATCAGTGCTTACGCCCCAACACTCGATGCAACTGATGAGGCCAAAGAGGGTTTTTACTCCAACCTCGAAAAATCCTTGTCCTGCGTCCCCGCGGGCGACAAACTGATCCTCCTCGGTGACTTCAAACGCCAGGGTCGGCCAGGACACAGCCCTCTGGGGAGGCGTGATTGGCAGAGAGGGGGTAGGGAAAGCCAACTCCAGCAGTACCCTACTCCTGACAAAATGTCTAGAGCACGAACTTGTCATCACCAACACCCTGTTCCGCAAGAGGGACAAATACAAGGCATCGTGGCAACACCCTCGCTCCAAGCACTGGCACCTGCTCAACGAGCCAGGGATCGCAAGGATGTGCGCATCACCCGCGCCATGACAGGAGCTGACGATTGCTGGACGGACCACCGCCTAATCCGATCCATCATTGACATCAACATAGCCCCAAAGCGAAGGGGGCAGCAGAAGCAGTGTCGCAAAAAAATCACGGCCGGGGCACTTAAGGACTCAGCTAAGAGAGCCCTATACAGCCAGCGCCTCACAGCTAACCTGGCGTGCCTTGATGACCCCGAGACGCAGAATGTCCACAGCGCTTGGTCTGCCCTCCAGGCCTCCATAACCAGTGCCTGCAAGGAGACGCTCGGTCATTCAACCAGTAAACACCAGGACTGGTTTGATGAGAATGATCAGGAGATTCAAGAACTAATAGACTGCAAACACAGGGCATTTCTGGGCCTTAAACAGCAACCCAACTCGGGAGCAGCAAAGCAGCATTACAGACGGCTCAAGGCTCAGGTCCAACAGAAAACCCGGGACCTAAAGAACAGATTGGTGGATGGAGAAAGCACAGGAGATACAGCAGCTGGCCGACAGCCATATGCGCGAGGATTCCTCACCGCAGTCAAGGCCACATACGGACCAAACTCCCAAGGCCCCACCCCACTCCTGGCCATGAAGCAAATACATCACATGTCGTGGCTTCAATTACTCATAAACTGTATCCCCAAATATTGTTTACTGGAACAACATCTATCTATATGAACAACATCTATCTATATGAACAACATCTATCTATATGAACAACATCTATCTATATGAATGAATCCACACAGATGTGGGGGGAAATAAATGTCTTCCATCGCCATGTGTATTCTTTTTAAATAAAATAGAAACATAGAAACATAGAAAATAGGTGCAGGAGCAGGCCATTCGGCCCTTCTAGCCTGCACCGCCATTCAATGAGTTCATGGCTGAACATGCAACTTCAGTACCCCATTCCTGCTTTCTCGCCATACCCCTTGATCCCCCTAGTAGTAAGGACTATATCTAACTCCCTTTTGAATATATTTAGTGAATTGGCCTCAACTACTTTCTGTGTTAGAGAATTCCACAGGTTCACCACTCTCTGGGTGAAGAAATTTCTCCTCATCTCGGTCCTAAATGGCTTACCCCTTATCCTTAGACTGTGACTCCTGGTTCTGGACTTCCCCAACATTGGGAACATTCTTCCTGCATCTAACCTGTCTAAACCCGTCAGAATTTTAAACGTTTCTATGAGGTCCCCTCTCATTCTTCTGAACTCCAGTGAATACAGCCCAGTTGATCCAGTCTTTCTTGATAGGTCAGTCCCACCATCCCGGGAATCAGTCTGGTGAATCTTCGCTGCACTCCCTCAATAGCAAGAATGTCCTTCCTCAAGTTAGGAGACCAAAACTGTACACAATACTCCAGGTGTGGCCTCACCAAGGCCCTGTACAACTGTAGCAATACCTCCCTGCCCCTCTACTCAAATCCCCTCGCTATGAAGGCCAACATGCCATTTGCTTTCTTAACCGCCTGCTGTACCTGCATGCCAACCTTCAATGACTGATGTACCATGACACCCAGGTCTCGTTGCACCTCTCCTTTTCCTAATCTGTCACCATTCAGATAATAGTCTGTCTCTCTGTTTTTACCACCAAAGTGGATAACCTCACATTTATCCACATTATACTTCATCTGCCATGCATTTGCCCACTCACCTAACCTATCCAAGTCACTCTGCAGCCTCATAGCATCCTCCTCGCAGCTCACACTGCCACCCAACTTAGTGTCATCCGCAAATTTGGAGATACTACATTTAATCCCCTCGTCTAAATCATTGATGTACAATGTAAACAGCTGGGGCCCCAGCACAGAACCTTGCGGTACCCCACTAGTCACTGCCTGCCATTCTGAAAAGTCCCCATTTACTCCTACTCTTTGCTTCCTGTCTGACAACCAGTTCTCAATCCACGTCAGCACACTACCCCCAATCCCATGTGCTTTAACTTTGCACATTAATCTCTTGTGTGGGACCTTGTCGAAAGCCTTCTGAAAGTCCAAATATACCACATCAACTGGTTCTCCCTTGTCCACTCTACTGGAAACATCCTCAAAAAATTCCAGAAGATTTGTCAAGCATGATTTCCCCTTCACAAATTGATGCTGACTTGGACCTATCATATTACCTCTTTCCAAATGCGCTGCTGTGACATCCTTAATAATTGATTCCATCATTTTACCCACTACTGAGGTCAGGCTGACCGGTCTATAATTCCCTGTTTTCTCTCTCCCTCCTTTTTTAAAAAGTGGGGTTACATTGGCTACCCTCCACTCCATAGGAACTGATCCAGAGTCTATGGAGCACCTTGCACGACTGTCGAACAGCCCCAAGTGCTTTACAGCCAATGAAGTACTTCTTGAAATGTAGTCACTGTTGTAATGTTAGGAAATGCCTTTCCAATACTGCAGATAGCAACCAATACAATTCCTCCTCCTTCGAAAATGGCTTTACATTTAAAAAAATGTCCGAGCATTTCGTTCTAAAAAAACAACTTTCTGTTCTGAGAACCTGACTGCCCGGCCTGGTGCCAACCCTACTTCCTGCTAGTCTAGCCTCCAAGATGTCTGAGGCCCACACCTTCCAACTTGCAGCCCCACACCAACCATCTCCCCCCCCCCCCAACCCCCCTCATCGTCATTCAGATGAGACGTTAAACCGAGTCCCCGTCTGCTCTCTCGGGCGGACGTAAAAGATCCCGCGGCACTACTTTGAAGAAGAGCAGGGGAGTTATCCTGGGCCAATATCTATCCCTGAATTAACACAACAAAACAACAGGTTAGCTGGGTCATGATCACATTGCTGCCTGTGGGAGCTTACTGTGCGCAAATTGGCTGCCGCGTTTCCCACATTTAAAACTGAGAAGAGGAGAAATTTCTTCTCTCAGAAAGTTATGAATCTGTGGAATTCACTGCCTCAGAGAGCTGTGGAAACTGGGACATTGAATAAATTTAAGACAGAAACAGACAGTTTCTTGAACGATAAGGGAATAAAGGGGTTATGGGGAGCGGACGGGGAAGTGGAGCTGAGTCCATGAACGGATCAGCCATGGTCTTATTGAATGGCGGAGCAGGCTCGAGGGGCTGTATTTATTATGTTCTTTTATTAAAACAGTGACTACACTTCAAAAGTGCTTCATTGGCTGTAAAGCCCTTTGGGACGTCAGCGGTCGTGAAAGGCGCTATATAAATGCAAGTCTTTCTTTCTTAATTGTCGCTTTCAACACTTGCAATCAACAGAATGCAAACGAGGTGTTGCCTAAATAGGACTGAAGGAACTGGGGGTGGGGCGGTGCGGGGATAATTATTTCCCTTTGCCTCAGGACCCCTGTAGCAGGACTCCCTTTAATGATCATGCGTGTTGATAGCACGGAACAGGCTTCACAAAATAATTTACCTGAAAACCTCCCCTTTAATATCTGGGGCATTTTGCTCACAAGTTAGGCGATGGCGCCATCTGCTGTTCGGTGTGATTATAGTCAGCTCCAGCTACCTCTTCCAAACACATCAAGGAAAGAACTTGCATTTAATGTACAGTGTTTTTCAGATTTCCGAGGGCTCACCAAACTTCTGAAACTGGGCCTTTGGCTGGACTAGCTGTAGGCCCAGCGTGGCATCGCAGATAACGCCTTCATCCCCTGATTTTTCCCATGGGTCACCCAAGTCGAGGCATGCCCCCAGAAACCTGGCTGTGTGGATACTGCCAAGACCCTCCATGGACTGGAGGGAATGCGAGGATTCTTGAGGAGTGGGCAGGGGAGGGGGGGCTGGGGGGGAGAGGGGGAGAGGGTAGAGCAAAGATACTCAGAACATCATTAAAGTTAAATTTGCATTTTCAACCCCCGTTCACCAACAACAACAGCTTGTATTTATATAGCGCCTTTAACGCAGTAAAACAGCCCAAGGCGCGTCACAGAAGCGTTATCGAACAGAATAAGGTGATATTAGGGCAGGTGGACACAAGCTTGGTCAAAGAGGGAGGTTTTAAGGGGCATCTTAAAGGAGGAAAGAGAGGTAGCGAAGCAAAGAGATTGAGGGAGGGAGTTCCAGAGCTTGGGGCCCAGGCAACAGAAGGCAGGGCCACCGATTTAAATCGGAGATGCTCAAGAGGCCAGAATTAGGGGAGTGCAGATATCTCGGGAGGAGATTACAGAGATAGGGAGGGGTGAGGCCAGGGAGGGATTTGACAACAAAGAATGACGATTTTAAAATTGAGGCGTTGTCAGACCGGGAAGCAATGTAGGTCGGGCAAGCACAGGGGGTGATGGGTGAGCGGGACTTGGTGCGTGTTAGGACACGGGTCAGCGAGCACAGGGGATGATGGGGGAGCGGGACTTGGTGCGTGTTAGGACACGGGGCAGCGAGCACAGGGGGTGATGGGTGAGTGGGACTTGGTGTGAGTTAGGACACGGGTCAGCGAGCACAGGGGATGATGGGGGAGCGGGACTCGGTGCGAGTTAGGACACGGGGCAGCGAGCACATGGGGTGATGGGTGAGCGGGACTCGGTGCGAGTTAGGACACGGGGCAGCGAGCACAGGGGGTGATGGGTGAGCGGGACTCGGTGCGAGTTAGGACACGGGGCAGCGAGCACAGGGGGTGATGGGTGAGCGGGACTCGGTGCGAGTTAGGACACGGGGCAGCGAGCACAGGGGGTGATGGGTGAGCGGGACTCGGTGCGAGTTAGGACACGGGGCAGCGAGCACAGGGGGTGATGGGTGAGCGGGACTTGGTGCGAGTTAGGACACGGGCCAGCGACCACAGGGGGTGATGGGTGAGCGGGACTTGGTGCGAGTTAGGACACGGGCAGCCGAGTTTTGGATGAGCTCAAGTTTACAGAGGGTGTGAGTTGGGAGGTCGGACAGGAGGGAATTGGAACAGGCAAGTCTAGAGATAACAAAGACAAGGATGAGGATATCAACAGCAGCTGAGCAGAGGCTGGGTCGGTGTCAGGCAATGTTTTTGGGGTGGAAGTAGGCAGTCTTGGTGAAGGAACGGATATGTGGTCAGAAGCTCAGAGATAGTGGGGCTATCTAGAAAGGAGGGCTAACAAGGCACAATAAATGATAGGGCACTGAGAAGTGTAAAGGAACAGTGGGACCTTGGAGGGCAGGTCCACAGATCCCTGAAGGTAGCAGGCCAGGTAGATAAAGTGGTTAAGAAGGCCCACGGAATACTTGCCTTTATTAGTCGAGGCATAGAATACAAGAGCAGGGAGGTTATGCTTGAACTGTATAAAACACGAGTTAGGCTGCAGCTAGGGATTTAGGATTGAGATGAGGAGAAATTTCTTCATTCGGAGGGTGTTGAATCTTTGGAATTTTCTACCCCAGAGAGCTGTGGATTCTTAGTTATTGAGTATATTCAAGGTGGGGATCTCTGGATGTTTAGGCATTGAAGGAATCAAGGGATATAGGGATAGTGCAGGAAAGTGGAGTAGAGATTGAAGATCAGCTGTGATCTTATTGAATGGCAGAGCAGGCTCGAGGGGCCATATGGCCGACTTCTGCTCCCAATTCTTATGTTTATACATGAAAAATCTAAATTTTCAGTAAATCACAAGAATATGACAATGTGTGAACATAGCTGTCGCAAGTGATGGATGATCCGTCCTCCATTACACCAGTGCCATTGATGCCATTTGCTATTAAGCAACGTAGAGCATGGTCACATAGCGGATATGTCACAGGACCCGTAGTCCAGAGGCCTGAACTAATGATCCAGGGCCGTGAGTTCAAATCCCACTCACGGCAGCCGGGGAATTTAAATTCATTCAATCAAATAAATTGGGAGTAAAAAGCTAGTATCATTAATGGTGATCATGGAACAACTGGATTGTTGCAAAAACCCATCATTAATGTTCTGTCGTCCTTACTCGTTCTGGCCCATATGTGACTCCAGATCCACTGCAAGGTGGTTGACTCACAGCTGCCCTCTGAAATGTCCGAGCAAGCCACTCAGTTGCATCAAAGGGCAATTAGGGATGGGCAATGAACACTGGCCTT
The DNA here is from genome assembly GCF_044704955.1 of Pristiophorus japonicus. NCBI lineage: Eukaryota > Metazoa > Chordata > Chondrichthyes > Pristiophoridae > Pristiophorus > Pristiophorus japonicus. The sequence goes on from NC_091995.1 coordinate 84,630,716, forward strand.
GCCAGCGACGCCCACATCCCGTGGTTGAATTTTTTTTTAACTGGCCCGTGTGGGACTTCAGTGGAAGCAATGAGCGGGTGCTTCGCTACATACAAGGAGGGGTGATCAGAGAATCGGAGCGTTTTCTTCTACAGCTCCAGGGTCACGAATACTGCTCCCCCATCTCTAACCCCTCTTGGACAGAATGAAAGGAAGAAAGACAGACTTACATTTATGTAGTGCCTTTCACGACCACCGGATGACTCAAAGCGCTTCACAGCCAATGAAGTACTTTTGGAATGTAGTCGCTGTTATCATCATCATCATAGGCAGTCCCTCGGAATCGAGGAAGACTTGCTTCCACCCTTAACATGAGTTCTTAGGTAGCTGAACAGTCTCTGTCACAGGTGGGACAGATAGTGGTTGAAGGAAGGGGTGGGTGGGACTGGTTTGCCGCACGCTCTTTCCGCGGCCTGCGCTTGATTTCTGCATGCTCTTGGAGACTCGAGGTGCTCAGCGCCTTCCCGGATGCAATTCCTCCACTTTGGCCAGGGACTCCCAGGTGTCGGTGGGGATGTTGCACTTTATCAGGGAGGCTTTGAGGGTGTCCTTGTAACGTTTCCTCTGCCCACCTTTGGCTCGTTTACCGTAAAGGAGTTCTGAGTAGCGCGCTTGTTTTGGAAGTCTCGTGTCTGGCATGCAGATTGGAAAACTGCAAATGTAACACCCCTATTTAAAAAAGGAGGCAGACAAAAAGCAGGAAACTATAGAACAGTTAGCCTGACATCTGTGGTTGGGAAAATGTTGGAGTCCATTATTAAAGAAGCATTAGCAGGACATTTGGAAAAGCAAAATTCAATCAGGCAGAGTCAGCATGGATTTATGAAGGGAAATCATGTTTGATACATTTGCTGGAGTTCTTTGAGGATGTAACAAACAGGGTGGATAAAGGGGAACCAGTGGATGTGGTGTACTTGGACTTCCAGAAGACATTTGACAAGGTGCCACATAAAAGGTTACTGCACAAGATGAAAGGTCACGGGATTGGGGGTGTCATGTATCCTATATGGCTACTGTTGGTACTATCACAGGCATCTGTGAACTGGCCCGACTCTAGGAACCACGGCAACAGCCACGAGAGCAGGCAACTTGAGCTAACCGGGTTCCCACTGCCAGCACTGGGCACCGCGTCGCCACCAGACTGCAGGGACACCATCCAGCAATTCTGGAACTAGTTTGTCCTTACGCACTGATCACCGCATCGATAATGTATCTCACCAGTCTAACGTACTTTTCTCATAATGGAACCACAAATGTAATGCAACCGTGTTTTTCTGAACTTGAATGTATATGAATGCAATGAGCCTCCGTCATAATCTATATGCGGGAGGGTGGGGGAAGAATGGAGTGGTCAGGGACACACACAAACAGCAACAACCAGCACTCTACTGCACCAATCACTCACCCAAGATTGAAACGACCTGCCAAGGGTCAACCAAACAGAGCCCACATCGAGCTAAGCCCGGAGTACAGTCAATGCAGAGGTGATTTGCACTAAAGGCTCAGGGGAGAGTGATGTCATGTGTCCTACATGGCTACTGTTGGTACTATCACAAGGTGTGCCACCAGAGGGCACAGCAGTGGGAGACTTGTAGGTTACCTGTACAGGTGTGCCTGGCCTGGTATACAAGGCAGGACACCAGGTGTGATCCTCACTCTGGAGTTAACAAATAAAGGACTAAGGTCACTACAGGTCAAATACAACACATTGCCTCGTGGAGTCATTATTAGAGCATCTAAGGATACAACAATTTGCAACGAGATTACGAACTTTCATGCAAAAATGGCCACCCTTGGTACATTGCAGCAATTTGCCGATGGTGATAATTGTGGAGAGGCTCAACCATTTCGTCACAGCAAACGACCTGGCAGGAGACGACCCGGCCACACTGGCTGATAAGCGCAGAGCTATCTTGCTAACCAGTTGTGGGCCCACCGTCTATGGCCTCGTCAGGGACTTGCTGGCACCAGCGAAGACAATGACCAAGATGTACGAGGAGCTCGTAACCCTGATCCATGAGCAACTCAAGCCCAAGGAGAGCATCCTCACAGCCAGACAGCGGTTCTACACCCACCGACGGCCCGAAGGCCAGGAAGTTGCGAAGTACGCCGCAGACCTCAGGAGGCTGGCGGCACGGTGCGAGTTCGGCAACCATCTCAACAAAGCGCTGCGGGACATTTTTGTCATTGGAATTGGCCATGAGGACCTTCTTCACAAACTACTGTCGGTGGATACCAGTCACATTGCAGAAGACCATCTCCGTGAGCCAGGCATTCAATACCTCGACCAGCGGCTCTAGGCAGATGACTCATGCTCAGGACTCAAACCCGCCAAGTACTGTGCACAGAGTAGCGCCGTTTAAAGGCTGGACTGTAGAACGTGAAACTTCTCAGGGAAGAGAGAACAGGCCCCCCGAGTCCCGTAACTCAGAGTCCGCCGAGGGGGGCTAATCGAGTAGCACCATGCTGGCGTTGTGGAGGGAATCACAGGGCTCACCAGTGCCGCTGTAAAGACTATGTATGCAAAGGCTGCAGCACAAAGGGCCACCTCCAGCGACTGTGTCAGAGAAATCTGACTCACTGTGTCGATGAAGAGTCTGCAGATGGCCATGAATCCAGCGCAGATTATGAAACAATAGACAGAGGCAGCTCAGCCCCACGATGAGGTTTATGGCATGTTTACCTGCACCACCGAGTGTTCCCCGTTGAGGATGGAAGTTGAGATAAATGGCGTTCCAGTCTTCATGGAAGTGGTCACGGGGGCGAGCCAGTCAGTGATGAATCAAGAAGCCTTTGAGAGGCTATGGGACAATCAGGCTAAACGACCCAAGTTGGTCCCGGTTCAGGCAAAGCTGCGCACCTACACTGATGAAATTATCCCAGTCGTTGGTAGTACTCCATGATGGCGCGGTGCACAAGTTACCTCTGTGGATTGTTGCAGGTGATGGACCAACGCTACTTGGCAGAAGGTGGATGGAGAAGATCCATTGGAAATGGGAAGACTTCAACCCTCCAGCGATCGGCGTCCTCCACGTTCGGAGGCACAGCAAGCCCTCACTTGAGGGTGGACCCGGCACCAGGGAGCAGACCAGCTCAGCACACGAGGCACAGACTGACGATGATCCAGCTGCGACGACCCGAAAACACCTCCCAGGACTCCGGAGGAAGAAAATCGGATCCAGAGTCGACTTCCCAGCTTCGGTGGCAGAACCCGGGGAAAAGAGGATCACCGCAGTCGACATCGTGGATGGAGAAAAGATGGTGCCCAAACCACGAGGTGAGGCGCTGATGGAGCAACACGTGGTACCAAACGGAGAAGAGGATTGGGGTGAAGAAAGCAAGACTCTCTTAAAGGAGGCCTGCAACTCACTACAATTAAAGGGACAGTTCCACACACTCAAGCAATGTAATAGCAACTGTAAGTTAAGACAAAATGTGTAACTGACGTTTAAAATTCTGACGGGTTTAGACAGGTTAGATGCAGGAAGAATGTTCCCAATGTTGGGGAAGTCCAGAACCAGGAGTCACAGTCTAAGGATAAGGGGTAAGCCATTTAGGACCGAGATGAGGAGAAACTTTTTCACCCAGAGAGTGGTGAACCTGTGGAATTCTCTACCACAGAAAGTTGTTGAGGCCAATTCACTTAATATATTCAAAAAGGAGTTAGATGAAGTCCTTACTACTAGGGGGAATCAAGGGGTATGGCGAGAAAGCAGGAATGGGGTACTGAAATTGCATGTTCAGCCATGAACTCATTGAATGGCGGTGCAAGCTAGAAGGGCCGAATGGCCTACTCCTACACCTATTTTCTATGTTTCTATGTTTCTATCAGAGTTGTGTATATGCAACTAGCGAGGAAAAGTCGCGCGATTGCGATCGGAACTACGAAGTATCCATCATAAGTAATGAAAAGTTGTGCGATGTAGGATTTCAACTGCACGCAGCCAATGCAGCAGACAGACACCATCGGGGGCACACAGGTCCAGCGAGCTACCCAATGCTGTAGCCTGCGTCCTGGGGACCAGAGTCATGCACCATGGAGTGTGGCCACAAGCTGCAGAGCAAGCGATCTCAGCAGGGCAACGGCACTGGTATCGATACCATGCCCCTGATCGGCTCCACCTCTCAGGCACCCAATGGCACCAACCGCCACGAGTCTGGAAGAGCAGACTGTGCTAGGGCACAGTCCCCAGACCCTATCGCCACCATGACCTACCCGGAAACGAAGGGTCACCCGCTACAGTCCCCGCAAAGGGGACTGGGACCAGCCAGGATCCCAAACCAAACAACGCCCAGGCCAGCGAGTCAGCAGTTCCCTGTGCACTGCTAGGCGACAGCTCTTAAGGAAGCAGCAGCGACCCAGAGCGCAAAGAAAGGACAGGGAGGTCACAGGCATCTGTGAACCTGCCCGATGCTAGGAACCACGGCAACAGCCCCAAGAGCAGGCAACTTGAGCTAACTGGGTTCCCACTGCCAGCACTGGGCACCGCGCCGCCACCAGACTGCAGGGACACCATCCAGCAATTCTGGAACTAGTTTGTCCTTACGCACCGATCACTGCATCAATAATGTATCTCACCAGTCTAATGTACTTTTCTCATAATGGAACCACAAATGTAATGCAACCTTGTTTTTCTGAACTTGAATGTATATGAATGCAATGAGCCTCCGTCATATGGAGGGGGGGAGGAGGTGGGGTGGGGGGAGAATGGAGTGTTCAGGGACACACACAAACAGCAACCACCAACACTCTACTGCACCAACCACTCACCCAAGATTGAAACGACCTGCCAAGGGTCAATCAGACAGAGCCCACATCGAGCTAAGCCCAGAGTACAGTCAATGTAGAGGCGATTTGCACGAAAGGCTCAGGGGAGAGTGATGTCATGTATCCTACATGGCTACTGTTGGTACTATCACAAGGTGTGCCACCAGAGGACACAGCAGTGGGGGACTTGTAGGTTACCTGTACAGATGTTCCTGGCCTAGTATAAAAGGCAGGCCACCAGGTGTGATCCTCACTCTGGAGTTATCAATAAAGGACTAAGGTCACAAGTACAACACATTGCCTCATGGAGTCATTATCAGAGCATCTAAGGACACTGATACGTCCTTACTATACAGTATAAATGCACACGAGGCCCATGCTTGAGAGAAGGTCAGTCTGTGACCTGTCCTTTATTCCTTAGCACTTAAGTGATGAAGGTGGGTGGAGCTTCCCCTTTTATACCTGAAGGTCCAGGTTAGGAGTGTCTCCCACCTAGTGGTCAGTGTACAACTTAGGTCAGATTATACATGGGTCACAATGCTGGTTGAATACATGACATCACCTCTTCCCCCAAAGTCTTATTGGGATCACAGGTTGAGTCTCTCTGGTGGTTTACGCTCCCTTGTAGAGCGCCTGAGTTGGGGCTCCGGTTGTTGGGCGCTGGCCTGAGTGTCTGCTGTTTGCGGTGCCTCAGGCCTGTCCGGACTGCCCACAGTGACTGGGCTCTCCTCCCTTTAGTTCGGTCACCTGTGGTGGAGTGAACTCTATATCGTGTTCTTCCTCTGCTTCTTCTATGGGGTTGCTGAACCTCCTTTTTGTTTGATCCACATGTTTGCGGCAGATTTGTCCATTGGTAAGTTTAACTACCAGAATCCTATTTCCCTCTTTGGCAACCACAGTGCCTGCGAGTCATTTGTGCCCTGCAGCGTAGTTGAGGACAAAAACAGGATCATTTACATCAATACATCGCGCCCTCGCATTCCTGTCATGGTAGTGATATTGTGACTGGCGCCTGTTCTCGACAATTTCTTTCATGGTGGGGTGTATAAGGGATAATCGGATTTTGAGCGTCCTTTTCATTAGTAGCTCTGCGGGTGGAACCCCTGTGAGCGACTGTGGTCGGGATCTATAGGCCAACAGGAGGCGTGATAAGCGGGTTTGTAGGGAACCCCCTTGGAATCTGAGCATACCCTGTTTGATTATCTGCACTGCTCGTTCTGCCTGGCCGTTTGAGGCCGGCTTGAACGGTGCCGTTCTGACATGGTTAATTCCATTGCCTGCCATGAAGTCCTGGAATTCAGTGCTTGTGAAGCACGGGCCATTGTCGCTGACCAAGATGTCCGGTAGACCGTGGGCGGCGAACATTGCTCGTAGACTTTCTACCGTGGCAGAGGATTGCTTGAATTTAAAATGTCACACTCGATCCATTTGGAGTAGGCGTCTACTATAACCAAAAACATTTTCCCCATGAAAGGACCATATGGATGCATGACCAAGTCTTGGCGGGCCATGGCCAGGGGCTAAGGGGGGCTTCCCTGGGCGCATGGCCCAGCTGGGCACACGTGTTGCACCTGCGAACACAAAGTTCCAGATCTGCGTCTATCCCTGGCCACCAAACGTGTGACCTGGCAATTGCCTTCATCGTGACAATGCCCGGGTGCCCATTGTGGAGTTCTCCGATGAACACCTCTCTGCCCATCTGGGGCATTACTACGCGGTTTCCCCAAGTAGGCAATCGGCCTGAATTGAGAGTTCATCCTTGCGCCTGTGAAATGGTTTAAATTTCTCAGGACATGCCCTGTACGTGGCTGCCCAGTCCCCATTCAGGACACATTTCTTGACTAGAGACAATAGCGGGTCTCTATTTGTCCAGACTTTAATCTGACGGGCTGTCACGGGTGAGCCTTCGCTTCTGAAAGCTTCAACAGCCATGACCATCTCAGCACCATGCTCGGTAGCCCCCTCAGTGGTAGCTAGTGGGAGCCTGCTGAGTGCATCGATGCAGTTTTCGGTGCCTGGTCTGTGCCGAATTGTGTAGTCATAGGCAGCTAATGTGAGTGCCCACCTCTGTATGCGTTTGCATTTATGGCCTTGTTGTCGGCCAAAAGGGACGTTAGGGGTTTGTGATCTGTCTCCAGCTCAAATTTCCTGCCAAACAGGTACTGGTGCATTTTCTTTACTGCATATACACATGCGAGCGCCTCCTTTTCTACCATCCCGTAGCCCCTTTCTGCCTGGGACAGACTCCTGGAGGCATAAGCTACCGGCTGTAACTGACCCTTGGCATTGACATGCTGCAACACACACCCGCATCGCACGTTAACACAAGTTTCTTACATGGGTCATATAGCGTTAACAGATTGTTGGAACATAACAAATTGCGTGCCCTATTAAAAGCCCTATCGTGGTTGTCCCCACAGACCCATTCGCGACCTTTGCATAGGAGCATGTGTAGCGGCTCTAGCAGCGTGCTCAATTTGGGAAGAAAGTTACCAAAATCGTTCAGGAGCCCCAGGAACGAACGCAGCTCCGTCGTGTTATGGGGTCTGGGTGCTCTCTGGATCGCTTCCGTCTTGGATGCAGTAGGGCTGATCCCGTCTGCTGCTACCCTCATCCCCAGGAATTCTACCTCTGGAACTAGGAAGACGCACTTTGCCTTTTTCAGTCGCAGACCTACCCGGTCCAGTCTGCGTAACACCTCCTCCAGGTTGTGGAGGTGTTCTTCAGTATCGTAACCCGTAATGAGGATGTCGTCCTGAAAAACCACCATCCCTGGAATCGACTTGAGGAGGCTTTCCATATTTCGTTGGAAGATCGCGGCGGCCGAGCGAATCCCGAACGGACATCTGTTGTACTCAAACAACCCCTTGTGTGTCGTGATGGTGGTCAGCTTCTTCGACTCACTCGCCAGCTCCTGGGTTATGTAAGCTGAGGTCAGGTCCAATTTTGAAAAAAGTTTGCCACCGGATAGCGTCGCAAAGAGGTCCTCCGCTCTCGGTAGCGGGTACTGGTTTGGAGTGACACCCGATTGATGGTGGCCTTGTAATCGCCACATATCCTGACCGACCCATCCGCCTTGAGCACCGGCACAATCGGGCTCGCCCAGTCACTGAATTCGACTGGCGAGATGATGCCTTCCCTCAACAGGCGGTCCAATTCGCCTTCTATCTTTTTCCGCATCACGTACGGCACCGCTCTGGCCTTGTGGTGTACTGGTCTGGCGTCCGGGTTTATGTGAATCACTATCTTGGCCCCCATGAAAGTGCCAATGCCGGGTTGAAATAATGAGTCAAATTTGTCCAGGACCTGTGAGCATGATACTCGCTCCACAGAGGAAATTGCATTGACATCGTCCCATTTCCAGTTCATGACAGCAAGCCAACTTCTCCCCAGTAGTGCGGGACCGTCCCCCGGGACAATCCAGAGTGGCAACCTGTTCTCTGAATCTTTGTGGGTCACGACTACCGTGGCGCTGCCAAGCACCGGAATGATCTGCTTTGTGTAAGTCCGTAGCTGTGCGTCAATCGGCGATAATTTTGGCCTCATGGCCTTGGATGCCCACAACATTTCGAACTGTTTGAAACCGTTGGCTGGCTGGCACCCGTGTCTAACTCCATTGATACTGGGATGCCATTGAGGAGCACTTTCATTATTATTGGTGGCGTCCTGGTGTATGAACTGTATACGTGCTCCACATGAACTCGCTGAACTGCAGCTTCCAGCGATTTCCCCCAGTGTCCATTTCTGCAATTTCTGCAGGTATTTTGCTCATCTCTGCAAACTCCGGCTGAGTGTGTGCCTCCACGCCTCCAGCATGAGTTGCGGTTTGAAACAAAAGGTCCCTTGCCAGTCAATCGTCCCTGACTGCCCCTGTTATTGTCCTTGAGTGCACCATTAACAGGTGTTGATGGCCCCATTACTGGCCGCATTGTCCCTTGCAATGGCGTGAATCGCTGTTCAGCTTGCAATTGTCTCTGTCAAACTCCCCCTCTGGGTTCGACTACATGCCTGACTGCCCTTGTCTGCCTGGAGAACTGTGTGCTGCTTTAACAATGTTGAATCTCTGTCCCAACCATTCCTTAACACAGTACCTCTCGTCTGTTTTGCTAGTGGCCATGCTCGCATGGTTTAAATCCCAGTTTCTTGTCGCCATTGATACGTCCTTACTACACAGTATAAATGCACACGAGGCCCATGCTTGAGAGAAGGTCAGTCTGTGACCTGTCCTTTATTTCTTAGCACTCAAGTGATGAAGGTGGGTGGAGCTTCCCCTTTTATACCTGAAGGTCCAGGTTAGGAGTGTCTCCCACCTAGTGGTCAGCGTTCTCACGGTGTACAACTTAGGTCAGATTATACATGGGTCACAATGCTGATTGAATACATGACAGACACAACAGAGGGTAATTTATTGGCATGGATAGAGGATTGGCTAACTAATAGAAAACAGAGAGTCGGGATAAATGGTTCATTCTCTGATTGGCAACCAGTAACTAGTGGGGTGCTGCAGGGATCAGTGCTGGGACCCCAACTATTTACAATCTATACTAACGACTTGGAAGAAGGGACTGAGTGTAGCGTAGCCAAGTTTGCTGATGATACAAAGATGGGAGGAAAAGCAATGTGTGAGGAGGACACAAAAAATCTGAAAATGGACATAGACAGGCTAAGTGAGTGGGCAAAAATTTGGCAGATGGAGTATAATGTAAGGTCATGCACTTTGGCAGAAAAAAAATCAAAGAGCAAGTTATTATTTAAATGGAGAAAGATTGCAAAGTGCCGCAGTACAGCGAGATCTGGGGGTACTTGTGCATGAAACACAAAAGGATAATATGCAGGTGCAGCAAGTGATCAGGAAGGCTAATGGTATCTTGGCCTTTATTGCAAAGGGGATGGAGTATAAAAGCAGGGAAGTCTTGCTACAGCTATATAAGGTATTGGTGAGGCCACACCTGGAATACTGCCTGCAGTTTTGGTTTCCATATTTACAAAAGGATATACTTGCTGTGGAGGCAGTTCAGAGAAGGTTCACTAGGTTGATTGTGGGGATGAGGGGGTTGACTTATGAGGAAAGGTTGAGTAGGTTGGGCCTGTAGAAGGGCAAAGTTCATGGGAACACCCCCCCCCCCCCAATGTTTGGACTCATTGGAAAGGAAATTTAATTTGGAACTATCTACCAGAAAGTATAGAATTCTAAAGTACACATGGAAGAAACTACGAACTTAATCGAATTTGGGATTTTACACGACAAATTTAGTCTGTGTGGGCGGACCTAGAGAAACTAAAGCGGTAACTATCCTACAAAGAAACCAATTTGAGTATTGAAGCTGTCTGGGGTATTGAAATTAACGTAAATTGTCTAGAATTTATGGATACTCAAAAACCCTTCTCCACAAGCGACATTAACTTAGCATCAATCAATTCCGAGATAGCCAGCCATCACCCTGGGCAGGAAACCAATTCAGCCCATGCATAATAACAAAAGGCCTAATCCAGCCTGCATGCAAAACCTAAGCACAGACAGACATTGCAAATGCCAAGCTAATATTTTCATCAAGAAACAGATTTAGAAGATCGGCACACCTGAAACAAGTTAACATTTTAAATGAGCCCACCAAAATATGACAAAGAATTTTCAGGCCCACCAAAATTAAACAAAGAATTCTGGACTGATTTGGCGTGAAGATCATGACAGCTCCAACAGTATAACTGGGCCCTGCTTTAACAAAGAGTATGTTATGCAGTTGCTACTGTCTCAGAAGACACTGCTAGGGATGCTTAGCATCAAGAAGGGAGAGGGACCACCACAGCAGTTGTAACAAACTTCCCCAGCCTCAATGTCCTGAAATCGGAAAAGGGAAGGAAGAACATCACCATCGCGGCAGCAACCAACCACAGCCAACGTGGTACCACCGAAAATCACCACGATCGACCAATTTCGAAACAAAACTCCACAAGGAAGAAACCGAAGAATCGAAAGTTTCCACTCTACAATCTAAGTCCTGACTATCAACAGGTGAAAACATTACCTAAAGAGACCTTGAACCTATTTCTAACGAAGGAAAGCGGGTACTTGCCCCATAAATCCAAAACTCGCCTTACCGCATCAGCGGACTCAACCCAACTGAAGACTACGCAGTGAGAAGTCCTCTACGACGTTCGGGGTATGGCAAGCAGAACCTACAGAGTCCAGCGAACCCCGAAATCGTGAACCACCGCGAACTAAAAGTAAAGGATTGGTAAGCATAGTCCCTGTTTGCCCTGGAGTCTAATCTAGCTAGTATTAGACTTTGGGAGCTGGGAGGTGTATTATCTGCTATAACCCCTTTGAATGTGTGATGTACTGTTCTTTATTTTAAGTGATTATAAGTGTGACATTGTACTTTCTTGTCTTTAATAAAAATCAAAGTTCTTTTGCACCAAGCCAGTTGTCTCTTGCACTTTATCACATCCCCCAAATAAACCCAGAGTCTAGAACCCAAGGGAGTGGAAGCGACTCGAACCATTCAAAAAGGTGAACCTGACCCCCGAGACCACTCCTTACAGGCCTTTACTCATTGGAATGCAGAAGAATGAGAAGTGATCTTATCGAAACTTATAAGATTATGAGGGGGCTTGACAAGGTTGATGCAGAGAGGATGTTTCCACTGCTAGGGGAGACTAGAATAAGGGGCCGCCCATTTAAAACAGAGATGAGGAGAAATTTCTTGTAACTCTGTGGAATTCGCTGCCTCAGAGAGCTGTGGAAGCTGGGACATTGAATAAATGTAAAGACAGAAATAGACAGTTTCCTAAACGATAAGGGAATAAGGGGTTATGGAGAACGGGCGTAAAAGTGGAGCTGGATCCATGATCAGATCAGCCATTGAATGGCGGAGCAGGCTCAAGGGACCGTATGGCCTACTCCTGTTCCTATTTCTTATGTTCTTATGTTCTTATGCGAACTATGTGGAGCTGATCAAGTGTGGTCAGTGCTCAATACTGGGGATGTTGGCCTGGTCGAGGACGCTAACGTTGGTGCGTCTGTCCTCTCAGGGGATTTGTAGGATCTTGTGGAGACATCGTTGGTGGTATTTCTCCAGGGACTTGAGGTGTCTACTGTACATGGTCCATGTTTCTGAGCCATACAGGAGGGCGGATATTACTACAGCACTTTGGACTATGAGCTTGGTGGCAGTTTTGAGGGCCTGGTCTTCAAACACTCTTTTCCTCAGGCGGTTGAAGGCTGCACTGGAGATGGTGTTGGATCTCGTTGTTGATGTCTGCTCTTGTTGATGAGAGGCTCCCGGGATAAGGGAAGAGGTCCACGTTGCCCAGGGCCGCGCCGTGGATCTTGATGACTGGGGGGTGCTAGTGCTGCGCGGCGAGGACAGGCTGGTGGAGGACCTTTGTCTTACTAATGTTTAGCATACGGCCTATGCTTTCGTACGCCTCGGTAAATACGTCGACTATGTCTGGGAGCGCAGCATCGGTGTGTGCACAGAGGCAGGCGTCATCCGCGTACTGTGTGTCGACGACAGAGGGTTGGGGTGGTCTTGAACCTGGCCTAGAGATGGCGAAGGTTGAACAGGTTCCCACTGGTTCTGTAGATTAGTTTCACTCCAGCGGGGAGCTTGTTGACTGTGAGGTGGAGCATGGCGGCGAGGGAGATTGAGAAGAGGGTTGGAGCGATGACTGTTGTAATGTGGGAAACGTGGCAGCGAACTTGCGCACAGCAAGCTCCCACAACCATCAATGTGATAATGACCAGATAATCTGTTTTTTGTTATGTTATGTTTTTTTGTTATGTTGATTGAAGGTTAAATATTGGACCCAGGACACCGGGGATAACTCCCCTGCTCTTCTTCAAAATAGTGCCTTGGGATCTTTTACATCCACCTGAGAGGGCAGACAGGGCCTCGGTTTAACATCTCATCCGAAAGACAGACAGAAAAAAGGGGGAACCTATAACCCTAAATATTAATATTGGGGTGCGTGTAGTGCCAGAGGACAATTGCTTGTCCAGTCTTAAATTCAAATCTACCGCCTTCAAATTCAACCAATCAGAATGGACGTCTGCTGCGTGCTTGGGAAATTATGGGACGCTGCTGCGTGAAGTCAACCAATCAGAATGGAGGCTTGTTAGTTGGGGGCAGCGACTGAAGGGAGCGTCGGGCTCACGTCCAATCAACTAATCGCTTTCTTACCCACGTGGGTCAAAGCAACCAATCGGAATGGAGGCTTGTTAGTTGGGGGGCCGCGACTGAAGGGAGCGTCGGGCTCGCGTCCAATCACCGAATCGCTTCCTTGCCCACGTGGGTCAAAGCAACCAATCAGAATGGTCGTCTTCTGAGCGGCTCGACGGCCAATCGGAATGGAGGTTTTCTTACGCGCTTGCGTCCGATCAACCAATGGGAATGGACGCGCTTGGCGAGCGAAGATGATGATTGGATGAGTTGAAGGCGTCGCGCGCTTATCAACGTCCCTTCCTGAAACCGACCAATGGGGAGAGCGAGAGGATTGGGAAACGGATGACGTCGACCGACCAATGAGAGCCGGCAGAGATTTGAAAAGACGGGTACAACCGCCGCTGACGGGGAAGCAGCCAATCAGCAGGCGCGGGGCAGATTTTGAACGTTTGGCGGGCGGCTGGAAATTTTCTGGACGATGGACGACACGATGCAGGGTCCGGGAGCGGCGGCGGCCAGCCGCTTCGCCGAGCGCTACAAGGCGGCGGGCGGCTCGCTGGGCCTGGACGTCGAGGCCGTGCGGCTGCGCCAGGCCCGGCGCCGCTCCGCCTCGCAGAAGGAGAACCGGCAGCGGCGCATGAGCCGGAGCCGCCGCCTGGAGCCGCCGCTGGTCGAGGAGCGGGAGGCGGAGAGGCCGCAGGCTGAGCGTGAGTGCACTGCGTTTGTATAGCGCCCCTCCGTTTGTATAGCGCCCCTCCGTTTGTATAGCGCCCCTCCATTTGTATAGCGCCTTTATATAGCGCCCCTCCGTTTGTATAGCGCCTTTATATAGTGCCCCTCCGTTTGTATAGCGCCTTTGTATAGCGCCCCTCCGTTTGCATAGCGCCTCTCCGTTTATATAGCGCCCCTCCGTTTGTATAGCGCCCCTCCGTTTGTATAGCGCCTTTGTATAGCGCCCCTCCGTTTGCATAGCGCCTCTCCGTTTATATAGCGCCCCTCCGTTTGTATAGCGCCCCTCCGTTTGTATAGCGCCTTTATATAGCGCCCCTCCGTTTGCATAGCGCCTCTCCGTTTATATAGCGCCCCTCCGTTTGTATAGCGCCCCTCCGTTTGTATAGCGCCTCCGGTTATATACAGTGGTTACGCCTTTTCCTGTATATAGTGCATTTCATTTACATCGTGCATTTCGCAACCTCAGTTCGCCTCACAGCCCCATTGAAACACCTTCTGAAGTCACTGCTGTAATAGTGGCCAGTTGATGCACAGCAAGATCCCACAAACACTATCAAGTCAGTGGATGCCACTCTTCTTGGCAAACGAGCTAAAGATGGGGGTAGAGGAAACGTTACAAGGACACCCTCAAAGCCTCCCTGATAAAGTGCAACATTCCCCACCGACACCTGGGAGTCCCTGGCCATAGACCGCCCGAAGTGGAGGAAGAGCTTTCGAGAGGGCGCTGAGCACCTCGAGTCTCGTCGCCGAGAGCAGGCAGAAACCAAGCGCAGGCAGCGGAAGGAGCGTGCGGCAAACCAGACTCCCCACCCACCCACCCTTTCCTTCAACCACTGTCTGCCCCACCTATGACAGAGACTCTGGCTCTCGTACTGGACTGTTCAGCCACCTAAGGACTCGTGTTGAGTGGGAAGCAAGTCTTCCTAGATTCCAAGGAACTGCCTATGATGATCTTGAGTCAGAATGGTTCAAGCCCCCGCTCCAAAGTCTTTCACAACCTCCGTATGCCTCACCGCCCCAATCAAGCACTTTCTGAAGTGTAGTAGCTGCTGTGATTGAGGCCAATTGGCACACAGCAAGGTCCCATGAACATTTGTCAGCTGTTGCCTCAGTGAGTAGTGCACTCTCTCACCATTGAGCCAGAAGGTCGTCGGTTTGAGTCCCACACCAGGGATTGAGCACAAAAAAGAATCTACAAGCTAATGAACTCAATTTAGCATCTAATCCGAAAGATGGTGCCTCCAACAGTGCAGCCCTCCACTGGAAGTGTCAGCCTAACTTTTTGTGCTTTAGTCTCTGGAGTGGAACTTGCACCCGCTCTGCCTGCTGACTCAGGCGAGGGTGCTACCCACTGAGCCACAGCTGATTTTTCTTCCCGTAATCCCTCCTGGGTTCTGTATAATCCGCCCACCAGTTCACCTCTGGGTAATCTGCTGGAATAGATCATCCACCCTTTGCTGAGAATGACTTGCATTTATATCATCATAGACAGTCCCTCGAAATCGAGGAAGACTTGCTTCCACTCTTAAAATGAGTCCTATGCGAGAGCCACAGACCCTGTCACAGGTGGGGCAGATGGTCGTTGAGGATAAGGGTGGGTGGGACAAGTTTGCCGCTCGCTCTTTCCGTTGCCTGCGCTTGATTTCTGCATGCTCTCGGTGATGTGTATTTATATAGTGCCTTTTTGACCATCGGATATTTCAAAGCACTTTATAACCAATGAAGTACTTTGTGACTGTTGTAATGTGGGAAATGCGGCAGCCAATTTGCTCACAGCAAACTGCCACAAACAGCAATGTGATAAGGACCTTTATAATCTGAAGTCAATTGAGATAAATATTGGCCCCAAAACACCAGATTTATCTGCGTGCTTTTTATTTTGCATTCTGAAGCTGGCGATAAAGATGTACACACATACAGAGGGCCGGCCTTTTTAATTCTCCTTTAATTTTGAGTGGAATCTATTTCCGTGCCAAAATTAGGCTGAACATTTCTATAAAGAAAAAAATACTGGTCTATGCTGGCAATTACGTTCCACACGAGCCTCCTCCCACCCTACTTCATCTCGCCCTACTCCTGCTCCTATTTCTTATGGTGAAAATATAGAACTCTCTACCACGGAGTGGTTGAGGCGAATAGTGTAGATGTATTGGGAGAGGCTAGATAAGCATATGAGGGAGAAGGGAATAGAGGGTTATGCTGTTAGAGTTAGATGAGGAAAGACTGGAGGAGGCTCGAGTGGAGCAATAACGCCGGCATGGACTGGTTGGGCCGAATGTTCTGTTTCTGTGCTGTATGTCCTGTGTGTGTACTCCTGTGTAAAGTAAGCATCTCTCTAGATGGTCTTGCAGCACATTGCTTAGACTATGGTGGGAAAAATACAGCCCGTCAAGTCATTCTGGACGGGACAGAAATAGAACGTGAGCCAGAGCTCGAGCTGCACATTCGTCTATCCACTTTCACTTCTCGTGCGTCAAAGACAAATCCGAACTGCAGCCAAAGACAAACCTTGGTAATACTTCATTCACATTAATAATTTGCATACGCAATTCATCTTAAAAAGATCTGTTCCCTGATTCTAGGCCCCAATGGTAGACGTCCGTGCCCAGAATGCACTGCATACTCGAATATGCCCTATCCAATTTAGAGTGGAGTCATGGCTGCTCAGCTTCACAACTATTTTACCGAAGAAACTGACCGGCACTGCATCTTGACTCTCCCGGTATTCAGAGTATGATGGCAGGGGAGTTTTTTTCTGGCACCAATTGGGACGACATTAGTAATCTTTGCAGAGGGGCATAAGGATGACTGAGGTGGGGAATTGATATTGATACAGGTACACCAACATCAGTGTCCTCGCCCAGGCTAACATCCCCAGCATTGAAACACTGCCCACACTCGATCAGCTTCGCTGGGCGGGCCACATTGTTTGCATGCCAGACACGAAGCTCCCGGAGCAGTTGCTCTCTGCGGAGCTCCTTCACGGCAAACAAGCCAAAGGTGGGCAGCGGAAACGTTACAAGGACACCCTGGTAAAGTGCGACATCACCACTGACACCTGGGAGTCCCTGGCCGAAGACCGCCCGAGGTGGATAAAGTGCATCCGGGAGGGCATTGAGCTCTTCGAATCTCAACACCGCGAGCGTGGTCAGGCAGCGGAAAGAGCGTGCGGCAAATCAGTCCCACCTTCCCCCGACGACTGTCTGCCCCACCTGTGACATGGTCTGTGGCTCTTTCATTGGACTGTTCAGCCACCAAAGAACTCTCCTTAGGAGTGGAAGCTAAGGAGTGGTTCCGAGGGACTGCGTATGAGATAAAATGAAAGAGGGTACAGTTCTATTTCACAGCACTGAAATTCAGAGACCAGAAGATACCATAACTTTGATTAATTTCTAAGCAGTACATGTGTACATAAGCTAGCATCTGACTATCTAAATTTATGTTTATGCAATGATCCCTCTCATTTTTGCGTGCATTCCCTTTAAATCTGCACGGCTGGCCACTGTGCGATCACACATGCGTAGTATCTCTTCCAGCGGCCTGCACGGGGCTACGCGATTGTTCAGCCATGCGGATTAGGGAGAAAGTTGGTCGGCTGTCCTCAACAGCTCACCAAAACTTAAGGGGCCCTCCAGGCCAAATAATTGCCCACCCCTGGCATAGAGCCACAAATCATCACACAATCCAACTTTGGTCATGGTAGCATTCGGCTCAGTTTCCATGGACTTTAGTTTCAAATATTGGATACGAGGGAAAATCTCTACTCAACAACCTGTCTGTAAAGATGGGGATGGCCCAGGCGAACTGATGGACAGAAAATCCCAACCGATCAAGGGGAGGATGGCTGTACCTTTTGGAGAAACAATGTCCCAAGAAGTCGACTCCCAACTGGTGAATAGCAGGAGATAGCTAGCCCATTGTATGGAAATAAGCCAGTTAACTAGATCAGTTTGGAGATCAAAAGCCATCACTGACCATTAAGGACATTAAAACGTATCAAGATGACATCAAACCTGAAGCACCTTTTGTTACCGTGGAGGCCAGGCCCCGCAAGGCGGAAGAGGCCACAAAGGACTCGAGTGGATGGCTCATCCAGACCTGGGAGGAAGCCCGGAAACCATGCCCTGAGTCCATTTAAAAATCTCTCTCTCTCGCTCTCTTTTTTTTCTCTCTCTCTCTCTCTCTCTCTCTCTCTCTCTCTCTCTCTCTCTCTCTCTCTCTCTCTCTCTCTCTCCAAGAAAAGGTGAGGCCTCACCAAGGACCTGTACAACTGCAGTAAGACCTCCCTGCTCCTAAACTCAAATCCTCTCGCTATTCGTTGCACCTCCCCTTTTACTAATCTGTCACCATTCAGCTGATATTCTAATCATTCCTGTTTTTGCCACCAAAGTGGATTACCTCTCATTTATCGACATACTGCATCTGTCCACTCACCGAACCTATCCAAGTCACCCTGCAGCCTCTTGGCATCCTCCTCACAGCTCACTGCCACCCTGCTTAGTGTCATCTGCAAACTTGGAGATATTACATTCAATTCCTTTGTCTAAATCATTAATGTATATTGTAAATAGCTGAGGTCCCAGCAATGAACCTTGCAGTACCCCACTAGTCAGTGCCTGCCATTCTGAAAAGGACCTGTTTATTCCGACTCTGCTTCCTATCTGCCAACCAGTTCTCTATCCATGTCTATATTACCCCCAATACCATGTGCTTTAATTTTGCACACCAACCTCTTGTGTGGGGACCATGTCAAAAGCCTTTTGAAAGTCCAAATACACCACATCCACTGGTTCTCCCTTGTCCACTCTGCTAGTTACATTCTCTCAAAATTCTAGAAGATGCTGTCTTGGACTGATCCTGTCACTGCTTTCCAAATGCGCTGCTATTACATCTTTAATAATTGATTCCAATATTTTCCCACTACCGATGTCGGGCTAACCGGTCTATAATTCCCTGTTTTCTCTCTCCCTCTCTCCTTCCTTAAGACCACTTAGCTGTGTGAAGGAGCATTGTATATCCTAGCCAAACTAGGGGTTTAGTCTGGGAAGGTTCTTTACTTGTGTACTGTATATTGTATGTTAGGCTGTTAACTTGATATGGCAGGGGCTTGTTGGACAAGCCAGGGTTGTACTTTTGTATTACATTACATCATTGTGTACTGTTTTACTAGTGGTGCGATTGAACTCTATTAACCACTATACGGTTGAGCCCGAAAATCATTGTCCGTGCCAGATCTGTCCATAGTAATCTCTATCGTCCAGAACTTGTAGTAGAAGGTGTGTTTCAGTACGCGCAAGCAAACCACTTACACCGTAGACAAGAAAGGGTTCCTTGTTCAGCAGCAATTTATTTTGGAGTTCCAATTTTGCACTTTGTAGAACTTAAAGCAAAGCCTGAGCCAGTTACTTGACCTACACGAGTCATTCAAGTATAGTCTAGTGGTGCACATTTTTCAGGTCCATTATTTCCTGACTACGGCATGATCACCAAGGGAGGTCCTTTGCCCTGCGCTACTCTCTACTTCTAGTGACATTAGTTACTGAGAAGTTGGAAGATGTTCTATCAACCAGGATATGGTATGTAGAAACTAGTAAGAGTGAAACCTTTTTTTAAAAACTAACTGACTCGCTTTCAGAATCTTCGAGGACTGCAGTGTCATCATCAAACTATCGCTTAGAGATGCTTCACCGTTACAAGGAGGATAAGCTGCTGCGCAAATTGAAGGAGGAGCGTGCAAAGCCTAAGCAAGTCTTCAAAGTTGGGATTTACAGACCGGATGTAATAACATTTCTGGATTTAAAACCTCTGTCACAAAACGCTGTGAAACCCAAACCTAAAGCCAAGGTACAGTGCTCATCTTTTTATTCATTCATGCAATGTGGGCGTTGGCAAGGCGGGCATTTATTGCCCATCCCTAATTGCCCCTTGAGAAGGTGGTGGTGAGCCACTGCCTTGAACCGCTGCAGTCTGTGGTGAAGGTGCTCCCACAGTGCTGTTTGGAAGGAAGTTTCAGGATTTTGACCCAGTGACGATGAAGGAACGGCCGATATATTTCCAAGTCAGGATGGTTTGTGACTTGGAGGGGAACTCTGAGGTTTTGATGCACCCATGCGCCTTCTGCCCTTGTCCTCCTAGGTGGTGGGGGTTGAGGGTTTGGGAGGTGCTCTCGAAGCTTTGGTGAGTGCATCCTGTAGATAGTACACGGTGCGCCGGTGGTGGAGGGAGTGTATAATTAATCTGGCAGATAGGGTGCCAATCAAACAGGCTCTGTCCTGGTGGTGTTGAGTTTCTGGAGTGTAGTTGGAACTGTGCTCATGCAGACAAGTGGAAAGTATTCCATCACACTCCTGACTTGTGCCTTTTGGGATGTTGGGGGTGGGGGTGTGAGTCACTCATCACAGAATATCCAGCCTCTGACCAGCTGGCTGTGTGCATAATCTCCGGCTCGGACAGTGGCAAAATGCATTAATGCAATTTATATTTGCATAGCAGCTTTTATGTTGCAACCTGTTGTTTCTGCGGGGGAAAGGAGGAACTGATGAATTCCAAGCAGGAGAGGGTCACAGAAGTAATAAATTTGTACAATGCAGTGGTTTGGCCACAGAACATTGCATGCCGTTTTGAATACCTGTTATGGAAAGGACATTTGAGCCAGAGAGTAGCCAGCATCCTGCTGAATCTATGCTGCCAGAGATAATAAACTCCTAGTTTGTGATCGTGCAGCCAATGGCTGTCGCAGGCACAATGGACCAAGTGGCTGTCTCCTGTTGGGTACATCTAACTCTGTTTCTGAGGTGGCATTTGAAGATGGAACAAGGCAGATGGGGTTGCAAAGAGAATTTGAGGGCAAAGCCATCATGGTGAAGGCTCTCCTGAGTGTTTGGAGCTCTTTGTTCCTAATGTGGAACACTTCAAAAAGTCACTAATCAGGCGGCATAGATGTAATGTGATTGGCAGAAGAATTAGAGGAGTTTTATGAGGAAATTGTGGGCCTGGTGTGTATTGTCACGCACTGCGTGTGTGGCTGGTTGTAAAAAATTATAGTTGAATTCAAATGAGGAAGCAAAATTAAATTGGGATATCAAAGTCTCCTGGACAAATGCATCGAAAATGGAGAGTTATTGGCGGACATTTATTTTTGTAACTTGCACTTCAAAGATTATTTAATGAAATGCACATGTTAATTAGCTTGTATTCCATAGCACTATGTATATACAATTTAGGATGAAATGTAGTGGAGTTACCATTTGTATTGCCTTTAATTGTCATTTTGTTCCTTTTGTAGTCTGTAGTGTCTTCTACAGCTGATTTGAGAGTGACGAGGTCAATGTCTAAGAAACCGGAGCCATTGATGACAAAGGCACCCAGTGCACCCAGATTCCCAGCTCCTGCAAAGGTAAGTGCTTCAAAGGGCAGCGCTGAAGCACCTCGAGTGATTATGCCAGCAATAGATCGTTTATTTAGAAATGTTCCTCAGTTGGTTAGAGAGAGCCTATTACTGGTATATCTCCAATATAACCTGAATTGTATCACAGTAAATAGTATTTTAGATGCGCACGAACAGTGATTTGCTCACTGTCATGAGGATGTTGTTTTGTTGGCTGTAAAGATGTGAATGAAATGAAGTAGCAAGTGTGAACCTGTTCACTGTTGCATTACAGGCGGGCCCTGTCAAAGACAAAGTGGCAACTAGTAGAGGAGGCTCCACGGTGGTCACTGCTGGGACAAGAAATCAGCATCAAGCCTTTCAACCTGCAGGACCGAACGTGCCAGCTGCAAGGGAGAAAAGGGGTAACTATTTTATGCTGCTACCTTCTTGGAAATGGTCTGGAGGAGTGATTTGCTTTTTTCTTTGGAGGGAGAGAGGAGATTTAAGAGCCAAAGAGATACTCTGGGAAGAAGGCTTGGCGATTTGAAGTATTCAGGGTTGTCAGGAGTCGAGATAAATCGAATGTATTTAACATAATTTCAAACTCTCTGAAAAGGAAGCACAGATACAAGGTCCAGTGAAGGAAGGTGAACAAGTTTCCGTTTAACTACTTTATAATGCAGCAGGTACGTGACTGTATGCACAGACTCACATGGGAGGCATGTGGTTCTACAAATTCAAGATTGAGCTAGAGGAATGTTTGGCAGGGAAAATGATTCTGGTGTAATAGTAAATTATAAATTTTGAGACTTGCCTAATTGTCTGGCATATCTCTTCCAGTCCTATATTAGTTATTATCCCAGTGGGTTGTAGCGGTTGTCATCTCAACCGATAATTCAGTTCCCTCGCACTGGCAGATTCTTTTGAACAAGTTCACTTGATGAAACATTCAGGTTTTCAACAAGAATATTAAACCTGGTGTATAGTACTGTCATTTGGGTGGGGCGGGAGGAACAAAAGGATGTTTGAGTTGCCTCTAATTTTTGATCATAAATATTTTACTGGTTTATCTTCGACGTGGCTTATTTGGGTCTGACTGACTTTATTTAAGAACAAAATCGTAGAAGCCGATAAATGTTTGCACACAAGTACGGGTGTTTTAGGACTGAATCCAGCTGTCAACAGCTGAGCTACCTTCACATGACTACGCAGGGATTCAATGTTCCTGTTAAACCGCATAGCGGTCTGGAGCTCCCACACATGCCATTCAGCGGCTTATAAATGGAAACACTGCATGTGTGGAAATTTGAATGGACCGTGTGCCCCCCCCCCCCCCCCCCCCCCCCAAAAAACAATTAGCGGGAACGTCGCAGGGATGTCATTGGAATTTTGGTAATGTGTAGCAATGAGGGCCATCTGAGGTTATATATTGCAAATCAGCATTGCACACCAGCATTTTTCAAAAGCTGACTTTTTATTTTGCCAAATTGTTTCCAAATTCCATCAGAAAATGTTCCTGAAATCCATAATTTACATGGTGCAGCAATTGCTAATGTATTTAGTTTTGCTTGTGACATGAGCAATCTGCAAGTTATTTGTTTGACGTTTAGCAGTCACATTTTTTCCAAATGTAAATCAATCGCCAAATTAATTTCCTGATTTAATTTTCTTGATGAAATTAGCATTTTTTTGGGGGGTGGAGGAACAGGGAGTTCTCAAAGCTCAATAAAATGTTTCACATGGGGGTGGGGGAATGGGAATACTGGGTCTGTGAATGTAGTGCAAGGACACGCAAGAGTGGTTTAACAGCACAAATGCAAAGAGATACCTTGTGTACATTGAGCTCTAGAATCCAAATGAAAGGGAAGATTTATAAGGCCCAAATTTCCCCATCCACTTTAAAGGGCTCAGCTCCGTCTGGTGCACAGACTTTGTAGATAAAAAAGCACGCCGAAAACCTACCTTCGAATTCTCGTCACTCCTCGAACGCTGTCGGCCCGTGGCATGGCACATCAAAAACTGAGGGGGACGGAGTAAGTGCCATGCTGGGTCCACACAGCCGGCAGGGGGGGGGGGGGCTAGTGGGCCAGCGTGGTTTTCATTGCCAGCAGCGTTGCGCATGCGCGTTGTAGCGTGTGCGCATGCGCAATGGGTCTTCAACCTTGGCAATCGGCCATTTAAAGGCAAAACGTGTTCAACAACATTGGCACGCGGACACATTTCAAGTTAAAGCGAGTTGTGTGATTTTTGGGTGCAGGAAGGGAAGGAGTGAAAAGTCTTAAGTGACTCTTGGAGTGCAAAGGTACTGCATAGGTGCATGCAAGGTAAGGACTGTGTTGTGAAACATCAGAGTGTAAATCCGGTACAGCAATGCAAGAACGTGCAGCGAGAACAAAGAATTTCTTTCATGAAGAAGTGGAGACACTAGTTAATGTCATTGAGGGGAGATGGCAGGAGCTGGACACCAGCAACAGAGGCCGCACAAGGGTGGTACCCAAAGAAATGAAGAAATGCTGGCACCTAGTTTCAGAAGAATACTGCGGAGTGGTGAATACCAGGCGATCTGGGAGCCAGTGTAAAAAGAAATGGACAGGACCTTGATCAAGTAGTTAGTGTAAGTAATATCTTCATTTTCTCAATGGAATTGCAATTGTAAATGTGACCATCTGTATATGTCCCACCCAGCAGAAAGACACCCTCTTTAAAAAGTTACATTTTCACCTTTGCAGAAGAAATTGGCCCACAACAAAAGGGAAAGAACACGAGGAGGAGGAGGCGGCCCGTCAAATCTGCACCAACTGACACCCTTGGAACAGAGTGTCGCTGCTTTGATTGTTTTTCTCCAGGTACGAATCAGTACTGCACAAGCTGGGGCCCATAGGCGTGGGGAAGGGTAAGTCCTGAAAATGCATTGTGACCCTTCAAATCAACCTGCTGCCTGGCCTGCTATGTGTGAGACTACTCATTTCACCCCTCCTGTTTTGCTAACCATTTGACTGGTTATATTTTGTCGAACATGATGCCAATTCAGAATCGTGCGGTCCAGACCAAGGCAGTGGGATGGAGATGGGGGGGCATGGATATGGGGAGAATGTTGATCGTAATATGGATCAGTCCACAGTGCAGGGCCTCACTCTGCCAGACACTTTCAACATTCCATTCCACTCTTTCATCCAACCCCATTCTTGCGTAGTGCTTTAAGTTCTGATGTGGCATGCCAGCGTCTCTTCACGTACCCATCTGCGTTTAGTGATGCAAGTTCTGGTCCGACATTCCATGGTTTCACATCTTCCGAGGTTGCGGGTCCCAGTGGTGGAGGTGAAATGCAGCATGGAACACCCAGGGCCCCACCGCCAGAGGAAGTGGTCCCAGTGGTGGAGGTGGAATGCAGCATGGAACACCCAGGGTCCCACCCTGCACCTCGCACTGGAGGGGTGCCGCGAGGCAGACCCGGGGTAAGGGGGAGGAGAATCCTAATAGGCTTTCCTGAGAAGCAGCGTTCATCAGATGCGCCTGAGGTTATTGCATTGGGTGTGGAGACCAATGACCTTACCTGTTCACTCGAGGGCACCGTCAGAGAGGTGGGTGATGAGTTAACGGTACTGTCGGGAGAAATAGCAGTAATGACACTGGCACTGAAGGTGGGAATGTCCGAGGCAGTGCAAACGATGGCAGAGGCCATCAGGAAGTTAGCTGCTGCAGTAAGGGAGCACAGCCCAGCCAATCAAATGCCACTCCCACTGCAATCCCCGTATCGGCCTCTAGAGACCCAAGCTAGGCCCCCCCCCACCACCACCACCCTGAGGAAGTGCACATTCACTGAGCTGGGTGCAGCCTTTCTTTGCTGCTGTTGTTGTAGTTGTTGCTGCCACTGTTGTAACTGTTTTCGAATTGAAATTGTTTACGAAGTTTTGTAACTTTACAAGTATATGTGTGATCTTTGAGTGTAAATGTTCTCACATTTAATAAGTTGTTTAAATTTACTGTGTTAAAAGTTATCTTAAGGTTTCAAATTGAAATTGTTTACTAAGTTTTGTAACTTTAAGTGAGTTTTTAAAGTGATCTTAGACATATTAAAGTAAAATTTGATACAAGAATGATTTTATTGCACTAATGTAAAGTACATTGTAAAGTTTTCAATAAAGTTTATTCTACATTAAAATTGAATCATGGTCCATTATTACCACACAACATTTACGCACACCTGCAAAAGATAGACATCCCTCCCCCCTTCAGTCATGTGTGCCTTTCGCACCTAGCCATGCCCAAGGAGCGTGCTGGTGAGGCGTGTCATGGCTCGGAGATCTCCTGCTGCATTGGGATGGTTGCCCGTGGACCGAGGAAGCCAGCGACTGATTGCCCTGCAGTATCTGAGACGCACAGATCTGTCCTGGTGCTGGCTGCGAGGGTGGGGGAGTGAGGAAGGACACGGGCCATTATTGATTTGTAGAGAACAATTTAAATGTAGATGGCTTGGCTTTTCGACATTTTGTTTCTCACAGCACAGACTGCTAAATAAAGGTGCATGTATATATTAAGTAGGGGCATATTAAAAGACTTAAAGTACATGGGTGGGGTAAAATACCAAGATGATAATCGGATGCATTACTGATCTCAAACAAACCCATTCGATTTAGAACACGCACTTGCTGTTCCCTCGCGCCAAAGGAGACCGTGGTGGGTTACATCCCATTACTCTTAACAGTCAGTCCCTGACAGGAACATTAATGCAAAAAAGTGAATTCTTAATGAGAGGTAATCTAGTCCGAGGTGAATTCTCCAAGTGATAGGTTGGACTAAATGGGTATGATGTTTTCTGAAGGATCAACTTGGCCACAATGAGGTGTTGTTGACCCATTACGCAACATGTAGCCCTGATCACAATCGGGACAGCGGTGCCTGCCTCAGCCGGGAGCCTACACTTGCTGCTGCTGTGACACCCCCAGCCCCCCCAATCTGCCAGGATCTGCACACAGCCAACTGCAGGCAATGATTGATGGCTGATAGACTTCCTCAACTCGACTGGAGTCTGTCCTGCAGCCAGTCTCAACAGATGACCCGCGACCCACTGCCCCCTCCCCACAATGAGGCTGTGTTGCCACAATGCGGGTGCAGGAACCTCTCCATTTCTTGGGACTTTAATAGCCCACTGCTGCGGGGAGATCCATCAAGCTCCACGCAACGCAACTAAACCAGTGGACAATGCATGGGGGACTGGAGAAATGGGAGGTCCGTCAAGCTCCACGCAACCAAACTGGTGAAAAACTTAAGTCGTGGACAATGCGTGCTGAACAAGGGAACTGGAGAATGGGAGAACTGGAGCACTGGGGAACAGGATACCTGGAGAACTGAACCATGAAGAACGGCTACACTGCTGGGAGTATCCTACACCTAGCCCTGGTCGAAGGACATTGTTGGTGCATGCTCCAGTTGTGAAGGTAAGACTCTTTCTACTAATGATTTATTTTACATTTTCTATTATTTATTAAATGTTATAGTTTATATGGTTCTTGGTTAAAGTGATGTTTTAATGCTTTAGTACTTTAATGTTTAATGCTTCCCACCCCCTGTCTCTAGCTATCTGCGCTGAATTCTTAACTCACTGCAGAGTTTTTCAGAACGTACAAAAGTGGACACTTACTCTGGCCTAAGTTAGTTTGGAGTAAATTTTAACTGTCTAAACTCTCATAAATGGCCAAAACAGGGGTAAGTGGTTGGTAACGCCCCCTTTTTTTGGGAAAAAAAAACCTAACTAACTCAATTACACTGGAGCAACTTGAATGTGGAGAATTGAGATTTTTAAGTTACTCCAATAAAATCTAGTTGCTCCAAAAAAAGGGAGCCAGTCATGGGGAAATTTGGGTCCATAAGCAGCTTCTGATGTCATTAACTCTTGTCCTTTGTGTATTCTGTGCCAAGTGCTGCACAAATCCAGCGAGTTTAAAGCACTTCATATGGTTTGTTATCTTCACTCGAATATTTTCAGTGGCTGGTAGCAACACCAATAAACCACGTACTTACTACATTTAATGACGTCGCATTTGCTTTCTGTTGCCTGATCAGTTCCCCAGCTTCCAGTGTGCTGGATGCTGGAGTTTACCCATCAATTGTTTACATTCACCAAAAGTAATTCGGGTTGTCAATTAATCGCAGTTAATTTTAATGACGCACATTCATAGAGGAAGTTGCGCGGATAGTACCTGCGTAGTGGCCGAGAAATTAGTTGAGGCCAATTTTTGAAATTAAGCACAAGGCCTCTGTTTCCAGCGAGTTGCAGGCGTTTGTCAGTCTCCCGAACTCCAACTTGCCCCCTCGGATAAGTCGTGGGAGATTGGGGAGGAGAACGGGAACGGGGTTAGCATGAGCCAGCAGCGGCACACTGGGAGCTGCATTGTTCCAAATGTGGCCTAACCAGGGATACTTGAAAGGGACCGCCGGAGGCCGCCCAAAAAAAAGTTTTTGCTAAATATAAAACTTGCGTAGATGTGGAGCCATCCTTTCAGGATCCCTGGTTTGGCCACATCTAGAATAAGCAAGCCTGAGCAGAGCGTGCTTTCTGCTCAGCACTGATGAGTTTCCAAGAGGAATCCTCTCGCATGTGTTAGGCCCCCTTATTAACTTGTGCAAGACTCCTATTTTCTGCTGAAGCTGGCCAGAATATCATCTGACTCAAAATGGCATTGGACATTTTTCAGGTGTCCTTTTGATACAGGACATGGCTCCTGTATCAAAATTGGACCGTAGCGCACATTTCATGCTTAAAACCAGTTAAAACCAATTATCGAGATTTAACATTTTTAAGTGAGATGGATCATCATTTTTGTTAATCACTTGGCATTCCTAATGTCTTGCCAAACCACAAAGGGCTATGGCAGATTAATTTTTGTTGCCATGTGAATGTTAAATGGACTGGAGGTCCGATATTTGATTTATGGAATAAAACCCTTTGCCAAACTAGTCTGAAGACAAGATTGTTAAATTTCAAAGTAACAATGTGCCAAATGTGAGTTGTATAAAACAGTTTCTAAACCTGTGCAAATGCAATTTATTGAAACCCTCCATCATAGGCAGTCCCTCGAAATCGAGGAAGACTTGCTTCCATTCTCAGTAGACTACAGTCCAATATGGGAATTACAGTCTCTGTCACAGGTAGGACAGACAGTGGTTGAAGGAAAGGGTGGGTGGGGAGACTGGTTTGCCGCACGCTCCTTCCGCTGCCTGCGCATGTTTTCTGTGTGCTCACGGCGATGAGACTCTAGGTGCTCAGCGACCTCCTGGATGTTATTCCTCCACTTGGAGTGGTCTTTGGCCCTATTTCATTGATGTGAACTGACTGATTAACCACTTAATTGATTTTTCCAGCTGGCTTAACCTTCAACTAGTGGTCTCTTGCTTCAAGTACCTGGAAAACTAACAGGAAAGCAGTACTGAAAGCAAGCTATATCCTGCAACGTAACTTGAAGCCAGCTTTATCGACTCGTTTCTGCATTCTCAAACGTACATGCCTCCAAGACACTACCTAACCATTGCTCCTCCGCAAATGGCAACATTGATCAGACATGGAGTACGTAGACCTGGATTGGCATTTATAAGTGCAAGATTTCAAACTGATTTTCTTGCGCAGCTGCTTGGTGAGAAACTGCAGGAGCCAATCTTGCTGTGCCCCAATAGACACTTGAATGATAGAGGGATCGGGGGGGGGCGGTCCTTGCACATGAAACACAAAGTTAGCATGCAGGTACAGCACGAATTCGCAAGGCAAATGAAATGTTGGCCATTATTGCAAGGGGGATGGAGCATAAAAGTAGGGAAGTCTTGCTACAACTGTACAGGGTGTTGGTGAGACTACACCTGGAGTACTGCGTACAATTTTGGTCTCCATATTTAAGGAGGAATATACTTGCATTGGAGGCTGTACAGAGAAGGTTCACTAGGTTGATTTCTGGGATGAAGAGGTTGTCTTATGAATGGTTGAGCAGGTTGGGCCTAAACTCATTTGAGTTTAGAAGAATGAGAGGTTAATTTATTGAAATGTATAAGATTCTGAGGGGGCTTGACAGGGTAGATGCAGAGAGGATGTTTCCCCTTGTGGGGGAATCTAGAACTAGGGGGCATAGTTTCAGAGTAAGGGGTCACCCATTTAAAACGGAGATGAGAAGGAATTTCTTCTGAAGGTCGTGAATCTTTGGAATTCTCTGCCCCAGAGAGCAGTGGAGGCGGGGCCATTGAATATATTTACGACATAGACAGATTTTTAAACGATAGGAAGTGGAGTTGAGGCCGAGAACAGATCAGCCATGATCTTATTGAATGGCGGAGCAGGCTCGAGGGGCCCAATGGCCGTCTCCTGCTCCTATTTCTTATGTTCTTATGACAAAGTAATGAAACCATCGGGGGTAAATTCAAAGCATTCTAATACCAAAGATTATCTGCTCGAGTAGATAGCGAGGATCAATACAAGCAAGAAAACTCAGTGTAGAAGGGGTGTTCAAAACCAAACATACAAATTTAGATTTTCTATGGAAGTCGAGATAAAATACTTACAATTTTGTTAATCAGGAGGGAAGGAAAAAGTGTGTATAGCGTCACCAATTTCAGAAAGATATTAAGCTTTGTCCGGAAGACCATGGACAATAATGTATGAATTTTGTAGTTCAGTATTTACAAGAGGGAGTGGCAATTTAGGGGCAGAAGCAAAGTGGCTGTTCCAAGGCAGTCGGCATGATTAAGTTTGTGGCACAGAAGAAGGCCATTTGACCAATTTTGTCTGAGCCGGAAAATAGTTCAAATGCTAAGAAGCAATGCATCAAACATGTCATATAATAATGACACGGATGGGAATCAATAATGAGAAGAATGGTATTCAAACCCATGTGTGCAGACACAATGGATTAACAATTCATCATCATAACTGCTCTGCCATCTCATGGCATATAATGGGCGTAATAAAACTCCTTTTGCAGCTGAATCTATGAATAGGATTCGAATAAATAAATCAACTGGGCCGTGTGGGATTTATCGTAACCATCACCTGGAGAGAATAGGTTTGTATTGGAAAGAAGTTGAGCAAACCGATCGGGAAAGCGATCATGGACTTGTGGTTGGATCCCTTACGGCATCAAGTCAATATCTGGCTGCTGTCCAAGAAGCTAATAGGATGTTGAGTTGTGTAGCATAGATCAAAAGAAGTAATCTTACTGCTATTGTAGAGCGTTGGTTAGGCCGCACCTAGAGTATTGTGTGCATTTTTGAAGTGCCCATTATAGGAAAGATTTCGCTGAGCTGGGAAAAAAGTAGAGAAGAGCTACTGAAATCATAAAGGGGCTAGGAAATTAAAGACATGAAGATAGACCAAAATTAGCTGGCCAGATCTGGGGGTGGGATGAAATTGAGTTTTCAAATGAAGGTCCTGAGTTGTAGAGGACCTTCATTATTTATTTGAATTGGTATGCACCAGCAGAACCGCAGGCCTCGAGAATAAACCAGGAAGCTTCAGCTGTGGTATTGTGTCCAATTCTGGGCACCTGATTTTTTAGGAAGGTTGTCGATGCCTTGGAGTGGGTGCAGAGGAGATTTACTAATGGTATCTGGGATGAGGGACATCAGTGGAGCGATTAGCAAAGTTGGGATTGTTCTCCTTTTACAGCAGAGAAGGTTATACAGAGATTTAAGATTATGTTCAGAATTGAGTTTTGGAAAGAGCGCAAAAGAGTCGGTAACCAGAAGACGCCGATTTAAGATAATTGGCAAAAGAACCAGAAGGGGCATGAGATTTTTTTAAGGTATGATCTGGAATGCACTGCCTGAAAGGGAGGTGGAAGCAGATTCAATTGTAACTTTCAAACGGGAATTGGATAAATACTTAACCCTGCAAATGTTTCCTTTATGGAGAAAGAGCAGGGGAGTGGGACTAATTGATAGCTCATTTAAAGAACTCGCTCAGGCATGACCGGTCGCATGGCGGCCTCATGTGCTGTATCAGTCTTCATTGTAAGAGATAACTTGAGGGGGTCTGAAGGGGACATTTCATTATCCAAGAGGTTAAGTCAGTTTGGAATGGCTTACTAAAGCAGATTTTAGAACAATGGATCTCCAAGGTAAAGTTGGACAAGTATCTGATAGAACTGCAATATACCTATGATCTCCTCCAGTCTTGGTGTTTTCTGTTCCTAAAACAAAAAGACTGCAGCGCGTCAGATAGTGCGGATGTAAATAAATAGCAGCAGGCCTACAGATTTATAACACTGTTGGTTTATGTGCCTGAATTGTAGCAGGGTACTGTATTTATAAATAATACAATGGGGCTCGTAAAAGCTTTTTTAAAAATCCCTAGTCGAACTTTAATGTTGAATAGAATCAGAATTTTTAATTTGCTGCCTTTTAATAAAAACTGGGAACTGAAGCATTTATATGAATAATTAAAATTGTAATCCAGCATGAGCCATTTTGATTTCTAAAGTACACACACAAATTAAAATGTTATCCTAAGTTCTGTTCCTTGCTTTGATATCCTTATCTCCATTCAAATCCCATCGTGGCATTGTGTGCAACCTATTTTGCGTAGTAATGAATTTTAATGCA
The DNA here is from genome assembly GCF_044704955.1 of Pristiophorus japonicus. Classification (NCBI taxonomy): domain Eukaryota; kingdom Metazoa; phylum Chordata; class Chondrichthyes; family Pristiophoridae; genus Pristiophorus; species Pristiophorus japonicus. The sequence goes on from NC_091995.1 coordinate 84,662,370, forward strand.
GACTAGATATTTTTCAAATTGCCTTTTGTACTTTACCTTGTAAATAATAGCTGATGGCCTTTCTGCCTTCCAAGTTGAAGGGCTGTATGAATTTGCTGTGCTGTGTTAAGTTATTTGTAATAGCTGCCGCCTTTAATTCTTCCCAAAAATAATTTAGCTGTCCAAGCTGCAGCCGTCAAACCACCACAGACGAGGGGACGGGCTGAGCCAAAATCTGCACCGAGAGCTCTTGGACCTGTACAGGGTAAGGGCAGCATGAGCGAGCGATGGCATGTAACGGCTGTTACGTCTAAGCGGCTGCGCAAGAAACCCAGGATCTGATCCCTTGGCCTGTGAATAGGGGGTGTTAAGTTTGTCTAAGTTGGGGAAGGGAAAGGTCATAGAAACATAGAAAATAGGTGCAGGAGTAGGCCGTTCGGGCCTGCACCACCATTCAATAAGATCATGGCTGATCATCCCCCTCAGTACCCCTTTCCTGCTTTCTCTCCATAACCCTTGATCCCTTTAGCCTTAAGGGCCATATCTAACTCCCTCTTGAATATATCAAATGAACTTGCATCAACAACTTTCTGTGGTAGAGAATTCCACAGGTTAACAACTCTCTGCGTGAAGAAGTTTCTCCTCAGTAAATGGCTTACCCCTTATCCTTAGACTGTATTCCCTGGTTTTGGACTTCCCCAACATCAGGAACATTCTTCCTGCGTCTAACCTGTCCAATCCCGTCAGAATTTTATATGTTTCTATGAGATCCCCTCATCCTTCTAAACTCCAGTGAATACAGGCACAGTCGATCCAGTCTCTCCTCATGTCAGTCCTGCCATCCCGGGAATCAGTCTGTTGAAACTTCGTTGCACTCCCTCAATAGCAAGAACGTCCTTCCTCAGATTAGGAGACCAAAACTGAACACAATATTCCAGGTGAGGCCTCACCGAGGCCCTGTACAACTGCAGTAAGACCTCTGCTCCTATACTCAAATCCCCTAGCTAAGAAGGCCAACATGCCATTTGCCGCCTTCACCGCCTGCTGAACCTGCATGCAAACTTTCAATGACTGATGTACCATGACACCCAGGTCTCGTTGCTTCTCACTTTTTTTCCTAATCTGCCGCCATTCAGATAATAATCTGCCTTTGTGTCTTTGCCCCCAAAGTGGATAACTTCATATTTATCCACATTATTTGCATTTGCCCACTCACCTAACCTGTCCAAGTCACCCTGAAGCCTCTTGGCATCCCCCTCGCAGCTCACACTGCCACCCAGCTTAGTGTCATCTGCAAGCTTGGAGATATTACACTCAATTCCTTCATCTAAATTATTGATGTATATTGTAAATAGCTGGGGTCCCAGTACTGAACCCTGTGGCACCTCACTGTCTGCCATTTTGAAAAGGACCCGTTTATCCCGACTCTCTGCTTCCTGTCTGCCAACCAGTTCTCTATCCACATCAATACATTACCTCCAATACCATGTGCTTTAATTTTGCACACCAATCTCTTGTGTGGGGCCTTATCAAAAGCCTTTTTGAAAGTCCAAGTACACCACATCCACTGATTCTCCCTTGTCCACTCTACTAGTTACATCCTCAAAAAAATTCTAGAAGATTTGTCAAGCATGATTTCCCTTTCATAAATCCATGCTCACTTGGACCGATCCTGTCACTGCTTTCCAAATGCACTGCTAATTTTATCTTTAATAATTGATTCCAACATTTTCCCCACTACTGATGTCAGGCTAACCGGTCTATAATTCTCCGTTTTCTCTCCTTCCTTTCTTAAAAAGTGGTGTTACATTAGCTACCCTCCAGTCCATAGGAACTGCTCCAGAGTCGATTGACTGCTGGAAAATGATCACCAATGCAGCCACTATTTCTAGGGCCACTTCCTTAAGTATCCTGGGATGTAGACTATCAGGCCCTGGGGATTTATCGGCCTTCAATTTCCCTAACACAGTTTCCTGACTAAGAAGGATTTCCTTCAGTTTCTCCTTCTCACTAGACCCTTGGTTCCCTATTTGTGTCTTCCCTCGTGAAGACAGAACCAAAGCAATTGTTCACTTGGTCTGCCATTTCTTTGTTCCCCATTATAAATACGCCACCTGATTCTAACTGCAAGGGACCTATGTTTGTCTTCACTAATTTTTTTCTCTTCACATATCGAAGCTTCTGCAGTCAGTTTTTATGTTCCCAGCAAGCTTCCTCTCATACTCTATTTTCCCCCTCCTAATTAAACTCTTTGTCCCCCTCTGCTGAATTCTAAATTTCTCCCAGTCCTCAGGTTTGCTGCTTTTTCTGGCCAATTTTTATGCCTCTTCCTTGGATTTAACACTATCCTTAATTTCCCTTGTTAGCCATGGTTGAGCCACCTTCCCCGTTTTATTTTTACTCCAGACCGGATGTACAATTGTTGAAGTTCATCCATGTGACCTTTAAATGTTTGCCATTGCCTATCCACCGTCAATCCTTTAAGTATTGTTAAACTGCTATTCTAGCCAATTCACGTCTCGGAATTCCTGGAGCATTGGAACCGGTTCTGGGGGAGGTGGGACCAGTACAAACCGGACGGTCTGCACCTGGGCAGGACCGGAACCAATGTCCTAGGGGGAGTGTTTGCTAGTGCTGTTGGGGAGGAGTTAAACTAATATGGCAGGGGGATGGGAACCAATGTAGGGAGACAGAGGGAGACAAAAAGGAGGCAAAAGCAAAAGACAGAAAGGAGATGAGGAAAAGTGGAGGAGGGCAGAGAAACCCAAGGCAAAGAACAAAAAGGGCCACTGTACAGCAAAATTCTAAAAGGACAAAGGGTGTTAAAAAAACAAGCCTGAAGGCTTTGTGTCTTAATGCAAGAAGTATCCGCAATAAGGTGGATGAATTAACTGTGCAAATAGATGTTAACAAATATGATGTGATTGGGATTACGGAGATGTGGCTCCAGGATGATCAGGGCTGGGAACTCAACATCCAGGGGTATTCAACATTCAGGAAGGATAGAATAAAAGGAAAAGGAGGTGGGGTAGCATTGCTGGTTAAAGAGGAGATTAATGTAATAGTTAGGAAAGACATTAGCTTGGATGATGTGGAATCTATATGGGTAGAGCTGCAGAACACCAAAGGGCAAAAAACGTTAGTGGGAGTTGTGTACAGACCTCCAAACAGTAGTAGTGATGTTGGAGAGGGCATCAAACAGGAAATTAGGGGTGCATGCAATAAAGGTGCAGCAGTTATAATGGGTGACTTTAATATGCACGTAGATTGGGCTAGCCAAACTGGAAGCAATACGGTGGAGGAGGAATTCCTGGAGTGCATATGGGATGGTTTTCTAGACCAATATGTCGAGGAACCAACTAGGGGGGAGGCCATTTTAGACTGGGTGTTGTGTAATGAGAGAGGATTAATTAGCAATCTCATTGTGCGAGGCCCCTTGGGGAAGAGTGACCATAATATGGTGGAATTCTGCATTAGGATGGAGAATGAAACAGTTAATTCAGAGACCATGGTCCAGAACTTAAAGAAGGGTAACTTTGAAGGTATGAGGCGTGAATTGGCTAGGATAGATTGGCAAATGATACTTAGGGGGTTGACTGTGGATGGGCAATGGCAGACATTTAGAGACCGCATGGATGAACTACAACAATTGTACATTCCTGTCTGGCGTAAAAATAAAAAAGGGAAGGTGGCTCAACCGTGGCTATCAAGGGAAATCAGGGATAGTATTAAAGCCAAGGAAGTGGCATACAAATTGGCCAGAAATAGCAGCGAACCCGGGGACTGGGAGAAATTTAGAACTCAGCAGAGGAGGACAAAGGGTTTGATTAGGGCAGGGAAAATGGAGTACGAGAAGAAGCTTGCAGGGAACATTAAGGCGGATTGCAAACGTTTCTATAGGTATGTAAAGAGAAAAAGGTTAGTAAAGAAAAACGTAGGTCCCCTGCAGTCAGAATCCGGGGAAGTCATAACGGGGAACAAAGAAATGGCAGACCAATTGAACAAGTACTTTGGTTCGGTATTCACCACTAAGGAGGACACAAACAACCTTCCAGATATAAAAGGGGTCAGAGGGTCTAGTAAGGAGGAGGAACTGAGGGAAATCTTTATTAGTCGGAAAATTGTGTTGGGGAAATTGATGGGATTGAAGGCCGATAAATCCCCAGGGCCTGATGGACTGCATCCCAGAGTACTTAAGGAGGTGGCCTTGGAAATAGCGGATGCATTGACAGTCATTTTTGAACATTCCATTGACTCTGGATCAGTTCCTATCGAGTGGAGGGTAGCAATGTAACCCCACTTTTTAAAAAAGGAGGGAGAGAGAAAACAGGGAATTATGGACCGGTCAGCCTGGACCTCAGTAGTGGGTAAAATGATGGAATCAATTATTAAGGATGTCATAGCAGCGCATTTGGAAAATGGTGACATGATAGGTCCAAGTCAGCATGGATTTGTGAAGGGGAAATCATGCTTGACAAATCTTCTGGAATTTTTTGAGGATGTTTCCAGTAAAGTGGACAAAGGAGAACCAGTTGATGTGGTATATTTGGATTTTCAGAAGGCTTTCGACAAGGTCCCACACAAGAGATTAATGTGCAAAGTTAAAGCACATGGGATTGGGGGTAGTGTGCTGACGTGGATTGAGAACTGGTTGTCAGACAGGAAGCAAAGAGTAGGAGTAAATGGGTACTTTTCAGAATGGCAGGCAGTGACTAGTTGGGTACCGCAAGGTTCTGTGCTGGGGCCCCAGCTGTTTACATTGTACATCAATGATTTAGACGAGGGGATTAAATGTAGTATCTCCAAATTTGCAGATGACACTAAGTTGGGTGGCAGTGTGAGCTGCGAGGAAGATGCTATGAGGCTGCAGAGTGACTTGGATAGGTTAGCAGAGTGGGCAAATGAATGGCAGATGAAGTATAATGTGGATAAATGTGAGGTTATCCACTTTGGTGGTAAAAACAGAGACACAGACTATTATCTGAATGGTGACAGATTAGGAAAAGGGAAGGTGCAACGAGACCTGGGTGTCATGGTACATCAGTCATTGAAGGTTGGCATCCAGGTACAGCAGGCGGTTAAGAAAGCAAGTGGCATGTTGGCCTTCATAGCGAGGGGATTTGAGTACAGGGGCAGGGAGGTGTTGCTACAGTTGTACAGGGCCTTGGTGAGGCCACACCTGGAGTATTGTGTACAGTTTTGGTCTCCTAACCTGAGGAAGGACATTCTTGCTATTGAGGGAGTGCAGCGAAGATTCACCAGACTGATTCCCGGGATGGTGGGACTGACCTATCAAGAAAGACTGGATCAACTGGGCTTGTATTCACTGGAGTTCAGAAGAATGAGAGGGGACCTCATAGAAACGTTTAAAATTCTGACGGGTTTAGACAGGTTAGATGCAGGAAGAATGTTCCCAATGTTGGGGAAGTCCAGAACCAGGGGTCACAGTCTGAGGAGAAGGGGTAAGCCATTTAGGACCGAGATGAGGAGAAACTTCTTCACCCAGAGAGTGGTGAACCTGTGGAATTCTCTACCACAGAAAGTAGTTGAGGCCAATTCACTAAATATATTCAAAAGGGAGTTAGATGAAGTCCTTACTACTCGGGGGATCAAGGGGTATGGCGAGAAAGCAGGAAGGGGGTACTGAAGTTTCATGTTCAGCCATGAACTCATTGAATGGCGGTGCAGGCTAGAAGGGCTGAATGGCCTGCTCCTGCACCTATTTTCTATGTTTCTATACCACCGAAGTTACCTTTCCCTAAGTTCAGGACCCTAGTCTCTGAGTTAACTCTGTCACTCTCTCTATCTTAATAAAGAATTCTACCATGTTATGGTCACTCTTCCCCCAAGAGTCCTCTCACAAGAAGATTGCTAATTAGTCCTTTCTCATTATACATCACCTAGTCTAGGATGGCTAGCTCTCTACTTGGTTCCTCATCATATTGATCTAGAAAACCATCCCTAATACACTCCAGGAAGTCCTCCTCCACCGTATTGCTACCAGTCAGAATCCCGGTGTTGGGCGCTATCCAGTAAAGCTGATGAGCGGATTGGTCTCAAATAGGATCCCTCCTGCAGTTGAATAGTCTACATATTAGCAATGGCTTAAATATGAATAGCCACTTGGGTGAAGTACTGAGCACCATAAAAGCCCAGGGATCCATATTAATGGGTGTGGGGCGGAGGGGATCATCAAAATTTGAAGCACAGGAGGAGGCCATTCGGCCCATCGTGCCCGTGCTGGCCAACAAAGCTATCCAGCCTAATCCCACTTTTCAGCTCTTGGTTTGTAGCCCTGTAGGTCACAGCACTTCAAGTGCCTATCCAAGTACTTTTTAAATATGATTAGGGTTTCTGCCTCTCGGGCAGTGAGTTCCAGACCCCCACCATCCTCTGGGTGAAAAAAGTTTTCCTCTAATCCTTCTATCAATTGCTGAAAATCTGTGGCCTCTGGTTAGCTCTCTGCTAATCTAATTCGAATAGTGCAAGTTTTAAAAACTTTAAATGCCCTCCTATTATGTTTTTATTCCCCCCCCCCCCCCCCCCTCAAGCCCTGTTGCTTCTGCATGAGGTTACTAGACCATAAGTCCCTTCAGCTGTCAGTGCCTGGACAATGCATTAGTTACGTGCTTGATCAGTGTTCAAACGACACTATGTAATGACCGGATCAGAAGCTGCTCTACAATTGGCTGTAACACATCAAGTAAACAATGCTATGAAAAAGTGGACTCTGCTGTCATCTTTCCACTCCTAAAGCCTTGTGATTCTAAACTAGAATGTAGCTGCTAATGATGTCGGGGGAGGAGAGTTCTGCCTGAGATTTAGCTACTACTTTTGCTTTACTGTCAAGTATCCCCTCAAAACACGCAACTGTTTGTCTTTTGGGAGGAAGAACCTGAAGGTCTTGTCTATAAATAATGGATTCGACTTTTTTCACAGACACAGGATGCCATATTTGAGAAGAAATAACACACTTGTTTCGCAATTTGATTCAATCTCCAGAGCCATATATCGAACGTTATCACACTTTGGGATCTTAGACTATTTTATCATGGGATGAATTTGTATGAGATTACACTTGAGGTGCCTTTTTTTTTCCTCAGGGCCACGTGTTGGAGCCACTGAGACAAAGAGCAGACTGGTCTGTTGGAGCCAGGGATTGAAGTGGTTATCCACAATGTTAACACATTTCAGACTTTCACTAGGTCATTTACTGGAGGTGGTATTTATGCATACAATCATGGGGCTTGTATGGTTCGAATCCACTCTTGGGAGAGGAGTATCTAGTTTCATTGGCGTACCAGCCACTGGAAGGATGGCCCTCCCTCTTCCCACCCACACCCTACTTCCTGTGCTTAGAAGCAACAGAAGGAGAACAAAGACCCACATGGGGAAGACTATTTTGATCTTCCCCCCCCTCCCCCAGTCCCATTTGAAGTTTAAATTTAATATCCTCCCCTGAGATTTTTAGATCTGTGCTCTATTTGAAGTGCTGGTAGGGTCTCCTTGAACACAACATTGAAGATAGTCGCCTGGCTGCTATTTATACACCTAGTTGTTTGCAGCGCTGCCATTGATGTCAATAGCTCAGTGCTAGCTGAAACTGTGTGGTGATTTCCTGTTGACCAGTTTGATTGTGTTTGGCAACAATTTGAGTTTTTTTTTGTTTTCTGAGAAGGAATAAAGACTAATTTGAGTTTATTGTTTGTCTTTAGTCACAAAGCCTCAAATGGCTAATAGCAGAACAAGGAAACCAGGAAAGACTGGAGAGAAATCCAACTGCAAACCGGTGAGGGCTGTCTTACGTTCTTCTGGAGTCTCAACTCTTTCAAGATCAAACTATTTGAGAATATTTCTCCTTCCATTTTTCTGTTTGTGTCTCTTACCAATGTCACCAATATCAAAATGCAGATTTAATTTTAATTTTGCAATTATGACAATCCCCTATATTTTACAATATAATTCTGATATCACTGCTAGTCAAACCACAAATCTTACAGGAGCATGATGTGCCGTCCCTTGGGGAAAAATAAAGCACTTCATTAAGTTTAAGTATATACTAGTAGATCTCCTGTCGTGCTGCACGTGATAGCCAGACAATGTGCTGTTGTACAAGGACAATGCAGCATACAGCGCATTCTTGCTGAAGTGCAACAGTGTATAACTTGGAGTGTGCCTTTTAAAGACCATGGTGGATGTCGAGCATTTAAATCTGAATGGATCTTCTCCCTCAGGTCATTTTAATTTGTTTGCTTGGGCTCTGGTTATTCTTTGAAGGAATGGCACTATGAAGATTGCGGATCTTGAGGGAGCATCTGGAAACATGACTGCAAAATGCTGATAAGCCCGTGGTTTGGTTTACTGTCCTTTTCTGCTGTCTCTTTCTCTGTCCATGATAGCAATGTTTGGTATCTGAAACGAGAAAATCAGTACAAATACTTTTATAAATCACCAGTTAAGACCCTATGGGAATATTTACTTCTATTCCCATATATCCCCTCTTACCCTGTGTAGGGATTTTTCTATTTCCTTCGCTTTCCCACCCCTCTCCCAATCCACGGAAATATTAAATGTACGTCCAAATGTTGCTTTTGATGTTGATGTAATCAGCTGTGCATGCCCCACGTCGGCCATGGTGTCTGGTGCTTGTAACCAGGGTGGTCTCTCTGTTTCCCCGTGTCTCATCCAGTTTTTTGACTCCAGCCTTCGTATTGAGGTAGCTTGAGCTAATTAGGAGGTTGTATGGATTGACCTCGGTGAGCTGTCTGAGGTGGGAAAATTATTTATTACAATATTGGCAAAATGGTCCTCCCACACTCTGAGGCGACTATTTTGTTGGTCCAGTGTATAGTATGAGGGGCATTGCTGCAAAACAAGCCTGATCAAAGTTCTGCTATATATTCAACAAGGGTAATGCGCACTCTACAACAGATCTTCCTTGGCATAGCTTGCAAAGAGTGTTTCGGAGTGAGTTGCATATTGCAACTGACAATTGGGAAATAATTCAGTGAAAATGAAACAATTATTTCTTGGCTCCTATTAGTATTTTCCTACCTGCTCAAGTAGACAAGTCTTGTTCGCCTTGCATCACAGTTGTGTAAATAAATCTGTATGTAATGACTGCAGTTACATAAATTAACAACTCCTTGGATCAAATTACCTTTGTTCAAAAGTTAATGCTTTGCTATTTCATACAAAAATGCAGTTACCTTTAAATTATTGACTCATAGCAAAAGGCCATGGTAGCTTGTATTGCTGGATAGGTGAAGGTTGGACCTAACAAACCAGTTCCTGGACTGTTCTGTGAATGGACAGTGCTGCTATTATCAATCTCCATCTTCTCCACATTCCTTTTTTAAAAATTGGGCTCCAGTGTGGTTGTTCATTACATTCACGAGGGAGGCAGCTGCAACAACAACTTACATTTGTTGAGCACCGTTAATGTAGAAAAATGTCCCGAGGTACGTCACGGAAATAGGCACCGATATCGGGAGAGTGTTGTCAAAGAAGATGGGCTTTGAGAAAGAGCAGTAGTTAGGGAGGGAATTTCCGAGCTTTGGGCCTATGTAGCTGAAGGTGCCATTGATGGGGCGAAGGACAAAGGAGCCAGAGTTGAAGGAACACTGCTTAAGGCTGGGGAACGGCGAGGCCATGAAAGGATTTCAGCACGAGATGAGAATATAAAATTTGAGGCATTGGGGAGGACTGGAAGCCAATACTGTGTGCTGAGAGCTTACGCCACAGACTGCTTGGTTATACTTGTGCATGCTGGCAGCTACGTTGTTGGGGCTTTGGTCTACCCCATGAGTTCCAGCCACGGCTCCCAAATGAAAACCTGGCGAGAGACATTTCAAACCCATGGGATCATTTTCCTTCAGCTTTGTTTCCAGTTGTAAATATTCGGCTTCATAAGAACGAAGATTGCAGCCGAAAGCCTCCTTTAAAAAAGGGTCCCGACTGCTGCCAACGAGTCGGAAGTAATTGCGTGTGCACAATCCCAGTGTGTGTCTTCGTTTGTTGTCGCTGGACTTCCTAAAATAAGGAATAAAGAAGCGACTTTTTTTAAAAAAAAACCTTGTTCAGTTGTAGTTTTATTTATTAATTGTGTGAATTGTAGGATTTATTCAGGTATGAGCTGCTTGTTTGTGCACTAAATTAGTCGGTCAGAGTTGGCTGTTTTCAGGTGGGGGATAGTTTGGCCTCCACACCGTCTATTTTGCCCACAGGTAGTTGGATTTGAATGAGACACCAGAAGTATTGGGAGATTCCTGTAACAGATGTAGGGACGGTGGATTGGGGAATCTCTAACACTAATGAGACATTATTCGTGATGAGTTTCAGCGCTTCAGATCCTCCCGTCTGTTGTGAACATTATTTATTTAAATCTGGGTCCTGACCGTTATGCGCAGAACCCTTCTGCACAGCTTCCAGTTAGTTGGCAGCAGTCTCTCCATTTAAAGTATTCATAGCGTTTGCCCTTTTTATGGTGGGCTTTGCTGACTGTTCAATCTGGATTGTTCCGTGCACCCCCTTCTCATTGGGAATTTATTGACTTGCTTTTCCCTCTTTCATGTTTCTCAGTTGTGATTTGTTGCTGTTCTCTGTGAAATTTGAGCTAATTGGGTGGGACATTGAAGCAGAAAATTGTACTTGTGATGACAAAGTGCACATGGGATGTAATGTTTGTGTTTTAAGATGCATCTGTTGCAGTTCCAGAATTGCATTTTTCAAATGTGCAAATTTAGTTTCTTCTGACCAATCTGACCAAGCAAACGTTTGTCTTTAGGACATGTCTATTTATGACATGTGACTTTAAAGATTACACACACTGCTTACTCAGAATAATATGCTAAGCTACTCTCCACTCCAGGGACTTGAGCACAAAAAATCTAGACTGATACTCCGGCGCAGTACTGAGGGAGCGCTGCACTGTCAGAGGGGCCATCTTTCGGATGAGACGTTAAACCAAGGCCGGTATGCGCGCTCAACTGGACATAAAAGACCCCACGGCACTATTTTGAAGAAGAGCGGGGAGTTCTCCCTGGTGTCCTGGCCAATATTTATCTCTCAATCAATATAAAACAGATTATCTGGTCATTATCACATCACTGTTTATGGGAGCTTGCTGTGTGCAAATTAGCTGCCACGTTTCCCACATTACAACAGTGACTACACTCCCAAAGTACTTGATTGGTTGTAAAGCGCTTTGGGATGTCCGGTGGTCGTGAAAGGTGCTATATAAATGCAAGTCTTTTTCTTCTAAAACTGTCCTCCGATTTCATATGTGCAGCATCACAGGAGCTCCATTGGAATTTGCTTAAATAGATGAAGTGGAATTTTAAAGTCTTGAGTTTGTGTTTTGGTATATGGGGAAAATAGAATAAAATTGTGTTATCACTACTCAATGTTACATCAATTTTATTATTTAATGAGCACCGTAGATGACTGAAATATATTCCTGTAGCCTTGTACATCATCTAAAGAAGCTTAGTTGGAACCAGTTAATAGTGGAATTAAGTACTTTGATGCTTTGAATCAAAACTGCTTTGCAGGTTGCTGTTGATAAGCTCGCGTCTGCTCCTTGTAGAGAACAAGAAATGGAAATCATCCCCGAAAGGGAAGTTCAACCACTAAGTTCCGAGGAGCTGATTGCACCAACTGAGAGTGAGGAGGGACACCAGATTCCACCTCGTACACCGGTATTACATGTCGGTCGTGCGGGCAAGAAAGTCTCCTTTGCCCCTGAGAACTATGTCTTTGCACCTATGGATGGGTTGGCTCCATTCAAATTTAACCCACTCAGCCCCCGAAGTGTAGATGGTTTCTTTGCATCGCATACCTGGAGTCCCATCGTACGCAAATCGTAAGTATTACTTTGTGCAAAATTCTTGTTTCTAACCAGAGGGTTTTTTGATGAACAAGTTTTTGACAAACCTTTTGGAATGGGGACAAAAGTTGAGCAATGTTTTTATCACTATCACTCAATTAGTGTTCTTTGCAGTTTCCATTTGTAGATTCTGTGTCTGTCAACCCTCTTTCAACATGTTTTCTTCAAAATAACATCTGTTAACTGGAAGCGTCAATGTGGGGTACCTGCAAGGAATGTTCTGCAGCTAATTTGTTTTATTCCTTTTTGTTTATATTTACAGCAGTTATAGTTTTTTTTTTTGTGATGGGGACTTTCTGGTTCTGAAAGGGTTTATAAAGAAGACAGCATGTAATCCCACTAAGACTGTGAACATTTGTAGTGAATGGTCTACTCCTGTCCTTGTGTTCCATGCTCATCCACTCAGTTGTGCCATTTTGTTAGCTCTGTCTGCTCCATTTCCATCTTCTGCCCTGTCTTCCTGCATAAACATCGCCCTTTTAGATGTCTCTGTTCAATTCTGCACGGGTGGCAGTCATCATTGATGTTCCCATGTGCTGTGCCATGCACTTTAGACTGGTTATCCAGAGTGGCTACGAGGAGCTTTGCTAGAGGTGTTTGAAATCATGAAGGGTTTAGATAGAGTAAATAAAGAGAAATTGTTTCTTGTGGCTGAAGCGTCGCTAACCAGGGGGCACAGATTTATGGTGGTTGACAAAAGGACCAGAGGCAACACAAGGAAAAACCTTTTTACACAACGAGTGGTTAGGATTTGGAATGCACTGCCTGATTGGGTGGCGGATGCAGATTCAATAGTAGCCTTCAAAAGGGAATTGGATAGTTACTTGAAGGAGAAAAATTGCAGGGATATGGGGAAAGAGCGGGGGAGTAGGACTAACTGGATTGCTCTTCAAAAGAGCCAGCGCAGATTCAATAGGCTGAATGGCCGCCTGTGCTGTACTGCGCTATGATTCAAGTGTCATTATTTTGGCTGGTCCCTATCTTTTTGTCTCAAACTTGATGATCCACTTGCATAGGAGGCTGTGTTTTGTCACTTTAGTTAGACTCAAGATCTAAATTCTCATACTTTTGCTCTCATCCTGCCAAAACAAACGCTCAATTGTATTTCTGTTTCCCTTTGTCCAGGAAAAGTAACTTTGGTTCTCCTACAGCAGTGACCTCAGTAACCAGAACTCTGAGAAATAGGATTGCACCAAAAATTGAGTCTGAAAGTCTCCCTGAACCAACACGTGAAGACCCTGTTAGTACTGGTGAGCATCTGATGGGCCTAGTTGAGTGAATAATTCATTTTATGGCACTATAATCTTTGTGCTTGTGTCATAAATGCTGTAAAATCTCATACTGGCATCCTTTATAGCTTGAAGCAGAATGAAACACTGCATTTAAATTTGTTTTTTTAAACTAATTTACAAAAAATAGTCCTAGCTTTTCATTTGCGTTAACTGCTAGAATTTTATCTTAGAATTAATTATTGCTTTAAACTGCCAAGCATCTTTTTATATAGCATCTTATTTATCGTTAACACTTTTTTTTTTGCCATTAAAATTGTGTTTGGATTTGTTTTTGATATTCTTCTCACCTACCAGTTTGAGCTTCATTTGATCATCCAGTGATTTTTAAACTTTTTTTTTACCCCTTTCCCTTAGTTGTCGAAGTACCGACGTTGGACAAACCGCAGGATTCTTTTGCAAGCTGTACAGCTGATGTCAGTGGACCAGTGCACGATGTTGCCTATTTCAGGTTAGGCACCTAATCAATGTTAGCATGCAGTGACAATCCTCACAGCACTGACGTGCAGGTTGCATTGGATGTGGCAAACCAATTTTGTGAGCATTGTAGCTTCCTGGCCTTCTATCTTTAGTCAGATGACAGGGTAGAGGCAGAGTGAGCTTCCTAAATAGCCTGCAAACCAAGCGGCGGCGACTTGGTAAATTGGGTGGTTTGACTGGATTTAGTTTCTTTTGGGTCCGAGTTTGGTTGAGTTACCGCCGACTACCGCAGAGTTTTCTCGGCGGTCTCCGTTTTCTGGGTGTGTTTGGTGAGGTCCTCACGGGGACAGAAAACCGCTGGGGAGCGTGCGCCAGCGTGCAATGCCGACAAAAGTCCTCCCTCCCGAGATTGGTCCGGGCGGTCTTCTGCTCCAGCAGCAGAAGAAACCGCCACGTGGGGGGCAGGTCTTACCTGAACGGTAAGTATGAAGACCTGCAAGAAAAGGTGGGTGCACTTGTTTTCTTCTTTTCTTTAGCAGCGATTTTGGTGGATGGGGTCCTCTGAAGGATTTGTAGGTTTTTTTTTCATTTTCATTTTCCTCTTTTTCCCCCTCCCTGAGCCCGACTCTATTCTTGGCGTTACTTGGCCGAGGATCGCATTTGCCGCCCAGATTTTGACCTGCCGCTCAATCGGCGCCCGAGGCCCATTTTTTTCCACCAAACTTCCACCCAAAGTACCGTCAGGATCTTAGCAGTCCTTTCGACGGTATGTGGGCGGAACTTAGGTTTGACCAAACTCGGGCCCTTTTACCTTCCTTGTTATAAGAACATAAGAATTAAGAGCAGGAGTAGGCCATACGGCCCCTCGAGCCTGCTCTGCCATTCAATAAGATCATGGCTGATCTGATCATGGACTCAGCTCCACTTCCCCGCCTGCTACCCATAACCCCTTATCCCCTTATCATTTAAGAAACTGTCTATTTCTGTCTTAAATTTATCCAAAGTCTACCGCTCTCTGAGGCAGCGAATTCCACAGATTCACAACCCTCTAAGAAATTCCTCCTTATCTCTGTTTTAAATGGGCGGCCCCTTATTCTAAGATTATGCCCCCTAGTTCTAGTCTCCCCCATCAGCGGAAACATCCTCTCTGCATCCACGTTGTCAAGGTCCCTCAATAATCTTATGTTTCTATAAGATCACCTCTCATTCTTCTGAATTCCAATGAGTAGAGGGCTCCTTTGCTCTTCCAGATTTTGGGGGGAATTTGATACTGTCGTGCTGTTGTGTCTGTAGGGCAGTTGGAGAATGTTGAATCAAAAACCGAGCCCTATCTTTAATCTATGCACAAGATCAGGTTTTTATTTTCTACATTGGCTACCTATGACCGGCAGTCCCAGACCATTTTTGAGAATATTTTTGGTGTTTTTCCTTTTTTTAAAAAAAAGTAATCTATTTTGCAAAGACCATTGATTGGATGCCAATTTGGCCTGATGGTTTGTGTACTAGCATCAACACACTTGTTAACGCACACTTGCAGCAAGTAATAAGGCCTAAATATTAGCAGCTGATCTGAAGATGGGTCTCTGTTGCCGTCAGCTGTGAACAGGCTTGTTAAGTTAATTGTCTGCAGTGTCATCGACCATGCAAACCTTGTACGCCTGGTGGCACTGCAATAAGGTGGAAATCCATTAATACACTCAAAGTAAATGTCTGGCTTGTGTGAGCATTTTATAAAGTCTTCATGCCTGCTAATAGATATCAGCATGCAATGAATTCAGCAAATGGCAATGAAAAGCCTGTGAAAGTGATTTTTTTTCCCAAATGTTTGATAGTCGCCTGATGGTAAAGCCAGAATGTAACTGAACCGTACAAGCCAAAATGTCCTACTCAGTGGTGAGTTAGCTGATTTCAACTGTATTGCAAGAGGGCTTCTGCAACTTGCCTCCATGCACTGGCTTATAAAGGGGATAAATTGGCCACTCCTAGTCCTGACAACAATCTAGTGATCCTTAAAATTGCATTTGTGTGGCCATAACCTAGCACCTTTTTACAAAAGGGCGTAGTAAAACTAATCTGGGCTGTTCAGACTAAAAAGTGAATTGTTTCCCTCTTTTGAACATACCAACAGTGTCCGCTGTGGCTCACTGAGTTGCACACTCGCCTGAGTCAGGGAGAAGGTTGTGAGTTCATGCCCCACTCCAGAGCTTGAACACACCGATCTAGGCTGACACTCCAGTGAAGTGCTGAGGGAGTGCTGCACTGTCAGAGATGCCGTCTTTCGGATGAGATGTTAAACCGAGGCCCCGTCTGCTCTTGGGTGGACATAAAAAATCCCATGGCACTATTTCGAAGAAGAGTGGGAGAGTGGTGTCCTGGGGCCAATATTTATCCCTCATTCAACATAACACAACAGATTATCTGGTCATTATCACATTGCTGTTTGTGGGAGCTTGCTGTGCACAAATTGGCTGCCGTGTTTCCCACATTACAACAGTGACTACACTCCAAAAGTACTTTGTTGGCTCTAAAGCGCTTTGAGATGTCCGGTGGTCGTGAAATGTGCTATATAAATGCAAGTCTTTCTTGAACAATACCATCAAATCTCAGCACAGCATCTTTATAATGCTTATTTCTGAAATAGTTTAACACAGTACCTGTCTATTCTGATGTCACATTATAGTGGACCACATGCCCATCGAGAACCAGCTTGACTATCTGGAAAAAGAAAGTGTGGATCACTTTAATGTGAACGTGTTTGTAATTCCTTTCCCTTGCAGAGGAATCATCGTTTCTGAGACTGCGAATTTGACTGGGCTTTGCCAGCAGTGGGAAGGATGGGCTAATGCAGATGAGGTTCCAGATGGCGGTAAGATGAACTTTACCAATGAAGCCCATTGTAGAAAAGCAATTCTCAAACTACTTTGTCTTGGAACCCTTTTAATGCTGTAATTAAAAAAAAAAAATAATAATTCTGGTTTCAATTACACACCAAAAATTGCTCTGCATGTACCAGTCTCAAATTCTGTTAGTCTATGACTTTTTGCATTTCCTAAATTGCATTTCGCACTGGGTTATTCCAAACATTAAATTAGTGACCATTTACTCATGCTGAAAATGGCACATTGTTTATAAAATACCCAAATGTTTAGCCAACTTTCTTTTTATTTGTTCACGGAATGTGGGCGTCGCTGGCAAGGCCAGCATTTATTGCCCCTCCCTAATCGCTCTGGAGAAGGTGGTGGTGATGAGCTGCCACCTTGAACCGCTTCAGTCTGTGTGGATACTTCTCCGTCGCGGTTTGGTACAGCTGAGTGGCTTGCCAGGCCGTTTCAGTTAAGAATCAACCATATTGCTGTGGGTCTGGAGTCGCATATAGGCCAGACCGGGTAAGGACGGCATCGTTCCTTCCCTAAAAGACAATAGTGAATCAGATGGGGTATTTTTTTTTTATGACAATCCGGTAGTTTCATGGTCACCATTACTGATGCTAACTTCTTTTAAATATCAGATTTATTTAATTAACTGAATTTAAATTCCCCAGCTGCCGTGGTGGGATTTGAACTTGTGTCTGGATCATTAGTCCAACACTGGATTAGTAGTCCAGTAACATAATTACTATGCTACTGTACTGTACATTAATGTGCATTCCTTCATTTTATCGGAAGAGGTGATTAAACATGTTTGTTCACAACTGGAAACTACATTTAAAGAAAAATTACATTGCAGCCCAGATGGGTGGAGATTGTTGGGGAAAGTATAATTCTGTACATCTTAAAACAAAACATGCACAAAAAATAAAGCTGTTTGCATCACATTCTTTACAGGCACTTGGTTGTCATCCCTTAGATTTCAATGTTTGTATTCTTGGCCATGAGGTTTGGTTTCCTGTTTAACAGCAATGAATAAATTCATGTTTTCCCCCCTCCTTTGCCTCCACTGGGTGGCACTGTGTGCTATGGTACGGAACAATATTTGAAAGGAAGCTTGAATCAATCTATAAGGGTTAAAATATCCTTAAACATTTTTTTTTAATCATTGAGTGACAGCACTGTTACATGAACTTGTCTTTCATAAATCTTCCATGATGTATGTGAATTTCTAGTTCAGACCTGTCCTCAGTGAGAGCTGTGATTTGTCATGGGAATTCTTGCAACCATGCCTTTTGAAGTCTGCTGTCACACTTTGTGTAATTTCCAATAATTCAGCATAATTGGACTAGAGTATTTTCCCTGTTAATCTGCATCAAATGGTCAGTCCTAGCCAAAAGGTCATTTTTGACAATTTCTGAATAGAGGCGTTGATGCAATGAAAATCCATCAAAGACGAACTTCTCCCATTGCCACAAAGATTGAGCTTCGAAGCATTTATTTCTAAAGTTATAAAAATACAGAAATGTCATACCACCGTCTCAAGAAAACCTTCATTCCTTCCTCTAAAAACTGATCTTGTTGCCTCTTGCCCTCATTTTTCAAATGTTGTTCTTTGAGTAGCACTGGCAAGTATGACCATCTTCCTTTGTGTTAGGAAAGACTCCAGCCACTGGTGGGGTTTTGTTCCTTTTTACCTCCCTCCGCTCTTTTTCCCCCCCCCCCCCCCCCCCCCCCTCCCATTGACCTCTGCTTTGCTCGGTTGGTTGATTGCTGACTTGATGTAGAGGGTGGCTACTATTGCCACGATCTGTTACAGCAGGTAACTTATTCCACAAGTAGAATTCATTTTTTGAGTAAAATGGCGTCCACCTCATGTCCTTGCTTTTAACTTGTGCATCCCAGTCAGCACAACTGTAATGGAATGAATGACATGTAAACTGTGGTTCCATTTAAATCTTTTGCTTTAGTGAATAATTTGCTGTGATCAAATTTGTCCGTTTCTCTAATCTTGGGTGCTGCCATCAGTCTACAAAATCATTCTTTATCCAAAAGAAACACATTCCTAGTTTTAGTCAGAAATTACTTAAAGGGTATCCTCTCAAACATTTGTATTCCGTTTCAAATTATTCTTTTGTCGTCCAGTTAAGGATTTGCTTCGCACGACTGTGGGACAAGCGCGTCTCCTGATGGCTGAACGATTCAAACAGTTTAACGGGCTCGTTGACAACTGTGAGTTCAAGACAAGCGAAAAGGAAGTTACCTCGACAGATCTGGAGGGATTTTGGGACATGGTCTACTTCCAGGTATCAACTGTAGGTTTCCTTTTGAGCACCAGAGTCGAAGTTGAACCAGTCGCTGTGATTAAACACTGGAGCTAGCTGTTGTTCCCCCTTCGAGTCTTCTGGGTGAATGGTAGATGCTATAACTTGAGATTTAAAAGGAGTTGATAAAGAATAACTCCACTCTCCATTCGTTCTGCAATTCCTCTTCTGAAGGCACTGACTTCTATTGGAGTACAATTCTCTGGGCACCAGTCATCCTCGGAGCTCCCAAGTAACAAACCTCAACAAAGATAATTGGCAAGGACTTTGTTTTGGAGAGAGAGAGAGAGAGACTGGTGGCATTCAGGCATAATCCTGACCTTGCCCATTATTTGCTTGCAATGGGGATCACTGGGTATTGGTCAGAATTAGCAGTCCTGGTGACTACCCAGTTCCCCTCCCCATGGCACAGAGGCTGCTCCGCTAACTCAGCACGGTCTGAGGATCAACCGGAGATCTTCAAAAGTCACTCGTCGGGAACCAAGAAAATTAGTGGTAGACAGTTAGCAGGAAATGGGATCACAGCAAGATGGGGAAGAAACTGCTCGTGCTTACTGAGGTTTCAGTATGTCATGCTGACGGAAGAAGTTTTTTTTTATGCAAGTCATTGAGCGAAGCATTAGAAAATAGACAAAGGGAGAAAACGGGTTAACAAGGACCAGTTAGCTACTATAGGGTGACTGGTAGTAGGCACTTAATGTAGAGAGGTGAAACCCCTGAATTTTTATCAATCAGCTGTAACTGTTGGATCAACTGAATTCAGCAAAAATGAGAAACTGGAGCCAACACCACATTGGGAAGGAATCAAACGGGAAAAGAAGTCTCAGAACAAACATGAGAGTTGCTGCCAGAAAACAACATCCCAATATTCTCTCTCTCCCAGTTTGGAATATAAATGGATAAATGTTTTCTCTTTTTTTTTTTTTCCCCCCCCCCCACACACCCCTGAAAACCACCATATTTTGTGCTATTTCCTGTGGCTCTCAGCTTGCTTTCTATTTTCCTCCTGTTATGCTGATCTGTCGGTTCTGGGTTTATTACATCTGAGCTTTATTTGTCCCTTCTCCAGGTCGAAGATGTGAACAAAAAATTTGAGCGTTTGAAGGTGCTTCAAGAGAATAGCTGGCAGGAACTGAACGTGTTGCCACCATTACCCAAAAAAGTGGCCACGGTAAGAGACAAGAAATTGTTAGGGAATCTGTCACTCACTCCAGTGCAGATAACACGGTGCTTAAGAACATAAGAAATGGGTGCATTAGTAGGCCATTTGGCCCCTCGAGCCTGCTCCGCCATTCAATAAGATCATGGCTGATCTGATCGTGGCCTCTGCTCCATTTCCCCGCCCGTTCCCCCATAAACTTTTATTCCCTTATTGCTCAAAAATCTGTCTATCTCTGCCTTAAATATATTCAATGACCCAGCCTCCAAAAGCTCTCTGGGTCAGAGAATTTCACATATTTACAACCCTCAGAAGAAATTCTTGCAGCCCCTTATTCTGAGACTATGTCCCCTAATTTTCGTTTCCCCATGAGTGGAAATATCCTCTCTGTAACCACCTTGTCGATAAGATCACCTCTCATTCTTCTGAACTCCAATGAGTATAGGCCCAACCTATCTTCATAAGTCAACCCCCTCATCTCCAGAATCAACTTGGTGAACCTTCTCTGAATAGCCTCCAATGCAAGTATATCCTTCCTTAAATACGGAGACCAAAACTACACGCAGTACTCCAGGTGTGGCCTCACCAATACCCTGTACAGTTGTAGCAGGACTTCTCTGCTTTGATACTCTCTCCCCCTTGCAATAAAGGCCAACATTCCATTTGCCTTCCTGATCACTTGCTGTACCTGCATACTAACTTTTGTGTTTCATGCACAAGGATCCCCAGGTCCCTCTGTACTGCAGCACTTTGCAATGTTTCTCCATTTAAATTATAATTTGCTTTTCTATTTTTCTTCCAAAGTGGATAACTTCACATTTTCCCACATTATACTCCATCTGCCAAATTTTTGTCCACTCAATTAGCCTGTCTATATCCCTTTGCAGATTTTTTGTATCCTCACAATTTGCTTTCCCACCCATCTTTGTATCACCAGTAAACTTGGCTACATTACACTCGGTCCCTTCATCCAAATCATTAATATAGATTGTAAATAGTTGAGGACCCAGCACCGATCCCTGCGGCACTCCACTAGTTACTGTTTGCCAACCGGAAAATGACCCATTTATCCCGATACTCTTTTTTCTGTTAGTTAGTCAATCCTCTATCCATGCTAATATATTACCACCAACCCCGTGAACTTTTATCTTGTGAAGTAACCTGGAATGTGGTATCTTATGTACCTTCTGGAAATCCACATTTACTGGTTTCCCCTTATCCACCCTGCTCGTTACATCCTCAAAGAACTTCAGTAAATTTGTCAAACATGATTTCCCTTTCATAAAACCATGCTGACTCTGCTTGATTGAATTATGCTTTTCCAAATGTCCTGCTACTGCTTCCTTAATAATGGACTCCAGCATTTTCCTAACGACAGATGTTAGGCTAACTGTTCTATAGTTTCCTGCTTTCTGTCTGCCTCCTTTTTTAAATAGGGGTGTTACATTTGCGGTTTTCCAATCCGCTGGGACCTCCCCAGAATTCAGGGAATTTTGGTAGATTGCAACCAATGCATCCACTATCTCTGCAGCCACTTCTTTTAAGACCCTAGGATGTAAGCCGTCAGGTCCAGGGGAGATTAACCTGCAGTTTATTAACAACCCCCTTCCCGAGATGTCTGCGCTCCTCTAATTCTGCCCTCTTCAGCATCTATGATAATCGCTCAACTGTTGGTGGCTGTGCCTTCTGTTGCCTAGGCCCCAAACTTCTCCGCCTTGCTACCCCGCTTTCTTCCTTTAAAACGTTCCTTAAAACCTACGTCTTTGACCAAGCTTTTGGTCACCTGCACTAATTTCTACTTGTGCGGCTCAGTGTCAAATTCTTATCGCATAATACTCCTGTGAAACGCCTGGGAAGTTTCACTTTGTTAAAGGAGCTATATAAATACAAGTTGTTGTGTATTTAAACTGGCAAAAGCAAGAATATTGATGGTCACTGGGTACTGATGAACTTTTTTCTTAAAGAATAAAGGGGTATTGACCAAAAAGTACAAATGGTAATTTTCTTGCTGTCCATTCTCTCTGCATAAGGCCAGTATCTTTATCATTGGACCAGGACCCATTAGTGACTGGTCTGATAAAGCAGTAAATTTATCTTTTTTTTTAAAGAAGCTACTTCTACAAGCTTTTTATACACTACCTCCAAACATCAGCAGTATGTTCAAAAAAAAAATGTTAAAGTTCCTACAAAAGCACTCTCTTTTAAGCATACCGAGTTACTGTAATGCGAAGGGTAAAGTAATCACTAAAGAGGTGTGTGCACGAGTCCTGAGACAGTTCAAAGGGAATAGCAGGCGTCAGCCAGCCAGACATTAGAAGGGAGCTAATTGTCATTGTTAAATGCTCGCTCCCAAGGTTTTTTTGTCCTGTAATGGAGGTGTAAACAATTTGTGTTGCAGTTGTCGTTTTAATCCCTATATTAAAAGTAGCTTTATTAAGGTAACACTGAATTTGGGTGGTAAGATTATAGAAGATGGTAAAACAAACTGCTAAATGTAATTTAAATGGTCTGTTGTGGATTTGGCCAGGTGTGCTTTGTCTGAATTTGATAACTTTGCTTTTCTTTTTAGAAAAAGGCTGCCATGCCGAAACCCACAGAAGGCCTTGTAATAAAAACCAGCAAAGCTCCAGCCCCGAGCCGCCTTGCTGCTTTGAAGGCAGCTATGAAAGCCAAACTGAAACAGGAAATGACAGACTCCAGCAATAAAGAAAGTCGGAACGATGACGTGATTGTGTTTGACGCAGGATTCTTCAGGGTGGAGAGTCCTGCAAAAAGCTTTGCCAAGATTTGTTCCACACACATCCATTCAGGTGGCTGTAAATGCCCTATTTTAAAAATAACTGCCAAAACAACCTTTGTATATCGACCATGTGTCACACATGTTTAGTGGAAAAACTGCCCCCGACCTGAGCCAAATTCCTGTTTTGAGCCTCACTTAAATGCTGCCAGCGCCCCACTCCAGCTCGCCAGTCGGGAAGGATGCTCCTCCTAGGCCCCAAAAAATCAAAACTGAACACTTCTTGGGCCTTTTCATATTTGAACAGCCACCTTTTTTTTTTAAAAAGGATCTTTGGTAGCTCGTGACCTGATGCAACTAGGCGGAGCATGCATGGCACAAGCTCTTCCCATTTGTACCTGAAACATGCATTTGGGGTTCTGCGCGCATCCTAGGAGTCTAATGCCTGTTTCAGGCAGGTATCCTGGACAGCAAAGCCAGTATAATGTCCAGGTCAAATGCGACAGATTATGAGCGATTTGGAGGCGTACCACCCATTTTATGGGTGTCAAATGTGCCATTGTACGCTAAATTTCTCCCCCAAAGAGTGTGAGTGCAGTGAGGTGTGAGCTTTTAAGCTGTCCTGTGGCACCACCCAACACTTTACTGTAATACAGTTAGCAGAGGTGACTTGGCAATTGCTGCAGGAGGGATGTAAATGAGTTATTTTCTTTGGGGGGTGGGGGGGGGGGGGGGGGAGTGGTATGCCTGTCTGTTTTCTCTTTACCTACCCCACTCCCAAATTGTACATTTTGACACTTGTTTTTTTGGTGCATATTAGCATTTTGGGATCTGCTGTAATTGAGTGTCAATCGGTTTGATTTTCTTTAAGTTAATAAAATGATTGCAACACCAGTCAAGGTGGAGATCGGTAGACTGTAGGGGAATCGAGGGATATGGGGATTGGGCGGGAAAGCGGGAGTTGAGATCGAAGATCAGCCATGATCATCTTGAATGGCGAAGCAGGCTCGAGGGGTCGTGCAGCCTACTCTTGCTCCTAATTCTTGTAGTCTTACATTATGTTCCTCTTGTATTTCCAAACCGTGGCAATTCCACAAATAAATGAAACCAATTAGTGCATTTACACCAGGCAGTTTATCTATATATCTATCTACATATATATATCTTGCTACATGTATGTATATATGTGTGTTATATTCTCCAGATGTGGGTATTGGCAAGGCTGGTATTTATTGCCCAACCCTAGTTGCCCTGAGAAGGTGGTAGGGGGCTACCTTCTTGAACCACTGCAGCAGCGAATAATGCAACTGAGTGGCTTGCTGGGTTAAGAATCAACCATGTTGGTGTGGGACTGGAGTTGCCAGACTGGGTAAGGACGGCAGATTTCCTTCCCTAAAGGACATTAGTGGGTTTTAACTGAATTCGAATTCTCAGACTGCCCACGGTAGGATTTGAATTCGGGTTCCCTGCATTTAGTCCAGGCCTCTGGATTACTCATTCAGTTACATGAACACTACGCAACCACATTCACTCACGCCAAGGAATAGCCACGTTATCTCTAAAACAAGCAGCTGCAGCCAATATTGAAGGAAATAAACCAGACAAATAAAAGATCAGCCAGGCATCCCTTTTTGGGAATAATTAAAAAGTGCTTGTAAACTATAGTAACAATTTATAACTTTGGGGATCAATACCAATTAAGCACATCACATCAATAGCTCATTGAAAATTTATCTGTGTCAAATTTGTGCACACCAAACAAAATGAGACAGTAACATCTGCTTCCAATCCTGCTCTCCACCCTATCTAGTTCTGACATGCTCTAAACCCACCTCTCAAATGATCTGATTGGTTGATACTGACAACCTCCAGTGTTTAGAGATGTTCATTAATAGCACTAGGAATTCCAAGTGCTGAGATTATCTGGAATTGTGTCCAATATAGACCAGATAAATCTCAACGCTGAAGACAAGATCTTGCATTTGTGGAATTTGCTCCATTTCGTTATCTCCAAGTAGCAAATTTGCAAAAACATTTAGCCTTGAATTCAAGTTGTTTGGTGCATAGAGGTTTGAAGTGACAGCAATTCACTGAGATGTTAATTGGGCTTGCTCTAACTAATGTTTGTGCAGAATCTCCCAAGACTTGTCCTACAATCGATCAGGCATCAAGACAGCAACTGAAAGAACAATGCCCTGCTACTGAATCAAGTGTGCACAACTCCACTGCCCCTACTTCTCCCGTGCCCTGTATGGCAGACGGTCCAACCCAACAGACTTCTGGAAATCCTAACAACTTGCCAGAGACTGAATCGCCCGCAATGATGATAAACGTCATTAGTTCCATGGCTGGAGAGAGGTGAGTCTTCTGCGTGCCTACTTCATTTTATTAAAAACTGACGATTTAAGAAAAGAAAAAAAAAATTCTATTTTCAATCATTTTGGAATTGTGTTGGTCTCCCGTTCAAAACAGTACTAGGCCTTAGCATCGACTCACCTGGCCACATAGCTTCTCATGTCCAATTGAAAGCTATTTTTATCACTGCAGGTTGTAATGTGTTTTTTGTAATTTCCTAACCTGGCATTTCCAAAATTTTAAATCCTTGCAGTAAGGAGGCCACTTTATGTGGTAATTTTAATGTTTACTGCTCTGCAACACATTCTTCATTTTAAAATGCGACCACTTCCTGGTTGCTGACAGTAGTA
This sequence comes from Pristiophorus japonicus, assembly GCF_044704955.1. Taxonomy (NCBI): domain Eukaryota; kingdom Metazoa; phylum Chordata; class Chondrichthyes; family Pristiophoridae; genus Pristiophorus; species Pristiophorus japonicus. Next base: position 84,687,737 of record NC_091995.1, read on the forward strand.
CACAGTCAAGACTAACTTTGCTGGGTTAGGAACAGGAGGAGGCCGTTCAGCCTCGAGTCTGTCCTACCATTCAGTGAGATCATGGCTAATCTGCGACCCAACTCCATATACCTTGGGTTAATATAAATCTAACTATCTCCAGATTGAATACTAACAATTAATCTAACATCAGTTGCCATTTTTGGAAGTGTTCCAAACTTCTACAAACCTCTGAAGTGTTTCCTAATTTCACTCTTGAAAGGTCTGACTCTAATTTTTAAACTATGCCCCCTAGTCCAAGACTCCCCAACCAGTGAAAATAGTTTCTCTCTCTCTCTCTCTCTCTCTCTCTCTCTCTCTTTCTCTCTCCCCTACCTGTTCTCCTTAATGTCTTGAAAACTTTGATCAAATCACCATTTAACAATCTCAATTCCAGGGAATTCAACCCTGGTTTGTGTAATCTCTCGTAATTTAACACTTGGAGTCCGGGTATCGTTCTGGTAAACCTATGCTGCACTCCTAGGCCAATGTATCATATCCTTCCTAAGGTGGGGTGCCAAGAACTGCTCACAGTGCTCCAGGTGAGGTCTAACCAGGGCTTTGTACAGCTAAATGGCCCAGATTCTCCTCCTGCCCCGTCTGAAGCATCAACTTTTATGCAATTGAATGGAGGCATCCAGGGACGTGCGTGGGCTGGTTGTGTTATCTGAGCAACTCTGGATAACAATGGGGTGCCATTTAATTATTTTTAACCGGCTAGGAGATGATTTTTTTTTTTAAATTTCAAGTGCATGTGCAGATGAAGGTTACTTTGTACTGAAAAGCATTCTTGAGGCGTTCCTCCTCTCAACTAATTGATGGTCTGAGTGGCCTTTGCCTCGAATATCGCTGAACCCATCTACTGCAGAGCGCGCAGAGCTGGGGCCAATGCTGTTCTTTTGTTGTGGGAAGAAAGCAGTGAACCAGCTGTTGCATTCTTACCCTTGTGTGCAATCAATTAAAATGAATGGACATCTTGCAAGGTATTCTTTCCTTGTTCCAAGCAATACAGTGTAGGAATATAGCTGCACAACATCGTTATTCTCTCTGGAACCAGTAACACAGGAATACTTTGACCTAGTTAAACTTGGTTCATCGAACTCCGAGTAACCTATAGTTACAAGAGAGCTGCTCTCCACTAGGTGAAAGTTGTACTTTTTTGTAGCTTCTAATATCTGCTGTGCATGAGGTATTGGCTATAGTTATCACATTTATTCCAGGTCTGGTTAATTATGGATCTCTCTAAATATTTAACATTTGATTTTTGGCTGAGATCCTTGTGTACTCCACAGCACAGCATTCAATAAAACAAGAAGTGGCAGGATGCCGATTCATGTCTTGAGTTCTTCTCTCTTTTTGGCTGTCAAGAGCACTGAGCAGTTCAGAGAACATTGACCATTAGAAGGAAGTGAAATCTGTCTGGAATAAACCCACTGTTGCTTGGCTTGCTGTTCAATGGTTGTATGCATGACCCCTCCTCCCCTTACAAGATTACTAATGAGCATTTCTTCTTCTTAGGACGGCACAGGAGGCTGCCTGTTCTGAAAAGAGCACAGAAGAGGTAAGATGAAATAATTGAGCCTTTTTATTAACTAGCTTTTCTTTTTGGTCTTCCATCTTAAAAATCCAGTGCCAAAGATTATCACGTGTAGTAGTTTTCAGTAGATGTTCTAAGCATCCACGCTGTACCACTTCTTGGCAAGATGACTGGGAGCTGGTTGCGTACTCTTGGCTAGGGCAACCTTAAAGAGGAGGGAAATGGACCATAAACGACTATTCTTTTGCTGAGTGGGAAATGCCATACCAGAACATTGACTGATTTACCACCAGTGGCTGTTGAGGTCAAAACACTTAAACTGGATTGATCAGTGTTTGAAAAGGCAGAATATAGAGAGAGAGAGAGAGAGAGCGGTGAATTGGATTAGAATAGGCAGCTTTAGAGCACAGACACTGGACGATTGGTCCTATGTCCCCCTCGTTTCTTGCTGAGCGAAGGGTGATGGAGCAGATGCAGGCAATATTTAAATGCCGAGTGGTATCCTTATTCCTTTCTTGTGTTCTGGCCTTGAATGAGATGGCCCTGTAGCTGCGATGAAACTGTGTCCCCAATAACTCAAGTTGAGAAATTGAGCCATGTAGATCAAAAGGTCTGTGATTTGAGGACCAATCTGTGGCGCAGTAGCTTAATGTTCGCCATGGCTAAAGCACCCCAGGTTAGCAAGGGGCAAATCCATCCAGGGTTCCTATTCTGTTGGCAAACCAGCAGCTCCTGCTCTTGTGTATGTCTGGTAAGGACAGAATCTGGCTCAGATATGATGCCCTCACAGTCCAATGGTTGGCAGCACCCAGTGAATAAGGGGCATTTGGGCAAGTTGCTGGATAGAAACCTCAGGAGAGGATGGGGTGAAAAACTGGTCAAAGAAAAAAACACTTGCCAGTAGCCAAATGCTTTTCATTTTTCTGCCTTGACTTGGAGAAGATATTTCCCCCTGTTGAGAAAGAGAGTTGGGCTGGAAACTACTTCATCCTGCCCTAGTTGACAAGGTCCGTTCCTACTCGTATTGACTTGGTTATGAGGCTGTCTGTACTATTTGGGAGAGGATGACGAGGGAGATTTTGGGGTTTTTCTAAGGCCTAGATATCTTTTGTGTTCCCTAGCTAAGTACTTCACCGGACTTTACAAAGTATCTCCAGCCCAGGAGCCATGTCCGTGACTCACCAAAGTTTCATGATGATGAGAGTGATGCCAAGAGAGATTCTACTCATGATGATGGGATGTCAGGGCTGCCGGCATCTCCCTTGGCTTGTGAAGATGTGGAAATGAAGAGTCCAGCGAGTGAGCGAACATCACCAACTGGTGCCCACCCAATTCCACAAGAGGAAATGCTTCGCCTGGCCAATAGTTCAAGTACGTTGAACTGTTGCGTGCACCTCGACCTATTAATTGGTGCACGTCAAAGGGAGAAAATAATTGATGCAAGAAATATATTTCCAATTCATTGGAAGATTAGAAAGATATTGGTAAAAGTACCAATTGTAGATACCCCGTACCTACATAATGAAGTCCTGTATCTAGTGCATGTCCCATTATACTGTGGGTGCTCTAAATGACTTTTTAATGAAAGTGAAAATTTTCTGAAATTTGCAACTGTCCTCTGACCTGTAGTTAACTACCTAGAGTTGCCTATTTAGTGTCAGCTATGGCTCAGTGGGTAGCACACTCACCTCTTGAGTCAGAAGGTTGTGGTTTCAAGTCCCACTCCTGACACTTAGCACAGAAAATCCAGGCTGACACTCCAGTGCAGTGCTGAGGGAGTGCTGTACTGTCGGAGGTGTCATCTTTCGGATGCGACGTTAAACCAAGGCCCCGCCCCGTCTGCTCTCTCATGGATGTAAAAAAAAAAACATGGCACTATTCTGAAGAAGAGCAGGAGAGTTATCCCCGGTGTCCTGGCCAATATTTATCCCTCAATCAACATAATAAAACAGATTATCTGGTCGTCATCACATTGCTGATTGTGGGAGATTGCACAAATTGGCTGCCACGTTACATTACAACAGTGACTACACTCCAAAAGCACTTCATTGGCTGTAAAATGCTTTGAGATGTCGGGTGGTAATGAAAGGCGCTTTATAAACCCAAGTCTGTCTTCAGAGCAGAAACCTTGTATACGCACAGGTTAGCAAATGCCGATTGCAACTGTGCTTTGGACCCCAGGCAGAATACATGAATAGTGCCACCATCAGCATATGGAGAGAATACCACTTTGTTCAACTAATGTCAAGTTCTGACACATACCTATATTGAAGGCACTGGACTAGTCGGTGAAACCTGTGAACAAATGATCCTTGCAACTCTGGGATTTGCATTCCAATCCAGCCTGGTACCTGACTGAATTGCACGTTTTCTCGGGTCCTACGTAAGCTGATTGGACTGTATCTGCCGAAGTTTATCATGTATAATACATTTCTGAAAGAGCAGGTGACAAGTGGGATAGAGGGGAGGGGAGGGGGGGCGTCGGTTGTAATTCCATTCCCTGGCACTGATGATGCCCGCTTGAATATTCTGGTATGGTACACCACAAGCAAGCCACGGGTTATGACTGCAAAGTCCACCATGGCAAATTGCTGAATTCAATAAGTTGGGTAAAGTGAGCGAGCACCAGAAAGATGATTGAAAGCTGCAGCATTGTCATACATTTTTAAAAGAATATTGATGAGATTCCAAATATAATTGCCATTGAGTTTGTTCTTTCAAAACTAGGTGTCTAACAGCATGAATGCATTTTAATAAGCCGATCTTAACAATTCTGCTTGGCAGTGGATGTCATGCTTTCTTCCCTCCTTACCCCTCATTTCACACCCTCCCCCCCCCCCCCCCCCCCCCCCCCCCCCAACTTTCTATCCTGCTCTGAAGGGACTGGTTTACTTTATGCTTACCATTTCATGAGTGCTGTCTGGCACGGTGACCATTCCTCATCTATGGCTAGAGATTGGGTCTATTCACCTGGGAAATGGGGGTGCAGTGCAAATACTAAGACCAATTGGAAATTAGAATTACATCACACATGCAGCACTGAAACAGGCCATTCGACCCAACTAGTCTGCTGGTGTTTATAGTCCACGCAAGTCTCCTCCCACTTCATCGACCTCGTTCGGCCATTTGATATATCTTTCTATTCCAACTTATAACTTTAAAGACCTCTAGCAGGTCTTCTCTTTCTAAAGGAAAAAAAAGGGCCAACCTGTTCAATCCTGTCTTCAATCTACATCCACGGTTGCACTTTCTCTAGAAACCTGAGCTTGCTTTTCCCCAAAGGCCAGTGATGGTAACCATATGGCTCCACTGGCTCAGATTGGCTGTGGAACTGAACCCAACCAGTCAGTGCCTTCAGGGGAGGGAGATGGAGGGGAAAGAGGGTGTAGAACTGAAGCCAGCCAGGCTCAGCACCTTCAGGGGAGAGCGAGGGGAACCAGTGAGTGTAATTGAACCCAGCCAGAGTTAGCATCTTAAGGGGAGGGGGACCAGTGTGTGTAGAACTGAACCCAGCCAGAGTCAGCACCTTTCAGGAGAGAGGGGAACCAGAGTCTATATCTAGACCCTTTAATGCCTTAGTTCCACACTAGACGGTACACTACACTTACCACCTGAACTCAGTCATCCAGATGTTATTTAAGAAAAGGAGCAGTGTGTAGCCTAACAGATCTTGGCAGGCCAGGTATATCTTCAGGGAAGGAACTATATGACCCAGATACAACAGCTGTGCCATTTGAATTGAAGATTCTGTCCAGTTGCACCATTTGCCCCTTGATCATTTGGCTCTGCTTCCAGACCAGATCTGGCTGCCTTCAGCTCATTTTCAGCAAACAGCAGCAGTTTGAAATGCCAGTCGCTCTATAGCACAAGACCAGCCATGTCCTTGTAAAGAGCTGCACAGCGAAACAAAAGTCAAGTTGCGAAATGTAATTGAAACTATCTTTTGAGACCTCTTTGATTCATGGTGTGCTTGTGTAGTGCTTGTTTTGTTTTAAATACATGCACTAGTTTTTCAAATGTTTGTAATGTCAGTAATTGGGGTTGGGTGCTAGGACCTAACGCAATGCTAAACCTTTTCAATGCGCATACACAAATTTGGAACATTTTTTTCTGCACCAGCTGAGGTCTGGACTCTGTAAGCATCCGAGAAGCTCATTAACCTAGGGTGCTTCAGTGAACTTGTCAGTTCAATTGTGTCTGCTTTAATTCAGCTCCTCTGCACTGTCCAGTTCAGTGACAGCTCCAAGCCAGTCCTGTTTATTTCCATAGCATGCTTTGTTCAACCAACTATTTGGGGGGAGGTGGGAATCAACCAAGATGGATGGCCAAAGGGATGTCGATGCTTGACTTTATTTTTAAAAAGATGGCGAGGCTACTAAAAGAAAAAGACTTGCATTTAAATAGCACCTCTCACTGGATGTCCCAAAGCGCAACACAGCCAATTTTGAAGTTTGTAATGTAGGAAACACTGCAGCCAATTTGCCCATAGCATTTTGATTGAGGGATAAATATTGGCCAGGACACTGGGAATAATTCCTCTCCTCCTCTTTGAAATGGTGCCACAGAATTTTTTACGTCGACCCGAGAGCAGGCGGGACTTCGGTTTAACGTCTCAGCACTGCATTGGAGTGGCGGCTCGGATTTTGTGTTCAAGTCTCTGGAATGGGACGCACAACCTTCTGACTCGGCGGCGAGGGTGACATTAATTTTACTATACAGTGGCTGTATTTCACACTGAATAGAGTTTCTGCTGTCTGATGTGCAATTCCATCATCATCTCCAGGTGGCGCTCAGTGTGACCAGTTAAGTAATGAGAGCAGACAAGCAGAAACCTGCCTTTCTGTAAAGTAATGGCAAAATAAATGCTATTCATCCAGTAATATCTGGATCAATACTATTTTTGCCATCAGTCACATTGTATCTGTGCCCACTAGGAGTTATGACTTTCACTATTGTAATGTATTTGCTTCATGGATTCTTTGCTTAAGAATTCATAGCAGCACCTTGCTATTAAGAACTAGTTGGTTTATTAGCAAAGGTTTAACAATCACACTGCACATTACCAGTCCATCCACCAGGCTCACAACCACATCATCATCATAGGCAGACCCTTGTATCAAGGATGACTTGCTTCCACGCCAAAAAGTGATGAATTCACAGGTGTTTCAATGAGTGACCTGATATTCTGGATCCCGAACTGCAAGTTGAAGGGTGGAAGTTGCACACCAGCCACCACACCGCCTCATCATGGATCCCCTGAAACCAATTGGCTGGGGTTTTATGGAATCTTGTGGACACCATGTGACTGGCTAAGCCACTCACAATGCAACAGCTCTCCAACTATTTTGGTAGAACAATAATCAAGTGCCCCTTGACTAAAGGGGGAACAGTTCCACAACCCTGTGAACAGACTCAGTGCATACCTTACACACACGTTTTATCTTTCTGTTTGTATTACTGCTGCTTCTTGATTGCATTGTCCTTTTTCTAGGTCTGATGACCACCGGTTCCATTTCAGCCGCACTAAAGACTCCCTCCTCTAATTCCGTTGGTGATACATTGGGCATGGGAGCTACTCCCAATAGTGTGGTAAGGAAATGATCACTGCAGTAACAAAACTGATTTCCCGCCCCCCCATATGTGTTCTTCTCATCACTGCCCAGACATTCAGCAGATGACTCATTTTCAGCTCTCTGTAAATGCTGCTCTTAAATCAGTTAGCAAGTACAGGTCAGTGGCCTAGGCTGTGTTACTGCTTTCCTTTCCTTAAAGCTATGACTTGCAGTGAAGTATGGTTTCATAGGTGGCCGCACATACATCATTTTCTCTTTTTAAGGTCCTTAACTGTGTTGTTGCCACCCAATCTATGCCTACCTTTCGCATTAATTCCATGTTTGAACTCCTTCGGTCCAGCTTCGAGTCCACCGTGGTCAAAATCGCTAACCGCTTCCTTTGTGACTGCAGCCATAGTTTGCTGTCTTGTGCTCGCCTCAACATCTCTGCAGCGTTCACGTAGTCACGTACTCCATTTTCTCTCCGCTGTGGCCCACTTCCATTATGAGGGCGGGTTGCATAGACTAGGCTAATCTCCTTGAGAATAGACGGTTAAAGGGATGATCTCATTGAGGTGTATGATGATTAAAGGAGTTGATCGGGTAGATAGAGACTCCATTTCTTGTGTGTGAGAAGTCCAGAACAAGGGGGCATAACCTTCAAATTAAGGCCAGGCCATTCAGGGGTGATGTCAGGTAGCACTTCTTCAGACAAAGGCTAGTAGAAATATGGGGGGGGAAACTCCCAAAAAGCTGGCGAGGCTGGGGGGTCAATTGAAGATGTAAAAACTGAGATTGAGAGATTTATGTCAGGCAAGGGTATTAAGAGTTATGGAATCAAGGTGGATAAATGGAGTTGGGATACAGATCAGTCACGATCTAGTTGAATGACAGGCCACTCGAGGGGCTCAGTGACCTATTCTGTTTCTTCCTCTCTTCCTCTCTCTTCCCCCGCCCCCCCCCCCCCCCCAAACCTGCTTCTTTGACTACAACGACAACTTGTATTTATATAACTCATTTAATGTAGTAAAATGTCCCAAGGCGCTTCACAGGAGTACTTAGATTAAAAATTTTACACCAAGCCGCACAAGTCGAAATTAGCGCTAGTGACCAAAAGCTTGGTCAGAGGTATGTTTTAAGGAGCGCTTTGAAGGAGGAAAGAGAGGTTTAGGCAGGGAGTTCGAGCTTGGGGCCTAGGCAACAGAAGGCACGGCCACTAATGGTTGAGCGATTGTAATCGGGATGCTCAAGAGGGCAGATTTAGAGAAGCGCAGACATCTCTGGGGTTTGTGAGGCTGGAGGAGATAGAGATCGGAAGGGGCGAGGCCGTGGAGGGATTTGAAAATAAGGGTGCGAATATTGAAATCGAGGTGTTGCTTAACCAGAAGCCAATGTAGGTCAGCGATAGGTGAGTGGGACTTGGTGTGAGTTAGGACACGGGCAGCCGAGTTTTGTATCCCCTCTAGTTTATGTAAGGTAGAATGTGGGAGGCCAGCCAGGAGTGTATTGGAATAGTCAAGTCTAGAGGTAATAAAGGCATGGATGAGGGCTTCAGCAGCGGATGAGCTGAGGCAAGGGCAGAGACAGGCAATGTTAGAGGTGGAAATAAGCGGAGTTAGTTATTCTGCAGGTATGTGGTCGAAAGCTCATTTCAGAGTCAAATATGACACCAAGGTTGCGAAGCCTGGTTCAGCATCAGACAGAAGTTGCGGAGAGGGATGAAGTCAGTGGCTAGGGAACGGAGTTTGTGTCGGGGACCAAAGACAATGGCTTTGGTTTTCCTAATATTCAATTGGAGAAAATTTCTGTTCATCCAGAACTGGATGTCAGACAAGCAGTCTGGCAATTTAGAGATCGTGGAGGTGGTGGAGGCTGTGTTTTTGGATGGTGTTGACAACGGACAACATGTAGATGAGAAATAGAAGGGGGCCCAAGGATAGATCCTTGGGGGACACCAGAGGTAACGATGCGGTGGCAGGAAGAGAAGCCGTTGCAGGTGATTCTCTGGCTACGATTTGATAAGAATGGAACCAGGCGAGTGCAGACCTACCTTCAATCACCACCTGAGCTCCTCCCACCACTGGTTGCCATCTATGTTTTCCTGTGTGGAATGTCTGGATGCTATATTTATCGTCATAAACTAGCAAGATATAGTTAAGTAATTTGTCCATATTCCCATTTTAAACCTGAGCCTGGGAAGTGTTGGTGTAAAGGTTCTCACTGACATGGGATTCTCTCGGGTGGTTTGATAATCAGAGGTGTAAACTACAGCTTTGTGGTGCCTTCCTTTTCCCCTCCCTAGCCTGGAGGTACCCAGGCCGGTTTTGAACAACTGCCTTCCTACCTGAAATTTCTCAACTGTTTGTTGATGCCTGGAATATGACTAGTATGGTTGGCTCATTGCCACCGCACTGGGAGAAAGATTGGTGTACGTACACCTCTAAAAGGCAAGCCTCTTGGTCCCTGTATTCAGTCTTCTGACTTTTTGGGGGGATCTTACCTAAGAAAGAATATACTTGCCTTAGAGGAAGTGCAACGAAGGTTTGCTGGACTGATTCCTAGGATGAGGGGATTGTCTGAGATGAGGCCTATATTCCCTAGAATTTCGAAGAATGAGTGGCGATCTTGAAAAATACACTTCTTATGGCTTGACAGGATAGATGCTGGTAGGATATTTCTCCTGTCTGGGAGGTCTAGATCTAGAGGGGGGTGTCCACAGTCTCCAAATAAGGTGATGGCTATTTAGGACTGAGATGGAGACATTTCTTCACTCAAAGGGTTGTGAATCTTTGGAATTCTCTACCCCAGAGAGCTGTAGATGCTCAGTCATTGAGTTTATTCAAGACCGAGGTTGTTAGATGTTTGGATATTAAGGGATATGAGGATAGTACGGGAAAGTGGAGTTGAGATCGACTATCAGCCATGATCTAATTGAATGGCGGAGCAGGCTCGAGGGGCCCAATGACCACCTCCTGCTCCTATTATGTTGCATTCCATGCTTTGTTCCTACGGGTTGATTTCCACTGCAAACACCAATAGCTTTTTAAAACTTTCAGGTCTTGAATTTCCTTCAGTCATTCAATTTTGGCCATTTTTAAACTTTGTTTAGGTACTGTAAATAAATGTATAAAATATACTGACTCTTGTTTGTGTTTTTTAGCAACCTACAGGAAATTGGATGAGCCCCTTCGAAACCGTGATGAAGAGAGAAGCCCAACCAGTGCTTCCCCATCAAGTAACCCTGCAGGATTTGATATCATTCAGTCCCAGTGGAACACCTCAGTAATGAAGATTAGAGACCCAGAGACCCTAGCTACTGAAACTATGTCCTGTCTTTCACTCTCTAGACCATGAAGGATTTGTACCAAGACACTTCCTAGTCGATGACAATATTCTGGATTCTAGCTGAATGGACACACTGGTGTGCTGCCCTACCATCTGTCTGCAGTGGAGGAGAGCACTGGATGCCAAAGATCCAAGCCATATTTGCTACCTAATAAAGTACGCCTTTGACTATGATACGTCAAATTATTTCCCTTGGGGGGGGGGGGGGGCTATAACCCAACTCTCTGGAGCAATGGACTATTGCTTGCAGTAGAAGTTCATGGAGTGTTTGCTGCAGTTGGGTGCCGATATATCAACACTCTGCAGGGCAGCATTTATTTACTGACTTGTTTTTGATATAAGCATGTTCCTTTGTGATACTGTGTGGATTAATGAATTCCTATAGACTAGATGTGAAGACTATAAAAAGATGCAGTGCATTGGGAAACCAATATTGTGCCTGACTGGTAGTGATGTAGCCGGGTTTGATTCCTGTCCATCCCTACATGACATGCCCTCGAAATTGCCAGCTCCAAATGATATTGCGGAATGGAGGCTTGTTACTTACTCGCGCCAAGGAAGAGTGTTAGCTCCTGAGCTGCTCTCGTGTGCTGCCTTGCCCTGGTTAGAAGGCCACCCATGTTCTCAGTGGCTCCAGAGAAGCCGGGCAGATCTGAATTGATACCTCCATGAAAATTGATAGAGCTTTCCCAGCATCTTCGGAGCTGGAATTGGTGAATTCAATAATCTGGAACCTTTGGCCCATTTTTGTTTTTAGGATAGTACCTGGAACATTGCACATCCCTCAAATACTTGACAACTAATATTTGAATGGAGCTTTCTGGAAAACTCTCTTTCGGGTAGAGTCAGGTGACTAGGTGGATTTTGGACAGGGTTAGCTGTGCAGCAGACTGCCTAAAGCATTTTAAATGCAGTGTTTGGGTTCTCTCGCTTAAAGTATCTCCTCCTCCACTGCTCCTCTTTACAAGATCCTTTCAGTTATGAACGCCTCTTTTGGCCTCTTCTATGTTGTAATTGATGAAGCGTAATTTTTTGTAAATCTCATTAGCAACTTGGGTTGAAATGTGACCCCCGTGTGCTATTGTAATAAGTTTATTGCCATTAAAATTCAAGGGTGTTTTATCAAATTATGGAATTGTGCAGCAAGTGCCAAATATTGGTTTGTATGAAATTTGCCTGGTTAATGTTAATTGTTGTAGCCATATAAGCTGTCACTCCTACCCAGGGGTGAAATCCTGTGCTGCAACATGAGGTCCATTCAATAGCTTGACCACAAATAAAACTCTGGTTCCATTTTGTCTGGTGCTTCGACCTGCCAAACACAGGCTTGTGAGATTGACTGCTACACCATGTGCCTATACCGGCAGATTTTATTGTGTTGGAAATTTTCTGGTTTGCGATTTCCATATTCCCTGTCCGATCCCAATGACTTCATGATTTGAAGTAGAGCGATTGGATTCATGGCACCTTTTTCCTGTTTAAAAACCAAAGTGACTTGCTCAATAACTTTGATCTCCACTGTCTTAACTTCCTAATCCCAGCAGTGGCAGGTGCAGACAATGCAGTATTTGTTGCCCAACTTTTATGTGCAAATGTTAATTTTAAAACAGGATGAAAATGATGATGAAATTTGTAACTGAGTGCGGAATGTCTTGCCTATATATTTTTTTTTGTATGTATATTTACCTAAAATAAAACTGGTTTCACTTCGAAATTGTTTTAACTGAACAACTTCAGAGCTGGTGGTTTTTTTCACCTGGGTTCATACGAAATCGCGAAGGAGGCGTCACAAAGACTTGCTGCCGTTCTTTGAGCTCTTAATTTTCAAACCTCACTATTTAACAGCATCTGATATGGTCTGTAATGGAGCCTGTTAGAAAAGGCTCAAGTCACTGATGCTGTGGTAAAATCCTAGATGTACTTTTCTCCGTTGCTACAGTTTGGACTTTCTATGCTTTGTGATTTTTATTAAGTTCCATCTGGGAAGCAGAAGAGTTGCTCTGCCCTTTGAAGCATTTTATCCATCCAACCCTGCCCCAGGCCAGATATTTGTCCAGCTTTCTTCGGCTGGCTTTGACTGGGAGTTTGTTCAACCTGCATGGCAGGGAGTGTTGCAGCGGTGGTGTAGTCTGGCTTTCCAGTCTCCACCGTTGCTTAAGGTGTGTGATCTTTTCAGCCATCGCCCTGTTATTCATGCAGCAATATGTGAAGTTCAATTGCAACATCACTTTGGGAGCTCTGCATGTATACATAAATTTTACAATGCAGTGGTTATGTTAAGCAAACGAGGCAATAATTATACATCCGCAATATCCCACAGCAGCGCTGATTAATTTGGAGATACAGGGTATTTGTCATACAGGGTCTCGGTTTTTAAATGGAAGTAGAAATGCATCACTGAGCTGGAATGTTGGCCTTGATTATGTACTTGGTTTGGGCCTTGAGCCTCTCGTCTGCTAATCCCAAGGCAAAAGGAGACAATTGTACTAAGCTGTGGGCTTTGGTGCTGTGTGAGCCTCTTGAGCTCCTGGGGAGATATCAAATGTCATTTTGAAGATGGGATGCAAAATTGGGAAATTATGAAGCGAATTAAAGATCAAAAATAAATGTGGTGAGAACTGTTTTTTTTTTAAATGTTTCGTGGAAAGTTTAAGAATGATCAGGCATATCGATGCTATATCTTCAGAATTTAGCTAAAGTTCGCTAGATGGTAACCAAATATGGTAATTGGGCCATTTGGCTAATGGTGTAATCTGTGATCAAGAACGACAGATGTTGGCCTTGCACTAGCCAGTCTGATTTTTTTTTTTTCACCTGTTTAATGGGTGGAAAAATTACGGGTTGGCAACTGCAGAAGGAGAAAATCTTGGCTATCCTTTCTGATAAACCTTCCAGCAAACCATGTAGAAAATTGCTACTTGATTGATTTTGTTGCTCCACATATAATGTGTTGGTGGCCATTCCAAGAGAAAGGAGAGTTGTAGACCTCTGTCTATATTTTGAAGGCTTCTGGCCTTTTCACCTCGCACATAGTGTCTCCAAGGTGATTGGACAGGTTAGATGCAGGAAGAATGTTCCCGATGTTGGGGAAGTCCAGAACCAGGGGTCACAGTCTAAGGATAAGGGGTAAGCCATTTAGGACCGAGATGAAGAGAAATTGTGAACCTGTGGAATTCTCTACCACAGAAAGTTGTTGAGGCCAGTTCGTTAGATATATTCAAAAGGGAGTTGGATATGGTCCTTACGGCTAAAGGGATCAAGGGGTATGGAGAGAAAGCAGGAATGGGGTCCTGAAGTTGCATGATCAGCCATGATCATATTGAATGGTGATGCAGGCTCGAAGGGCCGAATGGCCTACTCCACCTATTTTCTATGGGGCCAATTTTCCCCAACCCCTTTTTTCGGCGCACTTGCCTTAAATGCGCCGATTTTGCGCGCTGGAAACGGTGCCGAAAGAAAGGAACCCCATCCTGCCCACTCTGCCGACTCTCCGGTGTCCCAGCGTGGCATAGATAGTGAAGTGGGGGGCGGGGCAATAGGCCAGCGCAGAAAGCACTGCCAGCAGCTTACGCGCATGCGCAGTGAAGTCTGCGCGCATGCTCCTCGCCCTCCCAGCATATCCTGCGGGTTGTGAGCAGGACCCCATGCTCGCAGCCCCTATCCCCGGTCGAAGGGACGCCCCGATCTTCGCCACAACCTATCCCCGGCCGAGTGGCCTCCCGCACCGGCCGGCCCGCTGACTTCCCGGGCCGAGGTAGGACTTAAGTTTTATTTTTAATTTATTGATGGTTGTGCTTGAGAGTTGATTTTGGGGGTGGGGTGGGGCGGGGGGAGGGGAGAGAGAATGTGTTTTGATGTGGCGGGTGGGGGGGACTTTTTTTTTTAAACTTGATTCTGGCATAAAGGTAGGACTTCTATTTTTTTATTATTGATTGCTTATTACTTTTTGTGGTTTGTTTAGTGCTTTGTAAGTCTTGGTGTAGGTCCTCTCAGCTTCCTTGTATTTTTTATTTATTAACTAATTGCTTATTTTTGTGCTTTGTTTAGTGCTTTGTAAGTCATTGCGCTTTAAATGTACTAACCTGCGCCGAATTCTTAACTGCCCGCAAGGTTTTTCAGAGCTGGCTACATATGCTGACCGAAGTGGATTTGGAGTAAGTTTTAGCTGGCCAAAGTGGCATAAATGGCCAAAACTGGTGTAAGTGTCTGGGAACGCCCCCTTTTGGGGAGAAAAAAAAACTGAACTAAAAAAATCGTACCTAACTCTGGAGCAAATTTTGGGGGGAAAATGGCACTTTTTAAATTACGCCAGAAAATACAACCCCCTCCAAAAAAAAATTGATGCAAGTCATGGCCAACATTGGGCCCACTATGTGTTGGTGGTCATTCCAAGAGAAAGGAGAATTGTCAACCTGTGTCTATATTTTGAAGGCTTCTGGCCTTTCCACCTCGCACATAGTGTCTCCAAGACCTTGATAGCCCCACAGTACAGAAACCTTGGAACTCTCCATCCAATCCTTTTGCAACCATCTTTACCTTTCTACTGTCGATCTCCTGTGGCATTGCTCAAGGTGGGCTACAGGATACAGCAGGGCTACAATGTCATCAAGTGGGTTTAGCATTTAACTACAGTGCCGCATGAGCGGTTTACATGGAGAATTCTGATTGTCAAACATTGTGACAGCAGGAAGTGTTGACAGGAAATGTATGTGCGCACAAAATTTTTAATAATATAGAATAAATCTTTCCCAGGAAAGGCAAGTTCTGATCTATAGCCTGCAGCTACCCTGACGTCTAAGTAGTCCCGAGGGCTTAGTAGACACAATACATGACCATTAGAGCTTTCAGTGGCTTGTGTAGAAGCTAGAATGTTGTAAATGGAAGTGGTGATGTCTGCTGCATGTTTTATGCTGTGAGAATTGACTAGGATTTAAACCCACCTATTTTGTGGTGTACATAATGACGACTCTTCCTCGGGCTCACTAACAAAAGAAATCCTTGATTTCCCATTTCATGAAAAATATCGGCACTTCACAATTCTTCTTCCTCCGCCCTCTCGAATCCCTTAATTCCAGATGGTTTCTAAATTTCATCCATATCATTTGAAGCTGCCACCCATTGATTCTGTTGTCCTCACACATCTGATTTGCAAAGCGTCATTACTGCCTGACCTTCATTGGCTCCCGATTAAGCCATGCCTCAATTTTAAAATTCTCATCCTTGTTTTCAAATCCCTCCGTAGCCTCGCCCCCCTCCCTATCTCTGTAATCTCCTCCAGCCCCACAACCTTCTGAGATCTCTGCGCTCGGCTAATTCTGACTTCCCTTGAGCATCCCCGATTTTCATCGTTTCACCATTGGCCGTGCCTTCAGCTGCCTCGGCCCGAAGCTCTGGAATTCCCTCCCTAAAGCTTTCCGCCTCTTTCCTCCTCAAGACCTACCTCTTTGACCAAGCTTTTCATCATCTACCCCAATATCTCCTTTTGTGGCTCGGTGTCAAATTGTGTTTTATAACGCTCTCCTGTGAAGCGCCTTGGGGTGTTTTATTATGTTAAAGTGCTACTTAAATGCAAGCTGTTGCCCAAAGTAATTTTCTAAAAGTACCTTTAATGCAATGGGATTCGCATTGCTCAGAATGTTGTCATATAAGAAGATGGGATATAAAGACGGCCATCTATTACTAGAAATGCTGTAACAAGGATGGACAAGGCTTAGAAATTTAAGTCATCGGTTAGCAAGAGTTGATCCAACCAAACCACATGAGCAGACCAACTAATTCTCCCAGGGCTGACTGCAGGTGGAAGGCTTCTGCAAGTTCCAAATGCACAGCGCCCTGTGATTTCCCATTTGGATGACTGCCCGTTAATTTACCTGTCGAGAGTGCAACATTCAAAGGTAAGCTCACCTAAAAATGTCTAACCTATTATAATTCTACAAAGTTATGTGTTTAACTTATTATGCATTTGTTTTAATTTGCTATATGGTATTTGGGTTTGCTCAAACTTGGGCTGAGAATGTTCCCATTGAAACAGACTTTGCTATGCAGATTCGTGGGGTAAAAATCACATTGAATTTACAGCAACAGGCCATACTGGCCGATGTCGGTGTCTATGCTCCACACAAGGCTCCTCCCACCATACTGTTGAGGGGGATGACTCATCAGGGGAGAGCAGCAGCAGCCAGGTTCATGGCACCATGGCCGGCTCTGCTGCACAGGAGGGCAGAAAAGAGTGCGAGAGCAATAGTGATAGGGGATTTGATTGTAAGGAGAATAGATAGGCGTTTCTGCGGCCGCAACCGAGACTCCAGGATGGTATGTTGCCTCCCTGGTGCAAGGGTCAAGGATGTCTCGGAGCGGGTGCAGGACATTCTGAAAAGGGAGGGTGAACAGCCAGTTGTTGTGGTGCATATAGGTACCAACGATATAGGTAAAAAAACGGGATGAGGTCCTACGAGACGAATTTAGGGAGCTAGGAGTTAAATTAAAAAGTAGGACCTCAAAAGTAGTAATCTCAGGATTGCTACCAGTGCCACATGCTAGTCAGAGTAGGAATCGCAGGATAGCTCAGATGAATACATGGCTTGAGCAGTGGTGCAGAAGGGAGGGATTCAAATTCCTGGGACATTGGAACTGGTTCTGGGGGAGGTGGGGCCAGTACAAACCAGACGTTCTGCACCTGGGCAGGACCGGAACTAATGTCCTAGGGGGAGTGTTTGCTACTGCAGTTTGGGAGGAGTTAAGCTAATATGGCAGGGGGATGGGAACTTATGCAGGGAGACGGGAATAAAATGGAGACCGAAGCAAAAGATAGAAAGGAGAATAGTAAAAGTGGAGGGCAGAGAAACCCAAGGCAAAAAACAAAAAGGGCCACTTTACAGCAGAATTCTAAAGGGTCAAAGTGTGTTAAAAAGACAAGCCTGAAGGCTCTGTGCCTCAATGCAAGGAGTATTCGGAATAAGGTGGACGAATTAACTGCACAGATAGCAGTTAAGGGGGTACGATGTGATTGGCATCACGGAGACATGGCTCCAGGGTGACCAAGGCTGGGAACTGAACATCCAAGGGTATTCAGCATTTAGGAAGGATAGACAGAAAGGAAAAGGAGGCGGGGTGGCGTTGCTGGTTAAAGAGAAAATTAATACAATAGTAAGGAAGGACATTAGCTTGGATGATGTGGAATCGATATGGGTGGAGCTACGGAATACCAAAGGGCAGAAAATGCTAGTGGGAGTTGTGTACAGACCACCAAATAGTAGTGAGGTTGGGGACAGCATCAAACATGAAATAAGGGATGTGTGCAATAAATGTACAGCAGTAATCATGGGTGACTTTAATCTACACATTGATTGGGCTAACTAAACTGGTAGCAATGCAGTGGAGGAGGATTTCCTGGAGTGTATTAGGAATGGTTTTCTAGACCAATATGTAGAGGAACCAACCAGGGAGCTGGCCATCCTAGACTGGGTGATGTGTAATGAGAAGGGACTAATTAGCAAGCTTGTTGTGCGAGGCCCCTTTGGGAAGAGTGACCATAATATGGTAGAATTCTTTATTAAGATGGAGAGTGACAAAGATAATTCAGAAACTAGGGGCCTGAACTTAAGGAAAGGTAACTTTGATGGTATGAGGCGTGAATTGGCTAGATTAGACTGGCAAATGATACTTAAAGGGTTGACGGTGGATAGGCAATGGCAAACATTTAAAGATCATACGGACGAACTTCAACAATTGTACATCCCTGTCTGGAGTAAAAATAAAACGGAGAAGGTGGCTCAACCGTGGCTTACAAGGGAAATTAAGGATAATGCTAAATCCAAGGAAGAGGCATACAAATTAGCCAGAAAAAGTAGTAAGCCGGAGGACTGGGAGAAATTTAGAATACAGCAGAGGAGGACAAAGGGTTTAATTAAGAGGGGGATAATAGAGTACGAGAGGAAGCTTGCCGGAAACATAAAAAATGACTGCAGAAGCTTCTATAGATATGAGAAGAGAAAAAGATTAGTGAAGACAAACGTTGGTCCCTTGCAGTTGGATTCGGGTGAATTTATAATGGGGAACAAAGAAATGGCAGATCAATTGAACAAGTACTTTTGGTTCTGTCTTCACAAAGGAAGACACAAATAACCTTCCTGATGTACTCGGGGTCTGAAGGTCTAGTGAGAAGGAGGAACTGAAGGATATCCTTATCGGGAGGGAAATTGATGGGATTGAAGGCCTGATAGTCTACACCCAGAGTACTTAAGGAAGTGGCCCTAGAAATAGTGGATGCATTGATGGTAATTTTCCAACAGTCTATCGACTCTGGATCAGTTCCTACGGACTGGAGGGTTGCTAATGTAACACTACTTTTTAAAAAAGGAGGGAGAGAGAAAATAGATAATTATAGACCAGTTAGCCTGACATCAGTAGTGGGGAAAATGTTGGAATCAATCATTAAGGATGAAATAGCAGCACATTTGGAAAGCAGTGATAGGATTTGTCCAAATCAGCATGGATTTATGAAGGGGAAATCATGCTTGACAAATCTTCTGGAATTTTTTGAGGATATAACTAGTCGAGTGGACAGGGGAGAACCAGTGGATGTGGTATATTTGGACTTCAAAAGGCTTTTGACAAGGTCCCACACGAGAGATTGGTGTGCAAAATCAAAGCACATGGTATTGGGGGTAATGTACTGACGTGGATAGAGAACTGGTTGGCAGACAGGAAGCAGAGAGTCGGGATTAACGGGTCCTTTTCAGAATGGCAAGCAGTGACTAGTGGAGTGACGCAGGGCTCAATGCTGGGACCCCAGCTCTTTACATATATTAATGATTTGGATGATGGAATTGAGTGTAATATCTCCAAGTTTGCAGATGACACTAAACTGGGTGGCGGTGTGAGCTGTAGGAAGACGCTAAGAGGCTACAGGGTGATTTGGACAGGTTAGGCGAATGGGCAAATACATGGCAGATGCAGTATAATGTGAATAAATGTGAAGTTATCCACTTTGGGGGCAAAAAACACAAAGGCAGAATATTATCTGAATGGCGGCAGATTAGGAAAAGGGGAAGTGCAGCGAGACCTGGGTGTCATGATTCATCAGTCATTGAAGGTTGGCATGCAAGTAAAGCAGGCGGTGAAGGAGGCAAATGTATGTTGGCCTTCATAGCAAGGGGATTTGAGTATAGGAGCAGGGAAGTCTTACTGCAGTTGTACAGGGCCTTGGTGAGGCCCCACCTGGAATATTGTGTTGAGTTTTGGTCTCCTAATCTGAGGAAGGACATTCTTGCTATTGAGGGAGTGCAGCGGAGATTTACTAGACTGATTCCTGGGATGGCAGGACTGACATATGAGGAGAGATTGGATCGACTGGGCCTGTATTCACTGGAGTTTAGAAGGATGAGAGGGGATCGCATAGAAACATATAAAATTCTGACGGGACTGGACAGGTTAGATGCAGGAAGAATGTTGGGGAAGTCCAGAACCAGGGGACATAGTCTTAGGATAAGGAGTAAGCCATTTAGGACTGAGATGAGGAGGAACTTCTTCACTCAAAGTTGTTAACCTGTGGAATTCCCTACTGCAGAGAGTTGTTGAAGCCAGTTCATTGGATATATTCAAGAGGGAGTTAGATATGGCCCTTGCGGCTAAAGGGATCAAGGGGTATGGAGAGAAAGCAGGAACGGGGTACTGAACAAATGATCAGCCATGATCTTATTGAATGGTGGTGCAGGCTCGAAGGGCCGGATGGCCTACTCCTGCACTTATTTTCTATGTTTCTATACTTCATCTAACCTTATCAGCATATCCTTCTATTGCTTTCTCCCTCGTGTACCTGCCTAGTTTCCCCTTAAATGCAACTATGCGATTTGACTAAATTACTCCATGTAAGAAAAGACCTGGAATTATATAACTCCTTTCATGACCACTGGATGTCTCAAAGCCCTTTACAGCCAATTAAGTACTTTTTGGGGTGCAGTCACCGTTGTAATGTGGGAAAGGCAGCAGTTAATTTTCGCACAGCAAGCTCCCACAAACAGCAATGTGGTGATGACCAGATAATCTGTTTTCGTGATGTTGATTGAGGGATAAATATTGGCCCAGGACACCAGGGATAACTCCCCTGCTCTTCTTCGAAATAGTGCCTACGGGATCTTTTAAAGTCCACTTGAGAGGGCAGACGGGGTCTCGATTTAACATCTCATCTGAAAGTCGTGGCAAGTTCCACATTCTCATCCCTCTCTGGGTAGAAAGATTTCACCCGAAATCTGTATTGGATTTATTGGTGACTATCGTTTATGGTCCCTAGTTTTTGATTCCCTCACAGGGTAAACATAAAGATATCATACCCCTTCATAATTTTTTAAAAACCTCCATTAGGACAATCCTCGGCCTTCTCTCTTTCTTTTTTGTGTCTTTCAAATCTATCATGTCGTTCAGTTATATGCAGCAACAGAGTGGTATGTTTTATTTTAATTGGGATGCAGGTACAAGTTGAGCAAATTATGAAAATTCCAATTCATAGGGTTCTAATCGAATACCTTTTCTGCCCTTGTGTTTTTGCCTTGTTCGTAGTTCTCGTTTAACCCTAGCCCTTGATTATATGGACCACGCACCCTTCCCCAACCAGATCTGCCAACCAACAAGAGGTCCACATTAATGACGACAAAGGAGGAGGCACCATGGGTCCCTCTCCACCAAAATTGTTCCCGTTGGAATTGGAAATTGTGGAGAGGAGCAGACACCAGCCCATATCTGACTACTCTGATGCTTGCTACAGATGGCTGTTCTACCAAGCCACTGGTGGTAAAGTTCCTATTTCCTTAGTTGCCCAGTCACGCCATACTCTGTACTAAGTTTAGCTGGGAGTGAAGGTGGCTGCCCTGGGCCTCTGCTGCTCTGATCTGGCCGGAAGAAGATAAGTTTTGGAGCTTGGAACAGAAGTAGGCCATTTAGCTCCTTGAACCTGCTCCACCATTGAATGAGATCATGGCTGATCTGTGACTTAACTCTATATATCTTTGCCCTATAATCGCTTAATAACTTTGGTTAATGTCAATTTCGGATTTAAAATTAACAATTGACCTCGCAAGAACTGCCATTTGCAGAAGAGTTCCAAATATCTATTGTCCCTTTGTGTGTAGAAGTGTTTTCCAACTTCACTCCTGAAAGGCCTGTCGCTAATTTTTTACTAATTGCCCCCTTTTCCTAGACTCCCCAACCAGCAGAAATAGTGTTTATCTAACGAATCAGTTCCCTCTAATATCCTGAAAACTTCAACCACCCTTGGGTCAATTCTCCACCCGATTTTTCACTCCATCACTTTGAGTATCCTAGATTAGAAATTCGGTTAAGCGGGTCTGTTGCCGACTGACTCATTGAAGCACTACGGTCAACTTGGCTCAATGGTCGTATTCGTTCCTCTGAATCAGGTGATGGATTGAAGCCTCAATTTAGCACTTAAGCACATAATCTCGGCTGATCTTTCAGCACAGTACTATATTATCAGATGCTTTCTTTCAAATAAGATATTACATTGAGGTCTCACCTTGCTGTTCAGGTGGATGTGAAATATCTTGTGCTTTTTTGAACTAGACCTGGTCAACATTCATCCCTCAACCAACAGAACAGGTTAACATAAGAACTCGGAGCAGCAGTAGGCCATTCGGCCCCTCGAGCCTGCTCCGCCATCAACTCCACTTCCCTGCCCGCTCCCCATAACACTTGACTCCCTTATCATTCAAAAATCTGTCCATCTCCACCTTAAATATATTCAATGACCCAGCCTCCACAGCTCTCCGGGGCAGAGAATTCCAAAAATTTACGACTCTGAGAGAAGAAATTCCTACTCCTCTCCGTCTTAAATGGGCGACCCCTTATTCCGAAACGATTCCCCCACGAGGGGAAACATCCTCTCGGCATCGACCCTGTCAAGCCCCCTCATAATCTTATACATTTCAATAAGATCACCTCTTATTCTTCTAAGCTCCAATGAGTACAGACCTAACCTGCTCAGCCTTTCTTCAAAAGACAAACTCTTCATCTCTGGAATCAACCGTGTGAACCTTCTCTGAACTGCCTCCGAAGCTGGTCATTCAACTCGTTGCTGTTGGTGCAAGCTGGCTACCATGTTTGACTACAAAACAGCAGGGAGTACAGCAACGTAATGGCGGTGAACTGATTTGGGATGTTCTGAGGGCATGCAAATGCTAAATAACTACAAGTCTTTACAGTCGCACCAGCGTTCCCATTGAGCTGCGGGGCCACTTGCTGGCTTCACAATGGAAAAACCGCGTGCGTGCGGAAACTTGAATTGGCCACGCGACCTGTTAAAGGGGCTGTGCACCCAAAAACAAATGGGAGGGAACATGGAGCAGTACCATAAAGACTGAATTGAAAAAATCATACTGAAGCCTATTCTGCAGTGTATATGTAGTCATTGTTACAAGCAAAAAAATCTAGGCTGACACTCCCAGCGCATTACTGAGGGAGTGCCGCACTGTCGGAGGTGCCGTCTTCCAGGTGAGACGCTAAACCGAGGCCCCATCAAGTAGACATAAAAGATCCCGCTATTTCGTAGAAGAGCAGGGGAGTTATCCCCGGTGTCCTGTCCAATTTTATCCCTCACCCAACTTCGCAAAAACTGATTGTCTCCTCGTCATCACATTGCTGTCTTGTGGGAGCTTGCTGTGCGCAAACTGGCTGTCGCGTTTCCCACATTGCAACAGGGACTCCACTTCAAAAGTTCCTCATTGGCTGTAAAGCGCTTTGGGGGCGTCCTGGAGTGGCGAAAGGCGCTATATAAATGCAAGCCTGTGTGTTAAAAGCAGCTGAACAAAGGGTTAAATGGATTCCTCTGGCTGTACTTCCTTGGGATTCCGCACCATTTGGGCCTGGAGATTAATAATAAGACTATGTATAGAGCTATACTCGGTTTGAAATGTGAGAATCTGCATTCCACAGTCAACAGATGTATATTGGGAGGGATACTCCAGTGGGAAGATTTATTTCACTATACAATCCAGCGGCGTTTATTTTCCATTCATGCTCTCCCACTCTTAAGCAACTGGAAATGGAATGGTTAGAATATACTTCCTTCCCACCACACCTCAGGAGCTACCTCGGTTTGCTTCGAACTCGCCTAGCCTCGAGTGTTTGTTTTACCCTGTTGCTGTCCGATAACTTGCCTTGAAATTGTAACGCTTTGTTCCTAGTCACTGACGGATATTTTAGAAATCTTGGAGAGTGTCCAGGGTTCACCGATCAGGACACTACCAAGGTTAAGATTTGAATGATCAGGGAGTCCAGGGTTATGGGGAGGGGGCAGTGAAGTGGAGTTGAGGCCAAGCTCAGATCAGCCGTGATATTAAATGGCGCGGAGGAGGCTCAAGGGGCCAAATTGGCCGCCTTCTGCTCCTATTTCTTATGTTCTTAAGAGCGAAGGCTGTGTCAATCTGGAAGTCCTGATGCTAAACTTGGATTCTAAATGGGCCCAAGGTATGTAGGGGGTGAGGTTTGGTGAGGGGGGTGGGGGGCGCGGGCGGGGGGAAGAGTCATAGGGAAGTGTGAGCTTTTAAAGGGTCGGGGAGACAGAATGGGTGAGTCTGGGGGTTTGCTCGAACTGAGCTCGATGTACGGCGTGAAGTTGAAAATCTGACAAACCTGCAGGTGGGAGGGCGCTTTATTTATTCCCCCAAAAAATGCAACGGGGCCTGCTCAGAGAATAAAGCTTCCCACTCCACAGTCAGCTGAGCTGGTATGTGCAGCCACGCTGCTCGTCAGCTTTTCAGTTGGAGTAAAATGTTACCACGCAGGCAACCATGTGAAGACAGCCAGCTGGAATGTTAACTAACTCCAGAGTATCACAATAGAACTTCAGCATGGAAAATAACATTTCAGTTGCAAGCCGTATTTATTCTTAGCTGAGAAATCTGATGAGGTTCTGTGCATTTTTTTTTTTAAGTTCTAGGATAACCAATATGTTGGAAGACTTTCATTAGAATCATAGAGCAGTACAGCACAGGAGACGGCCATTCGGCCCATCGAGTCTGCGCCGGCTCTTGCAAAGAGCAACCCAGTTAGTCCCACTCCCCCCCACGCTCTTTCCCTATAAGCCTTGCAATTTTTTTCTCCAATCGAATTGAAGGTTGCGATTGAATCTGTATCAACCACCCTCTCAGGAGGCGCAGTCTAGATCCCAGTCACTCATTGCGTAGAGTTTTTTTTTCTCATGTCACCTCTGGCTCTTATGCCAATGGCCTTAAATCTGTGCCCTCTGGTTATCGACCCTTCAGCCATTGGAAACCGTCTCTCTTTACTCTATCTAAACCTTTCCCGATTTTGAACACCTCTGTCAAATCTCCTCTTGGCCTTCTCTGCTCCAGGAAGAATAACCCCCAGCTTCTCCAGTCTATCCACATAACTCATCCCGGGAACCATTCTCGTAAATCTCTTCTGCACCCTCTCCAAAGCCTTCACGTCCTTCCTAAAGTGTGGTGCCCAGAGTTGGACACCATACACCAACTGGCTCCAACATGATATGTGAGCAGCTCACGATCAGTAAATTTACTTCCCAGTGTCATATTCAGCTGTGAAGGCCAGCAAGATTCCAAATTTAATCCTTTGTCTCTGCTGACTTGATTGCTAACCAGGGGCCGTGCTAGTGATTCAACAATTCGCTTCAGTGGTCTTGAGTTAGAGGTGTAAAATTAGCCAGGATTTCCAGTCCTGATTATTATTGGAAAGACTGAAGTCATTGGTTTCAGTCACTGCCACAAACTCCGTTCCCTAGCTACACACTGACTCCCTCCCTCTCCCCAGCTTCTGTCTGAGGCTGATCCAGACTGTTCACAGCGTTGATGTCATGTTTGACCCTGAAATGAGCTTTCGATCACATATCTGCAGCATAACTAAGACCGCCTATTTCCACCTCCCTAACATCGCCCGTCTCTGCCCCTTGCCTCAGCTCATCCGCTGCTGATGCCCTCATCCATACCTTTGTTGCCTCTAGACTTGACTATTCCAACGCACTCCTGGCCGGCCTCCCACGTTCTACCCTACGTAAACTAGAGGTGATACAAAACGCGGCTGCCCCGTGTCCTAATTCGCACCAAGTCCCGCTCACCCATCACCCCCTGTGCTCGCTGACCTACATTGGCTCCCGGTTAAGCAACGTCTCGATTTCAAAATTCTCATGTTTACAAATCCCTCCATGGCCCCGCCCCCCTCCCCATCTGTGTAATCCCCTCCAACACCACAATCTCTCCCCCACCCCCGAGATGTCTGCACTCCTCTAATTTTGCCCTCTTAAGCATCCCTGATTATAATCACTCAACCATTGGTGGCCGTGCCTTCACCTGCCTGGGCCCCCTCACTAAACCTCTCCACCTCTCTACCTCTCTTTCCTCCTTCAAGATGCTCCTTAAAACCGACCTGTTTGACCTAGCTTTTGGTCACCTGCCCTAATTTCTCCTTATGCAGCTCGGAGTCAAATGTTTTAATCTCTTAATACTCCTGTGAAGCGCCTTGGAACGTTTCACTACGTAAAAAGGCGCTATATAAATACAAGTTATTGTGACTGCTCCTGAATAGTGCATCTGTCTGGACTGTGGCAAATATGAACTATTTCTGTCAGAGCTTTCACATGGTTTTTTTTTAAACTGTCTGTCACTGTACATAGATTAAAAGTCAATTTTATTCACAGAAAAAACATTGTAGTTTATTTTTGATACAACAGATGCAACATTAGTCATGATGTCTAAGCCAGATGCCTCAGGGAGGAGCCAAGCCATCCAATTCAAAGTTGATGGTCACGTGAAATTGACTGAAATGTGCGTTTGGCAATTTCCTTTTAACTTTAAAGGGAGTTATTTCAACTTTACTTCCTTGTTTGCTGGAAAGTATTGATATAGATAGATTTTTGGAGTCTAGGAGAATCAAGGGATATGGAGATTGGGCAGGAAAGTGGAGTTGAGGTCAATGATCAGCCATGATCGTATCGAATGTGGGAGCAGGCTTGAGGGGCCATAGGGCCTACTCCTGTTCCTATTTCTTATTTCTCGGCCTGACTGGTTCAAATGCGAGAATCTATCAGAAGCCTTTTCAAGAGCGGTAGTCTTGGGAACGGTAGCAGAGTGGTAATGTTACTGGGCCAGTAATCCGTTAGGCCTGGACTAATAATCCAGAGACGCGAGTTCAAATCCCATCACTGCGGTTGTG
This sequence comes from Pristiophorus japonicus, assembly GCF_044704955.1. Lineage (NCBI taxonomy): Eukaryota > Metazoa > Chordata > Chondrichthyes > Pristiophoridae > Pristiophorus > Pristiophorus japonicus. Next base: position 84,714,389 of record NC_091995.1, read on the forward strand.
GAATTTAAATTCGGTTAAATAAATAAATCTGGAATTTAAAAAAATGCTAGTCTCAGTAATAGTGATCATGAAACTACCAGATTGTTGTAAAAACCCATCTAGTTCACTGATGTCCCTTTAGGGAAGGAAATCTGCTGCCCTTACCTGGTCTGGCCTATATGTGACTCCAGACCCACAGCAATGTGGTTGACTCTTAATTACTCTCTGAAATGGTGGTTCACCACCACCTCACGGGAAATTAGGGATGGGCAATAAATGCCGGCCTTGCCAGCAACGCCCACATCCCGTGAATAAATAAATAAAGTCAGACCAGATAGCTTAGGGAGGAGGAACAAGATGCATTGTTTATATATTTTTTTTTTTCTTAATTGAGCTAGGTTAGTTTACAAACATTATCTGAACACTGAGCTTAAAATATCTTGCTGTCTGGCAAGTTTATTCAGCTTTAAAGAATGGCACGAGACTTGGCGGTGGGTGGAGTAGGAGCTAGTAGCAAGCTAAACATCACAACACGGGTGTAGGTTGGTGCTGCCTATTGATTCAGACTAAATGAAGTGACTGTCCTTTGATACCGTGGTGTTGCACTTATTTTTGAGCTTCGTACCGATGTTTGACTGCATATTGTTACAGTTCAGAACTATTTTAATCAATGTGAATTAGAAATGAGGCGTCTTGGTGAACAGATAATTTGGCGGATTGAGCTTTATTTTTTTAAATGAAGGCTAGAAATCGGAAATAAAAACAGAAAATACATTTAACTGCATAGTAGGTTAATCAGCCTCTCGGTGAGAAAGGTGGCTTAATGTACTGTAAGTGATTACTTCTGAATCCTCACTGACAAATTCTGGAAGGACAAGGGCAGCAGGCACATGGGAACACCACCAACTTCAAGTTGTCCTTCAGGTCACACCCCATCCTGACTTGGAAATATAACGGCCGTTTGCTCATGGTCACGGGGTCAAAATCCTGGAATTCCCGAACAGCTCAGTATCCCTCCACCACACGGGACTGCAGCGGTTCAAGAAGGTGGCTCACCACCACCTTCTCAAAGGCAACAAATGCCGGCCTTGCCAGCAATGGCCACATCCTATGAACGAATAGAAAAAAAACATAACATAAGAACATAAGAATTAGGAACAGGAGTAGGCCATCTAGCCCCTCGAGCCTGCTCCACCATTGAACAAGATCATGGTTGATCTGGCCGTGGACTCAGCTCCACTTACCCGCCCACTCCCCATAACCCTTAATTCCCTTATTGGTTAAAAATATATCTCTCTCTGATTTGAATACATTCAATGAGCTAGCCTCAACAGCTTCCTTGGGCAGAGAATTCCACAGATTCACAACATAGAAACATAGAAAATAGGTGCAGGAGTAGGCCATTCGGCCCTTCTAGCCTGCACCGCCATTCAATGAGTTCATGGCTGAACATGCAACTTCAGTACCCCATTCCTGCTTTCTCACCATACCCCTTGATTCCCCTAGTAGTAAGGACTTAATCTAACTCCTTTTTGAATATATTTAGTGAATTGGCCTCAACAACTTTCTGTGGTAGAGAATTCCACAGGTTCACCACTCTCTGGGTGAAGAAATTCCTCCTCATCTCGGTCCTAAATGACTGTGTCCCCTGGTTCTGGACTTCCCCAACATTGGGAACATTCTTCCTGCATCTAACCTGTCTAACCCCGTCAGAATTTTAAACGTTTCTATCAGGTCCCCTCTCATTCTTCTGAACTCCAGTGAATACAAGCCCAGTTGATCCAGTCTTTCTTGATAGGTCAGTCCTGCCATCCCGGGAATCAGTCTGGTGAACCTTCGCTGCACTCCCTCAATAGCAAGAATGTCCTTCCTCAGGTTAGGAGACCAAAACTGTACACAATACTCCAGGTGTGGCCTCACCAAGGCCCTGTACAATTGTAGCAACACCTCCCTGCCCTTGTACTCAAATCCCCTCGCTATGAAGGCCAACATGCCATTTGCTTTCTTAACCGCTTGCTGTACCTGCATGCCAACCTTCAATGACTGATGTACCATGACACCCAGGTCTCTTTGCACCTCCCCTTTTCCTAATCTGTCACCATTCAGATAATAGTCTGTCTCTCTGTTTTTACCACCAAAGTGGATAACCTCACATTTATCCACATTATACTTCATCTGCCATGCATTTGCCCACTCACCAAGTCGCTCTGCAGCCTCATAGAATCCTCCTTGCAGCTCACACTGCCACCCAACTTAGTGTCATCCGGAAATTTGGAGATACTACATTTAATCCCCTCGTCTAAATCATTAATGTACAGTGTAAACAGCTGGGGCCCCAGCACAGAACCTTGCGGTACCCCACTAGTCACTGCCTGCCATTCTGAAAAGTCCCCATTTACTCCTACTCTTTGCTTCCTGTCGGACAGCCAGTTCTCAATCCATGTCAGCACACTACCCCCAATCCCTCTGGGAGAAGAAATTCCTTCTCAACTCGGCTTTAAATTGGCTCCCCTGTATTTTGAGGCTGTTCCCCCTAGTTCTAGTCTGCCTGACCAGTGGAAACAACCTCTCTGCCTCTATCTTGTCTATCCCTTTCATTATTTTAAATGTTTCTATAAATCACCCCTCATCCTTCTGAACTCCAATGAGTAAAGACCCAGTCTACTCAATCTATTATCATAAGGTAACCCCCTCATCTCCTGAATCAGCCTAGTGAATCATCTCTGTACCCCCTCCAAAGCTGGTATATCCTTCCTTAAGTAAGGTGACCAAAACTGCACGCAGTACTCCAGGTGCGGCCTCACCAATACGCTGTATAGTTGCAGCAGGACCTCCCTGCTTTTGTACTCCATCCCTCTCGCAATGAAGGCCAACATTCCATTTGCCTTCCTGATTATCTGCTGCACCTGCAAACTAACTTTTTGGGATTCATGCACAAGCACCCCCAGGTCCCTCTGCACCGCAGCATGTTGTAATTTCTTCCCATTCAATTAATAGTCCCTTTTACTGTTTTTTTTCCAAGGTGGATGACCTCACATTTTCCGACATTGTATTCCATCTGCCAGACCTTAGCCCATTCGCTTAATCTATCTAAATCTCTTTACAGCCTCTCTGTGTCCTCTACACAACCCGCTTTCCCACTAATCTTTGTGTCATCTGCAAATTTTGTTACACTACACTCTGTCCCCTCTTCCAGGTCATCTATGTATATTGTAAACAGTTGTGGTCCCAGCACCGATCCCTGTGGCACACCACTAACCACCGATTTCCAACCCGAAAAGGACCCATTTATCCCGACTCTCTGCTTTCTGTTAGCCAGCCAATTCTCGATCCATGCTAATACATTTCCTCTGACTCCACGTACCTTTATCTTCTGCAGTAACCTTTTGTGTGGAACCTTATCGAATGCCTGTTGGAAATCTAAATACACCGCATCCATCGGTACACCTCTATCCACCATGCTCATTATATCCTCAAAGAATTCCAGTAAATTAGTTACACATGACTTCCCCTTCATGAATCCATGTTGTGTCTGCCTGATTGCACTATTCCTATCTAGATGTCCCGCTATTTCTTCCTTAATGATAGCTTCAAGCATTTTCCCCACTACAGATGTTAAACTAACCGGCCTATAGTTACCTGCCTTTTGTCTGCTCCCTTTTTTAAACAGAGGCATTACATTAGCTGCTTTCCAATCCGCTGGTACCTCCCCAGAGTCCAGAGAATTTTGGTAGATTATAACGAATGCATCTGCTATAACTTCCGCCATCTCTTTTAATACCCTGGGATGCATTTCATCAGGACCAGGGGACTTGTCTACCTTCAGTCCCATTAGCCTGTCCAGCACTACCTCCCTAGTGATAGTGATTGTCTCAAGGTCCTCCCTGCCCACATTCCTGTGACCAACAATTTTTGGCATGATTTTTGTGTCTTTCACTGTAAAGACCGAAGCAAAATAATTGTTTAAGGTCTCAGCCATTTCCACATTTCCCATTATTAAATCCCCCTTATCATCTTCTAAGGGACCAACATTTACTTTAGTCACTCTCTTCCGTTTTATATATCGGTAAAAGCTTTTACTATCTGTTTTTATGTTTTGCACAATTTTACTTTCGTAATCTATCTTTCCTTTCTTTATCGCTTTCTTACTCATTCTTTGCTGTCATTTAAAATTTTTCCAATCTTCTAGTTTCCCACTAACCTTGGCCACCTTCTACGCATTGGTTTTTAATTTGATACTCTCCTTTATTTCCTTGGTTATCCACGGCTGATTATCCCTTCTCTTACCGCCCTTCTTTTTCACTGGAATATATTTTTGTTGAGCACTATGAAAGAGCTCCTTAAAAGTCCTCCACTGTTTCACCGTTTAGTCTGTGTTCCCAGTCTACTTTAGCCAACTCTGCCCTCATTCCACTGTCGTCCCTTTGTTTAAGCATAGTATGCTCGTTTGAGACACTACTTCCTCACCCTCCATCTGTATCACAAATTCAAACATACTGTGATCACTCATTCCGAGAGGACCTTTTACTAGGAAATCGTTTATTTTTCCTGTCTCATTACACAGGACCAGATCTAAGATAGCTTGCTCCCTTGTAGGTTCTGTAACATACTGTTCTAAGAAACAATCCCGTATGCATTCTATGAATTCCTCCTCAAGGCTACCCTGTGCGATTTGATTTGACCAATCGATATGTAGCTTAAAATTCCCCATGATTACTGCCGTTCCTTTTTCACATGCCTCCATTATTCCCTTGGTTATTATTGCCCGCCCCACCGTGAAGTTATTATTTGGAGGCCTATAAACTACGCCCACCAGTGACTTTTTCCCCTTACTATCTCTAATCTCCACCAGATTAGAGAAAACCCAGAGTCTTGGACTAAATGGAGCTCCATCAAGGCAACCTGATCACTCAGTGACGTCAGATCACAGGTTCTACCCCCGCCCCCCCCACCCACCCACTTCAAGCCCTCCATTTCCTTCTTCGGGCGCTAATGGGGCGGATGCCTCAGCCACGTGCGAAGGTCCCTCCCCTCACTTAAAGGGAAGGGCCAAGTCTGCCGAACCTACCTGGCCCATTAGGGAACGGGGCTGGCACCACGCGATCAGCCCAGCACTCGAGCAGAGCTCCGGGCTGAGCCATCGGGCAAAGGACCCCGCAAAGAAAACGGAGCAACAGCGGCAAACACGAGGCAAGTTTGTTCTCCCCGAACCCGGGCCCCTCGCCTTTGAATTTTCGCCCCGGTAGCGGCTGGCCGCCCGACCCCCGTCCCCGACAGCTGCTGCAGGGGGCGGAAGAGAATTTCGGGGCCGGGACGATGTGCGCAGATGAGTGGGGTGCAGCACCGCCACTAAACCCCCGCCCAATATGGCGCAAGGTGTTGCAAGCGTCACGCCCGGGCGGGAAGCCATTTGTGCCCTGGGAAGGGGGGGGGGGGGGTTGCTTACTGGAGGCAGAAATGCAGCGAATTTCTAGCCCCTAGGGTGTTTTCAGAAGCCCAAGAGCACAGACGGTGTGCAGTGTGGAGAGACGTGCAGAAAAGATTGAATGAAGAATGCGAGGAGGGGTTAGCCGATCAAGCTAAATTTTTGTGGTATCATCTGAGGCCTTTGATTCAACAGCAAGGGGGTCTCCATTATCCAAGACTTTCCCTTTAGTGGAATAACATTTTGGGTAAAGAAATTATCGTTCAAGGTAACAAAATAAAAGTCTTCACCATAGCTACGCTCCGTGTCGCACTAGACGCCTTTCAAGTGGAAGGGTGATGTCCATAGCACTGGCTGAGCAAATTCTGAAGAATTGCATCCTTTCTCAGTGGAGTCCATTCCTTTTTGCTTTTTGACAAAAAGAACTCAAACAGAACTGCAGCGCCTTCCATGACCACCGGATGTCCCAAAGCGCTTTACAGCCAATGAAGTACATTTGGAGTGCAGTCACTGCTGTAATGTAGGAAACACGGCAGCCAATTTGGGCCCAAGGAAGCTCCCACAAACAGCAATACTGGCCCAGATAATCTGTTTTATGTTGATTGCGCTGGGAATGTCGGCCTAGGTTTCTGTGCTCAAGTCTCGAGTGGGACTTGAACCCACAAGTTTCTAACTCTCAGGCGGGTGTGCTGCCCACTGAGCCACAGTTGACGAGGAGAATCTTTGGAGGCTTTTGAAAGCAAGGAGGAAAAATGACTGGACAGAGGTACGGCGGGAAGGGAGGGACATTCAGAGGCTGGAGGTGTTGTAGCTGAAGGAGCAGCAGTCAATGATGGAGCAGCGGGAGTAGGAAATATGAAAATAGGCCATTGGAAGAAAAGTGCAGAGGAAGGAAAACTAAACTCATTGATTCTGGCTTAGGCAAGTCTTCAGGGAATCTGAGAGAAGAGTTCTTGCACACACGATAATTTTGCCAAATTAGGTTCTCCATCTTGCCTGGAGGAGATCTAACTCCCCTTCCAGATGACCAGTACTTTAATCTCCTGGACACTGCTGTGAGCAAACCCGGGAGAGGATATCTAGGACTGAAAGAATTGGTATATTCTGCATCAATCTAACTAGCTTGGCTCAGTGGTAGCCATGTCACAAATTGCATGTTTTTTTTCCAATTTTCTTTGAATATGTTGGTTTATTCATTGTAAAAATATTAGAGATGGGAAGATAAGGCTGCCGAGAATCATCCAACTGCATACCAAATAGACTGTTCCTTTCCAATTGGCGTGGGAAGGCTTGGGTATAGACATGCCGGGCAACCAATAGCGCGAGTGTAAGAATGGGAGCAGCCGGAGGTCATGTGATGAAACCTCGCGGAATACGTCCAACCAGAGTTGTCAACCTCATCATCATCATAGGCAGTCCCTCGGAATCGAACAAGACATGCTTCCACTCTAAAAGTGAGTTCTCAGGTGACTGCACAGTCCAATACGGGAAGTACAGTCTCTGTCACAGGTGGGACAGACAGTGGTTGAAGGAAAGGGTGGGTGGGGAGTCTGGTTTGTCGCACGCTCCTTCCGCTGCCTGCGCTTGGTTTCTGCATGCTCTCGGCGACGAGACTCGAGGTACTCAGCTCCCTCCCGGATGCTCTTCCTCCACTTAGGCCGATCTTTGACCAGGGACTCCCAGGTGTCGGTGGGGATATTGCACTTTATCAGGGAGGCTTTGAGGGTGTCCTTGAAATGTTTCCTCTGCCCACCTGGGGATCGCTTACCGTGTAGGAGTTCCGAGTAGAGCGCTTGCTTTAGGAGTCTTGTGTCCGCATGCCGACACATGTGGCCCACCCAACAGAGCTGGTCAAGTATGGTCAGTGCTTTGATGCTGGGGATATTCACTTGATCGAGAACACTGACATTGGTGTATCTGTCTTCCCAGGGGATTTGCAGGATCTTGCAGAGACATCGTTGGTGGCATTTCTCCAGTGATTTGAGGTGTCTACTGTATATGGTCCACGTCTCTCAGCCTACGCAACCATGAGGCCACAATCAGGAGGTCAGTGGGGAAAGTGATTTGAATTTACATCCATTTGCTTTCGGGCGCCATGTTGATGCACCCGTGCCTCTGGTGGTAACCTCCTGGTAGAGCTCCCCAGGAACCCATCCCACGTAGAGCTATGAAGCTAAGTGCCTCCCTGAGCCGATGTGTCAGCATCGTCATCGCCCTGGTGTAGATCATCCGACGTTGTAGATGGAAAAAAAACTTGATTTGTTTGGTTGACAGTCCCAACTTGAGTAATCAAGCCTGATTTGTGCTTGCCCTTTCCATCGGCAGTTTGTTTATTTAATAGTGTTATGTAGAAAGGGAGGACTTAAAATATACTTAGTGTATTAAAGGCTGTTGACCTGTTTATTTTTTTTACAAATAAACTGAAGAGTGTTTGACATCTCAATGGAAGCTAAAAGATTAATTCTTCCACCCATTGTGAAAGCTATGGGAACTTTAACTTAGTTATTCTTTTGTTTGTGCATCTCACGATAAGTAACTTAAGAAATAAAGTCTCCTTACCTAAGGAAGGAATATACTTGCCATTGAGGGAGTGCAACGAAGGTTTGCCCGACTGATTCCTGGGATGGGGGGATTATCCGATGAGAGATTGAGTAGATTAGGTCGATATTCTATCGAGTTTAGAAGAATGAGGGGTGATCTCATTGAAACATACAAAATTCTTACAGTGTAGATGCAGGGAGTACGTTTCCCCTGGTTGGGGAGTCTAGGGCTCACAGTCTCAGAATAAGGGGTTGGCCATTTAGGACTGAGGTGAGGAGAAATTTCTTCACTCAGAGGATGGTGGATCTTTGGAATTCTCTGCCCCAGAGGGCTGTGGAGGCTCAGTCGTTGAGTATATTCAAGGCTGAGATCGATAGATTTTTGGATATTAAGGGAATCGTGGGATATGGGGACAGTGCAGGAGTTGAGATGGAAGAGGAGTTGAGATGGAAGATCAGCCATGATCTCATTGAACGCTGCCGGAGCAGGCTTGAGGGGCCGAATGTCCTACTCCTGCACCAAGTTCTTATGTATGTTCTTAAAGGTAAACCTCACAAAACTTTATTTCTATTTCTCTTTATGAACATGTTCTTCTCTCTCCTCCCAAAGGAGTGCAAGATGGATTAGATCTTGACACCAATATGGTGACCATTGATTTTTATTGATTGCTGATCCTAACGTTATACACACTACTTTTGGGGGCAGCTGAAACGGAGGGGGATGCTCCATAGTCCCTCGCAGTTTACAGTGTCAAAGGCCTTTGTGAGGTCAAAGAAGGCCATGTACAAGGATTGATGCTGTTCCCCGCACTTTTCTTGTAGTTGTTGCGCCGTGAAGATCATGTCCGTTGTACCCCTTAGTGGAAGAAATCTGCATTGCGACTCTGGGAGAAACTCTTCAGCCACGGTGAGAAGATGATTGAGGAGGATTCTTGCAATTACTTTCCCAGTGGCCGATAGCAGGGAGATTCCTTTGTAGTTACCGCAGTCGGACTTGTCCCCTTTTTTGACCGCACTCAACTAGCTCCGTTGGGCGGGCCACCTCGTCCACATGCCCGACACGAGACTCCCTAAGTAAGCGCACTACTCGCCGAACGAGCCCCAGGTGGGCAGAGGAAACGTTTCAAGGGACACCCTCAAAGCCTCCTTGATAAAGTGCAACATCCCCACCGGCACCTGGGAGTCCCTGGCCAAAGACCGCCCAAAATGGGGGAAGAGCATCCGGGAGGGCGCTGAGCACCTCGAGTCTCATCGCCGAGAGCGTGCAGAAACCAAGCGCAGGCAGCGGAAGGAGCGTGCGGCAAACCAGACTCCCCACCCACCCTTTCCTGTCTGTCCCACTTATGACAGAGACTGTAATTCCTGTATTAGACTGTACAGCTACTTGAGAACTCACTTTGAGTGGAAGCAAGTCTTCCTCGATTCCGAGGGACCGCACGCTTACACGCTTACTTTCTAAGCAAGAGTATATACAGAGATCCAGACCATATCACCCGTTCAATCCTTGGGCAGAGGATGTACCTTTCCTCTCGGCTTGATGTTCTTCTCTCGTATCTCCGCACAAGATGCCTTTTCATCTGCATTTTTAAAACAAGTTTATATTTAAAAATTCTCATCCTTTTTTCATATCCTTTGATGGCCTCGCCCATACCTACCTCAGTTTTGAAAGATGTTCCTCAGCTTTTTTTCTTCCTCCTGGCTCTGTCTGGCCATTGCAAAGTTGGCGGTTTTGCATCAAAGCGCAGAAGAGCGTGCCGAATGACCACAGTCATTAAGCAGCATCTGCACAAGTGACCTCCGCCCTGGGACCGGGAGAGCTCGTGTACGCCATACCAATCCAACCAGCTTCAGCTCAGTGACAGCCGTGTCACCGCTGAGTCACAAAGTTGTGGGTTCGAGCCCGACCACAGGACACGAGCACACAATCCAGACATCGTCACAGTACCGAGGGAGGGCTGCAGTATCAGAGATACGGTCCTCCGCCCCCCCCTCCCCCACCCCGCCCCTCCCCCCTACCCCCGGGAGATCTCTGCACTCCTCCAATTCTGGCCTGTGCGCATCCCCGATTTTAATCGCCCCCACCATTGCAGATTGCGCGAGGACCAAAGCTCTGGAATTCTCTCCCTAAACCTCAACGCATCTCTATACCTCTCTCCTTTAAGCCGCTCCACAAAACCTACCTCTGTGGCCAAGCTTTTGGAGCATCTGTACTAATATCTCCTGGCGTGGCTCAGTGCTCCTCCTTTTGAATTCTGCTTGATTACGCTCCTGAAGCACCTTGGGATGTTTTTAACTACATTGAATGTTCCTGATTTATTATAATCACAGATTTCCTCGGGCCTTGCTTACGGACAGTCTGGGCTCCGAGGCACTGATGCGATGAGCTATCTGCTAGCCTGGTCTGTGCCTTTAAACCGGCTGCTCAAGTCGTCCTTCTGGGAACCCAGATAACTTGTAACCTCCTGGGGTAAATTGGAGGTCGGTAAATTGCCTGTGTATGTTCTAGGTTACTGGGCAGAATCCAGGATGGAATGCCTGGCTTTTTTTTCCCCCTCCTTTTTAAGATTGTTTTGCATCATGAGCAAATTGTGATATCTGAATTGTGACACACCTGAACTGTAACAGATGCATGCTAGACGGAATACTTGCACTGATAGAAAGAACTTGCATTTATATAGCACTTTTCCTGTCCTCAGGATGTCCTGCAATGCTTCATAGCCAATCAATTACATTCAAACTATGGTCAAACCACAGCCAGGTCCCATAGAAAGCAAAGTCACAGAATTCTAGAATGGTACAACACAGGAGGAGGCCATTCGGCCCATCGTGCCTGTACTAGCTCTTTGAAAGAGCGATCCAATTAGCCCTGCAAAATTTTTCATTTCATGTATTTATCAAATTTCCTTTTGAAAGTTATCAAGGTGTTCTGGTGGTGTTGCTTGTGGGATAAATGTTGGGGCAGGACACTGGGAGAACTCCTCTGTGAATTGGTGAGAGGCGGGAGCGGCCTATAAAAGGCCCAGCAGGAGCTCGAGAGCCAGCGGCAGTTGGCGAGAGGTGGGAGCAGCATCGGAGAGGCCTATAAAAGGCGTACTGGTGCAGCCACAGCGGGAGAGAAAGCAAAAAAGTAGAAAGGAATCAAAAGGTGACATCACAGCCAATGGGGTAAGTGATTGGCTGGTGATTGGTGAGTAGCTTTTCTTTTTCTTTTTATATCAGTAAGTAAACTGTAACATTGTTATTACCAATTTAAGTGTATCTAAGGGTTAAGGCATGGCAGGAGAGCTCGGTCACGTGATATGCTCCTCCTGTGCCTTGTGGGAACTCAGGGATGCTTCCGGTGTCCCTGACGACTACGCGTGTAAGAAGTTGCGGAATTGGAGCTGAGGGTGGATTCACTCTGGAGCATTCTCGATGCTGAGAATGACATAAGTGGCACGTGTAGTGAGTTGATCTTATCGCATGAGAAGGATCCACAGCCAGCTAGGGAATGGAAGACCAGCAGGAAGAGTCGTACAAGGAAGGTAGTGCAGGGGTCCCATCTGGTCATCCCCCTGCAAAACAGATACACTGCTTTGAGTGCTGTTGAGGGGGATGACTCATCAGGGGAGAGCAGCAGCAGCCAAGTTCATGGCACCGTGGCTGGCTCTGTTGTACAGGAGGGCATAAAAAAGAGTGGGAGAGCGATAGTGATAGGGGATTCAATCATTAGGGGAATAGATAGGCGTTTCTGCGGCCGCAATCGAGACTCCAGGATGGTATGTTGCCTCCCTGGTGCAAGGGTCAAGGATGTCTCCGAGCGAGTGCAGGACATTCTAAAAAGGGAGGGAGATCAGCCAGTTGTCGTGGTGCACATTGGTACCAAAGACATAGGTTAAAAAAAAGGGATGAGGTCCTACGAGACGAATTTAAGGAGCTAGGAGTTAAATTAAAACGTAGGACCTCAAAAGTAGTAATCTCGGGATTGCTACCAGTGCCACGTGCTAGTCAGAGTAGGAATCGCAGGATAGCACAGATGAATACGTGGCTTGAGCAGTGGTGCAGTAGGGAGGGATTCAAATTCGTGGGGCATTGGAACAGGTTCTGGGGGAGGTGGGACCAGTACAAACTGGACGGTCTGCACTTGGGCAGGAACGGAACCAATGTCCTAGGGGAAGTGTTTGCTAGTGCTGTTGGTGAGGAGTTAAACTAATATGGCAGGGGGATGGGAATCAATACAGGGAGACAGAGGGAAACAAAAAGGAGACAAAAACAAAAGACAGAAAAGAGATGAGTAAAAGTGGAGGGCAGAGAAACCAAAGGCAAGAAACAAAAAGGGCCACTGAATATAAAAGGAATGCAGGAGGGGTAAAAACTAAAAATCATGGTTTAAAAACTAGGATGAAAACACTCTACCTAAATGCACGCAGCATTCGAAATAAAGTAAATGAGTTGACGGCACAAATCATTACAAATGGGTATGATTTAGTGGCCATTACAGAAACATGTTTGCAAGGTGGCCAAGACTGGGAATTAAACATACAGGGGTATCTGACGATTCAGAAAGATAGGCAAGAAGGGAAAGGAGGTGGTTAGCTCTGTTAATAAAGGATGATATCAGGACAGTTGTGAGGGATGATATTGGCTCCAATGAACAAAATGTTGAATCATTGTGGGTGGAGATTAGAGATAGTAAGGGGAAAAAGTCACTGGTCTCATTGAATGTTTTCAAGTCAAAGATAGATAGATTTTTAACCAATAAGGGAATTAAGGGTTACGGGGAGAGGGCGGGTAAGTGGAGCTGAGTCCACGACCAGATCAGCCATGATCTTATTGAATGGCGGAGCAGGCTCGAGGGGCTAGATGGCCTACTCCTGTTCCTAATTCTTATGTTCTTATGTTCTAATTGTGTCCCGGGATCTCTTCCATCGACCTGAACCTGTCGATGTGGGGGGTCTTGGTGCAAATAGAAACATAGAAACATAGAAAATAGGTGCAGGAGCAGGCCATTCAGCCCTTCTAGCCTGCACCGCCATTCAATGAGTTCATGGCTGAACATGAAACTTCAGTACCCCCTTCCTGCTTTCTCGCCATAACCCTTGATCCCCCGAGTAGTAAGGACTTCATCTAACTCCCTTTTGAATATATTTAGTGAATTGGCCTCAACTACTTTCTGTGGTAGAGAATTCCACAGGTTCACCACTCTCTGGGTGAAGAAGTTTCTCCTCATCTCGGTCCTAAATGGCTTACCCCTTATCCTCAGACTGTGACTCACCCAGAGAGACCGCATCTCTGACAATACTCCCTCGGTACTGTGACGATGTCTGGATTGTGTGCTCGAGTCCTGTGGTCGGGCTCGAACCCACAACTTTGTGACTCAGCGGTGACACGGCTGTCACTGAGCTGAAGCTGGTTGGATTGCTATGAGTACACGAGCTCTCCCGGTCCCAGGGCGGAGGTCACTTGTGCAGATGCTGCTTAATGACTGTGGTCATTCGACACGCTCTTCTGCGCTTTGATGCAAAACCGCCAACTTTGCAATGGCCAGACAGAGCCAGGAGGAAGAAAAAAGCTGAGGAACATCTTTCAGAAGTGTTTTCTTCAGATGCTGGAGAAGATGGGGCAGGTAATATTAGATAGGCAGAAAAAAAGTCTAATTTATATGGAAACAAAATTGTGAGTGTGTTGCTAAGCAAAATAATTGGTCTACTGGATATGAGATGAGCGTGATTATGTCACGGCTTCACTCATTGTTCCTAGGAAGTTTTTCAGCCAGTGCTATCTTGTAATGCCACGTATAGAACTAATTAATTTTTTTAATTGCCACCAAAATATTATTGTGTTTCTCCAGAGTTGCTGAGACCAGAATGATCGCAGTTTGCAGATGTCCGAATGCTGTGTTATTAGATTCGATTTGTTAGGAGTTTTCTCTCTCATTATTACATCACAACGACATGATAACACACTGGCAGAGTGTTACATCACAGCACCACATTACATCAGGCATGTGATATCCCGGACACAGTTGAAAGCTTAGGGGGAATTTGGTCATGGGGGCGAGAGAGAGATTGGTTGTGATTAGTGGTTGTATCATTTGGAATAGTTTAAATGTTTTATCAGCTGAAAACACAATTCGGGGGGAGAGAAAAAAAGTTGTTAACTTTTGCTTCATGGGTTCTTTGTTTAATAGCAATGTGCTGCTATGAATTCTTAAGAACTAGTTGGTTTAGCAGCAAAAGGTTTAACAATCACACTACACATTACCAGTTCATCCACCGGGCTCACAACCACCTGCCTCATTGTGGATTCCCCAGAACCAACTGGCTGGGGTTTTATTGAATCTCGTGAACATCACGTGACTGGCTAAGCCCCTCCCAACTCAACAGCTCTACCAACCTGTGGGCATACTCACGGGCATACATTACAGCTGTGGCGAGAGCCCTGACAGGCGGTGAGGGAGTGGGGAGGGTTTCGGATATTCTATTTTACACGGCAACATGAGAATGTATGGACATTTAACCCATGCCTCAAGGCATTTTTTTCCCAAAGAAGAACCAAAGAAAAAATATTCAAAGGAACATGTAAGCTCAGAACTCCCCCCACTGGCTTAGTTTTATTTTTAATTCATTCCTGGGCATCACTGGCAAGGCCAGCATTTACTGCCCATACCTAATTGCCCCTTGAGAAGGTGGTGGTGAGCTGCCTTCTTGAACCGCTGCAGTCCGTGTGCCGTGTGGTGAAGGTGCCTCCTACATTGCTATTAGGGAGGGAGTTCCAGGATTTTGACCCAGCGACGATGAAGGAACGGCCGATATATTTCCAAGTCAGGGATGGTGTGTGACTTGGGGAACGTGGAGGTGGTGGTGTTTCCATGCGCCTGCTGCCCTTGTCCTTCTAGGTGGTAGAGGTCGCAGGTTTGGGAGGTGCTGCTGAAGAAGCTTCGGTGTGACAGGCAATGTTCCCTCTAATGTTTTTTGGGGCGCGGGGGCGGGGAGGTCCCTTAAAGCGGTTGCGTGGCCCATTTAAATTTTCCCACGTAAGCGAGCTTTTCCATTGAGCGACCTGCGCGGGATCTCCAGACAGCCGCTCGGCCGCACAGCTTCGCGAGTACACTGGTGGCGGGCAGAGAAAATATCCAGCAATGAGATCGGCTAAAATAATGTTTGTGAAAACATGTAAATTTTTTGCTGAATTTAAAAGTAATATTCAGAACTTATGGGGAATCTAGCTAAAAACACGGAGGGGAATACAAGGTTATACTGATGGGATGGGAGAAGGCTCATGTGGAGCTTGTTGGGCCCAAAGGTCTATTTGTGTGCTGTGAATTCTGTATCATCTATGTAACTGTTACCACGGCAACAGTAACTTGACGTGAGAAAGGTCACATGTCCAAAATCAGAGTGACTCCTGCCAACGACGACCGGAAGCTGTGCAGAAGCAGTCTGGGCATGACTGTCGGGTCCCAATTTAAAAAAAATAACGTTCATAACAGACGGACTGTGTAAATGCCAACTCTCGCGGGTTTTTTCCCTTCTTTGAAATAATAAAGCGCCCATCATTTTCCCATTAGCGATTCGATTTATATACACGTAACTAACAAGATAATGCCCACAGCCTTTTCTGCCCGACTGCCTTTTTTGTATTCGAGACGGTTCCACATTGAAAGCAGCCGAGATTCCTCAGCCCAAAGCTCCAGGCTCAAGTTTTATATGTTTTTCTTTTTGAAAAGATCTTTCCTGTCATCTAAGCAGGGCGCGCGCTCAACCTTGCCGTTAAACCGGCAAAGTCTTCCCGCCCAAATATTGGCATTGAATCGTGGTCATTGGCATTTTACACGTATTAGGATTTTATGAACAGTTACTGTCCATTCCTAAACCTTTGGCGACTGTGGCCACATTTGAGAAGCAAAGCTGTGAATTATTCTAGTGACTGGCACAATCTCCATTCTATCAAAATGGCTGCTGACAACGCAGTCCGGCAAGAACAACCATTGGAACTGCGCATGTGCAACAACTTAGTCGTTGGCAGCAGTCATGTCCATTTAAAATATATTATTTAATTTTAAAAAAAATATTATGGGATCGATGTTTGTTTTCATTGCCTGGGCAGTAATCTGGCAGAACGAATTGCTCATTGTAGAACCTACTGAATATCATTCCAATGATTTCAGTGGATTGAAACTCGGGCTCATTCTACACATACACACAGGCAGCCCATCCGGTCCGTCAGATCACCGCCCAACCAGTGAAGATAAACATCTATCCCAGAGTACAAAAGCAAAACACTGGATGCTGGAAATACTCAGGCAGCATCTATGAAGAGAGAAACAGAGTTAATGTTTAAGGTCGATGACCCTTCGTCTATCCCATAATACTGTTTAAAAAATCAGTGTCTCTTACAGAAAAAGGGAATAAAAAATGGGGGAAGAGTCATAGACAACCAGATCAAAAGATGGTAATGGGAGAACGTATGAGAGAGTCTTAGAGAGGTCGAGAAAGTAATAGAGAGAGAGAGAGAGACAGGAAGGAGGGGGAATGGAGAGAGAGGGGGAGGGAGAGAGGGGGGAAGGAACGGGGGGACAGAGAGAGGGGTAAGGAACGGGGGGAACAGAGAGAGGGGGGAAGGAACGGGGGGACAGAGAGAAGGGGAAGGAACGGGGGGACAGAGAGAGGGGGAAGGAACGGGGGGACAGAGAGAGGGGGAAGGAACGGGGGGACAGAGAGAAAGGGAAGGAGGGGGGGAAGGAAGGGGGTACAAAGGGGGAGAAGGAAGGGGGAATAAGTGGGGGGGGGGGGACGGGGACATAGGGGACAGAAGGAGCCAGACAGACAGGTAGATGAGAGGCAGAGAGAGTTAAAGTTTAATAATAAAAAGGGGAGAGAATGAAGATTTTGGACAACAGCGCATGCAGAATTCAAGTGTTTTTTTTAAAGGAATTCAATTGTATTAGTTTTAATTCTACAGGGTTAATATTACAGTAATAAAACTGTTCCTGACGTTTGAGCGGTTTATGACTGTAATATTAGTGCTCATTTCACTGTCACATGGTGTGTGCTGAAAGCTGGTTAAACCACCTGGCCCTGACTGCACAGGTATTCCTTTTGGGAATCCCTGGCCATGCAACAGTCAGAGGTCATCGGAATCCTATCTTTTTCTGAGAATTACATAGAAATTACAAGATGGAAAAAGACCGATTGGCCAGTGGATCCATGTTGGTGCTTATCTTCCCCATTAGATTTCTGTGTGTATTCATTTATCAGCACGTTAACTTTGATGTAAAGTTTTTTTTATATATATATCTGTAATGATGGCACTGTTCTCCTTTATATAGCTTGACATTATCCTTCAGAAATTAGAATGTGGGATCCACAGGAATCTTTCAATTATTGACCAATACATCTACACACACCGGGCTCAAGTTTCCACACGATAAAAAACGGGCGCCCCTCCGAGCTGGGCGCCCCTTTTTCGCGCCTAAAACGGCGCCGGAAAAAAAACTCGCGATTCTGGAGAGCCCTGCAGCTCCTTGTCTGTTTGGCGCGGCGCCCAGGGGGGCGGAGCCTACACTCACGTCGATTTTGTAAGTGGGAGGGGGCGGGTACTATTTAAATTAGTTTTTTTCCTGCCGGCAACGCTGCGCATGCGCGTTGGAGCGTTCGCGCACGCGCAGTGTGAAGGAAACATTGGCACTTGGCCATTTTTGTAGTTCTTTGTAGCTCTTTAGTTTTTGAACATTTTTTAACAAAAGCACATTGCCATCAGCACTGAGGCTTCCTGCAGCCTTCTCACTGTCTCCTTCCCGCCCGCCGTCGGGAACGAACGAACGAACTTGTGAGGCTGGCTGAAGCACTTTCATACAGGTAGGAAGATGGTTTATTTAATCTTTTCTTTGCTTATAAATGTTTATTCAGGTTGGATTTATTTGTATAATATTTGTAGAAGTATAAATAAGGATTTATTGTAGAATTTAATGACTTCCCTTCCCCCCCCACTCCCCCCCCTCCCCCCCCCCCACCTCGTTCTGGACGCCTATTTGTAACCTGAGCCTGATTTTTTAATGTGTAGAACAGTTTTTTCAGTTCTACAAAAATCTTCACTTGCTCCATTCTAAGTTAGTTTGGAGTACTTTCTCACTGTGGAAACTTTGAAATCAGGCGTCAGTGGCCGGACACGCCCCCTTTTGAAGAAAAAATTCTGTTCCAAAGTAGAACTGTTCTACCTGACTAGAACTGCAGAAAAACAAATGTGGAGAATTGCGATTTCTAAGATAGTCCGTTCTCCACCAGTTGCTCCTAAAAATTAGGCGCAAATCATGTGGAAACTTCGGCCCATTGTGTCAGCTGTGGCTCAGTGGGCAGCACACTCGCCTCTGAGTCAGAAGGTTGTGGGTTCAAGTCCCACTCCAGAGACTTGAGCACAATATCTAGGCTGACACTCCCAGTGCAGTGCTGAGGGAGTGCTGCACTGTCAGGTGCCGTCTTTGAGATGAGACGTGAAACCCAGGACCCGTCTGCTTTCTCAGGTGGACGTTGTTGTGCCTGTAATACTCCTGTGAATGACTCCCCGAGGCCTAGTATTGTACTTGAGCTGTTGTGACCTTAGTCCCATTTATTGTAACTCCAGAGTGAGGCACAAGCATGCATGGTGGGCAGCCTTTTATACTGGGCCCTACACACCTAGGCAGGTGACCCTCAGGTCTCCGACTCTGGTGGCACACCTTATGTGACTATACAGTTAGTATACATGGTCTACATACACGACAGACATTAAGGATCCTATGACACTATTATAAAGAAGAATTATCCCCAATGTCCTGTCCAATATTTATCCCTCAATCTACATTACTCAAAAAAACCCCAGCTCATTATCATATTGCTGTTTGCAAAATGGCAGCCACGTTTCCAACATTAGAACAGTGACTACACTTTAAAAAGTACTTCAGAGGTTGTGAAAAACACTAAATAAATGCAACCCCAGGAAGAGAAAATAGGTGCTGTGCGAAAGAAAGTACTGCACAAAATGTGTTCCAAATTTGATGTATAAGACACTGAATAACGCAGTAATGGTGCAAAACTCTGTAATAGCTTTGGGCACGATGACCTAATAAATTGCCATTGTGAATCACGTGACATCATTTAACATTGGTAAAGGTGTCACAATATGATGGCCATCAATCCACTCGTGCACCACCATGTTCAGACTGCTGCCAACTCTCTCCAGCTCCTTACCCAGATTCTCCACCAACATCAGGGAAAAGGACAGCATGGTTTGTAAACTCGGCGGTCCGCTGTGCAGTGTGTAGAGGATAGAACGCTCGCCGAGGTTGTGTTTCGCGCAGTGCAAACTCTGGGTTCGGGGAAACAGCCATCGGCTGCCCAGCTGACTTTCACGTACTTTGTGACATCATCCGAATAGAAAGAAAGACAGACTTGTGTTCATATAGCACCTTTCACGACCACCGGACGTCTCAAAGTGCTTTACAGCCAATGAGATACTTTGGGAGTACAGTCAGTGTTGTAATGTGGGAAACGCGGCAGCCGACTTGCGCTCAGCAAACAGCAATTTGATAATGACCAGATAATCTGTTTTTTTTGTTATGTTGATTGAGGACACCGGGGTAACTCCCCTGCTCTTCTTCAAAATAGTGCCGTGGGATCTTTTATGTCCACCTGAGAGGGCAGTCGGGGCCGAGAGACGGCACCTCTAACAGTGCAGCGCTCCCTCAGCACTGCACTGGGAGTATCAGCCTCGATGTATGTGCTCAGGTCCCTGGAGTGAGTCTTGAAGCCCACGGTTATGGCACAGGCTTTTATTACAGAGTATATACAGCACAGAAACATGCCATTCCGCCCAATCAGCGTATATGCTCCACTCGAGCCTCCTCCCGTCTTTCCTCATCTAAATCTATCAGCATAACCCTCTATTCCCTTCTCCCTCATCTGCTTATCTAGTCTCTCCTTAAATGCATCAATACTATTCACTTCAACCACTCCCTGTGGCCGTATGCATGTATGTATGAGGGATTGATACCGTTAATATTCAGTTCGAAACATCGCTTCATCGCTATATTACAAATCCATGCGGGAGAGTGCTCTCTTTTTCAATGGGATTATGTATACACTGGGCATATCTTTGCTGCTGATTTTGAAAACAGTAGGAAAGCTCCCTCCCAGTAGCTCAGTTAGTCAATGCATCATTCAACATAGGAACAGGAGGAGGCAATTCAGCCCCTCGAACCAGTTCCACCATTATCATAGAATCCTAGAACGGTTACGGCACAGAAGGAGGCCATTCGGCCCGTCGAGCCCGTGCCGGCTCTCTGCAAAAGCACCTCGGCCAGTCCCACTCCCCCCGCCCTTTCCCCGTAGCCCTGCAAATCTTTTTCTTGCAGGTGCTTATCCAATTCCCTTTTGAAAGCCATGAGTGAATCTGCCTCCACCACCCTCTCAGGCAGCGCATTCCAGATCCTAACCACTCGCTGCGTAAAACCGTTTTTCCCTCATGTCGCCTTTGGTTCTTTTGCCAGTCGCTTTAAATCTGTGGCCTCTGGTTCTCCACCCTTCCACCAATGGGAACAGTTTCTCTCTCTCTACCCTGTCCAGACGCCTCATGATTTCGAACACCTCGATCAAATCTCCTCTCAACCTTCTCTGCTCTAAGGCGACCCAACCCCAGCTTCTCCAGTCTATTCATGTAACAGCTCCCTGGAAACATTCTCGTAAATCTTTTCTACACCCTCTCTCAGGCCTTCACATCCTTCCTTAAAAGCGGTGCCCAGAATTGGACACAGTACTCTAGTTAAGGTCGAACCAGTGCTTTATACAAGTTCATCATAACTTCCTTGCTTTTGCACTCTATGCCCCTATTCATAAAGCCCAGGATCCCATGTTTTTTTTAAACTGCTTTCTCAACCTGCCCCGCCACCTTCGACAATTTGTGCACATATACCCCCGGGTCTCTCTGTTCATGCACCTCCTTTAGGATTGTATCCTTTAGTTTATATTGTCTCTCCTCGTTCTTTCTGCCAAAATGTATCACTTTGCACTTTTCTGCATTAAATTTAATTCAATTAGATCGTGGCTGATCTGTATCTTAACTCCATTTTACCCACCTTGGATCCGTAACCCTTGCCTATCAAAAATCTATTGATCTCAGTTTTGAACTTTTCAATTGACTCTTCCACAGCTTTTTGGAGAGAGAGTCCCAGATTTCCACTGTCCTTTGTGTGAAGAAGTGCTTCCTGACATCACCCCCTGAACGGCCTGGCTCTAATTATAAGGCTATGCCCCTTTGTTCTGGATTTCCCCCATCAGAGGAAATAGTGTCTCTCTATCGGCCCGAGAGGTCCTGTGTGCATTCCGATCAGGCTTGATCCTTGGGTCTTCACTGAGCGAGCTGGTCTCCAAGCTCGAGCAGCAGGAGAGAGGGGTTGTGTTGGGTCATGGCTTCCTTTCTTAATAACATAAGAAATAGGAGCAGGAGTAGGCCATTTGGCCCCTCGAGCCTGCTCCACCATTCAATAAGATCATGGCTGATCTGATCATGGACTCAGCTCCACTTCCCCACTCGCTCTCCATAATCCTTTACTCCCATATCGCTCAAAAATCTGTCTATCTCTGCCTTAAATATATTCAATGACCCAGCCTCCACAGCTCTCTGAGGCAGAGAATTCCACAGATTTATAACCCTTTGAGAGAAGAAATTCCTCCTCATCTCAGTTTTAAATGAGCAGCCCTTTATTCTATGTCCCTTAGTTTTAGTTTCCCCTATGAGTGGAAATATCCTCTCTGCATCCACCTTGTCGAGCCCCCTCATTATCTTATAATTTTCAATACGATCACCTCTCATTCTTCTGAACTTCAACGTGTATAGGCCCAACCTACTCAACCTTTCTTCATAAGTCAATCCTCTCATCTCTGGATCAACCTAGTGAACCATCTCTGAACTGCCTCCAACGTAAGTGTATCCTTCCTTAAGTACGGAGTCCAAAACTGTATGCAGTACTCCAGCTGTGGCCTCACCAATACGCTGTACGTTGTAGCAGACTTGTGAGGGAAATGTCAGCTTGCATTCCCATTCCTGATCGCTGCCCTGTTGACACATAAATTGGGCTCAACTCAACTCTTCCTCCCATTGCCTTGCTGGTGTTCGCTGTCCATCCTCACATGAAGTAGTCACTTCAGAATTAAAAGTTGCATTCCGAGTGAGCCTACTATATTGTATATACAACCGAATTGTACATCCCACTCCAGAGACTTGAGCACAAGATCCCAGCTGACACTCCAATGCAGTGCTGAGGATCGTCATCATAGGCAGTTCCTTGGGTTTTTAGACTTGCTTCCACTCTAAAAGTGAGTTCTCAGGTGGCTGAACAGTCCAATACGGGAATTACAGTCTCTGTCACAGGTGGGACAGACAGTGGTTGAAGGAAAGGGTGGGTGGGGAGTCTGGTTTGCCGCACGCTCCTTCCGCTGCCTGCGCTTGTTTTCTGCATGTTCTCGGCGACGAGACTCGAGGTGCTCAGCGCCCTCCCGGATGCTCTTCCTCCAATTAGGGCGGTCTTGGGCCAGGGACTCCCAGGTGTCGGTGGGGATGTTGCACTTTATCAGGGAGGCTTTGAGGGTGTCCTTGAAACGTTTCCTCTGACCACCTGGGGCTCGCTTGCCGTGTAGGAGTTCCGAGTAGAGCGCTTGCTTTGGGAGTCTTGTGTCAGGCATGCGGGTGCTGTGGCCCGTCCAACGGAGCTGGTCGAGTGTCGGCAGTGCTTCGATGTTGGCCTTATCGAGGAGGCTAACGTTGGTGCATCTGTCGTCCCAGGGGATTTGCAAGATCTTGCGGAGACATCTGTGCTGGTATTTCTCCATCGATTTGGCGTGTCTGCTGTATATGGCCCACGTCTCTGAGCCATACAGGAGGACGGGTATCACAACAGCCCTGTAGACCAGATTTGAGGGCCTGATCCTCGAATACACTCTTCCTCAGGTGACTGGAGGCGGTGTTGGACCTCGTCGTCGATGTCTGCCCTTGCTTGATAGGCTCTCAAAGTGCTGCATTGTTGGAGGTGCCGTGTTTTGGATGAAACGTTAAACCACGTCTGCTCTCTCAGGTGGACGTAAAAGATCCCACAGTACTATTTCAAAGAGAAGGTAAGGTGTGTTCCCCTGATATCCTGATCAACATCTCCCGAGCCATCAACCAAGATCACTTAAAAAAAAAGGGATTACCTGGTCA
Organism: Pristiophorus japonicus; assembly: GCF_044704955.1. Lineage (NCBI taxonomy): Eukaryota > Metazoa > Chordata > Chondrichthyes > Pristiophoridae > Pristiophorus > Pristiophorus japonicus. The sequence continues at coordinate 84,737,543 of NC_091995.1, forward strand.
TTATCACGCTGCTGTTTGTGGGAGCATGCTGTGCGCAAATTGGTTGCCGCATTTCCCTTCAATCTAAGGAAGGACGTGTTTGCCTTGGAGGCGGTGCAACGAAGGCTCACTAGATTCATTCCTGGGATGAGGGGGTTGTCTTATGATGAGAGATTGTGTAGATTGGGCCGATACTCTCTGGAGTTTAGAAGAATTTGAGGTGATCTCATTGAAACATACAAGATTCTGAAGGGGATTGACAGGGTAGATGCTGAGAGGTTGTTTCCCCCGGGCTGGAGAGTCTAGAACCAGGGGGCACAGTCTCAGGATAAGGGGTCGGCCATTTAAGACAGAGATGAGGAGGAATTTTTTTCCTCAGAGGGTTGTGAATCTTTGGAATTCTCTGCCACAGAGGGCTGTGTATACTGAGTCTCTGAATATATTGAAGGCTGAGATAGATTTTTGGAGTCGAGGAGAATCAAGGGATATAGAGATCGGGTGGGAAAGTGGAGGTGAGATCGATGATCAGCCATGATCTTATTAAATGGCGGAGCAGGCTCGAGGTGCCGTATGGCCTGCTCCTGCTCCTATTTCTTATGTTCTTACAACGGTGACTGCACTTGAAAAGTACTTGATTGACCGTAAAGTGTTTTGGAACATTCTGAGGTCGTGAAAGGCGCTATATAAATGCAAGTTCTTTCGGGTATCATCGAATGATACGGAGCAGAAGGAGGCCAATTGGCCCATTGTGCCTATGGCAGCACTTTGAAAGAGTGAGCCAATTAGCCCTATTCCCCTGTGTAAGATTTCTAAATCTCTGGCATTAAATTGACAGTGAGACGATTCTTTTAAAACAATTTGGAACAGTTTATTAAAAACACACACACGTTATCTAACACCAGTCGGCAATTATTCTACGGATTTACCTTAGTTACAACAGAGATACAATGAGGTTATAATAAAAAGCGATATACGTTACTTCCCTCTAGCTGGCTGGATGAACACACGGCCTGCTGTTTTGGCTGGTCTTTGAGCAGGAGGTCTTGCTTGTGTCCAGGAGAGAAAAACAAGACAGAGCAATCTTTGGCTGCTTTTTTATATCCCTTCAGTCCATTGTTCCTCCGAAAGCCCTCCGGATTGGACCTTGGTTCCAGGACTGTTCCTTATTAGCTCTCCTCACACATGTGGCTGTCTGGACTGGCCCAGCCATCTCTTGATTAGGTTAATTGCTTTCTAATTAACACAATACACATAAGCCACGCTGGAGGTCTGTGAGCTTCCATTTTGTTTCAACACGGCAGCCTTTCCCTATAATCTACACTTTGAACATTTTATACATACACAGAATCAATTTTATCATTAGTAAACACTTTTATTCTTACACCTACCCTTTTCCCCCAAAGCCCTGCAAATTTTCCCCCTTAAACATTTTAATTTATGACTTATCTCGTGAAGGAACCATGTTAAAATCAATGTTAAATCTAATTTATCCTGGGCCTCGAAACTCTCTAGGACGTGCCATAGGTGCAAAGGGGAGGGACAGAACATTTGGGATTCGGCCTTGCGCTTACTCCATGCCTTGATTGCATTGGGAGCTTCTTTCTGTTTATACTGTACTGGGACTTGTGGCGGCTCCACTGAGAGGACACACGACCCTCAATAAGCTCTGAGTTATGTTGATGCCTCTGGACTAAGATTTCCTGAGACCCGCCTGGCGAAATGGGCAGGCCGATCTCTAAGCCCTGAACAAATGGTTGCTGTGGGAAACTGTTCCGGCTGGGAGAAAATTCCTCTTTTTAACTAAACATAGACTGACTGGTCACTCATCTCATTTGCTGTTTATGGGATCTTGCTGTGCGGAGATTGCCTGCCGAGTTTACCTGCATGACCATGGTGGCTGCATTTCAAAATTGGTTGTGACGTGCTCTGAGGACAGGGTCGGGCACTATATAAATGCAGGTTGTTTCGTTCTTCAGACGTTCCGAACCAGGGCCAGGAGGAATATATATATTTGCATTGGAGGCAGTTCAGAGAAGGTTCATGAGGTTCATTCCTGGGACGAAGGAGTTGTCTTATGAAGAAAGGTTGAGCAGGTTGGGCCTATACTCATTGGAGTTTAGAAGAATGAGAGGTGGTGATCTTATTGAAGCATATAAGATACTGAGGGGGCTTGACAGGATAGATGCTGAGAGGATGTTTCCCCTCCTGGGGGAGTCTAGAACTAGGGGGCATAGTTTCAGAATAAGAGGTCGTCCATTTAAAATGGAGATGAGGAGGAATTTCTTCTCTCTGCGGGTTGTAAATCTGTGGAATTCTCTGCCCAGAGAGCTGTGGAGGCTGGGTCATTGAATATATTCAAGGTGGAGATAGTCAGATTTTCGAATGATAAGGGGAGCGGGCGGGGAAGTGGAGTTGAGGCCAAGATCAGATCAGCCATGATCTTATTGAATGGTGGAGCAGGCTCGAGGGGCCAAATGGCCTATTCCTGCTCCTATTTCTTATGTTCTTATGTAGGGCAGCAGTTGGACATACGGTTATTGGCCTAAGCACCCCGGGGCTGAAAAGGGGGAGAAAGCAGCCAGATTTCCCACTCCTGATTGCCACCCTGTGACCCACTGCTGTACGTGGCAATCAGTTGGGGACATAATCAGGTCTGACAGTGCAAATTTGAATGGTCTGGCAACATGCACGCCTAAACTCACATGAAGGCACTTGGACGAGAGCATAGAATCATAGAAATTTAAGGTGCAAAAGGAGGCCATTCGGCCCATCGTGTCCTTACCGGCCGAAAAAGAGCTATCCAGCCTAATCCCACTTTCCAGCTCTTGGTCCATAGAAACATAGAAAATAGGTGCAGGAGTAGGCCATTCGGCCCTTCGAGCCTGCATCACCATTCAATAAGGCCATGGCTGATCATTCACCTCAGTACGCCTTTCCTGCTTTCTTTCCATACCCTTTGATCCCTTTAGCAGTAAGGGCCACATCTAACTCCCTCTTGAATATATCCAATAATCTAGCCCTGTAGCCCTGTAGGTTTCAGCACTTCAAGTGCACATCCAAGTACTTTTTTAATGAGGTGAGGGTTTCTGCCTCTACCACCCTTTCAGGCAGTGAGTTCCAGACCCCCAACACCCTCTGGGTAAGAAATGTTTCCTAATCTCCCCTCTAATCCTTCTACCAACGACCTTAAATCTAAACTATTGACCTCTCTGCTCGGAATATAAGAAATAGGAGCAGGAGTAGGCCATTTGGCCCCTCGAGCCTGCTCCACCATTCAATAAGATCATGGCTGATCTGATCTTGGCCTCAATTCCATCCCCTGCCCGCTCCCCATAATCCTTGACTCCCTTATTGTTCAAAAATCTGTCTATCTCCATCTTAAATATATTCAATGACCCAGCCTCCACAGCTCTCTGGGGCAGAGAATTCCACAGATGTACAACCCTCTGAGAGAAGAAATTCTTCATCTGCATTTTAAATGGGACCCCTTATTCTGAAACTATGCCCCCTCAGGGAAATAGGTCCTTCCTATACACTCTATCTAGGCCCCTCATAATTTTATACACCTCAATCTCCCCTCAGCCTCCTCTGTTCCAAAGAAAACAACCCCAGCCTAACCTTTTAGCTTCCAAAAAACGTCGGGCACTTGTGTAAATGAGACTACAAAGGTATGAGGGCAGAATTGGCTAAAGTGGACTGGGAAAGTAGATTAAAGTATACGATAATAGATGAACAGTGGTGTACATTTAAGGAGATATTTCACAACTCTCAAGAAAAATATATTCCAGTGAGTAGGAAAGGGTGTAAAAGAAAAGATAGCCATCCGTGGCTAACTAAAGAAATAAAAGATGGTATCCAATTAAAAACAAGGGCATACAAAGTGGCCAAAACTAGTGGGAGGATAGAAGATTGGGAAGCCAGCAAAGAATGACTAAAACAATTATTAAGAAAGGGAAGATAGACTATGAAAGTAAACTAGCACGAAATATAAAAACAGATAGCAAGAGTTTCTACAGGTATATAAAAAGGAAAAGAGTGGCTAGAGTAAATGTTGGTCCTTTAGAGGATGAAACTGGAGAATGGGGAACATGGAGATGGCAGAAACTCTGAACAAATATTTAGTATCAGTCTTTACGGTAGAGGACACTAAAAATATCACAACAGTGGATAGTCAAGGGGCTATCGGTAAGGAGAAACTTAACAGAATCACAATCACTAAGGAGGTGGTACTCAGTAAGATAATAGCACTAAAGGCGGGTAAATCCCCTGAACCTGATGGCTTGCATCCTAGGGTCTTAAGAACAGTAACGGCCGGGATTGTAGATGTATTGGTTGTAATTTACCAAAATTCTCTGGATTCTGGGGCGGTCCCAGCAGATTGGAAAATTGCAAATGTAATTCCCCTATTTAAAAAAGGAGGCTGACAAAAAGCAGGAAACTACAGACCAGTTAGCCTAACATCTGTGGTTGGGAAAATGTTGGAGTGCATTATTAAAGTAGCAGGACATTTAGAAAAGCAAAATTCGGTCAGGCAGAGTCAGCATGGATTTATGAAGGGGAAGTCATGTTTGACAAGTTTGCTGGAATTCTTTGAGGATGTACCAAACAGGGTGGATAAAGGGGAACCAGTGGATTTGGTGTATTTGGACTTCCAGAAGTCATTTGACAAGGTGCCACATAAAAGGTTACTTCACAATATAAAAGTTCACGAGGTTGGGGGTAATATATTAGCATGGATAGAGGATTGGCTAAACAGAGAGTCGGGATAAATGGTTCATTCTCTGGTTGGTAACTAGTGGGGTGCCGCAGGGATCAGTGCTGGGATCCTAACTATTTAAAATCTATATTAATGACTTGGATGCAAGGACCGAGTATAATGTAGCCAAGTTTGCTGATCATACATGGGAGGATGTGAGGAGGACACAAAAAACCTGCAAAAGGACATAGATAGATTAAGTGAGTGGGCAAAAATTTGGCAGGTGGAGTATAATGTTGGACAGTGTGAGATTATGCATTTTGGCAGAAAAAAAATCAAAGAGCAAGTTATTATTTAAATGAAGAAAAATTGCAAAGTGCTGCAGTACAGCCAGACCTGGGGGGTCCTGGTACATGAAACACAAAACGATAATATGCAGTTACAGCAAGTGATAGGAAGGCCAATGGAATCGTGGCCTTTATTGCAAAGGGGATGGAGCATAAAAGCAGGGAAGTCTTGCTACAGTTATAGAGGGTATTGGTGAGACCACACCTGGAATACTGCGTGCAGTTTTGGTTTCCATATTTACGAAAGGATATACTTGCTTTGGAGGCAGTTCAGAGAAGGTTCACTAGGTTGATTCTGGAGATGAGGGGATTGACTTATGAGGAAAAGTTGAGTAGGTTGGGCCTCTACTCATTGGAATTCAGAAGATTGAGAGAGGTGATCTTATCGAAACGTATAAGATTATGAGGGGGCTTGACAAGGTGGATGTTTCCACTGATAGGGGAGACAAGAACTAGGGGGCTAAATCTTAGAATAAGAGGCCACCCATTTAAAACAGAGATGAGAAGAAATTTATTCTCTGAGGGTTATAAATCTGTGGAATTCGCTGCCTCAGGGAGCTGTGGAAGCCGGGACATTGAATAAATTTAAGACAGAGATAGGCAGTTTCTTAACCAATAAGGGGTTATGGGGCGCGGGCAGGGAAGTGGACCTGAGTCCATGATCGGATCAGCCATGATCTTATTAAATGTCGGAGCAGGCTCGAGGGGCCAAATGGACTACTCCTGCTTCTATTTCTTATGTTCTTATGTTTGTGGAACCAGTGCCTTCAGGGGAGGAGGGAGAAAGGTACAGAAATGCAATGTTTATTGTGTGTGTTTTGGGGGGGGGTATATTTAGATTCGTGTCATGCTGCAGTGTAAATTGGTTCAGGCAGATTTTTTTTCCTCTCTTGGATACGGGACCTGAACAAAACAAATTTGACCTGAATGATGTAATGCTCAGGTGTGAATTCCCTGGTCTACGAGTTAATCTTCCGTTTACCTCTCTGATCTGCATGCAGTATGAGCTACACATCAGTTGTCTCTTCAGCCCTTGCACAAATAACATGATACAGTTGCGTGATTGCCCAGAAATACCTGAAGTCAAATAGACAGGAAAAATACGTGCCTGTTACAAACAGCTCTCTAGCACTCGGGCAGCGTAATAATTCCTTCACCAATTGATTTGTGTTTTAATTGTACTTCATTGCCACAAGAAAAGCCTTCTGATCATTTCTAGTGTTGCAGACATTCACTTTATTAAATATCATTGTAGAAAAAGGTTGAATTTTAAGCACTTAAAGAAAGAAAGACTTGGATTTATATAGCGCCTTTCACAACCACCTGATGTCTCAAAAGCACTTTACAGCCAATGAAGTACTTTTGGAGTGTAGTCACTGCTGTAATGTGGGAAACGTGGCAGCCAATTTGCTACACAGCAAGCTCCCATAAACAGCAATGTGATATTGACCAGATAATCTGTTTTTGTTATGTTGATTGAGGGATAAATATTGGCCAGGAAACCGGGGATAACTCCCCTGCTCTTCTTCGAAATAGTGCTATTGGATCTTTTACGTCCACTTGAGAGAGCAGACAGGGCCTCGGTTTAACGTCTCATCCAAAGGACACAAATTAAGTTGCAAATTATGTAGTTAAATTGAAATGGCAAATAGTAGAATTGAAATCAAGATCCCCTGCACTGTCTCCTATTTTAACTCATTCTTTCCCAGTGCAGCAAACGCCTTAACTCCTTAACTTTTTTCTTTCCTACAATCTTCAACCCAATCATAGTGTCACCGCCTGAGATCTCTGTGCTCCACCACTTCTGGTCTCTTGCCCATCTCCAATTATAATCGCTCCACCATTGTCGGCTGTGCCTTCAGCTGCCTGGGCCCCAAGCTCTGGAACTCCCTCTCTAAACCTCGCCGTTTCTCTACCTCTCTTTCCTCTAAGACCTACCTCTTTGACCAACCTTTTGGACATCTGCCCTACTATCTTCTTATGTGGCTCGGTCTCCAAACTTTGTTTGATAACGCTCCTGTGAAGCACCTTGGAAAGTTTTACTACGTTAAAGGCGCTATATAAATGTACGGTGTTGTTGTCACCTGATCACTAGATCATCATTGTCTCCATCTGTGTCATCATTTGTTACTTATCTACTCTGGTGTCATGCACTGTGACCCTTGACTCTTCACCCTTTTTCCTCAATAATATAACACAAAAATCCATCCCAATCCCAATGCTGACTCCAATGTAACAGCACCATTAAAAATAAAACTCAGTGCTGGCTCAAGTGAGTGTTGAGGATGGATCCTGATCGCCACTTGGTGTATCGTCAGCCCGTGAGAGACCGTCATCTTGGATACCCCATCTTAAAGGTCTTCTCCAGCGAGGGCAGCCTACACCTGGTTTTGGAATGGTATAGGTAAACCAGAGGTGATCCAAAACTCGGCTGCCCATGCCCTAACTCACACCAAGTCCCACTCACCCATCACCCCCTGTGCTCGCTGACCTACATTGGCTCCTGGTTAAGCAACCCCTCGATTTCAAAATTCTCATCCTCGTTATCAAACCTCTCATCAACTCTGCCTCTTTGACCAAGCTTTTGGTCACCTGTCCTAATTTCTCCTTATCTGGCTTGGTGTCCAAATTATTTTTTTGTAACTTCCCTGCTCTTCTTCAGAATAGTGCCGCGGGATCTTTTACGTCCATCTGAGTGGACAGACGGGGCCTCGGTCTAACGTCTCATCTGAAAGAAGGCATCTCCGACAATGCAGCGCTCCCTCTGCACTGCACTGGAGTGTCAGCCTAGATTTTTGTGCTAAAGTCCCTGGAGTGGGACTTGAACCCACAACCTTCTGACTCAGGCGAGAGTGCTGCCCACTGAGCCACGGCTGACACTTGTAGTAAAACGTCTCGATGCGCCACAGGGGAACATTATCATACACATCTGACACTGAGCCACATAAGGAGCATTTAGGACAGGTAACCCAAAGCTTGGTCAAAGAGGTAGGTTTTAAGGAGCGTCTTATAAGATACTGAGGGGGATTGACAGGGTAGATGCTGAGAGGTTGTTTCCCCCTGGCTGGAGTGTCTAGGACCAGGGGGAACAGTCTCAGGATAAGGGGTCGGCCACTTAAGTCGAGTTGAGGAGCAATTTCTTCACTCAGAGGGTGGTGAATCTTTGGAATTCTCTGCCCCAAAGGGCTGTGGATGCTCAGTCGTTGAATATATTCAGAGCCGAGATCGATAGATTTTTGGACTTTTAAGGGCACCAAGGGATACGGAGATCGGGCGCGAAAGTGGAGTTTAGGTAGAAGATCAGCCATGATCGTATTGAATGGTGGAGCAAGCTCGAGGGGCCGAATGGCCTACTCCTGCTCCTAATACTTATGTACTCCTTTGAAGAATCTTTGGATGTTTCACTACGTTAAAGGCGCTCTATAACTACAAGTTGTTGTTGTTACATAGTGCCTTTAATATAGTAGAACATCTTGAGGCGCTTCACAGGAGAGCTCATCAAACATAATTTAAAACCGAAATATTGGGACCGGGGACCAAAAGCTTGGTCAAAGAGATAGTTTAGAAGTTCTTCAATGGCTGCTGCTGGAAAATGTACATTGGATTGGGATTAGGTCTAGCTTTGATGCCCCTGGTGAAAATGTTCCCAAGATCAGGAGCATTGAGGAATTGTATTGCCCCAGCTGAGATTAACTACCTCGGCATAGACCGTGCCATGGATTGGACCTGGGACCATCCTGGTCTGCATGACTCGGGGCTACATGATGTGGTGCATTTAATCGCTGAGGCTTTCTCATTCCTCCAAGGCTTGGCTCGCAGGTTCTCACTCCTTCCTCAAGCGGACGTCATTCAGAGGGACCATTGTTGTCAGACACTTTACACTGTATAGAAAATATGATCTGGAATATAACAACATAATTCCATTCTTGATTACATTTGTTGCCAGAATTTACACTTTCATAGTGGATTTAATAAAAATTCAGCTGTGGGTTTGAGCTGTCTTGACTCAGACCCTAGTGAGCTTGCACCCACTGTGCACAATTCTCTCTAACTTGCAATCATAGTCAGCGTGGCCACAATGGTTGAGAAAACTCCCAAACTCATTTCATGTAGCCCCCTTACAGGCAACAGATTGGCAGTTCCCAAGGTTGAAAGACGTGTGTCTAATCACTGCACAAAAGAACATAAGAATTAGGAGCAGGAATAGGCCATACGACCCCTCGAGCCTGCTCCGCCATTCAATAAGATCATGGCTGATCTTTGACCTGAACTTCACTTTCCCGCCCGATGTCCATATCCCTTGATTTCCCCTAGAGTCCAAAAATCTATCGATCTCAGCCTTGAATATACCCAACGACTGAGCATCCACCGCCTCCTGGGGCAGAGAATTCCAAAGATTCCCCACCCTCCGAGTGAAGAAATTTCTCCTCATCTCAGTCCTAAATGGCCGATCCCTTTTTCTGAGACTGTGACCCCTGGTTCTAGACTCCCCAGTCAGCGGGAAACATCCTCCCTGCATCTACCCTGTCGAGCCCACCGTCCACTAGCACCTCAGCATTTTATTCTGGAATTAGCTAAAACAAAATTCGTGAGTCATTTTAATTTATGGTGGAGACAGACAGATGTTTGAATGATAAGTGGGTCGAGGATTATGGGGAGCGGGCAGGGAAGTGGAGTTGAGGCCACATAAAAGGTTACTGCACAAGATAAAAGTTCACGGAGTTGGGGGTAATATATTAGCATGGATAGAGGATTGGCTAATTAACAGAAAACAGAGAGTCGGGATAAATGGTTCATTCTCTGGTTGGTAACTAGTGGCGTGCCGCAGGGATCGGTGCTGGGACCCCAACTATTTACAATCCACATTAAAGACTTGGGAAGAAGGGACCGAGGGTAACGTAGCCAAGTTTGCTGACGATACAAAGATGGAAGGAAAAGCAATGTGTGAGGAGGACACAAAAATCTGTAAAAGGACATAGACAGGCTAAGTGAGTGGGCAAAAATTTGGCAGATGGAGTATAATGTTGGAAAGTGTGAGGTCATGCACTTCGGCAGAAAAAAAAATCAAAGAGCAAGTTATTATTTAAATGGAGAAAGATTGCAAAGTGCTGCAGTACAGCGGGACCTGGGGGTACTTGTGCATGAAACGCAAAAGGATAGTATGCAGGTACAGCAAGAGATCAGGAAGGCCAATGGTATCTTAGCCTTTATTGCAAAGGGGATGGAGTATAAAAGCAGGGAAGTCTTGCTACAGCTAGATAAGGTATTGGTGAGGCCACACCTGGAATACTGCGTGCAGTTTTGGTTTCCATATTTACGAAAGGATATACTTGCTTTGGAGGCAGTTCAGAGAAGGTTCACTAGGTTGATTCTGGAGATGAGGGGGTTGACTTATGAGGAAAGGTTGAGTAGGTTGGGCCTCTACTCATTGGGATTCAGAAGAATGAGAGGTGATCTTATTGAAACGTATAAGATTATGAGAGGACTTGACAAGGTGGATGCAGAGAGGATGTTTCCACTGATGGGGGAGACTAGAACTAGAGGGCATGATCTTAGAATAAGGGGCCGCCCATTTAAAACTGAGATGAGGAAAAATTTCTTCTCTCAGAGGGTTGTGAATCTGTGGAATTCGCTGCCTCAGAGAGCTGTGGAAGCTGGGACATTGAATAAATTTAAGACAGAAATAGACAGTTTCTTAATCGATAAGGGGTTATGGGGAGCGGGCGGGGAAGTGGAGCTGAGTCCATGATCAGATCAGCCATGATCTTATTGAATGGCGGAGCAGGCTCGAGGGGCCACATGGCCTACTCCTGCTCCTATTTCTTATGTTCACACACAAATATCAAAGAGGAGAGGATACCGCGGGCATTCTCCAACTAAGTAAAACACTTCACGATTGGGGATGGAACAAGAAACGTGATTGTTTTACCCTCTCTGTGTTTTAAAAAAAAAAATTGATTTCTTCCTCCCCTGTGGCTATCCTTCAAAATATTTTCTCCTTTCGTCATCTGCTGTTTAATCAGGTGCAGCATTGCACTACTCTATCTGTAGCTAACTGTGCTCTATCAGGCGCTTGAATAAAAAATTGCCAGCACCGTGTAGAAATACAGATTTTGTTGGCGAGACCTCACGCAGGAGTGTTGGTGACAGATGTGAGGAGACATTTCTGGGGGAAGCCAATGTCCACTGGCAGGATAGAATCATGGACATGTGAGAATTGTTGGGAGGGCGGAACTTCAATGTGGGAAACAGGGATAAAAAAACAAAATACCTTGAAAAATATCAATAACAGCCATGAACCTTACAGAGTTTATACAAACAATTGACGTGTCAGCCAAGGCTCAGAGGGTAGCACTCTCTCCTCGGAGTCAGAAGGTTGTGGGTTCAAGTTGCACTTTAACGTGCAACATCCCCCCCGACACCTGGGAGCCCCTGACCAAAGACCGCCCTAAGTGGAGGAAGAGCATCCGGGAGGGCGCTGAGCACCTCGAGTCTCGTCGCCGAGAGCGTGCAGAAAGCAAGCGCAGGCAGCGGAAGGAGCGTGCGGCAAACCAAGTCTCCCCACCCACCCTTTCCTTCAACCACTGTCTGTCCCACCTGTGACAGAGATTGTAATTCCTGTATTGGACTGTACAGTCACCTGAGATCTCACTTTTGGAGTGGAAGCAAGTCTTCCTCGATTTCGAAGGACTGCCTATGATAATGATGGGTTCAAGTCCCACTCAAGGGACTTGAGCACAAAAAATCTAGGCTGACACTTCAGTGCCGTGCTGAAGGAGTGTTGCACTGTCGGAGGTGCCATCTTTCAGATGAGACGTTTGTAAAGTCCTGACCCTGCAGTACAGACTTACATGAGGCACATCTTGAAGTCAAGGTCACTCAGGACCTGCACCTTTATTTCACAGCTCTTGAATGCCTTACTTGCCTGAGACTTGCCTTTATATACCTGTGTGGGACAGGTGTGCAGTGTCTCCTGCAAGTGCACCCCTGGTGGTAAGGTATGCTCGTGGTTACAGGTCATATCTAGTTACAGTCATGTATAGCATGGTAAGATACAGTTATAAACAGTGGTGTGAGATACATGACATCACCCTCCCCCAAGGTCTTATTGTCTTTATAGATTCAGTCTCTCAGGTGGTCTACGCTCTTGCGTGGAGCGTCTTAGTTGTGGTTCAGTTGTTTGCCTTGGTGCCTGTTTTACTTTCGGTGTGACTGTTGGTATCTCGCCTGGGCTGTCTGTTTCGTTCAGTATGATTGTTGGTATCTCGCCTGGGCTGTCTGTTGAGACTGCCCTTTCCTCAGGTTGTTCCCTCTGTCTGTCCACCAGGTGTGGTGTGAGTTCCACATTGTAGTCTGCCTCTGGTTCTGCAGTGTTGTTGGCGAATCTTGGTCTGCATGCCTTTGGTAGGTTTGGCCATTGTCCATTTGTACAACCAGTAGTCTGTTTCCTTCCTTGCCTGTTACTGTCCCTGCAAGCCATTTGGCACCCCTGCCATAGTTTAGCACAAACACTTTGTCCCCTATCTCATTCCACCTCCCCCTCGAATTTCGGTCATGGTACTCAGTTAGCTTCCGGCGCTTTGCTTCAACAATTTCATGCATGCCTGGGAGGATTAACAGAGCCTAGTCTTTAAGGTCCGTTTCATCAATAGTTGCGGGGGGGGAACCCCAGTCAACGACTGCGGATGAGATCTGTATGCCAGCAGCAGTCGCGACCGGCAGCTCTGCAGCGTGGGACCTTGGATTTTAAGCATGCCTTGTTTAACGATTTGCACTGCTCGCTCCGCCTGGCCATTGGAGGCTGGCTTGAACGGTGCCGTCTTGACGTGATTTATGCCGTGGTCAATTATAAAATCTTGGAATTCTGCGCTGGTGAAGCACGGACCATTATCACTGACCAATATGTCGGGAATTCAGTGCATTGCAAACATGGTTCTAAGGCTCTCCACAGTGGTGGAGGTGGTGCTTGAGTTTAAAATGGTGTATTCGATCCACTTTGAAAATGCATCGACGACTACGAGGAACATTTTGCCCATGAATGGGACCGCATAGTCTACGTGCACCCGCGACCACGGTTTGGTGGGCCAGGGCCAGGGGCTCACGGGGGCCTCCCTAGGGGCATTGCTGAGTTGGGCACAAATGGTGCACCGTCGGACGCAGAGCTCCAAGTCCACGTCAATGCCAGGCCACCAGGCGTGGGATCTGGCTATGGTCTTCATGAGAACGATCCCGGGGTGCTTGTGGTGGAGCTCCCGGAAGAATGCCTCTCTGCCTTGCAAAGGCATGACTACTCGGCTGCCCCACATCAGGCAGTCTGCCTGTAGTGATAGTTCATGCATGCGCCTATGGAAAGGTTTGATCTCCTCGGGGCAGGCATCGCGAGCCTCTGCCCAGTCACCAGTTAAAACACATCTTTTGACTAAGGATAACGTGGGGTCGCTGGTCGTCCAGGCTCTGATTTGGCGAGCTGTCATGGGCGAACCTGTGGACTCAAATTCCTGGGGCATTGGAACCGGTTCTGGGGGAGGTGGGACCAGTACAAACCGGACGGTCTGCACCTGGGCAGGACCGGAACCAATGTCCTAGGGGGAGTGTTTGCTAGTGCTGTTGGGGAGGAGTTAAACTAATATTGCAGGGGGATGGGAACCTATGCAGGGAGACAGAGGGAGACAAAAAGGAGGCAAAAGCAAAAGACAGAAAGGAGATGAGGAAAAGTGGAGGGCAGAGAAACCCAAGGCAAAGAACAAAAAGAGCCACTGTATAGCAAAATTCTAAAAGGACAAAGGGTGTTAAAAAAACAAGCCTGAAGGCTTTGTGTCTTAATGCAAGGAGTATCCGCAATAAGTGGATGAATTAACTGTGCAAATAGATGTTAACAAATATGATGTGATTGGGATTACGGAGACGTGGCTCCAGGATGATCAGGGCTGGGAACTCAACATCCAGGGTTATTCAACATTCAGGAAGGATAGAATAAAAGGAAAAGGAGGTGGGGTAGCATTGCTGGTTAAAGAGGAGATTAATGCAATAGTTAGGAAAGACATTAGCTTGGATGATGTGGAATCTATATGGGTAGAGCTGCAGAACACTAAAGGGCAAAAAACGTTAGTGGAAGTTGTGTACAGACCTCCAAACAGTAGCAGTGATGTTGGGGAGGGCATCAAACAGGAAATTAGGAGTGCATGCAATAAAGGTGCAGCAGTTATAATGAGTGACTTTAATATGCACATAGATTGGGCTAGCCAAACTGGAAGCAATACGGTGGAGGAGGATTTCCTGGAGTGCATATGGGATGGTTTTCTAGACCAATATGTCGAGGAACCAACTAGGGGGGAGGCCATCTTAGACTGGGTGTTGTGTAATGAGAGAGGATTAATTAGCAATCTCATTGTGCGAGGCCCCTTGGGGAAGAGTGACCATAATATGGTGGAATTCTGCATTAGGATGGAGAATGAAACAGTTAATTCAGAGACCATGGTCCAGAACTTAAAGAAGGGTAACTTTGAAGGTATGAGGCGTGAATTGGCTAAGATAGATTGGCGAATGATACTTAAGGGGTTGACTGTGGATGGGCAATGGAAGACATTTAGAGACCGCATGGATGAATTACAACAATTGTACATTCCTGTCTGGCGTAAAAATAAAAAAGGGAAGGTGGCTCAACCGTGGTTATCTAGGGAAATCAGGGATAGTATTAAAGCCAAGGAAGTGGCATACAAATTGGCCAGAAATAGCAGCGAACCTGGGGACTGGGAGAAATTTAGAGTTCAGCAGAGGAGGACAAAGGGTTTGATTAGGGCAGGGAAAATGGAGTACGAGAAGAAGCTTGCAGGGAACATTAAGGCGGATTGCAAAAGTTTCTATAGGTATGTAAAGAGAAAAAGGTTAGTAAAGACAAACGTAGGTCCCCTGCAGTCAGAATCAGGGGAAGTCATAACGGGGAACAAAGAAATGGCAGACCAATTGAACAAGTACTTTAGTTCAGTATTCACTAAGGAGGACACAAACAACCTTCCGGATATAAAAGGGGTCAGAGGGTCTAGTAAGGAGGAGGAACTGAGGGAAATCTTTATTAGTCGGGAAATTGTGTTGGGGAAATTGATGGGATTGAAGGCCGATAAATCCCCAGGGCCTGATGGACTGCATCCCAGAGTACTTAAGGAGGTGGCCTTGGAAATAGCGGATGCATTGACAGTCATTTTCCAACATTCCATTGACTCTGGATCAGTTCCTATCGAGTGGAGGGTAGCCAATGTAACACCACTTTTTTAAAAAGGAGGGAGAGAGAAAGCAGGGAATTATAGACCGGTCAGCCTGACATCAGTAGTGGGTAAAATGATGGAATCAATTATTAAGGATGTCATAGCAGCGCATTTGGAAAATGGTGACATGATAGGTCCAAGTCAGCAGGGATTTGTGAAAGGGAAATCATGCTTGACAAATCTTCTGGAACTTTTTGAGGATGTTTCCAGTAAAGTGGACAAAGGAGAACCAGTTGATGTGGTATATTTGGACTTTCAGAAGGCTTTCGACAAGGTCCCACACAGGAGATTAACGTGCAAAGTTAAAGCACATGGGATTGGGGGTAGTGTGCTGACGTGGATTGAGAACTGGTTGTCAGACAGGAAGCAATGAGTAGGAGTAAATGGGTACTTTTCAGAATGGCAGGCAGTGACTAGTGGGGTGCCGCAAGGTTCTGTGCTGGGGCCCCAGCTGTTTACATTGTACATTAATGATTTAGACGAGGGGATTAAATGTAGTATCTCCAAATTTGCGGATGACACTAAGCTGGGTGGCAGTGTGAGCTGCGAGGAGGATGCTATGAGGCTGCAGAGTGACTTGGATAGGTTAGGTGAGTGGGCAAATGCATGGCAGATGAAGTATAATGTGGTTAAATGTGAGGTTATCCACTTTGGTGGTAAAAACAGAGAGACAGACTATTATCTGAATGGTGACAGATTAGGAAAAGGGGAGGTGCAACGAGACCTGGGTGTCATGGTACATCAGTCACTGAAGGTTGGCATGCAGGTACAGCAGGCGGTTAAGAAAGCAAATGGCATGTTGGTCTTCATAGCGAGGGGATTTGAGTACAGGGGCAGGGAGGTGTTGCTACAGTTGTACAGGGCCTTGGTGAGGCCACACCTGGAGTATTGTGTACAGTTTTGGTCTCCTAACTTGAGGAAGGACATTCTTGCTAATGAGGGAGTGCAGCGAAGATTCATCAGACTGATTCCCGGGATGGTGGGACTGACCTATCAAGAAAGACTGGATCAACTGGGCTTGTATTCACTGGAGTTCAGAAGAGTGAGAGGGGACTTCATAGAAACGTTTAAAATTCTGACGTGTTTGGACAGGTTGGATGCAGGAAGAATGTTCCCAATGTTGGGGAAGTCCAGAACCAGGGGTCACAGTCTAAGGATAAGGGGTAAGCCATTTAGGACCGAGATGAGGAGAAACTTCTTCACCCAGAGAGTGGTGAACCTGTGGAATTCTCTACCACAGAAAGTTGTTGAGGCCAATTCACTAAATATATTCAAAAGGGAGTTAGATGAAGTCCTTACTACTCGGGGGATCAAGAGGTATGGCGAGAAAGCAGGAAGGGGGTACTGAAGTTTCATGTTCAGCCATGAACTCATTGAATGGCGGTGCAGGCTAGAAGGGCTGAATGGCCTGCTCCTGCACCTATTTTCTATGTTTCTATGTTTCTATGACTCAAAGGCATTGATTGTCATGACTATCTCACAGTCCTGTTCGTCGGACCCTTCCATGGTTGCCAGGGGTAGCCTGCTAAGCGCATCGGCACAGTTGTCTGTACCTGGTCTGTGCCTTATTGTGTAGTCGTAAGACGCCAGCATGAGTGCCCACCGTTGAATGCACGCCGAGGTGTTGGCGTTTATTGCCTTGCTCTCGGATAGCAGGGATGTGAGGGGTTTGTGGTCGGTTTCTAACGCGAACTTGGCCCCGAAAAGGTATTGGTGCATCTTTTTGACACCGTACACGCACGCGAGTGCCTCCTTCTCCACCATACTGTACCCGCGCTCCGCCCGCGAAAGTGACCTGGAGGCATAAGCAATGGGTTGTAATTTACCCGCACTATTGACATGCTGTAAAACGCACCCGACCCCGTACACTGACACATCACGTGTAAGAACGAGCTTTTTACCTGGGTCAAAAAAAGTCAAAACACTGTTGGAACATAGAAGGTTGCGTCCCTTATTGAAGGCGTGTTCTTGGGCGTCCCCCCAAAACCAATCGCACCCCTTTCTGAGTAGCACGTGGAGACACTCCAGCAGTGTGCTTAAGTTCTGCATAAAGTTCCCAAAGTAACTGAGTAGCCTGAGAAAGGCGCGCACTTCCAAGACATTCCGGGGCCTGGGTGCCAGACGAATTGCTTCGGTTCTGGATTCTGTTGGGCGGATTCCATCAGCGGCAATCCTTCTGCCCAAACATTCAACCTCGGACGCGAGAAACAGACACTTGGATTTCTTAACTCGTAGGCCGTAACCCGATCCAATCGCTTTAGTACTTCCTCCAAATTACGGAGATGGGAGTCGGTGTCCGTGCCCGTGATGAGTATGTCGTCTTGAAACACAACCGTCCCCGGGATGGACTTGAGCAGACTCTCCATGTTGCGCTGGAATATAGCAGCTGCCGACTTGATGCCGAATGGGCATCGATTGTACATGAAAAGGCCTCGATGTGTGTTGATGGTGGTGAGTAGCTTAGACTCTTCAGTCAGTTCTTGCGTCATATACGCAGATGTGAGGTCTAGTTTCGAGAAAAGTTTACCTCCAGCCAATGTGGCAAATAGGTCCTCCGCTCTGGGCAGCGGGTATTGGTCCTGTAGGGAGACTCTGTTTATGGCAGATTTGTAATTCCCACAGATTCGTACGGAGCCATCAGGTTTCATGACTGGGACGATGGGACTTGCGCAGTTGCTAAATTCCACGAGTGAGATAATGCCTTCCCGCAGAAGCCGGTCCAGTTCATGTTCAATCTTTTCCTTCACATAAGGCACAGCTCTGGCCTTGTGATGGACCGGTCTAGCATCCTGTGTGATGTAGATTTTAACTTTAGCCCCTTTGAAGGTGCCCACACCTGGCTGAAAGAGATGTTCAAATCGACTTAGAACTGTTGAGCAGGAGGTCCATTCCTCTGACGACATGGCGTGAACATCATCCCATTTCCAGTTTAGTTTTGCCAGCCAGCTTCTCCCCAACAGTGCTGGGTGATCTTTGGGAACAATCCACAGGGGAAGTCGGTTCACCGTCCCTTTGTGTGTGACTGAGAGCATGGCGCTGCCAAGGACTGGGAGATTTCTTTGGTATAAGTCCTTAGTTTGGTGTCGACCCTTGTGAGTTTTGGTCTGTTGCTTTTGTGCGGCCACGCTCATGAGAGATTGACTCGCTCCCGTCTCCAGTTCAACGTTGATGGGTATTCCTTTGAGTAGGACCCTCATCATTATTGGAGGCGTCTTGTTGTAAGAACAGTGAACATTGATCGTGTTGACCCGCTGTACCTCGGTGTCTCGGGCACTGTCCCCACCGTCTTCTGGTCCGCTTTCCGACCCTTCCGATTCGTATACCAGCCGAGTTGCTGTTTTTCTGCACATGCGGGCCAGATGCCCTGTATAGTTGCAGTTTCTGCAAACGGCATGCTGAAATCGACACCCCCTTGATGAGTGCCTTCCCCCATATCTCCAGCACAGACTGCTTCCATTGTTTCCGAAGAGTGAGATGCGTCTGGCTGATCTCTCTTTGCTTCTCTCAGTTTGTAGTTGATTGTTCGCATTGTGGGTTGATGAGGTGTGAATGGCCGTTCATGTGGCCCTTGATGGCTTCTGGCGCCACTGCCTGCTGATGAAGGCCTGCTCTCCTGCCTTTGTCTGTGTGTGGGGGTAGCGGCTTGTTTCACGCTGTGAACCCCTTGATCTGATGTTTCGTTAGTTGTCGTACCCACAGTATAGATCAACCTTGTTTTTTCTTCTCCTGCCAAGAGTGTCTGTGCGACCAGTGCTGCTGCCTCTAGGGTCAAGTTCTTGGTCTCTATGAGCTTTCGGAATATGCCTGCGTGGCCTTTCCTTCAATAAAAAAGTCACTCCGTACTTCTCTCCTTAGTTCATCGGAGAACTCACATAAACTAGCCAGCCTCCGAAGTTCCACCACAAAGTCGGGTATGCTCTGGCCCACACAGCGTCTGTAGTTGTAGAACCTGTGTCTGGCCATGTGTAGGCTGCTCACTGGCTTCAGGTGGTCTCTCACCAGTGTGCTCAACTCTTCAAACGACTTGCTTGCTGGTTTCTCGGGTGCCGGCAGGTCCTTCATTAAGGCGAATGTTTTTGAGCCACAGCTGGTCAAGAAATGGGCTCTTCTCTTGTCTGCCTTATCGTCGCCCAACCAGTCTTTGATTACAAAGCTTTGCTGGAGCCTTTCTATAAAGTCCTCCCAATTATCTCCAGCATTGTATTTCTAATCTGAGCCGTTGGTCGCCATTCTGTGGATTCTATGATCATGTAACTCGTCGCCACTGTAAAGTCCTGACCCTGCAATACAGACTTTACACGAGGCACATCTTGAAGTCAAGGTCACTCAGGACCTGCACCTTTATTTCAAAGCTCTGGAGCACCACACTTGCCTGAGACTTGCCTTTATATACCTGTGTGGGACAGGTATGCAGTGTCTCCTGCAAGTGCACCCCTGGTGGTAAAGTATGCTTGTGGTTACAGGTCATATCTAGTTACAGTCTTGTATAGCATGGTAAGATACAGTTATATACAGTAGTGTGAGATACATGACAACGTTAAACCGAGGCCTCGCCTGCTCTCTCAAGTGGATGTAAAAGATCCCGTGGCACTATTGTGAAGAAGAGCAGGGGAGTTATCCCCGGTGTCCTGACCAATATTTATCCCTCAATCAACATCACAAAAAACAGATTATCTGGTCATTATCACATTGCTGTTTGTGGGAGCTTACACAAATTGGCTGACGCGTTTCCCACATTACAACAGCGACTAGAGTCCAAAAGTACTTCATTGGCTGTAAAACGCTTTTGAGACGTCTGGTGGTTGTGAAAGGCGCTATACAAATCCAAGTCTTTCTTTTTCTTTCAATTCCATTTTTGCTCAAGTCCAGAGACTGGAGCACATAATCTAGTGTGACATCTCAGTGCAGTGCTGATGCAATGCTACACTGTCGGAGGTGCTCTCTTACGGTTGAGATCTTAAACCGAGACGTTTAATGTTCGGAAAAGACATTAGACGTCTACCCTCTCAGGTGGATGGAAAAGATCCCATGGCCACTATTCAAGGAGCAATGCAGTTCTGCTTGGTGTCCTGACCAATATTTATCCTTCAAATAACATCACTAAAACTGATAATTGGGCCATTAACTCACTGGAGAAGCTGGGGCTGTTTTCCTTAGAGCAGAGAAGGTTAAGGAGAGAGGTGATAGAGCTGTTCAAAATCATTAAGGATTTTGATAGAGTATATAAGGAAAAACTGTTTCCAGTAGCAGGAAGGTCAGTAACCAGAGGACACAGATTTAAGATAATTGACAAAAGAGCCAGAGGGGAGATGAGGAGAATATGTTTTTTACACAGCGAGTTATGATGATAGAAACATAGAAAATAGGTGCAGAAGCAGGCCATTTGGCCCTTCGAGCCTGCACCACCATTTAATATGATCATGGCTGATCATTCACCTCAGAACCCCATTCCTGCTTTCTCTCCATACCCCTTGATCCCTTTAGCCGTAAGGGCCACATCTAACTCCCTTTTAGTGGGACTAATTAGAAAGCTCTTTCAAAGATCCAGCACAGGCACAATGGGCCGAGTGGCTTCCTGTGCTGTAAGATACAGTGATCTCTTGGACCTATTTATACTGGCATCTTCTCTGCCAGCATTCCTTCTTGAAGCAACCCCACCAAGGACACAGTTACTGGGCATTCACACATTGCAGTTCCAGCGGTCACACGCTGCACTTCAAAATAATTTAAAGAATTTCTGGAGCATTCCGAAATGTGTCACAGGGAGTTCCCACAGAGGGGGGAAAGGACAACAAAAAGAAAAGAGAGACTTGCATTTATATAGCGCCTTTCATGATCGCAGGACGTCCCAAAGCGCTTTACAGCCAATTAAGTACTTTTGGAGTGCGGTCACTGTTGTAATGTGGGAAACGTGGGCAGCCAATTTGCGCACAGCAAGCTCCCACAAACAGCAATGTGATAATGACCAGATAATCTAATGTTGATTGAGGGATAAATTTTAGCCAGGACACCAGGGATAACTCCCCCTGCTCTTCTTCGAAATAACGCCATGGGATCTTTTACGTTCATCTGAGAGGGAGAATGGGGACTCGGTTTAACGTCTCATCCGGAAGATGGGACCTCCGACAGTGCAGCGCTCCCTCAGCAACGCACTGGGAGTGTCAGCCAAGAATGATGTGCTCCAATTCCCGGATTGGGACTTGAACCCACAACCTTCTGACTCAGAGGCGAGAGTGCGACTCACTGAGCCGCAGCTGACATTCAAAATCAAAGAAAGACTTGCATTTACATAGTGCCTTTCATGACCAGCGGACGTCCCAAAGCGCTTTGCAGCCAATGAAGTACTTTTGAAGTGTGGTCACTGTTGTAATGTAGGAAACAGGAGAGAAAGGATGAAAATGGCGATCGAATTGAAGGGGGCTAAGTCATGGTGAATGAGAAAGTGTTTAAATGGTGGTGAAATGAGCAACCATATATAAAGCACTTTGGGACTCGTGAAAAATGTGATAAGGTGCTCTAGCAACGCAGGTTCTTTCTCCCTGGTAACATTAACAGTTTCTCCCTGTGATGTGCCTTGAGACATTTTCCCATGTTTAAAGCATTAAAAGAAAGTACGAAAGGCTTGCATTTATAGAGCGCCTTTCACAACCTCAAGAGTCCCAAATTATAGCCAATGAAGTACTTTTGAAGTGCTGTCACTTTTGTAATGTAGGAAACGTGGCAGCCAGTTGCGCACAGCAAGCTCCCAGAAACAATGTGATAATGACCAGATAATCTGGTTTAGTGATAAATATTGGCCAGGATACCGGAGATAGCTCCCCTGCTCTTCCTCGAAATAGTGGTATGGGATCTTTCACCTCAGAGGGCAGATGGTTTAACGTCTCTTCCGAAAAATGGTACCTTCGACAGTGTAGCACTCTCTCGGTACTGCATAGAATGGTTACAGCACAGAAGAGGCCTTTCGGCCCTTTGAACCTGTGCTGGCTCTCTACAAGAGCACTTCAGCTAGTCCCACTTCCCTGCCCTTTCCTAGTAGTCCTGCAATTTATTTTTCCTTAAGGCACATTCCAATTCCCTTTTGAAAATCACGATTGAATCTGCCTCCACGCCCATTTCAGAATTTGTTGAAGCTAGGCCATGTATGACCTCTCAGGTGGGCATAAAAGATCTCGTGGCACTATTACGAAGAAGAGAGGAGAGCAGGGGGTTATCCCCATTGTCCTGGCCAATATTTATCCCTCAACCAACATCAGTTAATCTGGTCATTATCACATTGCTGTTTGCGAGAGCTTGCTGTGCGCAAATTGGCTGTCGTGTCTCCTACATTTGCAACAGTGACTGCACTTCCAAAGGAGTTCTGATGAAGGGTCATCGACCTGAAACGTTAACTCTGTTCCTCTCTCCACAGATGCTGTCTGAATACTTGTAGCATTTTCTGTATTTATTTCAGATTTCCAACATCCGCAGTATTTTGCCTGTGTGGCAAAAAAGTACTTCAATGGCTGTAAAGCGCTTTGGGACATCCTGAGGTCATGAAAGGCGCTATATAAATGCAAGTCTTTCTTTTCCTTTTGTTCTGAATTCGCCTTTTCCCCCCTCTGTGGAAAATCACTGTGTCGTGTCTGCGCTATATTTGGAGTGCTCCAGAATTTGTTAGTTATTTTGAAGTGCAGCGCATGATCTCTCGAACTGCAATGGGTGAATGCCTAGTAACTGTGTCCATGATAGTCTTGTTTCAAGAAGGAACGTTGGCAGAGAAGCCAGTATCAATAGGCTCAAGAGATCACAGCATCATACAGCATAGAAGGAGGCCATTCGTGAACGGCGCTATAGAAATGCAAGTCTTTCTTTTTATTGACGGAGTTGCCATCTTTCGGATGAGACATTAAACCGAGGCCCCGTCTGCTCTCTCAGGTGGATGTAAAGGATCCCATGGCGCTATTTTGAAGAAGAGCAGGGGAGTTATCCCCTGTGTCCTGGGCCAATATTTATCCCTCAATCAACATCACAAAAAAACAGATTATCTGGTCCTTATCACATTGCTGTTTGTGGCAGCTTGCTGTGCACAAGTGGGCTACAGCGTTTCGCACATTACAACAGTGACTACACTCCAAAAAAGTATTTCATTGGCTGTAAAGCGCTTTGAGACGTCGTCCGGTGGTCGTGAAAGGTGCTTTGTAAATCCACTCCTCCTCGAGGTCGGAGCGAAGGAGTGGCGAAAGATTGCAGAGTGACGTGATCAGGGCCCAGAAGAGGCGAGGGCTCAGGGGCAGCACGGGCCAGCTCACACTGCGATATGTGTGCGCACTAGGTCCGTGCAGCAGAGCTGGTCTCCAGCCGTCTTGCCACTGGACCAGGACCTAGCTCTGTCAAGCCCGTGTGGTGGCTGGCGTACAACAGCCACCGCACGTTAAAAAAAATCCACGCACAGGCATCTTCCACCCTTCAGGATGTAGTTCGGGATCCGGAATGTCAGGTCCTTCATTGAAACATCACATTTTGGCATGGAAGCAAGTCATCCTCAATACGAGGGACTGCCTATGATGATGGTTGGCCAGGACACTGGGGATAACTCCGCTGCATTTCTTCAAAATAGTGCCATTGGCTCTTTTATCTCCACCTGAGGTAAGGGTGTCAGATTTCCCACATTACACTCCAAAAGTACTTCATTGGCTGCAAAGCACTTTGAGACGTCCGATGGTGGTGAAAGGTGCTATATAAATCCAAATCTTTCTTTCTTTAAAGACGCTCCTTAAGACCTACCTCTTTGACCAAGCTGTTGGTCATCTGTCCTAATATCTCAGAAAGACGCTATATAAATGCAAGTATGTGTCTTTCTTTCGGGGTGACGAATTATGGTTGTACAACAGTAATTGCCGGTTGTAAAGCGCTTTGAGACGCCCGGTGTTGGTGAAAGACGCTATATAAATGCTAGGGCGAGTCTTGCTTTCTGGGAGGGCGAATTTCGGTTGTACAATGGTAATTGCCGCTTTAACTGCTCCTCCCCCCCCACCCCCCTTCCTGAGGTGGCTGTCGATCCGGGTCCTGGTTGGCCCGGGTGACGTCACGGGGCCGTCCGTCCCTCAGTTGTAAATAATGGCGAGCCGCTGAAGGAGTGCTGGAGCCGAGGTAGGTGGGCCGCCCGGCAATCCCCCGCCATCCTCCCCCGCCCCGGCGCCGAGAGCCACGACAATCCGCGGATCAGCCGGCCCGCGGCCCCTGCTCGGCCGGGAAGGGGAAATGGCAGGCGGTTGGCGTGATTTGGCCGGTTAAATCGGCGGGGAAAAGAAGCCCCCCCCCCCCCGGCCTCCATTCCTCTTCTCACCATTCCCCTTCAACCCACCATTGGGGAGGGCTTCTCATCAACAAGGGGCTGATCTGCCAAAAAAAAAACACTCACTCAAATTCACTTTTTTTTTTCTTGTTTGTGTGTTTTTATTCCCCCCTTTTTTTTAGAGCAAAATAAAAATGGAGCTGAGAGTTGGGAACAAGTACAGGCTGGGGAGGAAGATTGGCAGTGGCTCTTTCGGTGACATATATCTGGGTAAGTTATTGTCTTTGAGAAATATTGTCAAACATGAGATTTGGGGAGGGGTGCAACCCATTTTAAAATCACATTTTATTGGGGGGGAAGAGGGCAAATTGGTGTTTTTCCTCTTTTTTTTTCTATATATGTTTTTTTTTGTGTGTGTGTGTGTTCACAAAGTTATTTTTTTTAAATGGGGCAAGCAAATATTTCATTTTTGGGTGAATTTTAAAATGTGTGTTTTTTTTTTTGGTGATTTTTTATTTTTAAAAACTGGTTTTGAGTCATATATTTTTTTTTAAATACCTCCCTGGGTTTGTGTCCTTTTTTAAAGGAACCAGCTGTTTTTTAGCTCCTCTTGGCTGTGCCTTTTGGAATCTCCCATCGAATATTAATATTCGGTGAATCTTGTCTCAAAAATCTTATTTTCTGAGCGAGGGGTGAAAACTGGTCTGTCTGAACCGCCGTCGAATATACTATTCGGAGGGGTTTGTGCTTATTTTTAAATCTTAGCGTAGCGTGGGGGTAGGGGGGAAATTCTGTCTTTTTTTTTTGCCCTTTCTAATTTATATAGGATTTTTCCTCCTTTTTTATGAAAGCACGTCTCTTGCTCAGGATTGTCGGCTGAGATTCAGGGGGTCCAGAGAGGAGGGTAGCCGGGCGCTGTTTGTTTATCGGGTGTTGGAGGTACGGATGGACGATGGTGGGTACTCTGGAGTATGTGGGGTAAGGGAACGGGTGTGTCGGTTGACTCTTTTTTTCCCCCCCCGCCCCCGCTTCCCTCTTTCTGCTTTTATCGTGCAACCACCAAAGTTCTCCATCGAAAGCGATCTTAATCCTGAGCCGTGTTGTGTCCAGTCAACTATGCCACCTCTCCTGCCGTCCCAGGATAGTGCCGATGTCTCTGCAATGGCCTGCCCCACTGTCCCCCATCAAGATCAGACTAGCCCATCAAACGTCTTCGTTACGTGGTTTTCATTTTTGTTTACAGATAGAGAGAGAGGGAGGAAAGAAACTATTTCTGCTGGTTGGGAAGGCGAGGACAAGGGGGGGGATTAGTCGAAAAATTAGAGCCAGGCTTTTTCAGAAGTGAAATTAGGAAACACTTTTGCACACAAAGGGTGGTAGAAGTTTGGAGCACACTTCGGTAAAAGGCAACTGATGCCAGATCAATTGTTCATTTTAAATCGGAGAGTGAAGCTTTTTTGTTAATCAAAGGGGCAAAGGCAGGTATATGGAGTTAGGTTGCAGATTCGACCGATTGAAGTCTCGGGCAATCCAGGGATATGGTGATCGGGGCGGGGGAGTGAGTGGGGGGGCAGTGCACTTGAGGTCTAAGATCAGCCATGATCTCGTTGAATGGCGGAGCAGGCGCGAAGGGCCGAATGGCCGACTCCTGCTCCTATTTCTTATGTTCTTATCTCATTGACTGGCAGAACAGGCTTGAGGGTCTGAATGGCTGACTGGAGTGCCAAGTTACTTTAAAAGGCGACAGAACTCATTTTATTGGTAAATAATGCGTTCTTCCCAGATATTTTTTGGTTGTGTAGACCGCCCCGATTCTTTGTTGACGTGAAGATCGAGGAGCAGAGTCTTCCTCCCCTGCGAGGGCATTCGTGAGATGTCCTTGATCAGGGGTATGCTACACCCTGGCGTGGCTTCATGAGGGAGGAGATGGCTGAAGAAGCATACCCATTGCATGGGTGGGGGATGCATGGTCACCTTGGCTTGGCCAGATCAAGTGTCTGGTCTTGCAACTTCCTTCCCTCCCTCCCTCCCTCCCTCCCTCCCTCCCTCCCTCCCTCCCCCTCCCTCCCTCCCTCCCTCCCTCCCTCCCTCCCTCCCTCCCTCCCTCCCTCCCTCCCTCCCTCCTTAATTATCCCCCTCCCTCCCACCCTCCCTCTTTCATTCTCTCCCACCCTCCCTCTTTCATTCCCTCCCACCCTCCCTCTTTCATTCCCTCCCACCCTCCCTCTTTCATTCCCTCCCACCCTCCCTCTTTCATTCCCTCCCACCCTCCCTCTTTCTTTCCCTCCCACCCTCCCTCTTTCATTCCCTCCCACCCTCCCTCTTTCATTCCCTCCCACCCTCCCTCTTTCATTCCCTCCCACCCTCCCTCTTTCATTCCCTCCCACCCTCCCTCTTTCTTTCCCTCCCACCCTCCCTCTTTCTTTCCCTCCACCCTCCCTCTTTCTTTCCCTCCCACCCTCCCTCTTTCTTTCCCTCCCACCCTCCCTCTTTCTTTCCCTCCCACCCTCCCTCTTTCTTTCCCTCCCACCCTCCCTCTTTCTTTCCCTCCCACCCTCCCTCTTTCTTTCCCTCCCACCCTCCCTCTTTCTTTCCCTCCCACCCTCCCTCTTTCTTTCCCTCCCACCCTCCCTCTTTCTTTCCCTCCCACCCTCCCTCTTTCTTTCCCTCCCACCCTCCCTCTTTCTTTCCCTCCCACCCTCCCTCTTTCATTCCCTCCCACCCTCCTCTTTCATTCCCTCCCACCCTCCCTCTTTCATTCCCTCCC